>NC_079311.1:69420756-70025698 GCF_023638135.1 Falco biarmicus
AATCATTGGCTTGATTGGAGTTACTCCTGATTCACAAAGCTGAATTGCTCTTTAGCACAGCTTCCTCATGAAAATTTCTAATGATTCTTGGAAAAGGGTCTGAAATACTGCAACTTCCATATTCTTATGAAAAATATCTCCAAGTATTTTGGAATAGACTAGAATAGAATAGGCTGTTTCAGTTGGGAGGGACCTACAACAATCATCTAGTCCAACTACTGACCAAAGGTTAAAGCATGCTGCATACTGTCCAAATGTCCCTTTAAACACTGACAGGCTTGGGGTGTCCATCAATCACCTCTCTAGGAAGGCTGTTTCAGTGTTTCACCACCCTCTCAGTAAAGAAATGTTTCCTGAAGTCCAGTATGAACATCCTCTGGCATAGTTTTGAACCATTCCCACATGTCCTACCAGTGGATACCCAGGAGAAGGGATCAGCACCTTGTTCTTCACTTCCCCTCCCCAGGAAGCTGCAAGAGAGCAATGAGGCCACCCCTCAGCCTCCTTTTCTTGAAACTAGACAAACCCAGAGTCCTCAGTGACTCTTTACAGGACATCCCTTTCAACACTTTCACCAGCTTTGTTGCCCTCCTCTGGGTGCATTCAAGGACCTTCATATCCTTTTTAAATTATGGGACCCAGAACTGGACACAGCACTCAAGCTGAAGCCGCACCAATGCTGAATATAACAGGATAGTCACCACTTTTGACTGGTTAGTTTATGCCATGTTCAATGCCCTCCAAGTTGCAGTTTTTCTTTTGGATTCCCAGGCACACTGCTGACTCACGTTGAACCTGCTGTCAACTAGCAACCCCAGATCCCTTTCTCTGGGGCTGCTCTCCAGCTACTCCTTTCCCAGCTTATACTTGTGCCAGCATTACTCTGCCCTAGGTGCAGAATCCAGCATTTGGACTTGTTAAATTTCATCCTATTAATGACTGTCCACAGTTTATCTAGATCCTTCTGCAAGGTCTCCCACCCCTTAAGAGAGTCGATAGCACCTTTCAGTTTGGTATCATCAGCAAACTTGCTAATGGTGAATTCAACTGCACCCAAATCATTCATAAATATAATACCAGAACTGGCCCAGGAATTGAACCCTGAGGAACACCACTGGTGACTGGTCACTAATCAGGTGTAACCCCATTCACTACAAACCTCTGAGCTCTTCCCTTCAGCCAGTTCTTCAGTCAGCACACCATGAACACCCTTATCCCACAGCTGGACAACTTTTCCAGAAGGATGCTGTGAGGAACAGTATCAAAAGCCTTACTAAAATTCATAAAAACTACACCCACCTCATTGCCTTCATCCACTAGGTGGCTGACATCCATAGAAAGACACCAAATTAGTTAAGCGGGTCTTTGCCTTTGTGAACCCATGTGGGCTGTGCCTGATGGTTGCATTGTTCTTTAGAAGTCATTCAATAGTATGAAATGCAATATAATCTTTTTGATAACTTTTTCCAGGAACTGATGTTAGAGTAACAGGTCTGTAGTTCCCTGGGTCTTCCCTCATGCCCTTTTTATATATGGAATAACATTGGCTAGCTTTCAGTTAGCAAGGACCTCCCCAGACCCCCAAGACCTTCAGCAGATGGTTGAGAGGGGTCCTGCCACAACATCTGTTAGCTCCTTCAGTAGTCCAGAATTACCCCATCAGGTCCCATGGACTTGTGAACATTCAGCTGGTACAGCTGGTCCCTTACAACTTCAGTGTCCACAAATGGAAAGTCACTGTTCCCACAGTTGTGGTCCTCTGACTCATGTTACTGGACAGCGCAAGGTCTATCAGTGTTACTAAAGACAGAAAAAAACATCTCCATTTTTTCCCATTTCTATTAGTCAGGTGACCATCTGCAACAAGTACCAATCCAATGTTTTCTGTACACCTCCTCTTGCTATTAACATACTTAAGAAAGCCCTTCTTGTTATCTGAGACAACAGTGGCCAGTTTCAACTCCAGTTGAGCTTCAGCCTTTCATGTCTTCCCCCTGCATATACAAACCACAGCTCTGTAACCTTCCTGCAAAGTCTGACCTCACTTCCAGACATCATACCATTTCCTTTTCCTCTTGAGCTCCACAAGGAGTTCCCTGTCCAGACAAGCTGGTCTTCTGCCCTGCTTGCTTGACTTACAACACAGTGGAATTGCCTCCTCCTGTGCTTCTGAAAGCTGGTTCTTAAAGACTGACCAGCACTTGTGGACTCCTAAGGCCTCAAAAGCAGATTCCCAGGGTAGTCTGTGAAGTAGTGCCCTAAATATCTTAAAGTTTGCTCTCCTGAAGTCCAGGGTACTAACTCTGTTGTCCTTTTTTCTCATTACACTGAAAATTTTAAACACAATCATTTCATGATCACTGCGACTGAGACAACCACCTACTGCCACACACCCCTTGATTCTTTCTCCATTCGTAAGCAGCAAATCTAGAAGGGCATCTTTCCTGGTTGGCTTACTGAGTACCTGTGACAAGAAGTTATCTCCTACAACATTCAAGAATTCAAATAAGGCATAAGAGGAAAGAATTATGTTCTCATTTACCAAGTTCAGATGTTGAAGAGAATCAAGCATTCTGGAATATAGACAAAACTGTTTTAAATAAGCATGTCATCTGAAAGCTTCTTGTGGGAAAAATAGCTATCATTTCCTGGAGTGGAGTATAACTTCACTCTAATAAAAGTGACTCCAATACTATGAGAAAAAACTGGGTGCTGGCAATTAAAAAAAAACACAAACATTTGACCACATTTCAATCTTGTGGTGCAGGAAGTGATGGGGAGACAAAAAATTACCTGAAATCCTGCCAGGGCTTGCCAAGGATCTCTTGGTTCTTAAAGAACAGGGTGTGCCTCAAAACCATCGAGTGGTTTTTGTAGTCACTAAACAATGGACTTCATTAATATGAAAAAGGTACTCAGGGGTGGGGGGTGCTATTTCCACAGCGCCGCTTCTTGGGATTATAGCAACTGACTCTTAAAAAAAATATTCCAGCAACACACATCACAAATAAGAACTTGTAATTAATATGATATATGAGGATGTATCATCTTCTAGTCATTTTTAGGCTTCTCTCCACACACAGCTGAAAACACATATCTATTACCCTGCATGAGTTCAGACGTTGTGACTCAAATACCAAAGACACCACAAAAGAGCTCCATTCTCAAGTTGTTTTTATTACTTTGGATATTGATTATGTTCCTAGTGGTATTGTCAGTTACAACGCCTCAAAATAGGTCTTTGTCTATATTCATACATAGAAGAAAAAAAAGTTTCAACAAACTCGTAATACTTTTATTGGAAAAAATCTTGCTTTCGATACTGTGAAATCTCCCTGATAGCACTGGAATCGATGTAAGTTTATTTCATGAGAGCAGGGGGTTGTGGGCACCAGGATACAGATGTCAGGACACAGAAATTACGACTGCATGGACCAGAGTTTGTGGAGGGCTGGACAGTGAGTCACAGGGTTACATATAATATTCATCGTTAAACCCAGGGCAGGAAAATAGCTGTTGGAACTTCTACAGCTTCAGGGTTTCTTTTCACAGAGCCTGTTAGTTGGAAAGAACTAATTTGAGACAATAGAGCACAACTGGCCTCTGAGGGATTTTGTAGGTTTGTAAATGCTTGCTGCTTCATACCCGTAACTAAAGTCCTTGTTGTTTGTTGTCCAGTAGGCTAGCTGAAAAAATCATAAGTAAGCAAGTCAAATTAAAGTGGACATGACAGAGGCACTGGTGGAGAGAAGAACACAAAAATACTACTAGGAAAAAAATGCAACATTCACAAGAAGCTCCTGGACAACATCATGATACCCAAGTAGTTAAATGGGTTATGCCACTCTAGCACACATAAGAGCTGGCACAAAGAACACACAGTCAGCATGGACAGGAATTCACCTAAAGACCATATTAATGGATCTACAAATGATAGTGAAAATGCAGTTTGTGATTATGAATCACCAAAAGGGGACACTAATTATCCCTCAAACAAATCTTTCAGCCCTTTCGAAAACAGAAATCTAATACAGTTCAAACAATACAGTCAGTACCTTTCACCAGATGACACAACAACTCTATCCCAAAATTTTTAACAGAATAGTGGAAATGACATCATGTGTTCAAGGGGAGATTCAAACCAAAAGCTAGAAGAGCTATAAAATACCCCTTCACTCATACTAAGTGATGAACATCTCATTAATAATATTTGAGCAATGAACTGAGTAGGAACACTGGGAGTTTCCCCTCAAAACTTCATTCATTTTCAGAGAGCATGGATATTACCCATAGACAGCCAGGTCACTGGTCAGGAATCACTGACTTTCATAGACAGCTTTCTTAGTAGTAACATATTCTTCTCTGCCATATGCTAGCTTGTTGGTGATTCTTACTCTTCTCACCCTTTTCTGCCCTTCCTCAGGCAATATACTAATGGACAGAGTGTCTTTCAAACAGTCAGAGGGGTGCTTTGGAGGCTGGTCACAAATTAAGCCATCCTCCACCACTTAGGAAAAAAACATCAACATTAGCAACCAGGAAAAATAGCTTGGTCAGGAAGGTGCTGAACTGAGAATCTGAAATTCTGAACAGAATTCACAAATCAATATGGGAATTCTGAGGAGACTAATTAATTGTATAGTGTGGTTTCTGTCCTAAACAGGTGTTTAATTTTCCAAGAGGAAATTCTTATTTGGAGATGTTGTTACACCAGTATAAGGCAGATGCATTGTGGAATCCTCATCAGGTCTTTTAAATGTTGCTTAGTTTTCCCAAAAACATTACTTAGCTTATCTATATTTGTAAAAGCAACCTTCAAATCATGAATGTGGTTGGACAGTCAATACTATCTATATCCTCAAAGGTTTTGAGGACCTCCATTGAATTAATTTCCATGAGAAGTTTACCTACACAGAAAGCAGAAATCAGTCTTTAAAAGTGCAGCAGCCAGGAGGGTGCAGTGCTGTTATGATTGTGGTTACTTACTGTACCTATCAAAAACAAAAATGTCACTGTAAAACATATATTGATTCTAATTTCTGAGGAAAGGGACCAATGAGGTTCACGTTATCTGAAACCAGCCGCTGCAACTGAAAGCCAGGTGAAATCAATAAACATTTAGAAAAGAAAAATTCATCTCTCTAAAAGATTTTATAGTCCTACAAAGAACAATACTCATTGAAAATTGCTCCTCTTTTGTCTAGGGTCTCTAGACATATAGTATGTAGAGAAGTACATCTCTGCGTTTTTACCAGGTGTCAGAGTCATCTCTATTTAGATGTCTAATTATTAACTTCTAAAGTCATAGGGGGTCAACATTTAGGCTCTTTCTCCAGCCATTGAAGAGTAATAAAATATCCATAATGATGTGTATTAACAGAGATGTAAGCTTGAGTTGCACTCAAGTGCAATTCATATCTTCCTGAGAGATGGTGTCCAAAAATCACCTTCCCTGGAAAAAGCCGTGGTGCCTCATTGACTCTGAATCTGACAGAAGCCTTGGAATGTCTATCTGTTAGATACCCAAACTGGACAAATTAATTCACCCCACAACTGCCTAAATCCCACTAATACTTAAAAGCCTATTAGATATTTATGTGGTTTACGCTTGATTTTATTTAAACTAGGGCTCTAAAAACCTGGGTTTCATGCTACTTTTTTACTTTGTGCAAGTGCAAGTTTCTCCCCACCGTGCAGTCTTTTGCAATCTTAAATGTAAGCATCAGTGCTCTGAGGGAAAAGGTGATTAACCTAATTAATTTGATTTTGAAACTTTTTTTTTCTTTAACAGATGTTGACCTTCTCTAACTGCCAGGAATCCTCAAGCACGTGTTGACCTGTAACTAGTCATTTATTCCAGGGAAAGTGTGCAATAGTTTGACTCTGCTTTATACTGGCTGACTTACAAGGTTTTTCCTAGTGTTTCTGTTCACAGCAAACTGGACTTTTCACCATATGACAGTGACCACAGAAGCCAACTGCATAATCTGCTACATAAACAATATATTTTAAAGATAAACATAACAGTGGATCAAAGCATGATGAGTGTTTCCAAGAAGGGTCATGTTAGCTTCGTATTTGTTGCACAATCATTCTGAGCTTGTTGTGTTGCTGATTTTCTTTCCCTTGTGTATCAGTTTTCAGTTTTCATCTGTATTTTATCTATCCATTAAAAAACACCATATATTTACTCAAGAAGAGGCTACATGTCTCAGAGACAGATTTAGGTGTGTGATATCTCCTATTTCTATGTAATTATGTTGACTTCCATGTTGCGGTACTGTTCTCAAAATCACTCCTCGGTCTGCCGCAATCAAAACTCCTGAGCTAGTTCAAGCTCCAGGAATTCAGCCTGCAGAGACCTCAAACTAAACAGACTCTGGCCTGATGGAAATCAGGCACTAATCAGGCACTTTCCCAAAAGGTGATAATAGATAGGCAGCAGATGGCTGACCAAGGACAGAACAAATGCTCCCTGTGTGCCAAAAAAAAAAAAAAAAAAAAAAAAAAAAGGGGGGGGTTGCAAAAAAACAAGAAGAGAAAAAGATTGATATCAAAGGAAAATAGTACAACCAGCAGTAGCTAGTGTGTCTCCAATCTGAATTACCACAACACATTAGACAGCAGTTTCACACACTGAATTCAGTTTAAACTTTTGTGCCGTGCTTATTAATACATATCAGCAAAGCAAATGAAACACAGGTTCTGTTTTAGCTCAGCCACAAATTGTTGGGCACCATACAGGCATAAGTAGGTGAATTTGAAAGGCTTGTGAAGTGCAAGAGATCAGGCAGATGGGCTTTTCCTTCCCAGCCTGAAACCTCAGAGCCTGCAAGTCCTAGCCCATCCCTCAGATTCAGCTCTAATAAGCACTTTCCTGCAGACCCTGATCTGGATCAGCCATCCATTTCATCTGCTTGAGAAAGATATTTCAGCCCTGTAATAGGGAGTTAACAATCAAAGTTTCATACAATGTCATCATGACTCAATAAAATAAACTTTCATTACCTTTGAAGACTCTAAGGACCTTCCACTCTTTTGTTGGCAAGGCACCTTGAACATCAAAATGAACAGCTCCAAGAACGATGGAGGCAGCAAGGCTCTGTTTCCAGGCTGCACAGGCACCCATAAAGGCAGAAAGTCTCTTTTCCCTCTGAGGTATACAGCATTAACCTTCCTGCACCAGCCACTCTGTGGATAGGAGTCCTACACCATGTTACAACAGGGTGAGCGCTCCTCACAGTAGCAGGACACAGCTCCTGATTGTCTTCCATGCTGTGCCAAGGAGCTGGCTTGCCTTCCAGAACATGCCATGGACCCCAGGGGAATCAAAGCATGTGAGAGGTCAGAGAAGCAGTGAGGGTGAAGGTGATACCAAAAAAATGGAGACAAACCTCTCTAATACCCAGTTTGGAGAGTAAGAAAGAACGCTTGTTAGAAAGCAGGTATTCTTTGGTTTTGGTGCTGGATGCATGGGGGATAAGTTCCGCCCAACATGCATACCAATTTTGTTCTCTGTTTATCTTTATATAGCTGATCTATACATGTTAATGACATTTCTGAGAAACTATTAGCATATTCATTGCAATTCCAAGAACTACTTATATCTACATGCTTATTACACATGTGATCTAATGGGTCAGGGGTCCTCTGGCAGTTGTTTGGGACATCTTAATCCTTTCTTCATGCTCTTCTTCATCATCTTCCTCTTCTTATTATTGTCCTTTTCATGACCTTCTCTTCCTCTGGCCCTGTTTCAACACTTGGCTCATGTCTTGGTTTCGGACCAGTTCTTATCTACTTAGTAGCTAAACTATACAATGCAGCATTCTACTAGTAGTTAAACTATATAACACAGCACTGTACAGCTTGGCAATGTCATGGATATATTAGCTGCAACATTTACAGTTAAGCACACTGGTAAAATTCTTCTGGTATCAATGGGAGAGACCAAAATTCTCTTGGTGGCACTTTCTCAGATCTCCCTGAAACCATCTTTCCTGAGGAGCCATGGGGCTGCCACTGCAAACCTGAATTCAGTGTCGTTGGGGCAGCAAAATATGGCACAGTCTGCAGCAGCAGCCTGGGCTCAGCCATTGGCTCCATGAGGCTCTCCCTTGTCTGAGTCTCCAAAAGGTTCGAGGATGGATAGAGGCTTAGCCAAAGACAGAGGCACTGGACAGCCATGGTTTCCAACAGGAATGCAGTGAAATGCAAGGCGAGGGTGCTGCCTGGCAGATGGAACAAGCCAGAAATATTAGGTGAAGGACAACAAGGTGCAGGAGCTCTGGAGCCAGGCTGTGGGGACAGGGTCACATTTCAGCAGCAGTGTGTAGCCCAGTGCACAGCTGACAAGAGAAGCAGAAAATGTCCTGGTGGCCATGCCCTGACAGCAGAGGCTCCAGGCCCTTTGGAACCTTCCAGAAACAGGAGGCCTGTCAGAGCCACCAGGCAACCTGGCCAGGCAACACCTGCAGGTGCCCGGGAAGAGCAGGGAGGGCTGTGCTCTGGGGAGGCCGGGGGGGAACCAGGAGCTGGTGCATTTAGGAGAGAAGGATCTTTCCCAGGGGCGTGGGGAAAGCTGGGTGGCAGCTGCTGTCTGGGAAGCTGCTGCAGACTTCTGAACAGGGGACACAAGCCACCCTTCCCTCTTCAACACACTATACAGCTGTAGCACCTGTGAGGAAGCATGATCCCATCTCCCCCAGCACAGCTGTGTTTTTTAAAAGTTTGCTTGCATGGTTTTAGTTTAAAACACAGCTTTGGAGTTTATAAGGCTCCATTGGTGTTTGCTCACTTTCAAGGAAATGTGACATGAGCTACCTTAGAGTTCTGCTTGAATGCAATTTCATCAAGGAAGAGAGAAGGAAGGAATTAATGGAGACAAGGCAATACTACTACTACAATAAACCAGATTGCTAGGAATATTACCCTTAGAGTCACTCTAAAATACTCCACCTATATAATCCAGAAAAAGCATAAAAATACATGGGCTAAGCTCACTCTCAGTGCAACTACAAGTAGATTTACTGGATTCTATAGCACCTCTGAAAAGCAAATTATGTTCATTCCTACTTTAAATGTTCAAGAAAGTAAACAGAGCATCTGCAGATTTAGGTGAATTTATTATCCCACAAAATGACTGACTTAAATACTGGACAACTGCAGATACCTGTGCTGATTTGAAAATCAAATTCTGCAATGACTAGAAGATTAAGACAAGGCCACAGATGCCACAAGCCATTGCATATTTCAGAGGATCTTCCTACTTCCTTTCAGATTTAAAAAATTTAGTAAAGTTAGTGGATTTTAAAAGGAAAGCTAAATTAGTACAGTATTCCTTCTGCCATTATAGGTTTTTAAGTTTTCAACTTAGAAGCCCTATGTTCTATGTACATTGGCTACCACCTTAAAAAAAGGAGACTGTAAGTTTTTAAGACCAAGTTGCCCTAAAAATTCATATGTATAACGGGCCTGTTCATTCAAATCCGTCAGTTTAAAATCTAAATATCATTAGACCTCAGAACTGAAAGGTGCCACAATACAGAATTTCCACAGCTGTAAATAGTAAATACCTGAAATGGGGAATGTAAGAACACATGAAACTTCCAGTAGAGTGTGTTTTGCATTAATGTACAGAAATCAAGTGTTTTGTGAACAGTTTTAGTGGATGAAAAGTCACGAACGAAACAATATAATCCAGTAAAATAAAGCATGCATCCCCTGAGGCAGAAGTGGTTTTAGTTTTCTTGTCATAGCACAGCATTTTGTTGTGTGTTTGTGGAATGAAGTAGAGGACAGCTGAAACAAAGATCTGAGCAAAATTCTAGGAGGTCTTTGCAGATATTTCTGGTGCTAAAGAGCAGGTCTGTGTTTAGGGTCACAAACATACACTGAAGTGCCTTGAAAAATTTCTACATTCCCTCACATAGGTTTTCACTTCCCTCTCTGTTCTAACCACCAAACTATTCTCCTGCCTTTTCCCATATGCAAATATGATGCAGATTGCAGAAAATTTATACTTCTAGCATTGCTTGTTTATTTTTTTACTGCCAAACTCAAAAATCCATTTTCATTGGGAACCACATTTCTCTTTATTCTCTTTTTCCTTTGCTCTGAGCTAAAGAATTTAGGAACCGGGATCTGTAGTGTTACCAGGGCTGGGAGTTATCCATAGATTCAGTCCTGTCATTCCCAAACAGGCAGTCCAGTGAGAATCCAAACACCCTGAAGATTTTTTTAATCCAATGCAAGATCAGACTTCATTAAAGAGAGAAAAAAATGTCTCTGTAAACAACTTGCCACCCACTGGCTGAGCTTTGTAGAGTTCAAGCATTTGCTACAAAGTGCTACCTTCAGAAGAACTGCTTTTAATTAAAACTTTACTTCCTACTTTTGTCTTTGATTACATATCCATGTATTCATTCTTTTCACAAATCATCTCTGCGTTTCATTTCAGGTTCATACGTTGTCTATTACTCTTTGTACCAGTAGTAAAATAATCAGATTAAGTTATGTCTTTTTGCGGGAGTTTAAAGTCACTATGCATTACAGCATCCTTAGAAGTAGGAGCAGGCTGGCCCTTTCCAAAACATTCATTGGGATGATCACCTCTGCACTAAAAGCTTGCGCTTTAGGCACTGTGCCCTAGTGCAAAGCAATCTACCATTTAATTAGAGGAAGGAAAACCAGTGTGTTCCATTAGTTTTCCTTTCATGTTTCTTCAGTTGTTCTGAGAGTATATATTAGGAAACTGCAGTTGTATAAAGAACAAGTGCTCAGATATCTCTCTGCATACTTTATTTTCATAAAACTAAGTATGAAGTGTACTTCGTTAGTAACCTGTCATGAGAAGGAATAAATCATAAGAATTTCTGTGGGGTTTTTTGAAAAGGACTGGGCATATTTCTCTGGTGCTTTACCTTTCTCAGATCACAGAACTTATCCATGACATTTTCATACCTGTCACAGTACTGCATCCTCCTGTCTTATGGGGTGACTGCAAGCCTGGAAACAATTTTTCCACATTACTAGGGTGCAGGACAGAACCCCATGTGAATCTTCCTGCAGCACTGCTTTGAGCTGTGCTGCCCAGTGTTGGGCTCACTGGAAGGTAACCTGTGGTGTATGTTTTGCTGGAGAGTGTACAGCACTTTCCATGCTGTCATGGTGTTTTTCACAGTTCAACAAGATTCTGCTGAAAGACTGTTATCTTTAATGTCTCACAGCTCTGCTTTTCAAGGGTATGTATTTTTAGATGCAGTGGAAGTAAGCCATTGGCATTTTTCTTGTTCTTTTGAGGAGGACTTCTCACATGTTGTTTACTCTCCTCCATCTCTGCGAGCTTTAGTGGAGTTTTTCTTCTCCACTGAGAGGAACATGCTGTTCACGTGCACTCTTTCTCCTGCTCATGTTTGTGTTGCCTGGAAAAGACCAATTTTCCCTAACTGCATCATGCCACGCACTATAAATCACATTTGTGTCCCATTTAGAATATAAACCACAACAGACACAGTAGAACAAAAGGAACCACACGCCCAGCTTTTTTGACAAAACTCCCACACATTGATAATTAGAAGCACATAAAACCATGCACAGGCTAGGAGAGCTCAAGCGGCTGTCATGCCTCATGCTGTCTGTCTCAGTCTCCTCCACTTTCAATTCTGCCACAAAATTGCCTGGAACAGTAAAAAGGACAGGAGAAGATTAACATAAACAATCTGTGAAACAATGGAGATTAAAATAATAGTAAAGATTGCCTGACAAGTGTGCTTTCATGAGACTCTGGGAAATCTTTGCTTTAATTATCTGCACTTGTCCAAGGGATATCTGAAGCATTTAAACACTAAAAGGAGAACAATGCGTTTCAAAAGCCATCTCTAACACAAATAATTGTTGAAAACCTTTCAAGTAACTTACTGCATAGGCAAAGTGGACAGGGGATTCTGTCAGCATGTTTGTTTTATATTTTGTAATCAGACTTGAATGATAATCCTTCAAACTCATATGTGTAAGTACTCCTGCTTGACTGAAGAGAACTATTGTTCATTTTGTTACATATTCTATCAAATGTAATAAACAGTGCTCATTATGTTCTCTAATATTGTTCCTGCTGTTGCAAGGCTCGATACATTTGCACTTAAACTATGTCAGGCATGGTGAATCCCCATGCCTCATACACTCCGTTGCCTTATTAGCAGTTTAAACACCTAAGAAGGAGCTAAGCATATTAGCCAAGTGTGGGAAGAGAAATACTGGTTTGCAGGCCTAAAGGACATTACCCAAGGATGTTTAACAGATCAGAGGCAAAGCTCAGTAGGAAAACAAGGGCCCTTTATTCCCCACACAACACCACATACTAGTTGGCAATCCATACTTTACAGCAGAATTTCCTCCAGCTTGCAGAACCAGGCCCCTATTTAAGGCATATTACAGCAAGTGTAGCACATGGAAATGAGGTGAAGAAGAACCTCACTGACCTCAGCAATGTAATAATGAATTTTTATTTTAGTCTAAAAAATTATCATCTTTGAGCAGTCTCATTTCTCAACTTAGGCAATTTTGGAACAATTTTTTTCACATTAAAATATAGTTATCTTCTATTAACTTCACCCTGTAATTCAGGTGAATAAGGATTGGTAGGGCAACCTTAAAATGCCTTTTTGTAAAAGCCAGTTCTTTATATACGTTCACTTATTTTTAGATCTGCTGTCAAGTATCTCCCATACAGGTGTTTACTACTAATCCTCTGTGCCAGTATGCACAGAGGTGCATTTGGTGTTTCACCCAAAACAAGGGAGAGGCACTTGGGGAACTTACAGAAAGTCACATGAGCTCCAATACCTTGAGATCATCCTGCCACACTCTATCACACTTGCTTACTTTGATCAGTGCCAGTGTTTAGTAGACCCTAATTTCCCCAATACTGCAACAAGAGTAAGAACCTACTGAATGCAAAGTCTGAAACTAGTCATCATAAGGGTAATTACTCCCAGGACATATTTAGTGCTCGTGTATGTCTAGTCAGAAGCAATCAACAAGAACAATTATTTAGTTTAAGACCCTAAATTAGTTCCTAGGTTCAAGTGGATTGACAGCAAGATGAAAGTTAATTACTTTATTTGCTAAATTTTCAAATGCTAGTGAAAAAGGCCTTCTCATCTTGAGGTAATTAATTGCCTTTTGGCCATTCAAGCTGTTCATGCTTGCAAGCCTGAAAGGGCTTGTTATGTCCCAAAAAAAACAAACTAGCTTTACAAAACCCTGGAACATCCTACCACCAAACCATCAGGAAATTTAAATAGCTCTTTGTTCAGAAATCAAAGAAACAACTAAAAATGCAAGGAGAAATAAAAATAAAAAAGTTCTGGAATGTAGAGTTCTAGGAAAGAAAAGTCTTGAAATATGTGTTATCAAACAAAAAAGAAGAAATGTAACCATGGATTATATAGTGATTTTCTTGGGTAGTTCGGTTGATCTCCATCATCCATGAAAAAAAAAAAAAAAATTAGTTCAAAGTAGGTGACATTTCAGTTTATGCGTTTTTTATTACATGAATTAATGATGCATTGGCATTTGATTATTTTTTTAATTGAAAATACACCTGTAAATTTTTGGCTTGCTAAAAAGAGTAATTTATATTGTATTATCTGGAAAGATATTTTTCTCTTCATTTGTCTAGAAACCAAACAGTGATTTATATATTAGCTTCAGCACTACTGAAGTCATCACAGGTTATGCCTCTAATTTCAATCAAACATTTTCTTCTGTATTACCTTCTATTCCTCCTGTCTTTACTTCCAAATCTTAAAAAAGCTGAATATTATAAAGAGGTTATACAGAGTATTGCTCAACAGTTTCACCATTTTTAAAGAACAAGTAAAATACTTGATTTATCTGATTTTTTTTTATGTTATTTCCAAGAAAAGAGTCTGTGTTTTAAATTTTCAAATTATGTTATCTGATACAGTTAGTCTAGAAATTGATCAGAAAACAGTGATATTATATTAAAATAATTCTATAACTTTCCAATTGAACTTATACAAAACTGAGACCAAATATTTTCTCTTACATTTTTAAAGAATTCTTAGGGGAAGAGAAAGAATTCTTTAAAAAGAAAAAGTGAAATAATGATTGTTCCGGTTTTCAGCTGGAAAAGGGTATGAGAGCTGTAACTCAGCATTTTAAGTTTTTCATAGTAGTCTTTGGAATTACAACAACCAAGAACAGTACCAAAACCTATTTTCAGTCAAATTTTTATGAATTATTATTAAAAAATAGTAAATCAGACGTATCTATGATTCTATAATGCCACTCCTCTAATTTTGATTAACTTTAGATGTTTGGTTTTCACTCTCTTATTGCTTGCTGGTTTTATTTAACCCTTCTTATGGGTTGTATATTTTCAGGTATTTAACTATAAGCTTATCTTATTCTTTCCCCAGTTAGTTGTTGCAATATAAAGAATTATGACTATACTGTATTAGTCTAATAAGTAAATATTACATGTGGTATCTGCCTTGACTTCTCACAGTGTATCACTTTCTTGCACATTGCAAGGCGGCACCCAGAAGAGAACCTTGAGTGACAAATCTAAGCGGCTTCATATAAGCCATTTCCAAAGTACAGCAGCGCTTGAGTATTTTGTTCTAGTTTTTTCTTAAAAACACCCTGTAGTTAAGTAGATGCTAATGAAGGTAGCTGACTTAAAAATCACTGCAAATGACACGTTTCCTCAGCTCCTTGAAGAAATAATTTTTCTTGCAAGTGGGAAAAAATCCTCCCGAAATCATAACAGTTCTTGCGTATTCTAAGATGAGAAAATCTTAAATGTTTTTTCATTGGGGGCTTAATTAGATATCCTACTTGGGGTCTTCCAATATGGAAAAAAGGAATCTTACAGTAGTTTTTCAGTAATACCTCAGTCTCTCAGTAACTCCTATTCATAAAATTTTATGTGAATGAATTTTAAAATGGAATTTCTTCCTAAACAGGAAACTGAACTGGCTCTTCACATATTTTGCTTAACAGAATGAGACTTGGAGTCCTAGCCTAAGAAATGGTGACTTAGAGGCTCCCCATTAGGTGGTCAGTCAATGGTTTATGGAAAGAGAATTGAAAGAACATCTTAATTACCTATACAGTGGAGACTTCTACTCATTAAAATTATACACCAAAGACACACATGTGCAGATGAAATTCTACAAATCTGCTACATTCAGCCCAGTATTCTGTCTGAAAATAATGATGTTATATTGATTTTTTTATAACTGTCCATTTAAATTTAATAGGAAGCTGAGCTGGGGAATTTGGAACTGGGGTTTTTATAATTACTTTTGCAACAGAAGGGAGAGGAAGATTTTGCACTTTTTATTTTAAAATGATGGGAAAGAGGGGACTTAAAAAAGCCTTAGGAAGTGGAAATTACATACATTTAAAAACCAGAACCACTTATGTTGTTTGGCTTATGTCCAAGAAAAAAAAATCTAGTGAGACATCTTGAAGCCTTTAAAATCGTAATTTTTAACTCTGAGGAATTCTTATATTCTCCATGCTACAAAAAATAAAATAAAATAATAAGGACCACAGGTCCTTTTACTCCATACATATTCAGATCACAGTTAAAATGTATTATACATGCTGTAGATGTTATTTTTAGGTCAGATTGCCTGGTACAGTACTCTAGGTACTTTATGTATGGGTCACAGAGAGTTCAGTAACAGACATACCATGTTGCTCTGCTGCATAGATGGAACGTGTGTTTCCCAAGGCCTTTTAATTACAGAAACAACACTTGGACTTTATAAGACTTTGTAAAGGGTTGTTGGTTTGTGTTGTGTTTGGTTGTTGGGTGTTTTTTTTTTAATTTGTAACACTCCCTTTAGGAAGGTTTTTGGTTTTTTTGTTTTGTTTGCTTGCTTTTGTATACTGAGAAGCCATGTTGGCTAGGAATTAATTAGCAAAACTTCCCAACACAAAAGTAATTGACCATTGGAAACTAAGTTAAAAATGCTGGTCCAGCAGAGAACCCATACATCAGGATTGTTTCCGTTTAAGCATTTCTCACCCTTCACAAGCACAAAGACCACATGAGGTGATGGAAAGCCTCTGCACATGTTTCATAACCCTGCCAAATTATTCAGCTGAAAACTTGGTAATTGCATGTAACTATTTTTGCCCATTTAAGCAGAGGCCTCATGCAAACAGAATTTCACTGGTTCTCAGCCTAGATGATTACCAATGGCACATCCTCTTCATCAGAATTTTTTCTTCTCTGTACTTTCTATTACACTTTTAGGCAAAATAAAGAATCTTTGTCAAATTCCCCCTTAATCAAAGTTGCTGTATCCACAACAGAGAATTCAGCATGACTACCTGGTGTGGCTGCTGCTCCTTCATCCCAAACACATATCTTGGAGCTGCCTCTGACTGCCCATCTATGCTGTCTGTGAGTTTTGTTGACCAGTGTTAGAACCAAATTGATCAGAGCTCTTCAGCTGATGGACAGATTAGGAAAAGCATTAAGAACTCCTCCATTTTGAGTGCCATGTTTTTTGAAAGCAGCCCAATCATTCCATCTAGGCAGGATTAAGAGCCAAAGTCAAGTAAGCCAAGCAAATGGTAGCCAAAGCATACATCATCATTACATGCTGGCAGCTGGCTGCAACTACATGACAACTATTCACAAACAGGATGCTTGGTGCCCTTTTATGTGGATCTTGTGTTATTTGCACATGTTTGTTCCATGATTTGTTCCCTTGGAAATATAGGGAGAGAATTAAGGTGCTGAGAGAATAATAAAATACCTCATTGTCTCCTGCTGGGTTTAAGTCTTGGGCAAAGGACCCTTTTATGCATGGACAAAATAAGATTTGCAGAACTAATACAAAGAGAGTTAAGCAAAATCTGCAATGTGCCCTTTAGATGTAATACACAAAGAGTATCTGTTCTTGAGTCTTTGTCACCAACATAAACTGACTTAGAAAATCATGTGAACTGCAGTCTGTTCCCCAAGTTTTCAATCCAGCCACAGCATTAGTACCTCTTCACCGCTACCTGGAGCTCTCTAGCTACATGATATTTCTGTCCCATGCTACAGTCTCTGTAGTCAGAGAAACATTAAAAATATTAGCAAGAACATAGAGTTCCTTTTGTCTTGGAGTGTTCCTAGCAGTGTTAGCACATGTGGGGAAATATCTCCCCTTCAGGAAAAGATTGTGTGTTTAAGTGACTCCATTTTTAAAAGTTACAGTGTGGAATTCAATATGATTTAGTGGCTTGGGTCACTGGGTTTTTTTCTGTATTTTTTTTACTGTATTTTCACTACTTTAATGTTTTTTCATAAAGAAGTCGAGGATACATTATTTCAGTCACAGATACATAAAATTGTACAGTTACTCCAAGAAGAAAAAGAAAAAGGTAACCCTACTAACTTGTAGAATATATATTTTTCCCTCATAATCAAAACCAAGCTTTATGGCATGATTTCATGCCAAATGTTAATCTTTATGGCATTATGTCACTTAGTCAAATACAAAGAACCAACATCCATAATAAACACCCCTAATAAAGGGTGTTAAAACAATCTCAAAACTCAACACAACAGAATAGCCCAGTAACACACTCTTCTCTACCTGTACATTCACATATATTCATACTTCTTAGCATGGGAAATACTTTTGAAAATATAACCATTATAAACGCTTTCAAAGCAATCCCAACATCTGCCATTCAGTTGTTCTGCTAGTCAAGACTTAGAGGTCAATACTTTATCTGTAATGGTTGTAAATACCAGATGTAAATACCAAAGAAAGGTATAAGAATGTCAGTATAGGCAGGTGTCGCATAATCATATGTAATACTAGATTTCATCTTGAATCCTGAACTTTGACAATGGTTTATGCATCAAAACATGACACTGAGTTATTTCAAAATGTTTTAGCTTAAGCAGGTGCAATTCTGAAGTTCTTAAAACTCATGTAAATGTCCAGGGCTTTTCCAGACATGATGAGTCCTTCATCTCATTGACTTTCTCTGGAAAAGTGCTGCATTGGTGTTTCAGTAGACTTCCCATTTATTGCTAAAGTCTGAGAGGGTTTATTAGAATGGATTAATGTGCTGGTGATTTTGTATATAACCCTCATTTAGCTAGACCAAGAAATATTTACAGAAGTCCCAGATTTAAAATTTTACAAATCTTAAAGCCAGCACCGACATAGTCATCTCATAGAAGAAATTTATATCCACAAGCAAAATCAGAACCCCACTAAAGTCTGTTTATAAACAGTGCTATGAAAAGAGCCTGCATACTATGAAACATCTTCCAAAAGTTAATGCAACTTTTTTTAGACAGATCCTATGTGACTTTGTGAGACAGTGATTGCTTTTCTGCACAGGAATGAGCATCATTCTTATCTTCTTTGGATTACTTTATGTAAACAATTCTTTCCCTCCAAATAGCCTTAGTTATTAAATGGGGCACTGGCACATTAATCCACTGATTTCTTCCTGACCAATATTTTGTTTTACCCATATTTATATCTAACAGACCAAATTTAAATACCCAAATGCTAGATTCACTGATATAGATTGTCAGAATTGTCAGTAGCTTCATATCCTGATAACATATTAAGTAATATGAGAGTTGCTAATTATTCTAGAGCTGGAACCTATTAAAAATACCAGAAAGCTAAACCAAAGAAGGGTGCTTTCTATTAAGTTCCCAGCAGGAGTGAAAAGTCTATGAATCCAATTAAGTGACCTCATAATTTCTGCTTGAAACCAAGGCCTTGTTGGTCTACATACACATTTTGTCCTGAGATAGCTTTTCAGATGAATGGGATTATTTTAAGCAAAAGCTGTATTGATATCCCACTAATAGGGATCCTTTCATTTCAGTAAGCTTATTTGCCCTCCTACAGGGTATAAATCAATTGTAACACTTTTATATCTGTGTAATTGAACACACAGTAGTAGCTTTTATGTCACTGCAGAAGTGCAGTAAGACAAAGTAACTGAAAATAAGCAGCTGGGAAAGGCTGGCAGAGGGTTGCATAAACTTCATAAAATTCTTCAGGGAATGATGGTGTCTACTGGCTTAGCCCACAAGACCTTATGAGTGTGTCTAAAAGCCACTGAAGTCAAAAGGCTTTAAAACACATGCTAACTATTAGAATACACTTAAGGACCATTTCTGAATAAAAATGTTGTCCTGAATCAGGGCCACAGACAGGCTCAAGGCTTCTCTCTGCAACCCAACATCCCGTGTGGGTTGCTGTAAGTGTTGCCCTGAGGAACTGGAACAGCATATTCCACATGATGATTCAACAGTCAACATTTTTCCAATCTGTGCTGGTCCTTTATATTTCCAAGAATGGGTGGTCCCAATTGGCATTGCCCCAGTGTTAAATAAGGTAAAGGTGTATTGAGCAGCAAACCTCAGGAAGATATTACTATTATACTTACTTGTATGGCTTGTAAAAGTAGTTTTCTTGCCAGCAGCAACAGTAGTAACTAACTGGAATTGTTTTATTTCAGAGACTAATGACAAATGCAAATAAAGATTTCTTTGCTCGGAAAACAGCCCTGTGTGTTAACAGAAAACAGAATAACTGGTAGCTTACCCTGTAAATAACAAATCCAGTTTAACAACAACCCACATATAAATCTCAGAGGAATCTTTCTACTACATATTTCTCTCCAGCTCAGTTGTATCTACAGGGATACTACCTTAGGTCTGCTACTCAGAACTGCTCCAGCATCCTAAAGAAAAAATTGTACATTACAGAGAAGAACTAAGTTAGTAGTTCTACTAAATTTGAACAAAATTGTTTTCTTCAGTAAGTGCACTGTTTTATAACCAACAGCTTTAATCTCAGCCCCTTCTACACTATAGAATAACCAATAAGGATTAGCTGGAGATGCATTTTTTCTGTGGCTGATGATCAGTCCAATAAATTATTGCAAAATAGGCTTTAAAGTAAGTTTTGAAGCCTCTTTCAATCCAAGATCCTCTTTTTGGTGTGCATCAATGAGAAAATCAACCATAAGAGTTGGGGAAAGTGCAGTTATGACTGGAAACCACGGAAAAAGATGTATTTTTTTTTCAAGGTGGAAAAAAAACACTATAACAAGCAGTCCACTCCCCTCTGGAGTTTTAATACACCATTATTTGGGAGTAGCATGAAGGTTTTTCATTTATTGATGTCTACTCTCCTTCCTACTGGCACTCTAAAGTAAAATTAATTTATTTTCTGTAAGATTCCTGTCATAAGACTGTAATAAACAAATATTTCCATCTGTTTTTGGAGAGAAATGATTAAAGATTTGCCAGTAATGGAAGTGAGTATGGATACAACCCAACCCAGCCCAGTCCCCAGACTTAATAGCAATAATCAAAGGGGCAATGGACAGAAAAAAAGATGACAGAACACAAACTAAAACCCTGGATATAAATGATCCAGAACTGAGGAACAGATGAGCTATCATTCCAAACTTAGCGACTTGATCTCATCCCAGTGTGGACTGAAACTAGGTCCATGACTGCACCGCCTTGCTAAGTGGGAACAGAGCTGTGCCACAGCCCTGCGTCTGGTTTGAGAATAAGAGGATTCATTGTTGCAGTCTCGATAACCTAAATATTAAATGCAGATTGAGCTAGTAAATTCAGGCTCTGAGTTTTGAGCAATATGGGAGGTATATGAATCCAACACCGAGTCAGGCCTCAGGCTCTCTTGCTGTTAAGCCAAAGTTGTATGTCTGCCTAGCGTGTATTTCCATATTCTGTAAATAATGTTCCTCTCTCTCCACATACTACTTCTGTAACACCACCCCACACACCACCCCCCCACCACCCCCCTTCTTATTATTTCCTTCTTCTTTGGATTGTTTTTTTTATTATTTTTCTCCTGTTGTTTTGGGGTGTTTGTTCCCTGTTCTGCACTTTGATTTGCACTTTTCTTCATGGTTCCTTTAGTGATTATTCTTTTTTTTTCCCTTTAATATATTACTCTTCTCTCACATTGACTGGCTGACCATAACTGTGTGGGAAATTGTGGAAACTATTCAGTGCTTTAGCAAATGGCATAAAATCAATGACTTCTTATTATCTGAAACATGAAGAATCCCTGCATTTCTTTTTTATATTTGTGATAAAACAGGTGGTCAGCATCTTTAGGAATCACCCAGAGATTTCTCCTTTCTGTATCCTGGAGTCCACTGACCTCAAAAAGTGTGCTAATAATGACAGCAAGAATGGAAAAAGAAAATAAACAATTCTGTGAAACTTTAAACAAAGAAAGCAGGCTTCACACCTTGTACACTGAAGCTCAACTTACAGGCATTTATGGAGTGAAGGGTCATATGTAAAAGGCATTAGAAATAAGGGATGTGATGACTGGTTACCTCTTTCATACATCTAATACATATCTAAATACAGATCTAAAGGTGGAAACAGCAAAACCTTTTAATTAGATTTTTAGAAGTATATTCCAGGAAAAAGCATTCATTATTGTCATTATCCAGAAATGGTTTGCCAGAAGTTTCTATGCTGCATTATAAAAAACAAATTATTTTCCAAATCTTTCATCTAAAGTCTTTGGTCCTTAATGCAATGCCCAGGTGTGGCTCTACTTGGTAAAGGAAATTCATACAATATTTCATTGTTTCACACTGATTTTTGCATAAATTACCAGTTTTCTAGTACAATGAATCTGCAGTTTTAAGCATCCTGAGCCATCCATAAGGGGGTTTTTTCCCAAATTTTCTCTTGGAGTCACTTATTTTTTCTTCTCATTGTCTCTGAAAATCCTCTATGACATTTTGTTTTCTATACCATCCATTCAAACATTTTCCTGCTTATTTAGACTTCCAGTAGACTTTACATATTAGCTTTAGGGGTTTAGTTGATTTTCTAGGTCCAGTGAACTGATATGTGTTCTAAATGGATGAGAATGGATACGTGTTATATGCATGGTGTATATACTGCATGGGTAGACCTATAGCAAAAGCTATAGCAAAGCTTGCGAGGAGGGAAGTGAGATAACCAAGCTCCTCCAGACCTACTTTTATGACTCAAAGCCTCTGAGACTTTGCCTTTCACTCATACCTCAGAGCAAGCACCTGGATTTCCCTGTTGGCCTCAAGGCCTCCCAGACTCTCCAGTGCTGCAAAGTGCAGTCACAGCATAGCAGGCTCCTGGGTTTCAGTTCCATCCTAGCATGTCTCTCACAACAGGACTTACAAAAGAATCCTCAAAGACATCCTTACATCAGACTACCACAGTGTCTGTGCAATGGGAAATAAGTCTCTCAAGGGCACTAGATCACCAGTGAGATTCTGAGCCACTGCTTTCTGCAGAATATCTAAAACATTAAATCATATAAGCTATTTTTCCACTGACAGTTTATAATTAGCCTGTTTCCACTGCCCATCTGAAGAACTCCAAGGTCAGGTCCTCCTACTGACTTGCTACTGTGTACAAATAAGCTTTCTTTTCTTTCCTTTTTCTCAAGAAAACATAAGCAGTACTGTGTTTTTCATATGATTGCTAAAATGACTTAAAGAGATATGACGCAGTATGTCATTTGCTTCTACCAGCTGAAGCTCCAGTGAGCTTAAAATATCAAAGTGAGAGAAGGTTTGGCTGCTAATCTAGACAGAATTAAGGGCTCTGAGAATACCCATACTGGATGTTTCACTGGAAAACTGTAAAAAGTGCATTCCATACAGCTTCCAAAAAATCCCACAGCCACTACCAACAGGGAAATTGGGAGGCTTTTAGAAATCAACCTCAAAATTCTTCCGCTGTCTGTCTCCCTGGACATTGTGTTCCAAGATTAGCACTAGAAAACAAAAACCCCAAACTTTAAATAGCTTGACACAAATAGAATTAATATATAAATCGCTGCCATTCAAGAAGATATGTTTTCAAATCGTATTTTTTCATAGATTTATGAAAATCACCATGTGTTAGTGCACGTGTCTTCATATCGTGGATATGAGCAATGGATTTCTAATTAGGAATGGAGAAATAGTGTGCTTGCAAATGTGACCTTCAAAAAGGTCGGTACATCATAGCTGTAGGAATGACTCAAAGACAGAACGTTTTCATGGGGAGGCATGATTCCCAACCTCGTTCTTCCTTGCTAGAAGATAGCCAGTAGCTTAACCTAAGACGAGGATATAGTGCTAAAGCTGTTTCAGTTGAAGAAGAGTGAGACTACATCTACATTACAGGAATATGCTGTGATTCTCCCTGACCTGTGTCTGTGGTTTTGTCCTCTGCAGTCCAAGACAGGAGAGAAATACACCTGCTTGGGCCTCAGCTACCTAGAAGAAACTGTATGGATGCAAGATGCCAGTCCCTGGGACATCCTGAAATTTGACGTGTTACTGAGCATACCCTAGCAACTATCTCTTTCCAAAGATTTTGTTCTTCTTTGTTATAATTGTCTAAACTTCCACTGCTAACTTGGACTTTTGCCTTTCATGTGTGTAAGTATATATCATCTATATTATCTAGAATATAAGGAGTGAGAAAAAGATTTAGAGATTATTATTTACCCTACTTCCTGACAAGCAATGTGCATAATTCTAGTTATTGTTCATGGCAATTGTGTGTACACAGTACTGCACCACAAAGGAAATGTAATTCTTCTTCAGTAGTGAAAAAATAGTGCTGGTATACCACAGCCTATGATTTGCTAAATGGGGAAAATCGTATAGCTAATTGTAACTCAAATAGGCACAAATACAACTTCTTTCACTGAAAAGCAGATGCATTTAAATTTAGTGCAAATTCATAGAAACTGCATTCTTAAAAAATTCCTGCAGTGCTGCTCACGATATAGAGCAGCAGAAAATTTGGCCAAATAGCTAAAACACAACAACCTGACCTGTGCTCCAGTATACCTGCATACCTATGCTTAGGAAACCATAAAAAAGATCAAAATCAAACTACATTGATCCTGAAAAGAACATATTCCAGACACAAACACTAACAGAGCCACCAAGTCTTCTAATTCAAATAAACTAGCGCCTTTTGTAATGTATAAATCACTGGTATGAACACGTGTTAAAACTAAATACAGTTGAACACACTACAATAATTTTTTCCAAGTGCAGCTCTTGGAATCATATAAGTCACTGTGGTTTCCAAGAAGACAAATGGCCTGGAAAATGAAAAATAAATTAGTTCTGTGACTAATTGGAGTCAGAGATTGGAGGTCAGACTTGGTTCTGCAGTTGACCCAGTAAAAGTCCAGCTTGGCTCACAGTACAGCTTTCTGTATTTAAGAGTTGTTTACAGTAGAGAAACACTGAAAGTGTACATTAGAAAACTTCCTCTAACAAATCTAAAACACATGCCAGTTCATAGGCAAGTAATAAACTTATAAGGGGCCATGTTGACAGTTTCAAAGCCTTTTGGTAGGACCCTGCAACTTAAGATTGGAAACATTATAATAAACATCCCTGCTTTTAAATTTTGCTGTTTGTCCTAAGATGCCTGAAACATATATCAGCTTCATAAAGGGTTTTGTCTCTCCCAGTCCTTCTCATCACAGAAGTAAAAAAAATCGTTCAACTTCAAGCATATTTTGGTCATGTATGAACCTCATAAAATTCTCTCAAGGTCAAGACAGTTACACGAGTGAAATATTTAAATAAGTCACTGCAAAATCAGGCCTCTTATTTTTCACACAGAGAAGAATATGTTATTTAATTAGTGCATTGGACTTGTAATGGCTGATATTTTCATTGTGTTGGTCAAAGTATTTTTCTCCCTTCAAAACTGTTAAAACTGTTTGTAAAACACGTCAATTTCTTGCATCATTTAATCAATGAACATGAATTCTGTTGATGAAGCACCACACACACAACAGGTTATAAAATTTCTCAAAGCTCTGATGAGTTGAGACTCTCTAATGAGAGGGAAGTCAAGCCCTTTGTGCACAAGCATTATTATTCTCACTACTTGAATACACTTGTAGTCATAAAAGAGGAAACCATTACCTAGTGGAAAAATTCATTAAGATCAAATTTTCCACTGTTCCCCAAAGTCCCAAGTAAACAGGTGGTACGATAGACAGAGGAGCTGACTTGGAGGGAACAGCCTAACTTAAGAGCTCAGGTAGGAGCAGATGCAACTCTGAGTATATGGCAGGGAGAGAGAAAGCTGCACAGTCACCAAGCTTACATCACCTTATAGGTATTAGGGTAGACCTGTGCTTATCTTGATCATCTGTACTTGTAATTTTAGGTTTCTTGCTACTTTTCTGGTGTCATCTGTCCTATTCCATTTTCTTCCTCTACACCTTACCCAGTCCCTCTGCACAGCCCCACTACTCCCATGCCAGATGCAAAAGAAAGCAGTGCACTGCCTGTTTTCTTAGCCTGCAGAAGCGAAGGCAACCACAGCAGCTCCCAGGTAGTGGGGCTTTTCAGAAAATGTTGGAAGTGCTATTTACAAATTACATCTATTCCCAATATTTATCTATTATAGTTTGAATGCATTTGCTCTTCTTGCCTCCAGATGATTCTCAAAGCATTGTGGATTCATTTTCAAAGTCAATCATATCACAAAAATAGCCTTCCAGAAACTGTCTCCTCCAGAGCTGGAAGCTGGGATTTTTCCATGACTAATAAATTCCATGTCTTTTTAATATACTGTAATTACACTGATGCATCCATTTTTTTTCCCCTTCCATTGTTAAGCTTGCTGCTACCAGTGCTTAAATGAGTACTTCTGTCCTTGTTTGCCTCTAACTTGGGAATGTCAAGGACAAGGACTCTACCTTCACTGTTTGCCCGCAGGGTAAAATAGCCTCTGATCTCTAGTGTCTTAGCCAGCAAATAACAGAAGTCATTAAAAAGAGAAAAATTTGGAGCACAAAATACATTTATTTCTTGGACACTACCATGGGCAGTGGATTCTTCTTAAAATTTGTGGCAGTAATATCAACTGATAAAGAGTTTATAAAAATTCTTCCTACTGCATAAACAGGGAAACTAATTTATCTAAGCAAACATTCAGGGAAATACATGCACCTAGAGATTTAGGGGGTTTCTTTCATAGGCAGTGACATAGAAGATGCAGAGGGGCTTGCAGAATAGATACTAACCCAGTATCTCTGGATCAGGGATAATCCAGTCCTTACCAGTCAGAAAAGTTTCTTGCAAGTCATCCAACTTTCCAACCAAAATGCAGGTTTTGTTTATTTAGGAAAGCCTGTGAGGGACCTACCAAAGCCCAGTATATTTGTAGCACAATGCCCAGCACTGGAAGAAATAGCATGAAGTGAATGAGACTCATGCCATGGTGGCTGTGTGAATGTTCAGCATTCCTGATCACAGCATAAGGCTGGTGTCTTCAACATACCACCAAACCCCCAAAGCCCCTGACAGCTCGCAGTCCTGCTTTCATCTTCAAATCTCCCTCCACCGTGCACAAGTGGAGGAGGTGGCCATCCCAGTCAAGAACTGAAAGAACAGCTCCCCTACCAACCAGGTCTACTGTTCACTCGCCCCAGGAAGCACACAGCAACTAGTGAGCTGTTCTCTTGCACTCGGGACAAAGAAACCAAAATGCTTACAGGATATTCAATAAATAGTTCAAACTTTAGTAGGTCCCAGAAGAAAAAGACCTAATAAGAAAGAAAAACTTTTTTTGTTGTTTTTGTTTTCCTAGGTCCTTCTTGAGTCTTTGTTACAAAACTTAAGTCTCCCCAGAGATGTTACCACCTCACTGTTGAAAAATACTGATTTAGAGTAGGTCTCTCCGCTAATTCAGATCAACTCAACTACTGCAGATTAATAGCTCTCTCAGGTAATTTAAAAAAATACTGCTTTGGATTAAATTAAACCAGAATCTTACTTGAATAATAAGAGGGAATAGAAAAAAGAAAGCTTGGCATGTGAATGAAAAAGGTATAAGATATCCTAATGTACCCACCATAGGTGATGATATTAAAATACTAAGTTTAGCTTATGGTTTAGGAAAATAATACTCCTGTCATCAGATATTCTCCAGTTATATTTTATTAATATTATAAAATACTTTTTGACTAGCAGTTGATGAGACATGAAAGGAAATCCCCTTACAAAATATGTCACATAAAAAGAATTTATCTCACACATTTTTACCCAGTTATTACAACTAAAATTTCCATTTTTATGTGTCCCCAGAGCATGGGTTTCCAATATCAATTCATTGTTAATAAAAACTTGTAATTAAACTATATTGTTGATAAATTGTGCAGTGTTGATACAACCATGGAAAGTTACAGAAATGGCAAGAAATAATATAATTGAAGGGAAATGGGTAAGAGTGCGTGTATGGAATTTGTGTCTTTTCTGCTTCATAGTGTGAGCTCATCAGAGGTCATTAACTAAGTCCTGGACTGAGGCCAAATTAAAATTTAGATAAGAGAGCCTGGGAGTTACAGGAAGATGTATTTTCCTCTCTTGGTTAATGTCAAACTATTGCCAGAAGTAGAAATACCAGACTGCTGGAAGCACCATACTTTAATTGCCATATAATGCACACGTAATGCTCATTTGTGTCATGAAAAATGCCATACCACCATTTTAACTTAGAGTATACATTAGTTTTGCTGTATTGGCCAGACTCTGTAGAGATAAACACATTTTTCCTAGGTAAAAGATCTCCCCATACTTCTACAGGCTATATTTGTATTTCTTTTAAATTAAGTTGGATTTTTTTACGACAGTTATCTGTATGCCAATTAAAAAAGCATATATGCCTCCAAGAAATTAAAAACAAGTGACCCTTAAAACATCCCTTTATTTATTATTGTTTATCCTAAACTAGAAACAAATATTCTTAACAGTGCTATATAATCAAAAATGTGTTTGGTGATCAGTGAATCCATGTTCTCATTCCCACAGCCATGGATATTACCATGACAAAAGCAGAGTCGAGAGTTAATATTATTAGAAGTTAGGAGCTACATTCTAGTTATGGCTTCCTGTGTTATCCGAGCCACTCTCATAAATTCTCCAGACCTTGCCTTCCTGCTTTGCAATGTGGTGGTCGTGTGGGAAGCTGAGATTTTCAAAACATGTTTGTGTCACTGAGTATCACAGAAGACTGTTTAGACCCCAAAATATACATGCTAAAAGCTTACAGTAAAAAAAAAAAAAAAAAAAAAAAAAAAGAATTTAAGCTTAAGCTTGCAGTTAACTTTAAGCCTTCCAACCTGAATTACCCTATGATCCTGTGCTGAAATCCCACTGAAGCCAGAGGTAAGGCTTATCAGCTGTAAATGAAACCCATTGGCATTTTGCTGTACTCATTGCCTGTGAAAGTTTTCTATCACAAGTGACATAAAAGAAAGAGCGGAATGAATAGGCAGATGCTGTTGTTGTACTTATCACTGGAGCTGGTCAAAAATTTCATTTCTGTGAAATGAAAGACATTTCAAAAGCTGTCAGTGGGATTCAGTTGTCAAGCTGGCTTTAGGATTTGTGTTACAGCATCAGCCAGTTAAAGCAGGAATGATGAAAGTTGAGCATAACACTGAAGTTGCTGCACTGAACAAGGACCTAAGTTAAGAAATGCAAAGAAAGGCATTTCTAGGCTTCATCTTCCTCAGGAGGCTACACATCTAACCTCACAAGCTATCTACATGTTCTCGGACACAGTTTCCTGGTGTTAGGCAGTTTAGATCAGATAGACTTTACCTGAAGAAGGAGCTAATTCTCCACTTAGACACAAGGGCATCTGAGACGCAGAAGAGTCCACTCCAGACTCTCCCACTGCTCCACTGGGGAAGATATTTCAGTGCTGGGTCCTTGCATCGCCACCATAAAACAGTCACCATCACTCCGCTCCTGGCCCAACTAATTCTTGTGTAATATCAGAGAAGTAAAACAACTTCACTACAGGAGTCTAAATGTTGCTTTTCAATTCAGAGATCTGTCTTCCAAGCCAGAAAAAAGATCTGAATGCATAGCAACAATATCATGCATAAGCATGATGAGTTAACATAGATTTATTTCATGAGCTACTGTTGCAGTGACAGCAGTAACAGTATCTTCAATCTGTGTAGTAACTTACAGTCAAACATACAGTATATGCTACTTATTATCTGAAATCACTTTGCTGAAACAAAAACACTTCTGGATTTTACAGTAACTGTCAAACGGAATACAGATTAGAAAAAATATTGAAAATGGATTATTCTTATTCTTTTATTTATTGTTTTATCTACTCTCCTGTAATGTTTGGGTTTTTAATTAGGACTGATCAACTACATCTCATCAAAGCCTAGGAAACTACTGAAACATAGAATACATTTTAAAGCCCTTTTTCCAACATTACATTTTTCCTATACATAATATGAATGAATATAACTGAAATCCCGAACGCGTAATTCTCTGTGAGCACATTAAAGCCTATTGTCTCCAACACAGTCCTCCCAAATATATTTGCAGGAGCCGGGTATCTGAAAACATAGCCTTTTACTACAGCCTCATACAGTATTTAAAATACAGTGAAATTTTTAAAATAGAATAGAAAAGACACTTTATTCACGTATCACTCACAGGACTCAGACAACTGGACTGTTTTAGGCTAATATTTACTGGCACCTTGAGTTTTGTTATTGAGCACCAACCAATTTCACATGT
Organism: Falco biarmicus; assembly: GCF_023638135.1. NCBI lineage: Eukaryota > Metazoa > Chordata > Aves > Falconiformes > Falconidae > Falco > Falco biarmicus. Next base: position 69,450,406 of record NC_079311.1, read on the forward strand.
ACCGTCTTTTGTGGAACAGGCACGTGTTTGCACGGCCTCTGTGATTGGAAAGGGACTGCATCTTCCCGTTTCCATCATGCCTGATGGATGTTGTTCAATTTTTTAGTGTTCTTTTCATGGGAAAATGCCTGTTTTGTTTAGACTATGAAACTACCTTCAATATGGAAACTATTAGTCCAATCAAATTCAAAATTTAGAAATTGAAAAAAGAAGTCATAAATTGAATAGACTATTTGACAATGAGGTTAATACTTAAAATCCTGAAACAATTTGATTTGGTTCCCTGTACTATGAGTACATAACTTGAATATGAAAACTACTCTTGGAAACTGTCATGGCTGTCTATATGTTTAGTCTTATTCTCCTGATACTGACGATTAGTTGGTTCAAATAACAGCTAGTAGCAAAAGAGTTAAAAATTTGAATTTATATTAAAAGATTGATACTATCCAGGTGTTCAGCTATCTTGGAAAAAGGCATTTGAGATACACTCTTGTCTGCTGTAAATATCATTAGGAGACAGGTTAGGCAGTGCTATACAAAACTTTAGTAAAACACAGAGATAATGAAAAAAACATTGTTCAAGTTCAGTGGAATAAATTGTCAAACACGTGGCGCCCAGAGTGCCGGAATGTCCATATCGCCAGCAGCAGACTTGCAATGTCTCAAGCAGAGACAAAGGCAATAATAGGTTCTTCAGTCATAGGCACACTAGAAACAGATTAACAGCTACTCTGATGCTATAAAAGATTTTTTGTTACTTATGTAAAAAGTATATTTCACGTACTCCTTGAGACTACAGGGTCCTTAAAATATCTTGGTAATTTTATTCAAGTTATAGAACCCATGTGTTAAACCTGACTCGTTGCATAACATAATGCTGATGTAGAAAATAATAGTGACCAGAGGTCTCCAGCAGAAGATAACTGGGGTATACTCTCTAAAGCTCTGGCACTTGGGATAAAGCTCCCTTGCATCTAACTTTGTTTATATAATATAACAACTGAGCTGTTAAAAACAAAAAAAAAACAGAAAAAAATGCCCCTTTTGGTGAACTACTGGGAGAAAATGTAACCTCAGGGTTAAAGGATGCAATCATTCACAGGTGAGATTGTCTGGGAAGGTGAACATTTTCACAGGGGAATTTATGTACAGGGAAAAGAAGCCACTGCACAACAGTTCAGGCGGGAGAGGGGGAGAGTTTTTGACAAAGCCGTAAAATAACTGTGTCTGTTTGTAGTTATTGGGCTGCTGTGCTTTTTGCTTAGTAGGTCAACACAATGTCGTCTTATTAATTTTTGTCTGGGCCTATCACGCAAAGGCTGTTTCTTCACAGATGTTTTCAATCAGAGCAGTCAAACCAGCAAAATAGGACATCCTGGTCAGAATTACTTTCTCAACCTCATTTTGAACTGTTGCTTTTTCAATCAGTCTTGGCAGATTTCATTGTAAGGTATTTATTATAGCACACACATTTCATGTGACATAACATTTTTATGTAAGAAAAGTACATGTTCAGTCACAGAGTAAACCAGGATACAAAATACTATTAGTCAAAGAAATAGCGTTAATCAGGTCACACATCATTAGGAGAAAAAAAAAAAAAAAGCTGGTGTATGTCTACTACAGTCTTTTATTTTTCTCATTTTATTACTTGTAATTATATTATATAACAGCTACAATACCTGCTTCTGACCTCTCAGAGGCTGAGCTGTGTGACAAACTGACTTTTCACTTCCCTGATCAAACTGGACAAAATAATTCAAAGTAAATCTGAAGCAGCTCAAAACAGAAAAGAAGTTTTCTTTTCCTTTTAGCAAACTCTCTCTCAGAGGACGAAACAAAAGAACTTTTATTTTGTGTTTTAGCTTTAAATTTTTACAAGCAAATTTCAAAACAAAATGTCTTTCCAAAAAGAAACAGTAAAACATTTCATTTGGAGACCTTCATTTAGAAAGCTTTTGCAGAAAAAAAAAAGTAACAAACTTTCAACCAAAATTATTCCCTACCTCTTGCATGAATTATGAAGTAGTTCTGACTGAAACTGTATCTGTGCTTTTTGGTGAATGAATTATCCATCACAACTTTTTTTCCCAACTCCTTCTTTTAGTCTTGCACGTTTTTCCTCTGGCTATTCCAGGCAAAGGATTCTCCTCATCTCAGCAACCCTTAACAGAGATTAAACCTTCCTAGATTTCAGAATTTTATGAATCCAATTGTTTAGCCACAGTCAAACTAATTCCTGCAAAATATTAAGGCTTCCTTTCAACTACATGAGAAACATTACTTGCAATATTTTAATATCATAAACAATCAGCTTGAAATTTTTAGTTAGGCAAGTGCATGCATGTATATGTATGTCAGCCTGAGAATGATGGTTGAAGATAATAAACTTGTTTCTAATTCTGTTTGTGCTTAAGTGTTATTTTCAGTTGTTAACAAGGTTACTAATATTGAATCTTAAAAACTCATAATGAGTATATATTAAGATGTTTTGGCCTTGCTGTGTGATTTCACACCTCTTGAAATATGATCTTGATACAGTTCTGTCTGAAATCATAACAGATGCAATTTTTACTGTACTATCCATACTGAGAACAAGTCAATAAATGAGTGACTTATTCTTTGTAGCTATGGATCTTGGAATATATTGAATGCATTGTGTTTTTTATGATGGATGTAATTATGCTATTCAAATATAAGAGGGAAAAAAGGTTTAACTAACCATTTTCTCTTAAACACATGAATTTCAGCTTCAAGCACCAAAACTCTCACTCCATTCCTATGCATATGCAGTCCTGTATTGTACCCCAGGCTATATATGTTGTAGGCATCATTCCTCAGTGGCTGAGGAAGGATATGAGTGCACACAGCTGTACTGTCCATACAGGTAACAGGCTAGTTAAGAAATTCCAAATCTGTCTCATTCTCTTGTAGTTCATGTGAACAGGCAATCAAAAGGAATTGCAGCTGGAACAGCCTGCCTTGCAGGTGCTGCTGTGCTTGCCAGCTGCTGTGTATGCTGTGGTTACGTAGCTGGCATCATCGCAGCTTTCAGCTACTGTGGTTACATTTAATGATATCGCCTTGGTTGCTAGCTACTGGACAGCTTTTGTGCCTTCTCAATTTACTACAAAGAGTTACTGCTTCTGCTGTGTTTTTTCTTTTCTGAGCCACTGGCAGGATCCTGCTGTGGTCCAGATCTTGGGATTACTTCTCAGCCAGATGCTTCCTTGCTACTGTGATGTTTTCCTTCATTTGGAGTTTCAGGATTCAACATGGCATCAGTGCCTCAGTGCACTGTTGATGGATGTAAGTGAAACATATGTTTTATGAGGGATAGATGGTATTCAAGGATTTCAATGGTACATACAGGAGTTAAACACCCTTTATTTGGTATTTCCTCAGGGAATGTCCACTGTCTAATTCCCTGTGGCTTCTCTAAAGTCAAAGGAGTTCTACTATAACCATTTCTGGTTGCAGTACAAACAGGGCTTTCTGCTGTAACCTGCTTAACCCAAAACTTTCTGACTATTTAGACTGAAGCTTTTACACAGATTTAAGAAGCTGATTTTTCTTTTTTGAATGCCCTGCAGCAATGCTGCCCAATAGCCAATAGCCACATCAGGCTGAGGCAAGGAACTAAGAGATAGCTTGAGAAAGCCAATTCTGTAGGACCTGAGTTTTGACAGGGCATAATTTATTAGTTACTAACTCAGAGCTATACCCAGGCCATTTAGTCACTTAGTGAAAAAGAGCAAGGGTGGCCAGATCAGAAGCAATCACATGAATGTTTTCCAAAAGCAGAACTCTCTGACAGTCACACAATTACATAGTTTCCCCACTTACTAGATATTTTCCCTATTTAGTCTTCGATTTCATCTTAGAAACTTATACGTTATAAAAGAGACTGCATCTGTGTTTCATTAGACTGTAAATTTGGGGGAAGGGGGAGGGGAAAAGAAAAAATCTGAAGTGTTTCTCCAAACTTCTCTGGCTTCTCCCAGTGGGACTGGCAAATGCAGAAGGTGAAAGACATAAATGAAAGTTTAACAAAGAACATCTTAAAGAAGGGACAAATGAACACATGAAATATAAGATCTACTATAGAACACTGCTACAGTTCTATTTTTTTCCTTTAGAAAGCATATATTCCATTTAAAAAATAAAAACTGTTTTATGAAATGTATAAGTAAGATTTAAAAACACATAAAAAATAATAAAGACAAAAGACAAGAACTGTTACTTAATAGTCTAATTGTTCCTGTTACATCAGGACCATACTGTACCCTAAATATTCTCTTTTTCCCAGTTCAGTCATCCAACATGAAACTCCCTTTCAAAGGCACACCATTTACCCCTTCAATTTCTTTTTTTCTTCGTTCTGTCACATATCTTCCTACTCACCTGACTTTAGATTCTGACAACTGCTTCTTGTCACATGTCCTTGCTTTTCCTTCACCAGGATTGATATTTGCCAAATATTCCTTTTTTCCCTCCCAGTTATTTCTTGGCCCACTTTTCTCAGTGGCTGCAGTGCCAGCTAGCACTTCTTCTGTGTACTTTTGCTCATTATGCACTTACCTTTCTCCATGTTCCCCTTGCGCTTCTCATTTTTTAAATTTATTAGGGGGTTTATAAAATCACTAACACCACATCTTAGCACTTTCTCCATATTTTCTGCTGAGAACAGGAATCATAGGTTTTTTTTACAAAATGTAATCATTATTAGTATGTTTAAAATTGATCAGTTGCCTTCTTTTAGTAATCTATTCCAAACACCCATGTCACTGCCTAGTTCTAAAATCAGGAACATAAAGCTTTTAAAAAAAAAAAAAAAAAAAAAAAGCTGACATCAGCTCTAGAATAGTGAGTTGTTTTTTATTTGCAGTTTTAGATAAAGTCACAGGACAAGTATATGTGTAGCTTGTTCTGGTTATTTGAGAAATTTACTGTGATAAGCAAGTACTGTCTGTCCCCTACAAATATTAGCATAAATGCTTCTTATGAAGCTCTCCACCATTGTGGAGCTATAGACAAAAACCAGACATTCTGGCTATACTATTGGCAGTGTCTCTGCCACACAAGTTTACTGTTAGGTCTTCTCCCACAGGAAGACCAATTTTATTTTTTTTTTTCATAGTTTCCTGTATGGGAAATGGCAGGTGCGTTTCCCATGTGTCCTATTCAACATGCAGAAGGTTTGCTTACATGGTCCAACATATCACTATCTGACCCCCCACTGGAATGAAACTATATACTGTGCAAGTAAAATTAAAAGCAAGTATTTATGAAGAAGTCTATCTGATTACAATGTACAAATAAAAATTAATCACAATAGCAAACAGGATTGAAAGAGAAACCGAGGTTATGGGCATGTGAATTTCATCCTCAAATGCAATGTGTCATTTCAGCTTCTCCCGTTCAGCCATGAAGCCAACCAGACATTATTTTTAATAAAGAGCCTTAGCTCTCCCCATGAATCAACAATCTTCTCTTGTCAAAGGACATAGTTCTGCCAAAGGTCTATCATCAATTCTGTACATTTGGTTACCCAAATGCAATACTGGCCACACACACACACAAAAAAAAAAGAATCTAATTTAAAGGTGCTCACCATCTACAGTCTTCAAGAAGCTTCGTGTCACTCCCCAGAACTTCAGCTCTAGTAATTCAAGTGCCTGAAGCTGATTTCTCATCCCCAGCCCAAAGAAAAATGAGGAGAAGTAGAAGAAAGACAGGTACAAACACCCAAAGTTGGAGTGATATTAAGTCACTGCCACACACCAGTCTGGGCCTCTCAGATGCAAGAGTTTTCTAAATCGTCACAAAAGCATGCACAGTTCCCAATGCCCAGGGATGCAAGGGCCTAAGAAAGAATAAGTACTTAAATAATGAACTTAGCCACACAAGCCAGTCTTCTTTCAAAAATACTGTCTTTTTAATCACTTAACAGCATTGCACCCATGTGCTTTTGCACACAAGTAATAGTGAAGGCCACTCTGAGCTCTAGTCAGGAATTAGGCTTCTGAAAAGCTGGTTCGTCTATCCCAGCAGTAAACTGTTGTCACTGTAGTTACATGTAGCCAAGGCATCCCTCTCCAAAAGCAACAGTAAATACAGTGAAGTCCATGGGGTTACTGAGATGCTAAAAGGCAGCTTGGTTAGGTAGCTATTGAACTCTACTGCCTGATGCAGCCTTGACAAAACCTAAACTTTGGCCCAAGCTTCATAAAAATGCAGAAGCGAAGAACTTTCTTAGCACACTGTGTTTCTTATGCTTTTTTTAAACATGAAGTACTGGTCACTATTGGAGGTATGGTTTTGCTAGTTTGACTTCTCTGATCCACTGCAACAGTTCTTATGTTATGAAATGTAAGCAAGAAGAAAAGTCTGGGCCAGGGAATCCACAGCTTTTAGCCTTCTGATTTTAAACAGGAGTAGAGAGCAATGATATTGGTTTCATTAACTCCAGCAATAAGCTGACCACCTGGGCTGAATCTAAAGCTGCTATGAAAAGAATTATTTATTTTACCAAGCTCTCAGTTTTGAGGAATGAAGATTACATAATTCCAGCCTGGCCTCCTTAATTAATTTAATAAAGGAATGTTACTTGCCCAGAGTGTCTCTTTTATTGTCCAGTAATGTTACACAAACTAAAAAGTAATCAGCAAAAATAAGAGCTTATGTTTATTATCTAATTACCAAGAAAAACTGAGCAGTGAAGTTTGGACTTTTCACATGTTAAGATATATTGGCACCCAAAAGTTAATCTAGGTATTTATTTACACTAGTGAATCATTTGGCACTTCCTTCACTGGCACCAGAAGGTAGAGGATGGGAGGGCACTGTGCCTCTTGTCTGCAGACCCTGCCATCTAAAGGAGATTCCTCCAGTGGACAGAATGACTCCCAGGGAGGTCCTGCTGCCACTCTAGAGAAAACGTCCTGCTGGCAAGCCCTGGCATGACTTGGTCAGCAGGGACACAGCCACTCTTCCACACTGGCAGATATCTGCCCCAGCATGCTTGTGACCAAACCACCAAGCTGTTTAAATGCATGTCAGTCTCTCTGTCTGCACCGAGGTGTACATCTAATGCCTAAGCTGGTGGATCTTTTCCACCCTCAGCAGGATTTAGAAAAGGGCCCTTAGTCCAGTAGCAGCCCTTGAGACTTGAACCATTGCCTTTTGCTAAGGGGAGGTGGGTTTAATTCAGGCATAAAAAGCTGAGTGCTATGAACTGGGTCCGATCCTGCGCCTAGGAAGCACCTAGTGCCTGTTGCATGAGTGTACGCATAGGGCTCTCAGTCAGGACCTACTGAAGAGCTGCTGAGAGGGATGCTCCCAGCACCACAGACCCGCCCACTAGGCAGAAAGCAAAGCACAGCCTGAGCAAATGTTCTTTCCCCCAGACAACGTTATCAGGAAAACAGGGACATTTCTGGGCAGTTTCTTTTCTTTATTTGCAGATTGCTCAATAAAACATTTCTGATTCTACACAATTAGTGTTCCAAAAAAATTGAAGGGGGAAAAGAAGTATGGAAATAATGGCATAAAAACTTTTAAGCTACTAAGCTTCCAAAACAAATTTAAAACACATGTATTTTTTAAAAAGTATCTTTTTTCTACAAATTGGACCATATTCAAGTCATTGCTTAATTTTTGCCAAACCAGAAAAAAATATGCCAAATATAGAGCTTTGATGAATGCACAGGTGATGTCATGTCAAAAAGTCCAGGGACATTTCAGGAGGGGAAAACAATTTATGATTTCACCTCTGAATGAGAAGAGTCTGCTGTTTATTCAGACTCAGTGCTTGAAAACAATACTAATCTGGGCTACAAAAAAATGAGATAATTTTATTTATTTCAACAAAAGAACTATTTATACCTAAACAAAGCTGTAACAATTTTTCCTTTCATATTGACTGTGAAATATGAAAATATCCTGCTAGTAACCACCCAAAATGATCCTTCTTGAGCTATTGCAACATTCTGCCCTTTGCTGGCTTTTCAGATTACTCTTCTGTACATGACCTCCATATTTATAGTAATGATTCCTTGCACGCACAGAGAGCAGGATGTCAAAATAGAGATACGTTGAACAGACCTTAAGCAGAGGTTTGTTCTCAGGAAAATGAAGATGTGAACAGAACAAAAAGTTGCCTGTCTTTCTATTGATCCATTGATCATCAGTTCCAACTTTCTTCTGTCTTGGTAAAGCATGTTGTGGAGCATGTGAACACTAAGCTTATCCTTCTCTGTGTTTCTCAATGGCCATACCTTGTATGAACAGAGACTCGATGGATGTGGACTCTGCCACTGTTTTCTCCACAGAGTAGGCAGACCATGGTGTGGGTACTAGGAAGGACTGCCCAGCCACACCATGCCTCACCTCTAGGCATGCCATCTCCCAGGTGAACAGGAGGAGGGTAGTTTGCTCTGCCATGCTCTTCTGAGGTGTTCCTTTCATCAGCCACCACCTAGCTTTGTACCACTGAAAGGGAAATCTAAAGCTATGAGGTAGTTGGTGTCATTAAATGAAAATAACACAGCCAGAAATTAACTCCTGATCACTTATTTAGACAAGAGCATTGTTATCTGCCCAAACATCCAAGCACAAAGTCCAGAGTCACCGATCTTTCCTCTCACTGAATTCATATAGCTCTAGATTTAATGATCTCTATATTTTAATATTTAGTATCTAAACAGGCTCCCTCTGTTTCACCATGGAGTGCTGGAGCTGGTTCTTCTTCCACTGTTCCTAGCGTGCCTCCATTCTTTCCCCTACAGCAGCTCCACCTTTGCGGGCCATTTGTCGTATTTCTCACACTCGTACTTTCAAGGTAACCTTAAATGCAGCCTGCCTCTTGCTTCCAGGTTTCTTCTTGGGAGTCTATGATATCTTGGGGAGCATGCAATATTCTTTGCACTTATTTTATCTTCTTAGCTACTTCTGTTTATACAAAATTAAGTTCAAGTATATCCCTCGTGGGTTTCTCTGTACAAGGAATGCATCTATTTACTTTTCTGCCCATATTCTCTCATTCGGCTCTATGCCAGTTATCTGAGAACCATAACACCAGGAAGACATCCCAGGTAAGCAAATCTTGGCTTCTGAGACTACTGACAACATATTTATATCTTTATGTTCTTTAGTGTGATTACATAAGAGGATAAGGAAGAAAAACCTAAGAATGGCCAAATTCCAGACCAAGCTGAGACAATATTGGTAACCTCAAAGTGCTGGAATTTAACAGTTTTGAGTGGGTTCAAGAACATACAAGATACTTGAGAAAACAGATACCAAGAAATCACATTAAAGAATACTCTCCCACCATCTTTCCTGGGATAGTTTCTTTAAACAGCAAACAGGAATCCTAGATAACAGGGTAGAAAGAGAGGTTATTTAGTCTGTTGCTATAGGAGCATCAGCTATACTTAAACCAAGAAGTATGAAGGATTCTGTAAGCTCATAGTAAACACTAAATCTGATATATTCTTGCCTGAAGCTTTCACCCAAGAACTCACCTGCTGATGGACTCAAAGTGTGCATATCTGAGTTTTAACCCCCAGAGCTGTTTTGGTCTAACATTGATTGAATACAGTGATCTCCTCGATCTGTTAGTTTACGCAGCAGTTCACATTCCCTGACAAAAGGTCTAAAGACAGTTACTTTGTCCTTTTCATTTAGAGGGGAAGGAAGCAATGAATAAGCTGGTATTGGGGAGATAGAAGGAGATTTAGTTTTGTACTACAAGGGAGCTGATGACCATCTAGGTACCTCTGTATTCACAATTGTGCATCTAGCACTTTAGAAGAAACTTAATTTTCATAGCACCCAGCACCAGAGCAGCTGGAATCCTGTTTGCAAAATTAACCACCCTAAAAGGTAACATCAGACAGCTGTTTCTACCTGTAGAAACACTTGCTACTGATTTGTCATTTTGTCAGACAAAGTGACCAAGTAAAAAAAATCAAGAAAATAACCAGTCTTAAACTAAACAAACAGCCTAGAATTGCACCCCAGACACTACCTCCAGCACACTGTCAAAAAAAAAAAATATATACAAAGACCCACTTGGCTGAGAAAGTCGTGCAGCTGGAGTTGAAGCTTCCACCCTGCAGAATGTACTCTGCCCGCACGACAGGGTGAAGAAGCAGAGAGAGACCTTCAGAAAACTAGGAGACTAGTTAAGAGTATAAAAATAGACCAAATGCTGCTGTAAGTTTTATCTAAAAAGTACGACTAGTGTTACAGCAACTCAACTTACTTATGAACAAGAAAGACTTTGCATCACATTTGCCTCCGAAGAAACAAGAGATGCTGGCAGAATGTAGCACAGTAGATAAAAGGCTGAGATGGCTGCTGTGAAGTTGTCATTCAAAAGCCATGGTTTAGCACACACAGGGAGGCACAAAAAATAAAAGGCTGAAGTGTAGTCCAGGAGGAGTTGTTTCTTGAGTAGGGTAGGAAAAAAAAAAAAAAAAAAAAAAAAGATGTTAAGACTTTAGCCATTTTTCCATTATTAATTACTGTCAATTTTAAAACATCTGTGAATTGCTGATGCCATGTCTTCTGCTTATTAAGTAATGGTCATTCTTGGAGTCTCAAAGTTACACTGTGCAGAATTCAGTGGGCTTAGTTGTATGATTTATATGATTTTACCACCATCATTCCTTTGATTACATGATCCTCAAACAAATGGAGAGATTTTGAAATGGGTTTGCATATACTTCTTATATGGCCACATGGGCAAATCGACCACACAATGATAGATTCCTTCTCCAAGAATACACGTGCAAATAAAGTTTTGCTCATAAAATTCTTGCAATAAAGAGAAAAGGGAATGAGTCAGAGTGAAGTTTGCATCTTTGAGTCAAATAAATATTTATAAGCAATGTTCACCCAGCTCTGTCCAACCACATCCATGTTTCAGCAAAAGACTTCTATGCTCTCCCAGTGCCAACAAGTCCTTTCTGCCATTCTTCAAGTGCTTCTCCTGTTTATTTCACATACAGTTTCTTTCTCTTTTAGATCAAATAAAGCCTGCTCAGTTTTATCCTCTTGGCCAGTCCCACTCCCTAGAGCTTGTTTATATGCTAGATGGTGTGTTATCATGATGGAAGTTTCTCCTGTTCTCCTTCAGGAGAATCTCTGTAGACATTTCTGGCTAGATTTTCAACATAATAAGTAACTTCTGCAGGAAAACCAGTCTGAAGACTGTCACAGTGCAACTTTAATGAAAAGTGGTAGAAATCAAACATAAACTTATGATTAAATAAAACACTTTCATAGATAACATGATTCAAAGATCACTATGTAAGGCTTCTTTCAAAACAGGAGAACTGTCCTTCAAAAGGTCAGTGTATTTGAATTTAAACAATGAAGTTTGGGGTAATATCTGAACTCTGCTCTCCTAGTGTAGCTACAAAAAGCTGCTATAGAATGTGGTTAAATGCAAAGATGAGCTGACAAAGACACAAAAGACTGGTACATACAGTGATAGCTGCTGTGGAGGAAAGATAAAGAGAATCTCTACCTCTGTGCAACTGCTGTTTTGCAATACTCATCAGCCTCTGAAGCGAATCATTCTGTAGCCAAGAAAAAATACTTTCCTGATTTGTTACTTTTGTTGTGATTGTCTTTCCTACCTCATCTTAAATTCTAGATTTTAGAAAGAAACTTGTAAATATTTACAAAACTGATCATACCAAACAGCAAAGGAGATTAGAGAAATGCTTTGGTACTAAAACAATGTGTTTCACATAGCCTGATTGTATAATTCAATTTTGTATTAGAGGAGAGATATGTAAATACAAATAATGAAATGTGACCCAGGTTTACAAGGTCATTATTTCAAAAAATACAGATGAAATACAAATGAAATTTTAGTTGCTGTGTTTACTGTGGTGAAACTAAATTTCATAAATATATTAGCACCTGGAGATATTTTGTGATTTCTGAATAACAGTGTTAAAACCTTCATGAATCAAAATGTTTGAATACGGATAAAAAGTATACATTTGGCTTTTGGGGGCTTTTGCTACTGAGGTTTATTTTGTTTGATCGTTCATAACACCTACTTCTTTTCACATAAACACATGTAATACTTGTGTTAACTATTAAAAAACAGTGCTTCTTTTTGTTTCTTAATGGTTTATCAATACTGCAGTAATAACGAAAACCATAAGAAACAAGGCTGCACTGCATTTGAAGGTAATTAGGCTGTGGTTTATTTCTGTATAAACCACATTTGCAATTTATTGAAAAGCAATGTTGCTTATAAACAAAAATTACTCACATTGTATGCCATCATAAAAAGACTTATCGTAACACCAGAACAAAGGCATGCAGACCACTTTGCTCATTAAAAAAGCATTGACATTGAAAGTAGATCATTTATAGAGAGAGCTAAAAGATAAGAAGAAAACAGCAAGAGTTTCTCCTGTACAAAGTGCTCAGTACAGCTAAAGAGATTAAATATTTTATGTAAAAAAGATGCAACGTTCCTTGTGCTAAATCACATCAGATGTTATCACAAATAAATCATTTTCAGGAGGACAATAAAAGGACAGAGGAGCCAAATAAAACTGTAATTTGTAGAACATCCAGATTAGTGTAACAGGAAGTCTGGTTCTCTGCCCATGGAAATAATGAAAAAAGGGGGATGGGTACAGGTCACCTAGCTGGGCAGAGGGTGCTCAGCAGCCGCCTGACAAAGATAAGAACAAAGACAAGCTGCACAGGAAACTAGGGATGAAATCCTCAAGTCTGACACAACAACCACTACAGACAGAAGATACTAACCTTGTCCAGAAATCCAGTCTACTACTTCTTTGTTGGTACATCCCAGATAAAAATTATTCCTGTACCACCTCATTTAATAAAAAATTATTTATTTCTTAGAGTTTTGCAGCCATTGGTTGAGCTATTTCAAATCAAGTAAAATCATTAAGGTAACTAGAATAGATTCAGACTGACCTGAAAGATTCCAAATCTGCGATACTAGATGAGGTACAATACTACCCTGACACTGTTTTGCTGCTGCTGTGGCTGTTGTTGTTATTACAGACCCAGATGAAATGATACTTCATCACCATTCACAAGGCCATGCACTGATTTGATGCTATTAGCAGCTGGCTAAAAAGACAGTTGTGACCATATAAACAAAACTTAAAATGAAATTAAAATTAAATTGCAAATAAATGTTAATGCCATGGAAGGTAGTCCCAACAGAAAGTGTGAATTAACTGGACACAGGAGAAGTAGTGACAACTCAAGAACAAATGCAAATTTTCTTTCCTGCCCTGAGGCCTTCTTGGCTGAATGGGAGAACTACATTTAGGTCCTGCCAGTGCCTTCTGACAGTTTTTACTAAAAACTTCTTGTTTGTCTCATGTCAACTTCCAAGTACAAGTTTACGAATGTAAACAAGTGCTAAAATCCCACCTCTCAGGTGTTTTAACACAAATCCAAGATGCTTGGTTTAGACCACAGTTTTCTCAGAAGTCAATGGGTCTGAAGGGTGCTCTTCTTTGGAGAATTTTGTGGTTTGGCTCATAAAGAAATGATCAGCTTTCTGGCATAATCTAGCTGTCCCTGCAGACTGAGAGGGAAACTGTGGTAACAAGACTTCAGGCTTAGTCATGTCCCCATGATATGAAAGTCTACATCTTTTTCCTCAGCTGCAACATGGGAGTAGTCACATATTTGTTGTATTTCATCGGACTTTGTGAGGGGATTAGTTTAGGTCATTTTTCAGAACACTCAGTATTTATTAAGTCTGCTCCCACCAGCAGGTATTAATTACTATTTTATTTTGTAAATAATTTGTAGAGTTCTCTTTCAGCTGCACTTAAGGTTTTCCAAAGAAAGGAGCCTGTTAGTAGCTTCAGAAATGTCTCACTAAGCCTCCAGTTATTTGTGTCTGTCAGCTTCTCCAAGCTGGAAATGGAAGAGTTGTGTTAAACATCCCTATTAACTTTCCAACATGTGACTCAAAGCAATTTCTCTGTCTTTGATTAGATAGAAGTACATCTGCAAAGTTGAGTTTACAATACACCACACAATCTCAAATGCAGATCTTATTCTGTCATCTGGACCATACGTGTTAGTGTCAACAACAGCAATAAACAATACAAGACACAGCTCATATAAACATTTCAGAAATCATAAGCTTAATCATTGTTCAGAAGTTGGACCAAGCTATGACTAACCTCTTCAGCACTATAAGCCCTTGGCTTACTGGCTTTGAAATATATCCAGAAGAAAGTGTATCCAGAACCTGAACCTAGAGATGAAAGGCAATTCATGTGGCATAACAATGATGTGAACAGCAATAAACAACCTCAAAAGCTGGTCAACTATGAAACTGAAGTTGTGTTGAATTGCAAGCCTTACTGAATGGAAATCTCCACTAGCACTGTGAACACTATTGCTCTTACAGGATAAGATCATTTCTTCATTCTTTTTTTAGCTACTTCTTTTGCAGTTCATTGAAGTCTGCTGAAGTGTCTATGCTGCTGCTGTCCCTCTGATCTCTGGCTTCTCAAAAGGATTCTGGCAACAGCAGCAGTGGGTAAAATTGATTAAGAATTTAACTTGGGGGGAAAAAATGCTGAAGCAATGATCAATGGAAAACATTTGCAGAAAGCAGTGCCTAGAAAATGCCTGTAAATCTGGTCTGTACACACAAATGTGAGGTCTTCACACTCAAGTGTCAGTGTGACTCATGGCAGCATGAGTCAGAGCCAGAGCATTTCCATCTCCCAAGGCCAGGTGGATTCTTAGTACATTCCTATTTGTGCCACTTACCCCCCATTCTATGATTTCCAAGCATGACAACATGATGCATTGAAAACAGAAGAACCACAGCATGTTCTGTGGTCTGATGGTAGTCTAAATGTGTCCTTCAATTATTCTTAAGGTTTTTGGTAAAAGACAGTAAGTAAAAGGATGTTCCAGTGTTTCAATAATAAACTGAAGTAAAGAAAATTGTTTTCTCCTTATTTCCATACACAGACATTACATTAGACATGACTGAATTCTCATATTTCTGGTCCAGCCTGTATGAGAGTGAGAAGATTTTTACACTGTATTTCAGACAGTCTATGCCAAGCAGGTATTTCTACGCCTCATTCCTCAGACAGAGGCATGACAGTCAGCAAAGATCTATACCCTATTATCACCATGTATAACAGTGCACGTGCTTAAAAGAACCATCTACCAGAAACAGCGGTCAGTATTTGAAGAGGCAGGGAGGAAACAACTCTCATGAAAGACAGAAAGAAAAACTATCTTTTCAGACTACTGGATATTTGTAACAATCCCCATTTAAACCTTTGGAGTGAAATAAATGTCATTGAGTTGGGGAAGCTAAGATTATTGCTGGTAGAGAAAATTCTGCCTGATTTTCTAGCAAGTATGAATTATATAAACTCCCAGAAGAATGTCCGTTTGTAATCTATGGTCTGAGTCCTAAAATTCAGTTCTACAAGACCTCATTAGTGTAAGGAGGGAATGGTAGCCCTCAATTATTTTATTTAATCCCTGAGCCAGTGAGGGTCAAAATGCCCTCCAAAATCCTTTAGATAGGCTGATATTTTACATCAGTATCCAGGCATTGGTAGATGAGCAGTTCCCCCAGGTAATTTGTTCATGCACATCTCTCACTACTTTGGTAGCTACTACAGAGAAAAGCCAAAAAACACGAGCTAAATTACCTGTCATATGTCGAGTTAGATTTCATTAATCATGGTTTGATAGCCTAACATTGTGCATCGGTGCTGTATTTAAGACATTCCTTCCACAGTCTGTTCTGTTCGACACTCTTGTTATGCCCCTGTCTGAACCTTCAGTTAAACTCAGGGTTATCAAAGATTTGTTATTTTAAGGAGCTAAACAGTAATCTATATAAACTGGCAAAAGATACCAAGTGCTTTTAGTGGATGGAGTCAGAAAAGAATGTTTCAGGGCCTCATTCAACCCAAGCTGATGCAGTGTAACTGAAGCCGAACTCCTAGGTACTCCTAGTTATAAAGCTACTGCTTAAAATAGGAAAGACACTGAGAATACTGGAAGTTTATTAAAACTGCACAGCCAGTTATCAAAGTGATGATTGTATGTGCTTGCTGCAAAAGGAAAAAAGTGACTATTTTCTGTTCTGCCACCTTCCCACACAGAGTCCAAAGCAACTCCTGTTTTGTGGATTTCTGAAACATCTGTTATTTAACATTGTTAGTATAGAAGTTTCCAAAAGCAATAGAGTTCTTGAGATATTTTAATACCTTCTCATATGAGAATCCCAAGGAAGCTGTAAGGCTCAAATGCAGCAGAATGCCTTTGACCACATCTGCTGCAAAGCATATCCATGACAGTGAAAAGCAAGTAAAAAAACAGCCATTGCATTTGATTTTGTTGATGGACTTTCCTATGAGATGTGACAGAGCTCTTAAAAATACGCATATCACTTTTTTCCCCTGATTAAAAAGCAGAGATTTCAACTGATCTTGAAATAGTTGAATCAAATTAATTCAACCAAGACATGTTCTTGGGTATGTACATCCAGGATTAAGTGTCCTTTTCTTTCCTTACCAAAAATTGAAAGCCTCCAGAATCTGGATGACTGGGAGCATCAGATGGTTATAATAAAGGTAAGAAATTAAAATAATTTCTCCAAAACTGCTGTCTCTTTTGAGATTAAATCCAAAAATCACCAACCTGTGAAGTCATCCATAAAAAGCAATCATCACTAATCAACAAAAAAATCATTGTCCACATGTTTTCTGAAGCAAGATGGCTCATCACAACTATTTATCATGAGACTGTAATAAAAAGTGATAGCTGGCTTGTTTTTATGACAGACAATGGAGATTACAGAGACTGATTGCTCTAAACAATACATGTTAGTGGAACAGTTTGCTAATTCTTCCGAGGTAGGATGATTTATGAGCTTCTGATCCAATTTAAAATTTGAGGGTGTTTTTTAGCCTTTTTATGGAAAAGATGTGGTAGAATATGTTCAGTATTTTTGGTATTTTACAAGAAAAAAAGGATTATGTCAATAAATAATTTTACACTGGTGTAAGTCATGGATTTGAAGATAATTACTCTTTATATATACAGTAGACTTCAGTAGAATTACTATTTGTTTATATGTACCACTTGTTTGGAGCAAAGACACAAATTTCTGTATGTGATTCAAATATATTTGTCTCAAAAACACCACACAGTTCCTCTGATTACAAATATCTATTTTAATTTCTGTTACCATAATGCTTAAGAGCCCCAGCCATGGACCAAAGCCCCATTTTGCTGGGAGCTGTATGGTGCTTTAACAAGAAAGCAAGAAAGCAATCCCTGTCCCTGCAGTGTGAGAGAAGTGGAGGAAAGGAAAGAAGAAAGTTAGACATACTAATGTGAATATGCACAATAGTATCAGTGTATCAGCAGCCCAACCATCAAGTGGGCTATGTTCCACTTCTTGTTTGTGGTGCCTTTTTGTTGGTATCATAACAAAGCAGAATTTTAAGGTACATGTATACACTATCTAAATAGAGAAAAGATGTAAGTTAAGGCAACAGTTAGTTGGCATTACTGAGTTATCCACATTTGTATAGTATCACTTCAAAAATGTCATGTCAAAAAAGTACCAGTGATAAATAATACCATTTCCAGAAGAATATATATGCTTGATGATGGAGTGTAGTTTAAATGGTTTGAACACAATGATTTAAGATCATGAACAAAGAAAGAATGAACTAAATTTACATGCCATTAACACATGAAGATTTAAATAAGAAAAAGGTTGTACTTTTATGGAATACACCTGAAATTATAATGCTAACATGAGAAAATAGAAAAATAATACAATAATAATACTGTCTCAAATTTTTAAAAGGGATTTCAGAAAAGTTTAGGACCTCAAAAAATCTTGAAATAAATGGTCCATTTAAAATAATGTCTTTGTTTTGTTCGATTTGCGTAAGTTATAAAGTATTTCAGTTTTCCTATGAATACTGTGATTTCCATGCAGATGATGTGACTCATGCTGATAACAAGATTTTAATATTAATTTCAATGTGAATTTTCTAATCACCAGGGTTCAGTACTGAATAGATTCAAAAGTGCAATACAGAATTATTGATTCATTGACCTATTTAAACCTTAAGCAGTTCTGCTGTCTCCACATCTGATTACAGACTTGTCTTAACAATCTGCTCTCACTTACAGTTACCCATCACCAGATTGTCTATATGCTGCAGGCTCTATGAAACTTCTTTGGCTAAATATTTTCTTGAAGAAAGTTTACGATTTTGACAAGCCTTTGAAAATATTTATGCATGAAAGCTACTGCTCATTCTCACCAAATCATTCGTTATTGTCTTTGTCAGGTCCCCAAATAAATACTAACCTTTAGTGGCAAAAAAAAAAAAAAAAAAAAAAAAAAGTATTTAAATCAAAACTGACTACAGCCACACAGGTCTGGTATGAAAGTTTATCATGCGCGTTTCTTGTTGCCTGTTCTGTCATCAAAGATCTATCCCTTAAAACCCAGTAGCTGATGTCAGGAAGAGGATTTCAAACCACATGAGATGTATCTGCAACAGCTCATAAGGATAGGTCATTTCCACACACTGTGATTATGTCAAAAAATTTTCATTTGCAATGAGTGTTATGTCATCTACTGTAGTTTGACTCCTTTGTTACATATTTTTCTTGCCCAGTTCTGGACACAGAAGAAAAGCAGATGGCTGCAAACATAACCTGTCACCATATCTACTTGTTTCATGAACAACATTTACAGCTTGCCCATGACTGGTTCTGAATAAAATACGAAAAATATCTGGTTGGGCCCAACCTGCCTTTGGTTGAGAATATTCACAAAAGTGATATTGTGAATTAATTTTATTAATTTTCAGAAAAGGTAATATGTGCTAAATACAGAAGTATTAAAAAACATGCTAAATATTTGTCAAAATTAGTCAAAGTAACACAAGTTAGTTTTTCTCAGTCCCTGATTCTCAACAGCTAGGGTAGCACTTTCAGTTGTCTGATCTCTTTAAATGCATAGACAATTTAAATCACAGTCTGATATCAAAAACTCAGAGTAGAGTCAAGGGTCTCTCCATAAAAAGAACTCCCATTACCTTCCAAACACTTTGGTTTTCTCCTATATGGCAATGTGGAGTTGAAAACTCAGCATGACTGGCAGGCTAACAAGCATGGGTTAAGCAAAGCAGAGGTGGAAGGAAGTCTGCCAACAGAGCACCAGACACAAAGATCTTTTTGCTAATGAAGCCTTTCCTTCATACTAACCCAATGTCATCCTGAATGTTTCCTTCCCTTTTACATGAGGTAGAGGGTGAAATGCAATTTCCAAAATAGAGGTGGTTAGCTATATTTCAACAAAACATTTTGTCTTTCAGAAAACTGAGCCTTCAAAACTAGGCTATCATGCTCACCTGGGAAAAAAAATGTAGGGGAAAAATAAGAAATACTAAAAAGTCTTCTTTTGATACTTCCTTTAAAAATTACTGCTTCTTTGTTCAAAATAAAGAACAGTTTCTCTGTTCTGGTAACTGTAAACAGAAAAGTCATAGAAATATATGCAGGTTGGAAAGAACATCAGGAGGTCCCCAGTGCAACAGACTGCTCAAAGCAGCATCACTGAGGAGGCCTGGTGCTGAAAAGTTCCAAGGATGCAAGACCACACAGCCTCTCTGGACAACCTGTTCCACTCTGAACGGTTCCCACGCAGAAAATATCTTCCCTTTATAGCCAGTCTGAACTTGTCTTGTTTCAACTTAGCCTGTTGTCACCTGGCCTGCCACTGTACACTGCTGCAGAGATGCTGGCCTTGTCTTCTCAATAATCTTCCTATAAGTAGGGGAAAGCTGCTCTGGGTCTTCTCCAGGCTGAAGCTTCTCCAGGCTGAGCCATCTCTCAGGCTTCCTTCACAGGGCAGGTGCTCCAGCCTCTAAGAATCTTGATGGCCCTCCACTGGGCTCACTCCAGTTTGGCAATGTCTACCTCAGACTGGGGAGACCAAACCAAAGGACACAGTGCCTAGGTGTGGACCAAGACATGCCAGGCTGAGAGGAATAATCAGTTCCCTCCATCTTCTGGCTGTGTCTTTGCTCATACAGCACTGGATGGTGCTGGACTTCATTGCTGCCAGTTCTACAGGCAGCCCACTCCTGTGCAGCTTGCTCTCTCTCCCAAACCCCTAGGGACTTACCCACAGAGCTGCTGCCCAGACAGCCAGTACCCAGCCTGGACTGTTGCAAAGGGTGGGGGCTTTGCCTTCCCAGGTATGACTAGCAATGCACAACACTGCATTTTGCTCCTGATATGCCTGTTTTTTCCCCAGTGTAAAAAGAAAAAGGCTTGGATGATACTGTTCTTAAAGACCTGCAAAATTTCTTTATCTCCTTTGCCCTTCAGAGCTGTCTCATGGGACCCCTACTCAGACAAAATCTTCTACTCACTTTCCTCACTCCCTTCATGTTCTTGATCTCCACTAGTTCATGGTTGCTACAGCCAAAGCTGACACTAATCATCATGTTCCCAACCACATCTTCTCTGTTTTTTAATAGGAGATCCAGCTGTGCCTCACACTTGGTTGGTCAATCCATTATCTTTATCAAGAAGTTAGCCCTCACACCCTCCAGAAGTCATCTCAGACTGTTGCATCTTGCCACGCTGCCCTTCCAGTAGATGTTAGGGAAGTTAACATTCTCCCCAGTAAACAAGGTTTGTGTTATAGAGACTTCTTCCAGTTCTTCAGAGAATATTTTCTTGACTACCTTATATTGATTGGGTAGAAATACAAAATGCAACAAAATGTTCTAAAATTACAGAAATATTTTGATTGATAACATTTAATTTCTTTGAATGGCTTTGTACACTTTTTAGATTTCACTCTTTCATCTTAATTTAGATCAAAAAGTTTATTTTAAAATCTTGAGTTACATCCTAAGACAAAAAAAAGCAACTAAGTGAACAAAAGCCCAACAGGCCATCTCCTTTGTTTCCTCAACACATCTTAATGAGCAAACTCCGGAGCGGCTCCCTGAAAAGAACTGAAATAAGCTATCACAAGACCCAGAGAAGAAACTGTGAAAAAGGAGATATGTTCTGACAGTGACCTCATTTTTTTTCTTATATGGAAACTTTTCCTCTGGGTTAATTACTTTTTCTGCATCACACTGCTCTTTACTGCATAAACAACAGGTTTACACTCTTTATAACCTCAAGTGGTTTTCCCTTTCTAAGGGCCAATGAAACATTAGGAAATATCTCCTACATATTTTCCTTGCCTGTATTTCTGTTTGCCAGTCAGTATGTAGGGGAAAATAAATAGCCTAAAAGAAGACTGGGAAAGGACTGGCAAGAGAAATCTGGCCACAAGAGAGGAAACAACCAAACAGGCCAGGTCTGTTCTACTTACTGGACTCTGTTCAGCAGCTGGCAAAACATTAGAAAATAAACATTGCTTCCTGATATTTTAATTTCCCATTGGAGTTCACTATGGTAAACTTTGCTTTTGGGTAAAATATGTTTTGAAGATTTATTAGCTTTGTATAGCCAGAACAAAAAATTGTTAGAAAACAACCCTCACACATGCTGATTGGGAAAGTTTCCCTTTCTTCATGTTCAGATGACCTGGGAAATCCTGGCATTACTGTTGGGAAGAAACAGCATCCCTGCATAGAAAGGCACATTTAGTGGATGCATTACCACCAGCCCTCACACTGAACTCTGGAGAACTGTCACATACTGATAGGAACATTGATATGAATTGAAACGAAGTCTGTATGAATAATACAAGACAGATACTTGCTCACTATTACCAAACTAATCCTAGTCATTACAACAGCATGTGGCGAACACCTGCTAAGGCCTGGCTGTGTCTTGGGTGTGCTCCTAGTCACTGAAGGAAATTTCTTGTCGCATCCTGTGGTAAACTAAAAAACATAAAAAGGTTCAAATGACAAAATACTTATCTCAAATTGCATAGAGGCCTTGTCTCTTCCAGTTGCAAGCTCCCTGTTGTGTTTTTTTTTAAATACCCACTGAAGACTCAAGCAGTGTTCAACACTTTTCAAAAGCAGAGTTCCTTCATACACAGAAGCACTGAAGGAGCCTTTTTCTTCAGGACAACCATCACGCAAGAGTGCCAGGTAATGAGATCTCTACCCGTTCATAGGCTAAGACCTCAACTGCATACAAGCCAGCAGCAGGATGGTAAAGGACAGAGCTTTGAATCCAGCAGAAACCTTCCAAACTTTCTGGTGTCAATACACTTCATGTACTAAAGTTGATCTTGTAATCACATGATCTCCTGCATTTTCCATTTTATTCCTACAAAAAAAGAAACAAATTAGCATGTGGAAGGAAACTACATGCATAAAGACAAAGCAGAAGTGTTTGTTTTGCAAATAGTAATGCAAACACTGGAGAGTTTCATTTTTCCTACAAAGCATGATTTTTACACGTGTTAAACTGCACATGCTTCAGTAAAGTTTTTTCCAAGTTAAATGCACAGAGGAGGAGTCAGGCTATCACCCTCTGCTCATCCTCTTGATCTCCAAATATCTCTTTATGTACTTCATTTGTTATGGTATAGGCTTAGGCACAAATTAAACTAACTATATATCCAAACATATACAACAAGCCTTATAAGACAAAGACTTGATACAACTATACAGCTATTGGTTCTGGATAACATAACCAATAGAAATTGTTCTTCACATTCAAATGTTTTTTCTAATTCGATGTTGATATTGTCACTTTTCTGTATATGTTGGCCTAACTAAACTGTTTGCCCGTTCTTTAGTGTATATTCACCAAAGGCTTGTGATGAAGAAAAATGGCATTATCCTCTTTTTACAGATCTGAACCTATGCAGAGAGACTAGGAAAAACACGGTCAATGGCCTTTCTATGGCCTTGGATGAGATCTTGAGTTCACACTGTAAAACATTCCCTGCTCCTGAGGCAGGGTGGTCCCTTCTACCCAGCCTAATGGGAAAAGCCCCAGATCATCAGGGAGCCAAAGACATACTTGACCAAGCTGCATTCTGAATGATAAAGAAAATATTGCCTTGAGAGGAATAAAGTTTATTTGTTACAGACATTCTGCCACAAAAGGTTTATTTTACAAACTAGGAAACTTTTGGAAAACAGTTATAAGATACTTCAACAGGAAAACATGAGTTAGCATCACAAGGCTTGAAAGACTAATTTACTATAAAGAAAGAAGGATCATTTCTCACAGAGAAAAGGACATATTTGTCTAAAAAAAGTTTCAGTATAACAGTAAGGTGAAAATACTAAAAAAAAAGTCAAAAGAATAAATAGCTAGTCATCAGTATATAGTAGATCTTAAAGACTCATGAGAAATATAAATATTTCTGTCTGGAGTAATGTGGATAATGAGGAGGATTCATGGGATGTTTTTCAACACCGCAGTTCAAAAATGTAGTAATAGATTAGCTCTTCAGTAGATGCAAATAGTAAAGTAATTAATAAAGATGAAGAAGAATTAACAAATGCAAAATTGGACAACAAATCTTTCTGTTCTGCATTTGGAAGAGAACAGGTTTATATGCTTATATCACATCAGATTGACAGTGGACTTCCTGCAAGTAACAAGGGGGAGTGTCAAACACAGGGTCTGTTAGAAATAAGTATCTTACAATCCATATGCCTGAATAATTTGGTCCTGAGTTTCCTAGTAGTGGTGACTTAGACATCCAGAGCCAGAAATAGTGTTAAGACATGGACAATATTAGAAAGGATGTGCAGTGTTATCAAATTAGACCAATTAGAATGATGCCTAGCTCAAGAAAAATGACATCAGTTCAAAGTTATTTTGTGTTATTTCAAGTTTGCTGCCTCCTTGGGGCTTGAGTTAAAGATGTTATGAGAAAACTTCTTACCCTGATATGTTCTTCAGATTATTATCCATTATCGATTTTTCAGGTAGGCAGCAAAGAAGTTGCAACAAGAAGTCCAAGAACAATTGAGAGACTTCAGGGCCTTGGGATGACTGCTTAATGGATCAGGAAGACAAGTAATGTTCTCCTCTATCCTTCCAGTTGCAGGGAGTGATGAGAGAAGAAACAAGAAGAGCCAGCTGATCAATACCTGGCTCCAGGACTGGTGTCACCAGCAGAATTCTTGTTTTTTTGATCATGGGTCAGTTTACACACCACCAGACCTGCTGGTGACAAGCAGGGTACACCTTTCTCAAAGTAGGAAAAGGATCTTTGCACAGGAGTTAGGGCTCATTGAAAGAAGTTTAAACTAGATTTGGAGGAAAGGGATTTAAAAAAAGACAATAAAAGGTGTTTCTATAAATCCATTGGCAACAAAAGGAGGGCTAAGGGGAATTGCCAACCATTATTGGGTGCGGGGGGAAACAGTGACAAAGGATAAGGAAAAGGCTGAGGTACTTAAAGCCTTCTTTGCCTCAGTCTTTAATAGTAAGACCAGTTGTTCTCAGGGTACACAGCCCCCTGAGCTGGACAACAGGGGCAGAAAGAAGAATGAAGCCCCCATAACCCAAAGGGAAATGTTTAGCAACCTGCTACACCACTTAGAGACGCACAAGTCTATGAGGCCATATGGGATCCACCCAAGGGCACTAAGGGAGGTGGCAGAAGTGCTCACCAAGCCACTTTCAATCATTTATCAGCAGTCCTGGTCCCTGTGGACAGATTAGCACATATGATGCCCAGCTAAAAGAAGGCAGGAAGAATGATATGGTGACAGGGAACTACAGGACTGTCAGACTGACTGGAGTGCTGAGGAAGGTAATGGTGATGTTGAGTGCCATCACACATCACACACAGGACAGTTAGACCCAATCATCATAGGTTTATGAAAGGTAGGTCCTGTTTGACTAACCTCATCTCCTTCTAGGACAAGTGACACACCTACTGTGTGGATGTTATCTACCTGGACCTTAGTAAAGCCTTTGATACCATCTCCCACAGCATTCTCCTGGAGACACTGGCTGTTCATCGTTTGGATGGGCATACTCTTCACTGGATAAAAAGCTGGCTGGCTGGCCAAGCCCAAAGAGTGCTGGGGAATGGCATTACATCCAGCTGGCAAGGGATTACAAGTGGTGTTCCCCAGGGCTCAGTACTGAGGCCAGTTCTGTTTAATACCTTTATCAACAACCTGGACGAGGGGATTGAGTTCCCCCTCAGTAAGTTTGTAGGTGACACCAAGTTGGCGGCAGTGTTGATCTGCGGGAGGGCAGGAGGCTCTGCAGGGGGGTCTGGGCAGGCTGGAGCGATGGGCCCAGGCCAGTTGTGTGAGGTTCAACCAGGCTCAGTGCCGGGTCCTGCCCATGGGTCACACCAGCCCCCGCAGCGCTGCGGGCTGGGGGCAGGGGGCTGGGAACTGCCTGGGGGGAAAGGGCCTGGGGGGGCTGGTCGGCAGCCGGCTGGGCATGAGCCCCCCGTGTGCCCAGGTGGCCAAGGAGGCCACCAGTATCCTGGCTTGTACGGGGAAGTGTGTGGTCAGCAAGACTAGGGAAGCAATTGTCCCCCTGTACTGGGCACTGGTGAAGCCACACCTTGAATACTGTGTTCCTCCCTGGGTCCTTCACTACAAGAAAGACACTGAGGTGGTGGAGTGTGTCCAAAGAAGAGCAACAAAGTTGGTGAAGGGTCTAAAGCACAAGTCTTATGAGGAGCAGCTAGGGAAACATGGGTTGTTTAGCCTGGAGAAAAGGAGGCTGAGGGGAGACCTTATCCCTCTCTACTACTACCTGAAAGGGGGTTGTAGTGAGGTGGGAAAAGAGGAAATGTCCTCAAGTCATACCAGGGGAGGTTTACATTGGACATTAGGAAAATAATCCTGCCCAGAAAGTTTGTCAAGCATTGGGACAGGCTGCCCAGGAAGGTGGTTGAGTCACCATCCCTGGAGGTATATAAAGATGTGTAGACGTGGCGTTTAGCGACATGGTTTGGTGGTGGAATTGGCAGTGTTAGGTTTATGTTTGGACTTGAGGATCTTGAAAGTCTTTTCCAACCTAAATAATTCTATGATTCTAAGTTACATGTAAATAAATGTTTTAAAAAGTCTTGAAAGTGAAAGTCAATACTGTTGTAGGAAACTGGACCTTGAAAAACAAACGCAACTTCATTCTTACAGGAGACCAAAAAATCTATCTTAGCTGTTATTCTCTGAGCATAAAGGTTCTATGGCTTACTGCAGTATGACATTCTGGTTTAAAAATGGCACCAAACATTTTAAATAAATATGCTAACTAGAATAAGAAATACTACTGTTTTGAGCAAATCAATACCTCAGTTGGGACAAACATTTGGTCTAATACTAAATTGCACTAAAATGAGTGGAAAAAATATTTCTCATAATCCATGTCTTTGGATGGACTTCAGAGGGACCTGCCCACAGACCAAGAGATGAGAGAAAACCACTGGTCACCTACAGTAGTCCAGGGTCTAATATTGAAGGAAAACATAAGGATGATGACCTGTAAGTAGTCCTTTGTGTCTCACATCCTGCATACACTTTAAAATTAAAAAAAAAAAAAATAGCAGAAAAACTGAGAAGCCTTGTCATTCACTGTGACTTAGAATTGCATCTTACTGTCTACATTACAGAACAGTATCCTTTTTTTAGAACCTTGCTACTATAGTTCTACAAAAAAAAAGGGCTTTACCTTTTGCATTTTTCAAAATAAAACTTGTATTATTTTTGGCCCCAAGATTGCCTGGTGTCAGAGGGATGTCAAAGTAAAGGGGATATACCATCTTTCCATATGCAATGTCCAAAGCAAATAGCATATGCTCATAGTCCCAGTGCAATTGCACCCAGCGATGTCTGAGGAACCGAGAGACTGGGGTGGACTTCCTATACTCCCTCAAGCTTTCTGGCAGATTGACCATGTCCAGGTGCTGGATTATGGGGACAAGCTCCCCTGGCAAACACAGAGAAAGGCCTTTTTTTTGAGGAGCAGAAAACAGAGGAAGAGCTCACAGCACCAGTGATACTTCTCATCAAGTCTAAACAGAGAAATGACAAGAGTGAGCTGGTATATAATTAGATAGAGAACGGAATGAGATCTGTCAGTGATGCTTTCAGAAGGATGAGTGAAAGGTTATAGACCTGAGAACCAGAGATATTTATCAGGAGAGGAGAGGAGCAGTTAGTTACCTTGCAGCAAGAGACATTAAAAAGGAGTAGGGATGAGACTATGGTGTCTGTGTTATCATGAGGAAAGAAAACTGGATATTAAAGCCATTATGCTGATGGGAAGGTATTAGATAGGACAGAGGGAAAATACCAAGGAAGGAATTGTGGCTCCTGACCTTCATGCTGACATTTAGAATAGTAGTGTTAACACACCTAGGGTTACTAATCCTATTAAAGGCAGTGGCTCACTGTCCAAGTCCAGACACCTTCTGCAACTGTAAAGAACATTTTGCTTGCACAAAAACTGTTGGCTGCAGGAACAGAGTGAAATTCAATGGCTGCCAGCATACTGAAGTTTGAGATAGCATCATGATGCCCATGTCCCTATCCTCCAGCAGAGGGAATAAGTTCCTCTGCTGGTGAACAAGGTGAGAGAGCCAGCAAGGCTTCTATTGCTCACTTTGGTCAATAATCTGAAGGTGAAAATTTCAGTCCCTCCCCCACTTGCCCCAGCTGGTGCCTTCTGAGGTTTCTTGCTGGTGTGGCACTGCAAGCCCATCCAAGGCCACCATCCCTACATCTAACTGTAAATGTGAAGAAATAGTTCTGTAAATCATTTTGGAGGAAATTCTTTGTGTTTCCTATAAAAGGCAGCTTACACTTCAGGGAGAGGCAACATGCTCCAACTGACCACTCTCAATTAAAAGAATTCAGTAAGTTTGTGGGTGGGGGTTTGGGGGGGGGGGGGGGGGGAAGGAATTAAAAAGAAATGGGAAAGGGGCTAAGTCCCCATATAATGTGTCCTTTAGGACAGAGTTGTTCCAGACTTTTCCCTCAGTTTCTTTTAACGTAGGAGTTGAGCTCCAAAAAAAATAACTCTTTAGAAATGTCACATTCCTCCAAAATCTGTCTGCTCGTTGTGTGTCTTTGAGAAGTAGCTCCTGCTTTTTCTGACAAAAGGAATGTTTCACTTCTGTTAGCACTGCAAAGCCAATTAGCGTGGAACAGGGAGCTGGAGTCAGGCCATCCTTGTGCATCAGCAACAGCACTATCATCTAATTTGCAAACACAGACCGGTTATGACTAGTAGGGGTATAAGAGGCGGCCTGGCTTATAGATTCCAGCTTGGACGTGAAAGATTGGCAGTAGGAAAAAAAAGATCTTTTGATTCTGAGCAAATGTGATCTGAAAGCAATTTAGAAAGAATCCACAGTTATACCTATATTTATAATAAATATAAACCTAATAATCAGCAGTAAATAAGATAGATCCTCAAAAAATATTCTCATAACACTAGATTTCCTTTTACACAAAAAAAAAATTCTTAAAAAAAAACTTTCCAGTTTTGAATAATCAATCAGTTCTATAACTTCAACTAACTGCCCCTTTGACCACAGTCGGCAATATACACTTACACAGCTGTGTTCATAAATAGAAAGACAATTAGAGCTCACGGAAAAAAAAATCCAAAAGAGACAAAAATATTGGGAAATGGTAGTTACAACAAAGGGGTAGAAGAAAGAGGAGACTGGAAGATGAAAAGTACATTTCAGAGGGGTTATAATGTTCACTGAAAAGGAATGTATAAAGAAAATTTATGAAAATGCTATTACATTTTAAACAGAAATTACATGTATGCTTCTTTATCATTTTTATTCAGTACCTGTATTTAACGCTTTTAGAGGGAGGACATACATAAGGACTCAGAATTTATGTCTGCACAGACTTCACTGCTGTTTTTTTCTTATTTTACTGATATTATATCTGTGGACTACTACATTTGCGAAGGGGAAATCTTTTTGCTGTTAAAAGATAACTAACAGAGGGAAATAACGTAAATCAGGCTATATGACCTGCATTTTGCTCTGCCGGTTACTACAGGTGAGTGCAATAATATTTTCTTATCTTAAAGAAAGTATTTTCCTTCAAGGACAGACATAACTCATAGCCAGATATGATCACAAGAGCAAGGACAACAGGATGGGCAGCGTGACAATCACATCAAAGACACTGTTCCAACTTCCTGAATTCTTAGGTGGCTCAGTCCAAACTTAATGCAGAAGTAGTGTTATGCAGGAGGCCAGACTGGCCTACATACAAATCTTCACCTGGTCCTCAAATGTGGCCTCCACACGGAAAAACATAACTGTCTACTTTGAGCCCAGAACCTAACAATGTCCTCTGCGACTGGACAGGGATGAGAACATAACTCACAGTCATTAACAAAGTCCCACTGAAGTGAGCTCATGTAAAAAGTATATGAGCAGACACATTTTTCAGTTCTGCAGCCTATGACTTAAAGGTCTGCAATTTTTACTCTTGTCCATTTCCAAACAAAAGGTGGCTGTGTTTGCTAGTAAATACATAACCACAATGCTGAGTTTGTTTATTATTTTCCCTTTATATTTCCTTTAGGGATTCTTTGGCTCTAAGGCAGAAATAAGATTCTAGTCAAGCATGGACAATCCACAGCCCAGGATGAAGTTCTTGTTTCAAATATAAAATACAGTGGTTTCATTTCAAACATATTTTATAGTCAAGGAAGGAACAAATGAACAAAGGACTGAAGGAACGAAGGAAATTTAACTCTGCATAGGACACAGGACTTTACTGTAATGATTTTTATAAACAAAACCTATTTGGCACTGAGAGATCCTCTGTTGGTTTATAAGTATTTTTTCGCATGGCCTTTGTTTTACTTGCATGTCTTAACTGGCATTTTTCTAGGATCCTCCCTAAAATCTGCAAGTATTTGTTCAGAAGGAGTCAGAACCTACAAAATATTTTAGGGACAAAAGAAAGATCTTTGCTTCAGAAAACTTGCAGAGTTTCTGGTTATATTTGCAGGTTCTGAATCCTTGGTTTCCAGTGGCTATGGAAACAGGAAAAAAAAAACCAAAAAATATTTGTAAGGGTATACACATATGAGGATTTTAAGTTATTAGGAAGTGGACAATTTTGTGACTTTTTCCTGTTTTTTTAAATACTTTTTTCAATATTTCTTCTTTGCCTATTTTTTTTTCTAAATTTTTTTCTAAAATAACATTTTTCATCTTGGTATCTGTTTTCCCTCAAACCTTACTTGTGGACTTGCTGGTACTCTCTGTATTTCCCAGGTCTTACAGTACCTTCACCTTTCCCCAGGTGGTACTTTGGCTCTTTCTAATCAGCTTTATACTTTGAGAAAACCCATACCTGACTCTTAAGCTAGCAGGGGATCTTCACACTGGGCTTGCCCAGCCCTGAAGCATTTAGATCACCATTTGATAACCATCCTAGCCTGCCCAGCTGCAAAACACCACCACTGCTAAAATCCCTGTACGGCTCTCCAGCTCTACAGGCATGGAGCAGGCACGACCCAGGTCAGTAGAACTGAGGCTGCCCACTCGCCCCTACCACGGTGTTGCTCCTGCCCACATGCACTACATGGAGACCTGCTCCTCTCTCCGCTCTGCTCTGCCCTCAGCTGCCCTTATGAGAGCAAGGCACAAGTTCCCAGTCTTCCCACAAGCAACTATCTGGGTTTTGCCCCCACAAAAGCTTCCAGATGATCAGGAATCTCCTGAAGGTTCAGTATCTCTCCTTCTTCAGAACCCTCATCTGTATGCAGCTTAATTATGTGGAAGTCTTTTTTGAAGTTGTTGGGACTTGCAGTGCCTTTATAGTACTTTGTATATTTGGTTTTATTCACAAAGCACACAGAATATAGCAATTTAAATAAATTACTACTAGGTTTTCTACACTCCCAAGGGTCACATCTCAGGCAATTGTCTGGTCAAAGCAGCTCCTTTTGTTCTGAAATGCTTACAAGCCTTTAATTCAGGACACTGGGGGATTCAGCAGTTCCTGAAAGTAACCTGTACAGCCACATTTCTTCCTATTGGTTTTTGTTTATTGTTGCTATGTCCTATGTAATAATGTCCCAGGCACTGGAGCAGGAAAGGGAGAGGTCTGACAGGGACTCCTCCATGTCCTTCAACCTGGAGCTGCACCTCTGTGCCCAGAACTGGAAGGAGAGTCCATCTCACCATCCAGTCCAAAAAGGAGGAAAAGGAACAAACTGTTTGGCAGCCTGCAACACGGAGTATCTTCCTCATTTTTACTGCTTGCTGTAGGTATTTCTCTACTTGCCCAAATATTCCCTTTTCCATCCCTAGCAACTCTCATACCTCTGAAAACAAAAGGGTGAAAGTAGACAGTGCTGACAGGCATGTTCTGGGTTTGGATTCTGGGACTTTTAGCCTGCAGTGTTCTTGTTGATTTTATTCTCTTGGCATCCCACTGAGTTTGGCTCTAGGTGTCCAAAACACTTTTTTCCCTGGTGCTTATTTTCACAAGGCAATAGAAGGAAGAAAACGTGAGTCACAGAAATCTTTTATATCAGCTTTGAAAAGTAGATTCAATTGGCTTTTGTGAATCCAAAGACTGCAACCTAGCCTTTGCAGTTTTGCCTTTGTTTCTGGTCTTAGCTTAAAATTCTACTCATCTACAGAAAGAGTAAGAAACTCCCAATTATGCTAGGATGAAAGGATGGTTTCGTCTTCCTTTTTTGAAAAAAATGCATTTTTTTAAGACTTCCTATGATTTCTATTCTTCCAAATGACAGAGAATTTATTTCCCATCATCCTGCTCCTTTCTTCA
This sequence comes from Falco biarmicus, assembly GCF_023638135.1. Taxonomy (NCBI): domain Eukaryota; kingdom Metazoa; phylum Chordata; class Aves; order Falconiformes; family Falconidae; genus Falco; species Falco biarmicus. The sequence continues at coordinate 69,482,229 of NC_079311.1, forward strand.
TTTATTCCTGAACTGGAAAGAGCACATTTTGCCTACTGGCATAATTTTACAATAATTGGGAAAAGGGAAAGTTCTCATTATGTGCAACAGAGAATGACAGTGATGATTTTAGCCACCCCAAATTAATTAATTTTAAGATGTATATAACAATAAGGTGAGGTTCTGAAGATTCTCATTTGTTGCAGCATCCAAGTGCATTTTAAACACTTGTATGTTCTGAAAATACCATGCATGCATGAATGTCTCATTTTCAGTGGAAACAAGCCTAAAGGAGCACTCTCAATCAAGAATCACACTAAAGGTGAATCTCTGAAGAGAACTTACTCTTCCTGCAGGTGGATTACTTGCTGAGATTGTGTGTGAAGTTTCAGACATAAACTTTTGCCTCAGAAGGGGCAGATTTATCAGGATGCAAGTGTTCTTTTATTCCCACCCTATATATAGGGGTAGTTACAGAGCCCTTATATCATCTAAAATTTTGTTAATTAAACAAAATCACGCATCTGATGGCTTATACATTTATCAATCAAGTATGAGGAAGCCTCAGTTCCATTTTCACAGAATTACACCTCTCTAAACAATAAAGGATACGCTAAATAGCCATACATCAAGAATTATAGAACACAGAAAAGACAAGGCTCCATAGAATTTCTCCTCAGAGTCAGTGAATTTTAACATTGCCCATATATTTGCTAGCAAGTTTTACAAAATTGGAGAACGTTAATTGTCTGTCTTTCAAATCAAATGAGATGGTCCATTTATTGTAACATATTTTTTCCCCCTGCTGAGTCTCAGAGCATTTTGACAAGTTCCGCCCTGATTTATAACTACTCAGTTCTCAGAAAGGCACGGTTAGATCCAGAATATGTTGAATTATTTGAGGAAGCCGCCTGAAAGATAGCACTTTTTCTGAAAAAATGACAGATCTTTTCAAAAGCTTTAACAGTCTGAATAGCAGTGCCAGGCTGTAAACCTCTGAAATGTACAACTCAGCTATTTAAGCTGGGGCAGACGGGGTAGGGAAAGCAGAAATCTGCCTTCAGGCTTAAAACCAGAAAAACTCCACCAACAACAAAAATATAGTTGGGCATTAATCCAGGCGGAGTGACTGTGTACACGTATCTGAGCCTCCCTCCTGTGCAGAAAGCGTCAGTTTTATCCCACTGTCCAAAAGGAGCAGCAGGGTGCCATTTTGTGGGGGCAGAGGAAAGCTATCAATCCTTTCAGTAATCATAGGATCTGCAAATAATAACCTAGGGGCTTTTCTATTCTAACCACCTTTCAGTGCAGGAACATAACCCCTTTTATATTTCTACCAGCATTTTATCCGATCTGGCTTTTCATGTTCCATGGGACAGAGCCCCTGCTCCTCCCTGGGGGAATTATTCCACAGTTAATAGCTCTCACAGCCAGGAGGTTTCCTCCTCTAAAATCTTTCCTACTGTTCTTAGCTAACCCTTCTATTGCTAAGCCATGCAAATAATTCCTCTGTATTGTTGATGCACGCATCTACATATGTTCATGCATAAGGTCGCCACAGTTTTTCCTCCTTCAAGAGTTTAGTTATATTTTAAACACTTAATTCTTCAAGAAAAATGTCTGTGCTCTATTTCCACAGAAGCCCGCCTTAATGCTGAATTCCCCCTCCTGTCAGTACCATTTGGTGCAAAGCATTGCCCACATGATATTTCAGGTGCAATCATAGCACCTGACTGGCAGATGGGTTATTATCACTCCTTTTTTTGACACCAGACTGTATACAAGCCCTATTCCACCAGCGTATTTTGGTTCATAGGTTTGTGTGTGATAACCACAAACTGAGTAATAAGACTATCTGTGAATGCTGGAAAGGAGTTTGCTGTTTGTTAGCTGCTGTTGTAAGCCTCAATAGAGCAGTAGTAGGTAACAGGCTCTTCCATGCCTGCAAACAATTCTTTGACACCCAGCACAGTGGCTTCTTCACAAGCATTTCATCATTTAGACAGCAGAAGCCATATCAAAACTTCAGTGGAAAAGTCTGATTTGTATTATACAGCCAGCTAACTATGGACCAACACCCACTCTAGCTCTCTCCCTCAGACTGGATAACTCTCTCAGGTTATCTTTCCATATTTGAAGTGGTTTATATTTTTTCCTAACTAAAGAATTTTTTTCAATCTCTCCACCTTGTGCTGCAGTAGTTCTGTAATCCCACTATGCGCTCAGTTCCTCCCAGGCACTTAAATATTACTCATAAATGTTGATACCAAGCTCATTACTTCCTCCCTTTGGTCACCAATTAAAGTACCAATTTAGACCCACAATAATCCTTGATCCTAGTAAAGATCATTAAAGATACCTCCTACTAACACAGTATTTTCCCAGAAGCCATAACCTTTGCTTTTGTCCCTCCACAAGAAAGACATTATCAAATGCAAGCTTTCCTAGCCAGCCCTTTTCCAAGAGAAGAGCCATGGTATGTGGGAAAGGATGACATATGTTTATAAGTTTTGAATAATCTTAAGATTTCATCATGCAAGTATCTTTGAAAGTCTTTCACTGTTTATGGAAAGGCACCTAGGAGTCATAGCTAGAATAAGATCCCTACAGTTTTAAGCAGTGATTTCAGAAAGCAGAAATGGATCTTGAGAGTTCGATTCAAGCTAAGCAGGCTACCACTACTGTAAGGGAAGACCTCTAAAGAGAGAGCTATGCAAAGACTCAACCAGGAAAATAATGCGCTCCTCATACTCTAATCTATAGACAAACACAAAGAAAGAATTTAATACAAAACCAAGGAACATGTATCTGTACTACACCTGTCCTTGGGCAAAGCTGTCCAAACAGGTATTCATGACCTGGTCTGTTTTCCCTGTAAGAAGGTGAATTAGCCAATAATTCATCCTGCCTGATGCCACTTTGGATCACATCATACAACTTGCTGAGTGCTCATATGTATACCTTTCATTAGCGTCACAAGGGCAAAGGTTATAGCAGAAGAGCATCTTATAAAGAAATTACAGACTGGTTTGTACACAACTGCTGATCATTTTATCATGGTTTGTCTGCAAACTGAGACATGTGTGAACGGTTAGAAGTTTATTCCACCCAGGTGAGTAAAAAAAGGAAGAAAAGAAAGGGTAAATTGATGGGTTTAAGGGAGAGAGGCAATGGAATTGCAAAGGAAGGGGAGAAGAGTAAGAGCAGAAGGGACAGGTATGCATGATGTGGCAGAGAAGACAATTAACTGGAACAAAAGATGGTTGAAGTAAAGAAACTATAAATTTAATCTCTTAGACTAGGGTTAGTTTTTAATATTTCCTGTTAAAAACTGGAGGTTAGATCTTACCATATCACTGAGCTTTCGCAGGACTAAGGATATATAATTTCTTCTAGTGCATCTTTGTTTAGGTCCTTATTTGCCAGTGCTACAGGACTGAACTGAGAACAGACACATGTTTAGGTTGTAAAGAGCTCAGGTGCTATAATAGTTGCCTGAGCAGAGATTTAGGTAGGATTTAAAATGCTTAAATTCTAGGTATTTACTTCTGACAGGCAGGATGCTCTATTGCTTTTAAGCTATATTCCTCTATTACTTTGCTAAGTGTAGAGAAACACACTGCTCTTCCAAACTGAATTCCAGATGAACTCAATTGTAACTAGCTCTGACAAACCGTCTGGTATCTTAATAGCACTGTCTTTATAACATTAGAGTAAAATTATCCTAATCAGGACTGCTTCTTTCTGCACTGCAGAGATGATGTTCATCTTGCTTCAGGCCTGAAAGCAAATTTCATTTGTCCTTGTAGTCAGGTGCTAAGGCTTCTCCAGAGCCACAGACCTTTCTTGAAACAAGGACTCCAATTTCCAGAAGGTGCCAGAAGAATCAGGTAGCCAGGAAAATTAAGGTCAGAAGTTGTGAAATCTCCATTGCTACTACTGGATAATCCAATATACAGAAACTTGTTTAAGTCACATGAGCTAGCTGTAACTGCCACAGTTGCTCTTTACACAGTCCATCTGAGCTACTGCTGATTTCTGGACTGGCAAATGAATTTTCACCTTGCAGCTTATGTTAAGCCTTGAGCACTAGCATTATGGGCCCATAAGTGCTCATCTCACTGGATCAGTGGCTAACAACTTTCTGATTCAAGTTTTAAGGCTGCTTCCAAGTTTGCATGAAGAGAAGTCCTATGTACGAGTCCAGCTGAATGTGACAAAGGTTTGGTTGGCTCTTTCAACTTTGTTTTAACAAAGGCAGCAGCATGGTTTTACCTAGGACAAGCATCTCAGATACCATGTTTACTGATGACTGGTTTTTTTCAGAATTTCAGTTTGCATTCAATGTTCAAGAAAGCACAGTGCTTTCAGGCTCAGGTTTCTCCTGGTTTCATTTCCTAGGATTTACTTCTCTCTGGGTTTAGGATCATGACTAGGAGCTGGAAAAGACCTGTGTCCTTTTTACGCCACTAGCCAGATAGGCAGGCAGCCTAGCAGGTCAATTGCTTACTTTGTGCCTGGGTCTCTCCACCTGTAATGCTAGGAAAAGGGGTTTAACCTCCGTCTGTAGAACATCTTTTACCTATTAGAAGTACTGTTATTGGCATAATAATTGGAGACATTGCATGTGTGGAAAATATTGTCTGTCAGTTGAAGAAAGGAAATCTTTGTTTCAGTTAGGAAAGGATTGTTTCAGTTACCTCATAGTAAAAACATATTTTGGAAATCTCTCATCAACATAATGGAAAAATGTGGGGAATTGATACTGAGGCAAGTGAGAATGACACTGTGTAACCAAATTACAACATGGCATCCTGATCCACATCGGTTCTGTTAGCGTTTCCGCAGTCCAGAATTAAGAAAACAGGCCTTGGTATTAACTCATGCTTGAATTACAGCTACACGTAAGAAATACTTCATCTCATAATGTTCCTAGCCAATTCTTTAAGTAGAGAAATTTTAACATGCTCCATCCTTGACCATTGCAAAGCTGAAAATGGCTTGGGTTTCAATTATTTATTTTTTTTTAATCAAGGTTATATATGAATGCCTTATAACCCTCTTCAAATCAAAATATGTCTGTCGGTGATGTCCAGGATGCAAACTATGTGAAGGCAAATGAAACATGCAAAGACAAGAAAAAAAATTTCTTGCAATGTTGGGAGACTCTTGGCTGCAAGTTCCAAAAACAAAGTGCAAACTACAGCATGTAAACACCACACTGCTGGAGTAAATTATTTCAAAATTCTGCCTGGATTCTTCACTTCTGCTCTGTATTTGCTTTGTCAGAAGGGAGAAGATGCCACAGGAGTTTTTTAATTTGAAGACAAAGCAACACATCAAAGAGCTTCTCCATGTTTTAAACTATGCACACCCAGATGCTACTGAAAATGCAGGTAGATATGATTAACCATCTACACTATAGGCTGATATTGAAAACACAGAAGATACTAACCTGAAGCAAGAACAAGGGCACCATGCACACAGCCACCCACCCTCATGAAAGCACTAACATCTTGCACCCATTACTTGCCCTATGATGCAGACGTAATCTAGTTAAAATGGAAATGTATTAGGAAAGTCAAACAATTAATTGATCCAAGAAAGGTTGTTTCATGTTTTGTGTAAATCAAAGCTAAAAATTCATTTGAGGGACACTGCTGTATTGTAGACTAAACAGAGTTTGTCATGAACACAGGGCTTGGTGTGGGTGTTAAAGTTGTTCTACACTACACATGGTCAGTAATCCTCAGCAGAAATGTTAACTCAATTTGTCAGTATTATCTTTATGTCAACAGTAATGCTTAAATATTTACAATAGACATAGTACTCTGAGGGTTCGTAACGCAAGATAAATTGGAAAAATGCTAGCAAAATGGATGGTACTAATACAAGCCCTTGGCACTTTGTACTCTTCAATTTTATATACAAGAGGGTTTGCCTGAAAGTTGGATTTTATTAGGCTTTATGGTTTATTTGCTATCCCCAAGCTTTTGTTAAAATGAAGCAGAAATTTGTATAATCATTGTAAAAACAGGAACGTATTAGTCAATGATGCATGAGGACTGGGTCCACAAGAAGAGGCATAAATTTTTACAGATATGCTCTGGACCAATTTCAGTCTTTATATAAACGAGTATGAATATTGTAGATCTCAAACTGAGTTGCACCTGTTTATATACTGGTGGAATTTGGCCCTGTTTCATCAAAGAAATTATAAATATGCATTGTATCTTTTGTGAAATAACATGTTCCATATATAACATCACTCCAAATGCATTACAAGACAAAGAAAACTAGAATTTTTTCAAAGAGCTAAGAAGAGAAATAAAAAGATAACAAAGGAAAACATTTTCAGAGCAGCTCTGAAAATAGAAAAACAGTATAATAATATATGAGACAACCTTCTTCAACTCTTTCCCTTTGTTACTCTCCCTTTTTCAGATTCATTGCCATATACTCTTCTAACAAACCCTTTTAATGAATGCTGGCTGTGAAAGCCAAGCATTTGTTTCAGCCGGGCATGATTTTTGCATCACCCTTAAGCTTGTATATTTTTCCTATATGCCTTTCTGATTCTAAAACTCTCCCTCAGCATTTGTTCACCCCTACACCCATAATTTTCCTCCCACTGTCTCAACCACAAATGTCCTCCTAGTGTTTTCTCCAGTTCACCAGATAGCAGCACATGAGGAATGTCACTGTCCATTTTAACATGCCGGTTTTAACAAAAACAAATGTAACCGTGTCTTCCCCTAGATCAGAGAATTTCACTTTCCATTTAGCAGTATTTGCAATAGTTTTAAGCCACTCAAATAGATTTGTTGTGTTGTGTCCTACATTTTGTTATTCCTCCGTACTGTTTTACTCTCTTTCTACAACTAGTTTATTATCTGTTGTCTTGCTACTACTTATACCAGAACCTGCCATCTTGAAAAGTTTGTTTCTTCTGCCTCATTGTCTGCCCTTTTTTTTTAAGTCTGCAGATGTCTTGGGACATAATTTTTTAGGTATTCTGAGTCTCATGGGAGGACATAGATGACAAAGTGCAACAAAATATTGTGACACAAAAAGGATTTCATCTGTTCCACTACTTTTTTTCCATTATGATGCAATACCACTTCATTAGGTACAAATCCTGTATGTCTTGCTCATGTAGTTCTTGCTCATGTCCGTTTCCTCAACTTCCATGACCTAACAGTCATCACTTGACTGTGATATTGTGTAAATCTGAATAAATAGTCCAATTTAACAATAACTGGAGTGACAAAGATTTTTTTTGTACGTCCTGTGCAAAACACATTGCACTTTCAGAGACGACTGACCTAGAAGGTTTTGTCAAATGAAAAGCAGCTCAATATCAAACTGCCCCAAAACATTTCTGTCCCTGCTCCAAGGGAGTATCATTTCAAGGGACTAAACCTTGAAATGAAGCAAGAGAAGAAAACAGGTTTCAAAGCCTCTGTACTGGACTATAATATCAGACAAGAGTTGTTATGCCATCAGTTTGCAAGACCTCCACCGATTTCCGAGCATACTTGCTTTTTTTCCTTCCTCTTGGTCCCTTCTGCCCCTGAAAAAATCTGTAATGCCTAACTTTACACTATTCAGTTTCAAGCTAATATATGTCTACATCCCCAAAGATTCACATACTTTTAAATAGAACTGATCATAGTGAGAAAAGCGTAAATATGATCCAGCCCCTTCCTACTCACACACACATTTCCTATCTATAGAACAATCACTGTTCTTTAATTAGGAAAGCCATCTGGGATTTGAAAATTTCTTTGAAGGAAGCGCAAGAAGCAATGTTTAGAAAATGCATGAAATCCCATCTTCTCTTTGAGCTGTCACTCAGGCTTTGAGTCTGTTGCCCCATATTCTATTCACCATTCTCATTCTGGACCTGTGATATCTGATTCCTGTTTCTGTAATTTCCATCTTTTGTTCACAAGTGTATTCTCCACAATAACACTATTCAGATAAGGTATGTCTTTGAGTTGTCAGCTACTGCTTTTTTTTTTTTTCCTCTTCCTTGTAAAGATCCCATTAATGCTTTCAGATTGTAATACAAATGTACAAAGCAAGAGCCCTCTGCTGAAATATTGCAGCTCACTTTTCAGTACTGCATCAGATAGCATTAGCAGGGAGTTTTTGTTGTTTACCTTGCAAATGATGGAAACCACTCTTTGTTAAACAAAAGAATTAAGGGAGCCCAGAAAAAAAAGATATATTTATAGTACATTGCTTCTGCATTATGGTGTCCTGGCACTGGAGAAAAAATGTAAGAAGATTATTCCAAGATAAGGTACCTTGCAAATATAACATATGCATGTTGTGACACTTTGCCCATATAATATTTATTCAGTTCAAAATGGTATGCTTTTGAGATTTAAAAACTTGAATTGCACAGCAAAAGACACATGTTTTTATTATGTCTCCTCTCAGAGCAGGGATTGTGGGGGTTTTTGAGGTACACATTGCCCAGCAAAATGAACCAGCACTGCTGCAGTGTAAGTAATGGATCTACAAGAAACTCTGCTGTATTTCAAATAATTTTAATAATAATAACAGTAAGGCTGGTGTTTTGTACTCTAGATCTTGGATAGAAATATATGAATATATGGTTGCATATTTACATAGTTCCAAGGCCTAAACTCCTGATTCCATGCTAATCATTTTCTTTGTGACTTCCAGCAGACTACTTATATCTACAGAAAGGTCATCTTATCAACCTGTAACATGGGAATGTTACCATCTGCATCAAAAATACTTTGTTCAGAGGTGTAATTTCATTTAACAGTACTTGAGATTCTTGGATGAAAAAAGGTTTCATCCATGTCCAAGGTCTGCACTCCCAACTACTTATCAATAAAAAAAAATATTCAGTGAGGTCCCAATGGGCATATACTGTTGGATAAAATTTTCAATTCAACAAAGCAAGTGGTATAACTAACACTAATTGTGTAGTTTCAAGCCTTTTTTCAAAATTATTTAATATTTTCATAGTGCTCTTAACAAAATAACAGGGATTGAAAAATTGTTACCAGATATAACCATAGCTGAGTATTTTAATGCTTATCCAATAGCTTAGGACATGAAGTAATCGAAGTAGTCTTCATCTGTAACCAGTGTGATAATAATTTTGAAATCTATTATATATATATATATATAATATATATACATAATACCAAGATCACATTTGTTTAATAGACATTTTCCTACTAGTTTTTCACATTTTTATGTATAAAAAAATAAACTAACAGTTCCTATAAAAAGCTGGGTCTCGTTACTCTAACTGGTACAAGGATTCTGTTTACCTTAAAAACAATTTCTTTTTTAGTTTTTAGAATATGAAACCCTGGCACAACTAATTGCAAGAGCAAGCAAGGACATTTAGGTAACTTACTGTAAATTGCTGAATATTTAAAGAGCCCCAGTGACTGATATTCTAAAGTCTAAATATCTGAATTCTGAACATCTAAATTCATACTTCTAAATTCCATGAAAAACATAATTCAGGATGCACTGTGTATGTCATACAAAGACACATTTTAAAAAAGTACTTACTGAATTTATTTAGGTGGTATTAAACTCAACTGCGTTAAGAACTGAGATTAAGATGTGTCTGAGTGCTCTGTTGATCCAGGGGTAATCATCACTTGCACTTGCTAATGTGGAAGTCTGAAGTGTTCAGAGCTGAAAACATGATTCTAACAGCTTTTTTTCTTACAGAAAATAAGCACCAATAAGCACTCTTCTGAGCAATGAAATATGATTTCTTTGGTCTTACTGACCGATTTCTCTTGGTCCTTTTGAGCACTTCTGGTCTCAACCGTCAGCACTACCGAGACACCAAGCAGAGGAAGCATATCTGCTAGTCATGGCACCTACTCCCTGGCAGGCTCCAGCCGCAGTCATTGGCTGTAGTTTCACCTTTATCTAAGGATATGTCACATATTTAGGCTGTTATGTGATCTATCTTTGCTGCTTTCCCTTCCTAAAAGCTTTCTCCATTCCCTGAACTTCTACACTTTTTTCACATTTGTGAATTAGGTGCTATATGACTTGCTCATGAAATAGCTACATAGGCTGTTTTACAGCCCCAGAGTGGGAGCCAGGGTTCTCCCCCTGTTTGTGTGCCTTCTGCCTCCAAGCAGGCAAGACAGGAAAACTAATTACCCTATGGGCACATCTGTATGCTGGGACCATGATTTCAGTGCAGGAAGGTCAGATGTGCCAGCACCGTCTCTTGCTTGCCTTTTCAAATCATAATGCTGCTTGCCACTGAGAAACCTATTCTCAGATTCTGATCTTTGACCTGGTGCCCCAGAGCCTGTCAGAACCAGAGAAGCTGCATTTATGGCCCAGGCATCCACATGTGCGGTGTGCTTAAAGCAAGGAGGATTCAGGAGCATGTTTGAATTGTTGTGTCCAGCGCCAAGGGGCACTTGCAGGTGCAAGTCAAAGCCTCAAAGGCAAAGGAAAGCCTCACCAGTGCACACTGAAGAGGATCCCTTTGATCCCTGAAGGAGCACTAATGCACTGCTGTGGAGAAAGCTGTCCTGTATATTTGGGAACATGCTATGATCAACATCAGACATAGTAGATAAGCAGAAAATAGCAGTTAACTACTTTGAAACCCAGCTTCATACTTGAAACTATGTTAGTTTTATAAAACAGTAGACTCACCAAAACACACTGACATCAGAAAAAAAGCCATTTCAATGGAGACTGATGTAGTTCTGAAATGATCATCTGAATACCTGCACATTATTTTGTGTATGTAATACCTACAGTACTCATTTTTTAAGGAGTTTGGCCTTCTCATTCACCTAATCAGACTTTTTCATAGACTTTCTGAATTCATTGAGACAAATCCTACTTCCTAGACTTGCTCCTACTGACAAATACTATGATAGGCATTGAATTTAGTCTCCAGTTGAACCTTTGGACTGCTCCAGCCCATCAATGTAAACAGAGCTGCTATGATTAATCTTAAGGATTGCCATAAAGGTAGAGGGTCCATTTAGGGAATGTAGGTCTGGTCCAAATTTACTTTGTCTCTATTTAACCTCAGTACACCTTGAAAGAGGCCCTAAATTGGCACTGGCTTTCACATAAATTAAATATGGGACTTCTTCTAAGGTTTAGTATGTTCGAAGAGAATTTTGTTTTGTTCTAACAACAATCAATGAATCAACAACCCTTTACACGTATATAGAATTATTCTGTAAATATTTACGAACAAAAGGAGAAAAAGACCTCGAGAAATACATATTAGGGGGAGGAGACCTGTGCTCTAAAATTTTAAAGCAAGTTACAGGAATTACCTTAGAAAGAAGGAGATAGATGTAATAACAGGATATGTACAATTCAGTATCTTTTCTTTACCAAAGACAGTGCTCTTTCTGGTTGCAAGTGGACTACGTCTCATACTGATTGATGAATTTGCTAGGAATAAGTAATTCCACAAGTCTTAAGCTCCTTCTCTGCTTACCATACATCTGTGAACAGATCATACTCACTGAACTTACTTGATATTCACTGAATTGAAATACTTGCTTAGTTGATCAAGAGTTTTCACATACCTGAGACCTCAGCTGTGCTACCAAGTTTTGATCCATTGGATGAGTGACCAAGCATGTGATGTGTTTGAAAACACAGATCATGCCCACTCAAAGCACATGTTGGTCTATCTGTTCTCTGCTTGGAAAGGAGCTAAAGAATTTTTACCATGCATTTTCTGTGTACACCTCTAAATGGTTTTGCCAGTAAAATCCCATAATCCAAAAGCATACAGGTTCAGCTAAACTGCGAAGAAAAATCTATACATAACTACTTGTTTCTTAATCACAGTCAGCTGAAAGGCTGTCTCAGGTGGTACCAGTTCAGGAAGAGGAGGAATGTGCTAGGATAGGAAGGGAACACTCTAAACTGCACAGCAGACTATGGATTAATCTATTTATAAAACAGAAAGAAGCTGCTAAGGCACAATAGTCCAGTACTTCTTGGACATCCTAAATATCCTCTGGAAAGGTGGTTCATTTGCTTAATTTTGCACTGAATCCAGAAGATTAGCAAAGAAAACCAGAATTTGACTCCTAGAATCTGATATGGCTTGTGTAAGAAATGTAGTAGACATTTTTAATTATTTGTAATATCACCCTGACACAGAAAAAAATGTAGGGCTTTTTTCTTTTCTCATCTAGCTGATGATAAAAGCAATAATCAAGTAGGTGTTGAAGATACGGTCATGCACTTGACCCAGTGAATGCACTTCAGTGAATGCAAAACAATCTGCTTTTGTAAGAAAAGACAGAAAACCATGAAAAATGTCTGAAAACACTGTCATCCTTGCCAGGACAAATGTTTTTACGCAAGTCAGAAGTATTTTGGAAAAGAAGACTGGAGTTCTTTAATGACCATCACTCCCTGAAGGGACATAAGTGGAGCACAAAACAATCTAAATTTGGCATTCAGTGAGAAAAGACAATTGCAATGCAAGGGCACTTGGTAGGGAGAAGTTATATGTATTTTTCAGATGGCAGTCTGACAATGTTCTCTTCCTTCTTGTCCCAGGACGCTTGACAACCAGGATTATATATAGAACCATCTTAAGTATTTGTTTCACAGTAATGATCAGCTGGAGTTTTTTGAGCTGTTAAACATGAGCCAAGTCTTTCAAGATGACTTCAAGGTTTCAAATTAAATGTGCTTTGTGGAGGATCTCATACCAAATCACAGTTATATTTGGTGCAGTTTCCAGCACCAAAATAAGTGATGCACAACTATCCATGCTATGGTGTTGAGGCATCTGCCACACATTTTCTTTGGACACATGAATTTCACATAGCCTCCAGTTTTCAAGTCACTCCTAGTAACTTATTCATCAAAAAAACATAACATGTTTTCTTTTCCATTTACATCTGTATCTTCACAGTCATGTTTTCCCTGGTCTCTTCTGGAATAACTCATTTAAAATAGAGGTGGACAAAGGTAAGTGGGAGCAAGGAGGTGTCAAGGGCTTCTACTGGGAAGAGTTTGAGGATGTGGAATCATCATCAGTGACCTTTCTTTCTTCACTCTCAGAGCTACCATCCCACACTAGCTTAAAGTAATCTACTGTGGGATGGTATTACTTTAAGCACTAAAATTAAAAATCTGCCATGCCTCTTTGCTTCTCTGCATCCTGTGGAAACACAATCTACAAACAGCTGGTCACAAGCCCTTAGGACTTAATACTAAGGAGCAGTACATGCAAATGTAATTTACTTAGAAATAAATTATCAAATATCTTGTATTTGTAAGAAGAAAAAGAAAAAAGAAAAGCACTATGAGGCTATGCTCTTTTTTCTTATTATTCAATATAAAAGATTATATGTAGATGGTTCCTGAAAAAAGGGGTACATGGGTAATAACCTCCATGTGGTTAGACAAGAAAGCCCAGAAGAATTAATCACATCTGATGAAACCCTACAATTTCCACTTGCAATGCTGTACATCTGGGAGATCCGCACAAGTAAGTATTGCATCAGAGGCAGATAAAACCACAATGCTCCACATTCACCCAAAGTTTTAAGAGCACCAGTCTGACAAAATTGTCTTCTTGGCTTGTGGGACTCCTTGGAGACCACTCAGTTACTGACTGTAATGCCATTTTTAAGACAAAAATTTCCTCTTTCCAGGAGCTATTCTTGAGAACTTATCTGACAGAATAGGCAACTCTCTGCAATAATCTGGAATAGAAAACTTTCAACCCTGCTTTATTGTCTGTCTTTTTTTGCTCCCTCTGCATTTTTTCATATACTTCTCATGCAGTTTAACCCTCCTACTTATTTAAGCTTCTTCACACAATGTCTATACTACTCTAAAAAGGGAAGGACTGTGACATACTTGATGGTAAAGTGAGAGTGGCTATTATACCCTTGTGGCTTTCATAAACCATTGCCTTCACTGGTGAGCAACACGAATTATTTACCAACATAACAATGGGAAAAGCATTCTCTGGCTGAAGTGAAAATGCAGCAATTTCTAATACTATAATTATGACAGCTGGGATCATAGCATGGAAAGAGAACACTCTTCTAGGTAAAATCTTGGCTTTGCTGGTGTAAAGATGGAAATTATTTTTTCCCGCCGTAGACCCATGATCTGCCCTTTTCAGAGCCAAAAGAGGTTAAGAGTTTGATTAGCCAGCACTGAAAATACAATATAAGTTTGAGTAATAAATTCTCTGTTCCAGTTTCACTCATAATGTACTCTCAGCTTTGTACACTTGACTTATGAAGAAATTAGTGCTTTCTATTTTCCTAATATAAAAAATATAAATATAATAATATAATATTTAAATATAATTTAAAAAAACAAAGTTGGTTATATTAAACTGACTGTATATTTGCTGCATGCACAAAACCAAGGCAAATGCCCACGACAACCACCTTTCTGTGCCAGAAGTGGTATGTATGTGCATGGGGCAAAGTATAAACAGTGTAGACTTAACTGAAGAGTTGTGGCACCACTGTCATGAGGTCTAACTGCTCTTTGAGACTGTGTGTTACTTGTAATATTTTCTGAATAAGTTTTGGTTTTAGTCTGGGGATCCCTGGCTAGACTGCAACCAGTATCAGATCAGTTTCATGGTTCTTTTTCATTGAAAATAGCAAAATTTAGCAATAGATTTCAAGGAATTAAAAAAAAATATTGTTAGTAAGGCAGAAGGTATTTATTAACTTCAAACAAAACAAAGTTGCACACGCAAAAAAAGTAGAAACTAAGATTATTTGGGATGAATGTAAATGAATGTAAATATGGGCAAGCCACTATGGTACACATACAAAATGAAGTACAACTACTGTTCAAATGCAGGCAGAAAAAGAACTATCACATTGGTTCTACAAATCCATTAGGAGTCAGAGGATAAGCTGGAGAAATACTGACTTGCTAACTAATGGAAAGACAGAAGATATTGAATATATCATAGATCATAGCATGTAATAATTATTTTCAGATTCTTCTAAAAGGCTCAGTCATGTTTACATTATCAGAATGAATACCAGAGAGTCACTAATTAAATTAGATGAATTCAAATACTCTGGATTTTAAATCTGGTTCTAGGAAAGTTGAAGAACTGTCTGGAGTATTCATCACACTTTCCAATAATCTTTTAAAGTCTGCAAGGATCAATGACTTTTCAGGATCAATGACTTTTCAGAAGCAGGAAACATTTTGTCTATCCTTAAAATACAGAGGGGAAAAGCAATCAGAGAATGTTAGACTAGTCAGCTTAACTTCACTTTCCAGAAAAAAGAAAAAAAAAAAAACCAAAACAAAAAACAAACAAAATGAAAACAACAAAAAAAATCAAACTGGCAAATATCATGAAGGTAACAGTTTGCAAACACTTGGAAGAAATAAGGAGATAAGCAACAGCCAAGACAGACCATTCAAGTTCCCATCTAATTTTCTTCTGTGATGTGTTAGAGACTCCTTAGATGGGGAAAAAACAAAGGTCCTGTCTGTCTTAATTTCAGTAAGGCTGTTAATTGACACTGCTCCCAGTGATACTCTGGGACAGTGCAAAGTCATCTGCCACCTTCATTTCCAGCCCTATAGTCCACCAGACCACCAGACCAACAGACCGGGTTTCAAAATGCTGTGCCTGCTCTAATGGATTTGACCTCGTCACAGACCACCACTTGATCAGGCTTAGTTTGAAAAAAGTAATTAAAATGTGGGACCACAACTGTTAAGGAAAATGTGCACAGACAGCTGATATCAAAAACCTAACCATTAATAAGAAAGGTTGGATTGAGCCTTATGAAGAAGTCTGTCCTGGGGCTGATACTATAATTATTGACCTGAAAGATGAAAGAAACTGTTTTTTAAATTTGTAGTTAAGATCAAGCTTGATGGATGCTATTGAATTCAATATAATCTTGCCAATTTGGAGTAATGGTATAAAAACCAATACAATGGACAAGGGAGTGGCAATGGTCTTAGGGAGGGATTATCCACTTGGAAAATACAGGACAGTGAGCAACAAGTGGCAGATCACAAGCTGCACATTGGCCAAAAGTGTTCTGCTAAGAGAAGACGATTCCAGTTTGAGGCCTTTAAAGAGCAGTTTAGCCTAAAGACACAAAGTAGTCTTTCCATTGTGGTAAGGCCTCAGCCGGAACACTGGCTCAAGCGCTTACAGAGATAGATGGGGCAAAGGAAAAGTCCAGAGGAGATCTGCAATGCTAAAGAAGAGACATCTTAAAAACATGACCTGGAAGAAGTGATTGAAAGACCCTGGGACTGTTCAGCTTAGATCAGAGAAAACTTTTGGAAAACACAATAACAATCATCCAGCATCTAGGCTGTTGCTAGGAAGGTCAATAGGAGAAAGAATGCCACAAGGGATATCTGAGAAGGCATTATAATAAACATCCTAGTACTAACCACTATCGATCAGTTGTCTGGGGCAGTTTTGCTATTAGCATTGCTGGAGCATTGAAGAACAGTTCAGGCAAATATCTTTCATGAACGAAATAAACTGGGAATGGACTGAGTGACTTTCCCTTTCCCTGCTCTGAGCGTGCTATCACTGTTAATACATATCCACTCCTTAGAATTTTGGCGATAAGTCTCTGAATGGGACAGAATAAAAAATGGCTGTACCTCTGTGTCACAGGGGAGATCAAACTCAAACAGACCCAGAGCAAGACCCAGACCCAAGGTACCAAGAAGCTAGGATGTCATGAGCAATCCCAAACAGAGATGGCACTCGGTGGTCACTGTTGGACAGTCATTGACAAATGCTAACGGCAATGAACAGACATAAATGATAAAACTGAAGATCTGTCATACTATTAGCTAGATAATCTACCAGTGACTTGGTAAAATGTCACTCCTTCGGAGAAAAAGACTGAAAAGTTTACATATCACAATTTTTCAACTAGCTTTTCTACAAAGACACTTGGAACTTGTTTACATGGGAAGCTCATCAACAAAAGATTCCCCCAGTTGCAGTAAATGCAAGAAGCTGTACCAACCTCTTGTGGTTTTGGAACAGTATGAACAGTTACATACAACTAGGAATTATTATAATGGCCTACTAACCTACAATTACCGGGGCAGAGGATTTGTAAGAAAGGAAGAAAGTGGTTAAGGATAGGATAAACATATGCCAAATAAATATTTCAGCGTTGCTTTTCTGTTTGTTTTATTTTGACTACTCTGGTTTACAGTCCCTTCTGAATATGTCATAAGCTACATCAAAATAAATACCCCTCCACAGAAAGGTAAAAATGCCCAGAGGCTGCAAGGACTATCTAGGCTCTTTTTACGCAGTTTCTACATTAAAAAGTCCATTACACAGTCTAGAATTAAAATAAAGTGAGGAAGAAGGCTAAGAATGTAAGACTGGACACATAAACCTCTGGTCTCAATAGGAAGCCAAGATCTGATGCTGGGGGTACTAAGTGACCCAGGCAGGGGACAAAATGTAGTTTTCTTTTCGTAAACAATAACATAGTGATAAGACTATTCCCTTTTTTTCCAGAGAAAAGCAAGGATGGTGCTGGGGAAAATGAGCAATCAAAGGTAGTGAGTATGGCAGTTTGAAGGAGGTGACATAAGAAAAATTAAGAAATGAAGTCTGAAGAATCTCCCAGTAAGGATGCTGATGGCACTTCAATTCTTGCATCAAATTAAATAGCAATTTGGAACTGGGCTTCACCAAATCCCTTGTTATTACTGAGTTACACACTTGGACATTCCTGAGACCCCGATTTTCTATTTATTAAACAGAACTCTTGGTGACTTTACACACTTTAGCCGTAGAGTGAAGATCACTACAATGTTTTACATTTGTATTCTCTATCAGCAGGAACAGAAAATTTACAGCCAGTACATGTCTTCCTGGTTTTTGTTTTCTGCCTTTGTTTTCAGGTTGGAAAGAAGCTAAGGGCTTAGCTTTGCAGGACCCAGCTAGAAGTCTTTAAGAGAAGGAGCAAATCCTGCAAGTCCTAGAACACCAGCCACAGTTACATCACAAACTAAATGCACCACTTGGATTATCTGTTGTTTAAAATAGACGTCTTTAGTATGCTATCTATGTGAATAAAAGCATAAACATTTCAGCTATCAACTCATCAGAACTGCTTGAGCAAGCATAAAATATCTTCTTGGCACCAGGTAGTCACTCCATCCTCTTCACACGATTTCTCTCTCGAACTTACTCTTCAGCCACATGCTAATGGGTTCATCTTAAGATAGCAAAGCGATGCATGTTTTTAATATCAGACTTCCTTGCATTGGTGAAAGCTACAGATTTTTTTGCTGACACAACAGTTTTAGAACTACATGAATGGTACATCTTAGTTTAGGGAAAAAAATGAGGTGAGTAAGAATTCTGAACTACAAATGGTGCCATGAAAGACTAAACTGAGCACAAGAAGCGTTACAGACCCCTTTGCAAATGCAAATGAAATAAGCTCAAGAGTAAAATGAAAGCCCAGCTCTTCCCCAAATGTTGGGGGTTTTTTTAATAGCCTTCGTTCTTCCCAATTTGGTCTGTATTTCCAAGTTTATTTTCTGATTTTATTTTTTCTTTTCCATGTTCATTACTAAGCAGGAGTACTTGAAACAGATTACCTCAGTTCTTTGGATTCAGCTTATTTTTTAATTTCTCCCTAAACCCTTGGGTATTGTTATTTAATTGTTTGAGACAACCAGCCACAGCATCTAAAGCCACAGGATAAGCCTGGCCTGACTGGCCACAGAGTCCACCAGGCACAGACTGAAGTGCTCGCACAACAGTTACTGCTAATGATTGAGTGTTGCATGAACCGGAGCACAAGCCTCTTTCTGCGGAAGAGGTCTGCGATGACAGGCTCACCCTAAGGAAACAAGATGTCTTCCCTTTTTGTCCCCAAGACAAATCAGCATTGGTTTCCTCTGCTCTGGCCGTACACCAGAAAGCTTTCATCCATTACTCTTCCCAGTTCCCGTTACAGGCAAGCATGTACAATTTTCGGTCCACTCTCTCTAACACCAATGTCATCCCCTCAGCTACACTCATATATACACACACCCTCTTTCCATTAAACAGAAAACAGAAAAATTAGAGGCAAGTATGGAGAGCAGATTGCTCACTAAATCTTTGTTGCTGAAGACAGCAGAAGAGCTTAATGAGCACCTTGGCCAAGAGCCCCATGCTGGCTTGAGTCGGCTGCTCCTGTGCCGACAGCATCAGCATGGTTTTATTCTCAGCTCAGTCAGCACCTCCCCAGGGAAGCACCAGACCCTGCAATCACACTGCAAGGGACCGCTGGCTTCCTCCCTGTTCCTGTGGGTGACACACCAGAGAAGATCAGGGAGAAATACAAGAGAAATCAATGCCTGTCCTAGGCTACTGTGGCCAGAAAATCCCTTTTGGATTTGTATCAATTTCCATTAAATGCCATCCATTTCTGTGGTGTCTTTTCACCCCCCTGCCACCAAGGCCCTCTCAACTGTCCCACTGACAAGCCGGCCTTTTTCTGACGTCCCCAAGTGCCTGCATGTGCATGATATCAGATAAGCACTGGAATGAGTGACTGGGTTAACTGATAAAGTTGCTAACTAAAGCCTTGTTTTCAGCACTCCTGAAAAATTAACTGGGCCAAAATTTAGAGCACAGGGGAAGTTTTACTTTTAACAATATACACTGTTTGGTAAATAAAAAGCTTTAACAATTTCAAAGAAAATTGTGCCAAGAACCTTGCAAAATCATTTTCCTCCTCAGAGAATTATAAAAATGGTGCAATTCACTTAAAGCTTTGTAGGTTTAATTTTGGGAGTCTTTTGTAAACACTGAGACTAGTTCGCTAAAAACACTGCAGCACTGAAAGGACAATCATTTTATAATCTTAACCATCCATTTCCAGTTACATATTCCTAACATTTCAAACTGGCCAAAAATCAAAGTTACTGGAAAGTTGGAAGCGGGTTTAAGGAAATAATTTCTGTCTTCCCCAGTATAAGGTTAGATATCCAGTCACTGGCAAGACTGTTCAAACGAGATAATGAAGCCATACTAGGATGGCAGTGACTGAGCTAATACCTATACTAAACCACCAAATGCACCCAGTGTAAACTGCATGGCTCTCATGTTGAGCTGACTACACCTGAACGGAGTCCCTGTGCAATACATAGAAAGGCTGCTGCTTTTCTTTCTGGCACTAGCACAATTACCAAACAGTTCATCATTACTGGTTGTATGAAATACTGCAGAAAGTCTAACTAGTGTAAGCAGAAATACTCTTGAGGTTTAAAAATGTTCTCGGATGCCCCAAGTGTGTACACACCTGTTTTGTTACTTGCTTGTAATGTTCCCGGGTGGAAAATGATGAAGATCTATTTTGAAACATTGTGATGAGCTGAACTGAACTCTGTCTGATAATGAGCACAGAGATTTCTAAACATGTTTTTGATTTAAATGCTGCAACAGTGATTATTTACTGTGAGGGTAACAGAACAGATGGTGAACACTTAGCTGACCAATATTTACGGGTTGCACATGCAGTACAACAGGACTTTTATTAGCATTGAGGTAATGATTCTAAACTGCAGCTTGTTTGCTTGCTTCTTTTAGAAGGGAGCGTGTGTAAATAGATGGAATGGAAAATGGAGGATGATTCACACTGAAGGATTACACTTATGCCTTGACTACATTGTGTCTGATTTGTTCAGATTTCATAAGGTAAACCAGAGCAGGCAGGTCATTAGGAGAGCACTCATTTATAAACTATACTAAGTTTCATTAAACATGGGTGATGCAAAAAATCTGATCGCAGGTCCTGACCTGATCCCAAAGTTAAGTTTAATCTGGAAATTTTTTTTAAATAATATAAGAACCTGAAAAAGGAGCCTAAACTGGCCCCACCGTTATTGATTAATTCCAAAGGTGCTTGGTTCTGGACTACTTATGTAAGAGCAAGCTTTAATGTACTGAGACTGTGCTCTGATGGCATTATGACTTAAGAGAGACGGTAAAACAAGGTCATAATCTACATCTATAAATAATTCTTTAGAATTACAGGGTCACTATGGCTGGTGTTATCTCTGCTTTCTAATTACATTTTAGAACAGGTAGACTCATTCCTTCTGGTTACCCTGCAATAGTTGATTGACTTCTTCGTGGCAAGCTTTCAAACTCCATTGAGATATGCTTATATTGCAGCTACAGTGTATCTGTGATGATACTATATCAGAGAAAAATGAAGAGACACTCATCACTTTCTTCTTTTCAGTCTGTGAATGGTAAAGTTGTCAAGATCATCTTCATGATCTAAAGCTGTTTTACAACACAGATATCCACTACTCATTACAAGACCATTTGGCAGCCACCAAAGATGGAATGTCTTCTTTACTCACGGAGAAAATACAGAACAACATCACAAATACACTAAATGGGCAACACAAGGTCTGTTCCCTAATTTGGCCTCTAAATGGGGAGTGCCGGGTGGGACTCCCATATGACCCTACTAAATTCTCATTCACATTCACAGCAACAATTTTAGCTTTCAACAACCCACGCTGAATTTTTACTGAGAGCCTAGTATTTAGGCAGGAAGCATTTATTTTTCCTTTCAACTGCCTCCCTATGAATGTTCAACTTCCTACCTTGCTGCTCCCTTAGTAGCTCTGCAGATGTCTAGGAACAGCCTGCCTTTGGCTAAGAACCATTAAAAATTGTCACTACCTGATTGCTTCTACAGAAGTCAGAAGCAGAAGCAGTTCTGAGAATGTGGACCTAAAAGCAATATGCAGCAGAAAGAATGATAGAGAACCTTTCATAAGTGCAGGAACCTAAAACTTAGCAAAGCTACTGCAAAAATTATCTAAAAGGTAACTAGAGCTTTAGTCCTACCCCACCATTCAGCCTGATCCTGTTCCTAAGTCTACACTGAAGACTGAAAAGCAGTCTCAGACCTCATTTAATTCCAGACCAGGTTGCAAAATGCCTTGACAGAAGTTTAATGATGAAATATTTCTTCGAGTTCCATTGACATAGGCCTGATCTTGCAAGCCCATTATTCACTCATACAGCTCAGCCAGCAGGAGGGTTTACTTTGGTAAGAATAACTCATGTAACACTTTGAAAGGAAAGTCATGAAGAGCTGGGTACGTACTCTGCAGATCATGACTCTGTGAAAGTTTTGGGTTTAGTGTCTAAATCTAATTCAGGCTAATGTAAGGTTTTTGCCAGTCTTTCTCTGCATAAACCCTTAGCTCCTCACGAAGCTCTGTCCTCAGCTTCCAGTCTACTTTGAAAAAAGTATTTTAATTTACTTTTTTCTTCCAAATTAATTTCTTTATGCCCTCTTTATTTTCAAGCTGTTTTCCTCCTGCTGTTCCACAGTGATGCCCACATCTCTTCCTCTTTTAATCTTTACATATTTTTTTCCTTCTTAAGAACACTGTCATCATCTAAAGCACACTGAAATTGTTTGAGAAGGGGATGCTTAGGGATGTGGAATAGACTTCTGTTAATAATTTTTGTTAATTCTGTTAATCATTTTATGCATAGAATGTACAACATAGAGATCATTTTATGCCAGAAAAAAAGAAAGCAAAAAAATCAATAAAGCAAAATAAATAATGGATATGTATATGTGTGGACAGATCAGGTATTCAGTCTATTTAGGTTCCCAAATTCTAAAATAAAAAGGAAACTACACAATATGTACCTCTGCATATTGTGGAGAATAGTGCACTCAGAAAAGGGTGAAATACATGCAGTGAAGCAGAACGCACATCCCCTAGGAGGAGTGTCTTCAACCTCAGAACTAGAAAGAAGGGGGAAACTCACTGTCTCCCATCCACCTACAGACGAATTGGTAACAACGACAGGGACTTGCAAATGGCAGAAAATAAATATACAAGGCTCAGAGGCATTCTTTTGAAGGAGATTCCAAACTGGAAGAATTCAGAAAAATCTATAGTTTCCCTTCCACATCTTAACTTGACACCTTGCTGATTCTGTAACATGGCAGAGCACTTTCAAGACTAACATCAGAGAGTAGAGTGCTCATTGTAGCAAACCTTTGACCTATTAGAAGCATACTGACACAGATGTCTGCCTCTGAGTACTAGCTTGTACCTAGCCCGTGGTATGACTGCCCTTTAGGTAAAAAGTGTACATGCAATTTTCCTCTTCCTTTACACCTGGCCTTTAACCTACCTGGAACTTCTATGGGTAAGTGTAGGAATAGCAGCAACCAGTGTATGCACTGATATTGATAGAAACCCTGAGGAAGAAATGCCCTGCTGAAATCAAAACAGAAGGCTTACCAAGCAGAGCGCTTTGGAACAGGAAACCAAGCCCTGGCAACATGTGAAGAAGAAGATGAGACAAAGCACTGTAACTTTGAAGTCTAACACACAGGCCTGTGGATCACTTTGCAAGAGCAACCACTCTCCTGTCAACAGTGACTCTCATCTATGCAGAGGCTGGACTAACACCTTTTGTAACACAACGTCATATCCCACCTCTTTCCCTCTAGCAGTATGTGGCTGCATCCAGCTCTACGTATAGCTTGGACTAATATCTCCTACCAATACTATGCGCTACACAATATGTTACAAATACACAGACTGTCAACACTGAGAGCTATTGCTATATTTATGGCAATTTTTTGACTACTGTGTGCATCAAATGGATAACTAAAATAATTGCTATTTAAATAAACCACCTTTTTTCTTTCCCCTTGTTTCACCTCTCCTCTGAATATCCAGTCAAATTGTAACATACTTTTTCTTTTGCCAGTGAGAAGCCTGCTTAAGAAAAAAAAAAACTTTAATTCTGTGTTTTCCCTGCCAAAGAAGCTGTGAATAAAAGCCAGCTTCCACTGCCTTCTCATGCACCTTCCATGCTTTCTGACACCACCAAACCTGTTTCACAGATGCCTTCCTGGGTAAGATGCCAGTATCATCTCTTCTCCTCTCCTCTGCACAGCACTGCCATGGTGTGGTACTATCACGTACGCAATGCTCCCATCTCCTATCTGGTTAATTAGAAGTACACAATTCATCTCAGACTGAAACAATAATCTTACAAGAGATTCTATAAGACCAAATGCCAAGCTAGCTGGCTATGTTTTCTAATGAAGTAATCCAGTTGTGCTTTCTAGTCAGAAATTGGTTCCAACACTGTATATCATGGAATTACATCTTTTACAGTGTACCACACAAGCAGCTGTAATCCTCCAGTTTCCAGCTCTCTGTTATCTACATACTCCACACAACAAAGACTGTACAGACAGCAAAAGGAGTTCAGCTTCCCAGGAGAGCTCTGCTGCCTTCAACAGGGTTACTTCAGGCATAAGTTTATACTCTAAACATCAAAATGCAGTCCTGGATCAAATGTTCCTCCAAATGCTCTGACAGAGAGATGCCTTGTTGTGATAGACTGGCTTTGGATCAGTGCCTGCAGAGAACACATGAGCCACTTTCCCTCCAACAGTAAGTAAACAGCCATACTTCATGCATGGCCTCCAAAGGAAGGTCCTTTGCAGTCTTGTTTGTACTGACAGCTGCTATTTACATACCTTTGAGAATGACAATGACTCTGACACCGTCTCGCGCTCCATATAAGTCAATAGGGCTGCAAGAGTTATAAATCAGGAAATAATATTTCTTGCAAATATGCCCAGAGTATTTAAAATAATCCTAAATAAGACAGCATGATTATTACTCAAAATAGCAGTAGAGAGAATGGATTGCCTGGAAAGCTGGACTTCAGTTCATCCAGATGTGTGCAATGGAATATTTTTTGTTTTCTAACAGCTATTAAGAAGTTATCCATCTTAGCTTTCACCATGGAAAATTACCAAACTCAGGGGATAGTCATGAATGGCACTAGAATCAATTTAATAGAGACAAAAATATGTCTGAGACAAAACTGATTTAGAGACAGGAATGATTTATAATGCTCTTTCCCCAGTATTGGCTGTTCTTTCCACCGCAGGAGTTTAATCTCAAATATCCATAATGTAGCATGCAGCTAAAAGAAGACTCTATAGCTTTGTTTGAAAAACAGGGAGAAAAAAATTCTCAGGCATTAGGATACAAAAATATGGTTAGCTCTCCAAATATGAAATAAGTATGTATCTGTTTTTTTCTACCAGACATGACCAACATTACTGGAGCCTTTTCACCAACTGAGCAGAATAAAAGGCAGTGTATTCTGTGTACTGAGACAGCACAGTCCTCAAACAATTCCTATGTCCCTGCTAGCAGACAGCACTCTCCATAAAGCCAAAAAATAAAAGATGGAAAAACATGTTTGAATTTTTTATTCCCCCACTGGAATCACACATGTTTTGTACCAAACGTTCCTCTGTGAAAGCACAACAGTAGCTAAAAAGTAAATTACCACTATGGGGGAAAGATGTTCACCTGTCACGCTCTCCATCACCTTCATCTGCACTGACCCGTTCTAGATATCAAGCCTTAGTCCATTCATCTCAACTTAGGATGAGTTTAATCCTCTATTTAGCAATTCTGCAGCAGAGTTCTAAACTGCTACTGCAAAATAGCATGTTTGTATCATCACAGTAAATTAGTCCCATGGGGATGTTTACAAGTGAAAACTGAAAGAACACTTTAAGTGCTTTTCTTTCCCTTTTCTTTGACGCAAGTGTTATGCTGCTTGAAAACAATGCCAGATTTATCATTGGATGGAGTCCTCCAGTGAGTAGAGACCAAATCATGGGAGAGGTAATAAAAAAATATCAGTCCCTTGACAAATTAAATCCTTGGCCTCTCTGCTCAAACAGCCAGCGAGGATCTCAGCTAAAGCCAAACATAGTAGCAGTGTTTCTCTGCGATGCAAATTCATCTTCACAATGACCTGGATCAAGACAATCTAAGAGACTCTTATTTAGCTACAAAATTAAATATTTTGAAGGAAAATAAGTCAAACAGAGATGAAAAAGGTCAATACAGGAAAGAACTGCAATACAATCCCTGCAAGCAAAAGCATGGTCTCTGGAGAACATGAAAGCTCATCAGCCTTTCCAGTGACTTGGACAGTACTAGAATGGTGTGAAGCAGGTTAGCAACTGACTAGTGCTGTCTGTAAATACATCAGGAAGTTATCAATGTGTGAGTATGAATTTTATTGTCTAGAAATGGTAAAATAGACGGCTTGTGGGAGCAAAACCTTATACCATACTAGTATGCAACACTTGCACTTGAAACAACCAAGTTACTTCTCTTCTAATACACAGACAAGAAATGGACAACTGCACTGGGATCTGTCCGTGTTATCCCAGGAGTGACTCCTTCTTTGGGAACCGTCATTTTGACATACCCAGATCCTTGCTTTTCAATGTCTCCACTGACCAACTAAGCCTCAATCTCACTCTTCAGAATATTGACAACACTCATGCTGGCATATGGAGACCTCAGAGAGGATTAAAAATAAGAAAGCAGTCAAGATCCCTTCGTGTCTGATAATCTTTCCTTACTGGAAAAAGGGGTTTTCCACCAGTAAGTTCATTGCTTTGGTAGATTGTGTGAAGAAACCGGTGGAGAGTGGAGAGTATGCAAACTAGGCTGCTCCCAGTTGAAGTATGTGAACAAAAGAACAACAGAGACCATGATAAAAGTTGATCATGTGAGTAAAAGGCCAAACCACTACCACATGCCTGATGAAAAGGAAAGATTTGTCCAAACCAGGACTCCCAGGAGAGATGAGATCACAGTAAGCGGGGGAGGAGGGTACGTACAGGATGTTGTTTTGTAACTGTCTAGTGTTTTCTAGAGTAAAAGTGATTGTGGCTTGGCTAAGCCCAAGTTCATGTCTGCCCACCACTTTATCCCTAAAGACTAGAAACAAGAGCTCCACCATCAGGTAGGCTCTCTGGAAATGCATCCGAGCAGCATGGTGCTGGGAACTCCTATTGTCAGCAAAGTCTCTGGAAGACCCAGCTCTCTATGCAGATGGGGCTGACTGCCCAGGAGTTGTAGCACTGCATCAGAGTCCTGAGGCACAGAACTAGACTGCCCAGTACCCAAAACCCAGCAGTCCAATCAAACTGATTTGGTCATCAAAGGTCCACTCTGACAGGGAGGAAAGGACTTCACTGTAGCATTCTCCTTCCAAGCTAAGTCTTCATTCAAAGGAAGTCAACTGCTTTTTCTCATTGAACTTACAGGCTCACATGTCACTCTAATAGTCAGAAGCATTTTTACATAATATTTCAATTGGTCCACAGTTTGCTCAACTCTTTTTTTGTGCTGAATTCCTTTTGTAGGGGCACAACTTTAAGAAGGTATTTTAGCAGTTTCTAACTTTTCTGATACTAAATTAATCCAGGCTGCTTTTAGAGGCCATTCTCCTTCCTTTACTGAATTCTCATCTCTCACGTGCTATCCACTGTCCTGGAAATTCTATCTCAGAGTATTCATTTCATTTGCCAGTATTGCTTTTTTTATGTTTTACACTCTTGACTTGACTAGGTAATGCATGACTGTATCTCC
Source organism: Falco biarmicus (assembly GCF_023638135.1). Taxonomy (NCBI): domain Eukaryota; kingdom Metazoa; phylum Chordata; class Aves; order Falconiformes; family Falconidae; genus Falco; species Falco biarmicus. The sequence continues at coordinate 69,509,727 of NC_079311.1, forward strand.
TCCTTGCCTTGCATTACATTTCCTGGTTCTTTGTTTCACAAAACCTTCTAGCTTGTTAGGTTTTGCAGAGTCAGCTCCATTGAAGGACTCGGCCTCCATTCCCACTACTATCAATGACAAGCTCTGGTGTTCTGTTCAGAGCATGAGGGACAGCATGCACTGATGGTTATGCCAGTCCTCTTGATAGTAATTATTCCTTTATTCTATATCTATTTTTTATCCCTTCAAACATTTTATTCCATCTTGTCCACTTTTCTTTCATGCTTCTAAGCTTTCCTCTGTCACAACGTAATGCTCTTGTTTCTCTTATTTTTTGTCTCACATAGCTTAGTTACAAGTCTAATTAAGTTCTAAAAATGAAGCATTCTCATACTCTTTCTTATTCATGGTTCTACTTGACAGCAGTAGACATGCTTCTCTACATTGCCTTGTATGAAAGAAATAACCCTCTGAAACCTCTCTATTGCCTTATTTTGTAAGTTATTACTACACATTCTCTGATAACATAATGTTTAAAGACCACTGTAGGCCTTGTAATTAGGCTTTTAAGCCCGCAGACTTAGAGACAACTAAGGATTTAGGATTTCTGTCTTTCTGTTTCCTAACCCAGTCTCCTATAAAGCAAGTATATACTACCAAACGGTATTTTCCCTTTGAATGCTTTTTCTTGCTCTCCTTCTTTCAGGGTTCCAGCCACCTCTGTTACTTTTCATCTGTAGAGGTGCTCATTCATCTGTGCCTGAACGTCGTGGTTTTTTCTTTCTTTGCTATTGATGTAGTTCTTTTAATTACAACATGGAACAAAGGCATTGCATTATTTTAGTTTATGAACTGAGCTGCAACAATGAAGTATCTGCCTGAACAAAGTAGTTTGGGATAGAAAGTGTCTCACTCTTTTTTACAATCTATTGTGCTAATTTATGGCTATTATGCAAATTAGGCCAAATTAATAAACACTTTCAGTCATAACAGCTCAATGATTAATTGCTTGGGATAATCCTAGCTCTGAGAAAGCTGTTCTGTTTTCTTATACCACATCCCCAAAACAGCTTTTAACAGTCATCACACAGTGCCTACCAATGACCAAAAGGATCTTCAAAGTCCATGAGGATGACCCATTCCTTAGGTTGCCAGGAAGGTCTCTGAGGCCCTGCATATGATGTATGCCAGTCTCACTGCAATCCCATTATCTATTGACCGAGGGACCAGAAAGCACCAAAGGACAAGAACAAAACTGTATGGTGTCTTGTGTCCAGGTCTCGCTGTTCCACACTGACTGGAAATTAAATGTCACTTAGCTGAGGCATCATCAAGTTCACTGAGGAGGCAGGAGCATCAAGCAACACAAACTGTTCGTTATCCAGCTGACTTCCTAAGAGCACAAATAAATGGACCAAATGTTTTGCTAGCAAGATAGATTTGAAGTCAAATAGTCAAGACATATAGAGTGCATGTAAGGACAGTCTGCATTGAAGAATGGAGTACCTTACACGTCATTAGGACTACACTATGCATGTACTCACCTAAACAGGTGGATGAAACAACACAAATATTAACTAATCTATATGCATTTTTTTCTAGCTGTGTCTGGACTCTGCAACAAGAATCCAAAGAGTATGGTTGTCCAACAGAAAATACATGTAAAAATCATCACAACTTATCTACTGCTCTGACCTAGTCAACTGATGGCAATTTTATATGACGTAATAATGCTTTAGATTTATAACTGAATATATTCGCCAGACAGTACTTTTGGGTGCCATTGCAATACACAGCAAACATTTGAGGAGCATTTATGGGCACAATAGCACGTAAAAAAGAACAGGCTGCGAATCTCAGAGTCAGGCAGTACTAATACAAAGGTTTTCCAGACATCCAAATCAAAGAATAATTCAGCTCCCTTGGGCAGTTAACAGATATGTCCAAACTGAAGGAAGGGCTGAAGAGAAGCAATGTGTTTTCATTAACAGAAGCCATTTTCCAAATCCATTATCAGCTGTGTGCTGTATTTTCAGATTTTCCCATTCATGTCATAGGGGAAAGCAGAGCTGTTGTTCAGAGCTTTTTTGGTCCCTTTTACACTCCGGTTGGGCAAGCAGGGAGAGAGAGAACACCATACAGGGATAGAGAGGAGCTTAGAGCATGAAGTGGATTCCTAACCATTGCCTTATTTTTCACTATCAACACGCACAAATGAACTTTATTGTTCATTCTTTGAATGCCTCTTATGCCTAATCAAGATAGAATCCCATTTTTTTTCTAGTGTGGGGGAAAAAGTGCTTAGGCTCTGAGTGTCCAAAAGGTAGGGAGCACTCAGACTTACTATGCGGGGAGGTCACTTACTATAGGCTGCCAAACAGGAGAGTGGCACTGCTGGGGGATAAACCAGCTCAATACCTTTTTTAACACCATGACATATCCCTGAATTAATGTACTTAAGTTTTTGACACAAGACAGAACATTTGAAAATGAGAAAATATAACTACAAGAGCTATATAATTTTCTTGCAACCAAAGCTCTAATGAACTTTTTTTAATCTTTAATGGAAAAATTAATGGGTTTATTTCTATAAAAGTGGTAAAAATATCTTGCCCATGAATGCAGGACTAACACTTTCACTTTATCTTCTGTAAGAGAAAAAAGTACACCGAGAATTAAACTCAGATATCTTAAAGAGAGATGATTTACCAACGGGCATGAAATGAAACTATCATTATGAAATTACTTGATTTTGAAGCAGAACAAACAAAGATTCAAAACATTTTTTTATGATGGACTTGGCAATGCTCTGTACCAGTTGTTAATGGCTACAAAGACACAGTTTTTCACCTTCCTGGATGCACAGAAAAACAGGGACCTTCACTCAAAGACATCCAGTCAATAGAACTGCTTTACTACAGTCACGCAGCTCATAGGCTACCCTGATTTTTGTCCCACCTGCCGAGAGCTTCAGTGCAGCTGTGGCACCTACTAGTAAGAGACACAGCACCATAGCAACCCTTGTTTTCACCATCAGTTTGCAATTGTTGAAGACTTGCTTCATCCTTCTCTGGAAGAATTCCCCAGTAAGAAGTGAAGGCAGTTGTTCTTCTGCCTGCAAGTCACATCATGACATAAAGCAGGAGAGGGAGTCATAACTGATAGCAAATTATTTCCACAGATGTGACCAGTAAAGTGAGCAAAGACAGAAGCCTGCAGTTCCCCATTACATTGTATCTTCACTAATCTACATTTAACTCCCATGGACAGACAGGTTTTCATTGAAAAGAATGGTACTGTTTCATACTACATGACCTCCTTAAGTTACATGAGCTGCTGTACATTTCTAATTCTTTGCTTGATAGCAAAAGAGTTTTTTGGTCTTTACAACATACTGTGATTTTCCTCTTTCATCTCTGGATGTGTCTGAAGAAATTGAATGAGCAAGGCAAAGAAAACCAGCAGAGCATAATAGGGCCGTTAGCCTATCAACTGCAGTGTGTGCGTTTATGAACCTGTCACTCACAGATTAGACCAGACATGCTTCTCTCATCAAAGGCTTCAAAGTCAAGCCTGAATACTCAAATGAGTTTCCTGAGATGGGATTCTCCTACTCTCAAAACAAACATGTCGTTTCTGTCTGTGCTGGAGAACCCTCTCATATAATGCCACAACAAGTATAATTAGTCGCATTATTGAATCCAACTGCTCCAGCATCAAATTCTCTAGTAAGTTCCAGTGTGACTGACTTGCTGCCTTGTAATTTGCTGACAGGAGACATTAAGGCATCTTTTCCATATGCACTAGGACTGCTCTGAGTTCATTTACAGTTCCAATGAGCTGTAACCGAGTGCAGCCTAACAGCTTAGAGCATTAACTGGAGAGCTGTGTTCCTAGGTCAGGCGCTGGGTCACTATACAACTTCTGGCAAGTTGCTTAACATTTCAGATAATCTTTCTTCTAAACTTAATATCATTATATTTACTATACTTCACAAGAATTTTGTAAAACTCAATTAATATTTATAAGTCTTCTGGCTTAGATAATAGGCCCTGCTGAAATGCAAAGTATTACCACACTTATTAAAGCTGCTTCACAAATCACTATTTATGGCTGTATCTAATCAGTAGTGCTGGAATCATGTTTAGGCACTTTTGTTACCTTGTCAATACAAAGTAGACTGCTTGCACAACAAATAGAACTACCAGCATGATGAACCTTCCTGCTCACAGGTCATAAAGATTGACTCTATATTTTAAAATGTGACATTTTTTCTTTCTTTTGGTTCACAGCTTTTTTAGGGCAAGGCAATGCACTTCATCGCTTGGAACAGAAATTCAGTTTTTACTACTAAAGTTCAAAATATGTTCTTCTCCAGCTTAGTGGAATGTTACCTTCTTTGCATCCTGCTTTTTACTTCTGTGTTTGAAGTCCTGTACAAAGTCAAAGGATGAAGTCATTGGAGGTGTGAGATGTAAGAAAAATGTTATGGACTTTAGCTGTTCATGGAACAGTATACAGTGTTAGCAGTGATACAGTAACTAACATTACAATGACAGCTTTTACAAGGTAAATTGTATCCCCTTTCCTGAAATTATTTCCTATTTGAAAGACAGAAACGAATAGCTGAAGGCACTGGACTCCAGCACTGTCCAGACAGCTGAAGGCAATAATGCAAAGCAAATGATTAAATTTTAACCTGTAACAATTCATAACAAAGAAACAAAAAATAAGTATTGATCTACACTCACAGACCTCAAGGTTGATCCATATCTGTTATAACTGCTGGGGAAATTTCCTTTCTTACTTTTACTGTCTGTTGTTACCTAAACTCAACATCTGTCACACACATTCACCTCATGATCAGAAATGATGACTAAAAAGATGATTTTAGCTTCTAGGCAGGGGTTGAAGCACCTAGTGATGTTAACTGGTAGAAGGCAGAAGATTCTGAGTTCCTGTTTTATTCATGTAAAGGTGCAATAAGCTTGTGAGGACTGGAAAGAGCTGCATCGCACATTCTTAGCAAGCTCTCCATAACACAACAGTTACAACACTGAACAAATGATCCAAATGCATGTGAACAGGCATAACCCAGTGTGTCCACCCAGTGTGACGGATGCAGTCAGCAACCATCTTGCTTCTTTGTAGAAACAGTGCAATGTTCCAAACCAGTTCATCATTTGTACTTCGAGAATGTATTGGAAAATCAGCTTATAAACACAAGATAGACATGTACGCAACCACTTCTGGAGTACAGTTTGTGGCTTGGCAGTTAGTAGTACTTCATCGTAATATAACAAACCTCTTAATCACCATTTGTGATTAAGAAAAAAGGTAAGGAGAAGGTATGGAAACTCTATTTGCAGTGGTAGGCATTTAATAGCCCTAAGTAATGCAAACAAAACTATTGTTCTCATCTGCTCTCTCATAGGGTTGTCAGCTCACAGGATTCTATCAAGAATATTCCAGTACATTACATTTGTACATTATTTTTTTCTTAAAATCTCAGTTCATGAAGAATCTCAGTTTGTGATTTTCAAGCAGGACCTTTTGGTGCTTACCTTAAGCATTCAACTTGCATGGAAACCCTAAAGCACCCAAAGAATCCACCTTTCCTGCAGAATTTAAGCAGACAGGGTCTCCCTCTACATGCCTCAAGTGACACTTCCTTCTGTCCCTTGATGAGAAATGGATCCTAGAGGAGTGTCCTGATGTGGTTAAAATGAAGCCACAGGTTAGGTGGCCTGGGTACCAAATGAAGTTTCTCATGCTGATGTTTAAAGATGCACATACCTCATGTCTAAAAGTTCAAAGTTGAAAGGCAAAGCATGGTGCATTTTTTGATACACTGAATCATGACTTTTAAGTTATCCTCATTTCAAGGAAATTTCTTTTGTAGCCTCAATGTTGGTGATAGGGATTGCAGTGCTGCCATGTGGCTGAGCAAAGGTCCTGCTTATTATGAACATGTGTAAACCCAAATACATGCATGTGGTGCTTTGCAAAAAAACTTGAGCATGGATTTTGTCTACTTTTTTAGAAGTCAGTGAACTCACAGGTGCATCTCAAACTCTCCTGCGTGTGCCTCTGCCACTCAGTGCCTTTTCAGTAGCAACAGCAGCTTAGTGTTAAACCTGACATCCCCAAGTACCTCTTCTGTCTTTGTGAGTACAAGTGCAGCAGTACACCTCACCTTGTTGGGTCCTCCCCTACCTGTGTCAAAAAGTTATCACCAATCTCTGCAAGAGCCTCCTGAACTGTCTCCCATACTATAACAGCCTAGAATCTCCACATTTTATGGTGGTAAAAATGAACTGTCCCAAGGGCATCTGGTATTACCAAACAGGGAAACTGGAGGCACGCAGCTTTGAAGTAGCCTAGAATTTTATTTGCTGAAAAGCCATGGTGATGGCCACAATGAAAACAGAAGTCTGTGGCTAGGAGGAAGGCACACAGTCTGTTGCAGCTTCAATACAAAATATTTTGTGTCCAATTCTTTTCTTTTTATAGTTATGAAGGCTTTTCACCAATAGTCTTGAACATTACAGAGAATGGCAGTGCTTAGAAAAAAAAAAAAATCAGTGTGCTAGGAGCCTTGAAAGGAATTTGGAACATATTGTTTACTGGATGTTAGCAGCTACTCGAAACTGAACTTTTCCTGTGTGTATACATTACCATCCTCCAATCCCACAGGAATTATACACAAATATCCAGCTCTACTGATGGAAAACATGACAGGGTGCATTTGGCAAGGATTTTTCATGCAGAACTGACTTCCCTGCCAGGAGGTTTCGAGGCTCATGCAGCACTTTTTATATGGCACCCACCCTTCTGTAAAACCACCAGGGTGGCTGAAAAAGCTTCCTGATTACATCACTTCTTTTCCTTTTCTTACCATTTAGGAAAAGTTTCCTCTGATGGGAAAAAAAGTAGGATTGTTTCTCTCAGCTACATTAATTATTCTCATACAGCCTTCTGTCCCAGTTTGAACAGATTTATTGGCAAAATTCATAATAGATTTAATGTGAGCAAGAATAGCCCAAAATGGTGATTTGGGGCTTTTTCTATTTCTGGATATTCAGTGTTTCTGCAGGGGAGGTGGGACATGTGTATAGCAAATATAAGCTGAGCAAAGCCTTGATTTCATTAGCTGTCTGTCATAAATTCCTCATAGAAAAATGTTGTCCTAAATCTTTAAATCACAGAGTTTAGCTTGGGCAACATTTGTCTCATTGAAGCCAGCAGGGTAGTCCTGTGCAGGATTACTGCCCATAATCTGGGCCATAATGCCTCTGCAGGTAGTTATTCATGAAATCTATCACACAATAAAAGAAAAGATATTTTCTCTTTAAAATGAGACATTTGTACATGTCACTCATGGTCTGTGGGTGTTTATGTATACTATATGTGTACGTGGTGTACTCATTTTTAACAGTGGAGAATTCAATGGCAAAAGAATACCGTTTCAGGTTTCAGGCCTATTCAGGAACCTAATTCCAGAGGAATTAGAAGCACACCAGAGATTTTCTCTTCACAGTGGAGGTAAACAAGCTTCACAACACATGATGCAGAGCAAGATGCTCACATATGTATTGTAAATACCCTACAGTCCCCTGAGGGACAGGGGCCCACAATGCAGCAGGGACACCCATAAGGGACTGCAGACCACAGGGGACCCACGCCAAAAGAGGGACACCTCTGGGTGACTACGGCCCACAGGCAACCCCTATCACAGGAAAGGCACTAAGACACACGATAGCAAGAAAAACCAAAGAAGGAAAGAGCCACAGAGAAAATGGATGAGAAGCAAATAGCAGTAGAGGAAAAGCAGTAAAAAGCAAAGTGCACTAGAATTAAATAAATAAACAAAGAGAGCAGGAGGAAAAACAGTTTTGCATATAACCCCAGACCTCCTGTGTCACACGTCACCCAACCAGAGTAACTGTTACAGAGCTTAACCCCCACCAAACAAAGGGGAAGTTGACCCTGGGGAAGAGGGAGGGAAAAGCATTTTGCCTAAGTGATTTTTTTGATTGCTGATATTCTCTTTTTTTTCTCTATACCCAAATCAGTGAACAGAAATTGATGCTCACTGGACTTAAATTAGGTAAAAATACTCTGAGCAGAGATGTTTTGGCCATGACGGATTCACAGATGCTCTTGACAATAAGGTGTGTGTTTCCACAGGGCAGCTCAGCCCAGCAAAACTCCCATTCCTCCTCCTTGTGGGAGCACATATCTCTCTCCAGTGAAAAATGACCAGGACCCACAGTACCTGGCTCCCATCAGGTGTCCCAACCAACAGTTCTCTTTAACTACTGCAACATAAAATGTCATAAAGAGCTTGTTAATCAGCCAAGCCTAAAGCTACAGGAGTATTTCAACATATTCGTTATTAAATTTGGAGGGAAGGGGCAATGAGGAGTTATATTTGGCAGTAAAGAACTGCAGCCCAATATTAAAAAATAATAAATAAATGAGTATGGATATTATTAAACACAGAGTTCAGTGATTGTCATGTGACAGGTGAGGCTTTAACATTCAATTTTTCTTTTACTACAGTCAGTAGTAAAACATTCTGTTACTTCAATAGGAGCTGAATGGAGCCATTAAGTGACGTTGAATTGCTAGGCCATGTGTTCTCTCTCCTTGTACTTTTCTTCATGTTGCAGGTATTTGTTTCTGTTTTCTGTTTGTATTTACATTTTCTTGGCCCTTTTAGTGCCCTGAGGAGCCACTTATAAATGGTCATAACACAGTGACCCACAAAATTACAGCCCTATAAAATATTCCCTCAGGCATTAAAAGAGCCTGGGAAAATACAAACACAGACTCAAAAATTTTAGTTAACAAAATTTATACCATAAGGGGGGGGGGGGGGGGGGGGGCGGGGGAAGTCATAATTTCAAAAACTGGAAAACACCTCATCTTATAGACAGACATCATTTGATGGGTAATGCACAACAAATATAAGAACTAACTAGGCCTTCCATAGTATCTTACTAGGTCTAGACTGATGTTTTTATAAACAGGGAAAATCAGTGTTATGTAAAAACAGTGAATATTGTTAAATGACAGTGTACTTACTTATCCCTTAATTTACAAAGTGAAAAACTTAAAAGCCAAGAAAATAATAAAGGATATCTGAAATCTTAAACTTGCCACATAGAAAAGAACATACACCGATGGCCTCTACTACAATAGTACCCTAGAATGTTTTTGGCCAGATGGTCCCTTGCTCATACTGAGAATCAAGAAGCTGCATGAAAAACTGAGCACAAGACCAGGAAAGCAATGACAAAAATTGGCCTGAGGGTTGCCAGTAGGTTCAACTACAACCTCTCCTCAGAAGTTTCCCAACATGCTCTACCCTACTTAGCCTGTCAGATTTGGCAAGATCCCAAAAGAAAGCAGTATGGCCATACATAGTCTCTGTTTTAAAGTCTAGTCAAGTGATACTAGTTTCTTCACAAGAAGATTTGGACTAGAGATGTAATCACAGAACACTTTGAACTAATGTTTGCAAGAAGACAAATGTCTCCATGTTAATCCCAGAAACAATAACAACAAGAACATGCCTTTGTCAGTTATTTCCAAATGTTTTTTTGACCTCTTAGCCCTGGAGATTATGAATTTCAGATGCATGTACTGGATGCCAAATATATTAACTCAAATAATCAGTGCCCTGGGGACCCACCTCTCTGGGAGACTGAATTCATCAGTAGACTATGCTGCAGGACCTGATTTTCACACACATTAATATGAAATCAAGCCCAGAGGAAAGAATCTTAGAATTCACCTTAAATATTTTATGAGCTAAATTCATGGTTATGCACCATTTTTCTGAATACAGTACTGCTATTATAGGATCTGAGGAATGTTTTCTTCCCCTTTCTTCTGAAAGGGATGAAAAGTGGGTGAGAAACCATGTCTTCCACTACGACAAGCTACTGTAAAGACAGTACATCTGCCGGAGAGATGAATGGAGCTGTCTGTCCACCTGCATTTATGGGGAGAATCTGCAGCATAATATGCAGGGTACGTTAAGTCTCCACAGTCTTCAAAGAAACAGCTCCAGCTCATGTCAGTCACGAAATAAGGCCCAGAAGGAAAGGATAAGATACATTGCAGTTTGTCAGAGAGAAAGTGTTGGGCAGAGCAGGGAGAAGACATGCTAAGGAGCAAATCTCTGCTGAACACACTTCTCTGCTATGTGCACACTGCTCACATTTTTTTACAGGACATAACAAAACCTCCCATTCGGTGTTTTTCCAGAAGGTACTGATAAATTGTTCTTGCCCATAGAAGATTTCACTGACAAGGGAAAGTCATCAGTTCAGCCTTGCTAGATGCTTTGGTTATATTCACAGCAGACCTGGGACTGTGTGCTGGCCCTAAGGCCAACTGGCCAGGCATAGCACACACCACATGTGGTGTGGTCCCCATCCAACCATGAAACCAGGGTAGCAGCATCCAAACCAGCTCTTGAGAATGGCTCCTGGATGATCTCACAGCCAGGTCTCCTCTGTGAAAGTACCAGCTCGCTTGGACCACAGCCAGGAGCTACACAAGCAGTTTTACTAAAGCAGCCATATATCTTACTAATATAGCCACTTAGAGCAAACATGGACTAGATGAAGGTAAATCGGATCTACTTCAGACCCTGATGCTTACGGACACAGTACTCTCCTCCTTAGAGTGAGATAAAAATATCCCCCTAATCATCCTATAAAAACTTTTTCTGAGTCTGAAGCAAAATTCCTTCTAGATTCATTTTGTTTCAACAGTAAACAATTTTAAAACTCAAGTTCTTACATTCACAGAAATGGAACGGACATCATAAATTTTAAGACATTAAAACTTATAAACCTATTTTCATAATGAGTGCAGATTGTGCCCAAGTGCCCAGTATACATTCTACTGAATATTTTTATAAAATCAGTTATTTTAGAAGATATGAATTATCAACACTTGACAGCTGTGAGTTAATTTTTATTTGTAAGGGTATGTTCAGTAAAATTCACAGAAATAAGATGTGATTTACTAGAGTCTGCAGATTGACAGCTTTTAACAACTGCTTTCATTGCAGAGGTTCCATAAAGAAACTAATCAACAATTTTCTGAAACTTGGAAACCACACTTTATTAGTTTTAAACTTCATATAGAAAAGTTAAATGTTATATAAAGTAATATATTTAAATTGAAACCCTGACTTCAGAACTTCTCAGAACAGGCCTCTATTTCTCTTTTTTTTTTAAGATGTTATCCAAATATTTAAATTATAATTTGTTATAATTTGTCAAGTGTCAACAACTTATTTTGCAAAATTAAACTTGAAGACAATCCACTCCCCAAGGGGAATTCAGTTAAAATGTTGGATATTCTCATGCTACATATATTCTTACAGGGAACCAGGTCATGTAGCAGGCACAGTAAATACCAGTGCTTTACTGGAAGAATATGCACACAAAAAGTTGATTTCTCTCCAGAGAATGGACTTCATTTAGGGGTTACTACAGAGAGGTAATTGTATGAAATCGTATCTTCCTAACTTCAGTTTTCTGATTTCTAGCAGGGTTTTTATTGGCAGCACAGGCGTGCGTTTCAGTTCTACATCCGTCCTAAACCTGAATGCTTGCATCAGCCTAGGACAGCTAAGGTGATCTATAGGTAAGTTAACAAAGGGGAGCATGTATTTACCTACTGTTGCTTCCAGCAGTTTGTTTGACCACTTGCATGATGATACCTTTCACTCTTGCCTTTTGTAGAAGCTGTCTTTAACCCTCCAACCTCTGAAACTCTACCTGGAAAATAAACCAAGTGGTGTTCAAAAGAGTTTCAATTAAAAATTCTGAATATTAGTGTGGACTGTTCACTAGCCTGCTGGAAGAATACGTCAGTTGACTAGTGGAAGGAGGTGAGTGTCCAGAATGCAAGTACTAGTTGTCTCAATTAGTGCCATGGCTTTAGAGAAAAATATTCTTGAAGATAAAGACTATGCTTGAGCAAAGTTTCCAAGCCATGCTACTCTGGCAGGCATGCTTTGGAGCAGAGGATTGTGCTGATGAACTGTGGGCAGCTTTCTGTGAACCAGCAAAACCAAGAAGTGAGGGTAGAAAGAGAGAGGGTGCCCCAGGTCCCCCTGCAGAGCAGGAAACATTGAGACCTTGATGAGCAGCAGCTCTGACTCAGCATCAGCAGGGTGAGGAGTGAAGATGGCCAAACGCCCACACGTACAAAAGTAATCCCCAGGGGGTACAGGCGACCAGGAGTGTGACACAGCAGTTCAAGCAGGGAGGGTGCCATCCCTCTAACAACTCAAAGAGGTGAGGTCCAGTCTTGGTCATCATCCCCTGAGAAGAAACTTAGCCATCATATCCATTCAGCCAAAAACCAGCACCAGAAGGCATGTGGTGACCCAGACAGAGCTCCCACATAACCATGCAGCTGCCCAGGTCACGGGTGGTAGGGAGTGCCTGAGCCTGTCATTGCTACCGGAGGGCAGCAGAGACAACTGTGTGTGCTGCGACCAGGTGGACGATCTGCTCAGCCTGGTGGCAGAGCTAAAAGGGGAAGTAGAAAGGTTAAGGAGTATCAGGGAGTGTGAGAGGGAGACAGACTGGTGGAGCCACTCTCTACCATCACTGAGACAAATGCACCGCATGGACACGTCACGAGAAGTGGAGGCTCCCCTACCTACGTGCCTCCAGGCAGATGGAGGGGTCCCCAGTGACAAGGAGGAATGGAAACAGGTCCCTGCTGGGGACAGCAGGCCAGTCTCCCCCCAGCCTACTTCACCTTCCCAGGCACCCCGATACTATAGGTATGCAGCTCTGGGACCTGAAGGCCAGGAAAATGATGACGTGGATGTCAGTCCATCCAGGTTGGAAGAGTTGCCTAGGGAGTCGGTCAACCCCATGCATCACAGCCAGCTCTGACAGGAAGAGGAGGAAGGGTGGCTGCCATCAGCAGCTTCACTCTGAGAGGAACAGAGAGGCTGACACACCAGCCAGACCCAACCCACGGGGAAGCCTGCTGCCTCCCTTGGGGCCAGGTAAGGGATGTTACTAGAATATTCCCTTGTCTGGTACGGCCCTCTGGTTGCTGCCCATTACTGGGCTTCCAAGTGGGCAATGATGAAGTCCAAACAAGGAGTCTGAGGGCAATCAAGAGAAACTTCAGAAACTGTGGTGTGACTGGTTGAGGGATCAGGAACACAGGTGGTGTTTTCTTCTATCCTGCCCGCTGCAGGGATTGGTGGGGCATGTAATCGGAAGATCCCACAATCAATACTTGACTGAGGGACTGGTGTCAATGGCTAAATTTCAGTTGTTTTCATCATGGGTCAGTTTACACGGCACCAGGCCTGCTGGCAACAGGTGGGGATCACCTGTCTCAAAGGGGCAAAAGGATGCTAGGTCAGGAGTTAGCAGGGCTCACAGAGAGAGCTTTAAACTAGATTCAAAGGGGAAGGGAATAAAATAAAGCTCGTTAGAGATGAGCCTTGGGGCCGCATGCCAGGGTTGGAGGTGAGATCGATAGCACAGCTGAAGTGCATCTATACCAATGCCCAAAGCACGGGCAACAAACAGGAGGAGCTGGAAGCCATCATGCAGCAGAGACTGACATAATCACCATAACAGAAACATGGTGGGATAACTCACACAACTGGAGTGCTGCAATGGATGGCTTTTTGGACAGGCAAGGAAGGAGAGCTGGTGGAGTAGTCCTGTATGTCAGGGAGTGTTTTGACTGCCTAGGGCTTGATGATGCTGATGATGAGGTTGAGTGTTTATGGGTAAGAATGAGGGAGAAGGCCAACAAGGTGGATATCCTGGTGGGAGTCTGTTATACACCACCCAAGCAGGATGAAGAGACAGCGGAAACAGGCACAACTTCCAGGCACAACTGTTGAGGAGCCAATGAGGGAAGATGCCCCAGTGGACCTGTCATTTGCAAACAGGAATGGACTTGTGGGTGATGCGGTGGTTGGAGGATGTCTTGGGCATAGCAGTCATGAAATGATACAACTTTCAATTCTCAGAGAAGTAAGGAGGGGGATAAGCAGAACTGCTACCTTGGACTTCCAAAGGGCAGACTTTGACCTGTTTAATAGCCTGGTCGACAGGCTCCCTTGTGAGGCAGGAAGGGCCAAAGGGACCAGGAAAGCTGGACATTCTTCAAGAAGTCTTAAAGGTGCATGAGTAGACCATTTCCATCTGTCAAAAGATGAGCTGGCAGAGGAGAAGACCTGCATGGCTGAACAGAGAGCTTTATCTGGAACTCAAGGGGAAAGAGAGTCTAGCAGCTTTTCAAGAATCTGGATGGATGGCCTAGTTCAGAGATTGGTAGTAAATGGAGTTACATCCAGCTGGCTACTGGTCACAAGTGGTGTTCCCCAGGGCTCAGTACTGGGGCCAGATCTGTTCGACATCTTTATCAACAATCTGGATGTGGGGATTGAGTGCACCCTCAGTAGGTTTGCAGACAACATCAAGTTGAGGGGGAGTGTTGATCCGCTTGAGAGTAGGAAGGCTCTGCAGAGGGATCTGGGCAGGCTGGAGTGATGGGCTGAGGCCAGTTGTATGAGGAAGAGCCAGTTGTATGTATCAGGCTCAGTGCCGGGTCCTGCACTTGGGTCACAACAGCCCCATGCAGCGCTGCAGGCTGGGGGCAGAGTGGCTAGAAACTGCCTAGTGGGAAAAAACCTGGGGGGCTGGTTGACAGCCAGCTGAACATAAGCCAGAAGTGTGCCCAAGAAGGCCAAGAGCATACTGGTTTGTATGGAAAACAGTGTGGCCAGCAGGACTAGGGCAGTGGTTGTCCCCTGCACTGGGCACTGGTGAGGCCACACCTTGAATACTGTGCACAGCTTTGGTTCCCTCACTGCAAGGGGGATGTTGAGGTGCTGGAGCGTGTCCAGAGAAGGGCAACAAGTCTGGTGAAGGGTCTGGAGCACAACTCTTATGAGGAGTAGCTGAGGGAAACGGGATTGTTTGGCCTGGAGAAGAGAAGACTCGGGGGGATCTTATCACTCTCTACAACTGCCTGAAAGGAGGTTGTGGGCACCTGAGGCTTGGTCTCTTCTCCCAGATAACAAGCAACAGGACAGGAAGAAATGGCCTCAAGTTACGCCAGGGGAGGTTTATATTGGATAGTAGCAAAAAAATTCTTCACTGAAAGGGTTGTCAAGCATTGGAATAGGCTGCCCAGGGAGGTGGTGGAATCACCATCCCTGGAGGTGTTTAAAAAAATGCATTGATGCAGTGCATAGGGACATGGTTTAGCGGTGGACTTGGCAGTCCTGGGTTAATGGCTGGACTTTATGATCTCAAAGGGCTTTTCTAACCTAAATGACTCTATGATTCTATGATTCTAAGACTGTCCCTAGAAAATGGTTTCTTTCCAGTAGAAAGTAATCACAGTTCAAGGCACATGACCCAATTTATGTAAACAAATAGTTCCTATGTCTAGGTGTAACTCCTATGTCTATTTCCTATATATCTGGACAGATACATATAACATCTATTCATGGCAATAGTTCTACTGAGGAAGACAAGAATTTTGAAAAGAAATCTAATACCAAGCCCTTGCCTCACTTTAGAAAATACACAATTTACTTGCTATTGTGAACTGCTCAGTCCCCAAATGCTATGGGTAATACAAGAAAATTCGTCATCTTTTCAGAGCCCACAGGCATTTGCATTCTTACATACTGCATGTTTATGTATTTACATTTTTTGTCTTTTTTTCCTTTCGCTGTCCTCTACCATCATCTTCCTATCCGCTGTTCCCATACCTTCTCTGTTCTCCTCAACTGAGTAAATGCTGAGCTTTTTTTTTGTGCTGTTCTCCTTCTAGTAACAGTATGAACAGTTTTACTTTAACTGAATGAGGTTAACCACATTTGAAACATCCAACATCTAAACCATGAGTGAGTTCACTGCCAGTAATCTTAATTTACTATCTGTGAGCCAAAGACTTCAGTTTCTACCTCTTGGTATTGTACCACATTCAACTCCAAGACAGGTTTAATCTTTTGCTTTAGTTGCAAGACAGCTCTTGCCAATTGCTGCATTTCAGTATGAAATAAACCCATTTTGTTGCATTCTTTTGAACTGCCCTTGAAGGGAGAAATATCGCAAAGGCCATTCTGTCCTGTGGTGCATTCTAGTAGTACTTTCCTTGCAAAAGTTACATCTAAATTTCCTACATCAATACTTCAGATTTCAACAGTCACCATCCGTGATGATAATAAAATGCACAGGGTTCTTAGCAGACTGGAAAATGTTCTGTAAGAGAAGATACAGCTCCACAGCCCCCTTACTCCAGCCAGTTCTGGTTTATATCTACCTGACATTCTTTATTTGCATGCACTCTTTTATACATTGTTTAAATATACAGTAAGGTTGCCGCTTTTGTAGCAGTATAAATATACCTTAAGTAGGTAATCACAGTTTCAGTTCATTATTCAGTTGCATACACCAGATTAGCATAGGATTTCAGTTCAGCAGCTGAGTCATCAAGCAGCACTTTACAAAGAATTTTTTATCCTGCTTTTATGATGATTTATAAATGAAAGAAGAAAATTAATGTCTTTATTCAGAATTCATTTTAAGTAGCGTTTTGGGACTTTGATTGAATACATGGTTCATTAAAAATGGTAAAATTTTACTCAAAGGGTCCTTTTCTTTCTAATGCTCCAGTTAGGTTTTAAGAGGGTTTTGGCTTTCTTCCATTTTCAGGAAGTATTGTTTTCAAAAATCATCATCTATTAGAACAGTAAGTCTTTAAAAAGTACAAAGGTAGGCAAAGAGCTGAACAGCGTATTCTTTTTAAAACTCTTCTAAGGAATAAAGGAAAGGCAGTTCAGCCTCTACCGTCATGCATTCTTTCCTTACAAACAGCTTTATTGATCTCTGTGTCATTCCTCCCAAAAGAGCCACTTGGGTGCCTCGGAAGCCCTCTCATTATGTAACATGCCATAACATTGAGAACATGTAGGGGAATAGCTGCATCATTATGCAATGTACAGTACAGCCCATGAATCAGGGCTCCCTTACAACAGCCAGTGCTTCACAACAGTTTGTTTTAGTGTTTCCTGTAGTATCTCTCCGCTGGTAACTAAATATTTCAGAACAGTTTATATTGACTCCAGGGACAGCTGTTGAGGGGAAAATGCCTTGCTTCAAGCCAAATATGGAGTTCACGGCTTAGCTCAAGAATTGGACAGTACCCAAGAATTTGTTAGGTTTTCTTCCCCTTTGCTCTGAATTGTCCAACATTCCCTCTGCCTCCCTCTCCCCCCAAAAAAACCTCTACAATAATAAAATTTAAAGCATAACCAGAGTGCTTACTATATGCTGACATTTTCTTAAAGGTATGGTGTCAGGATAACTTAGGCCTAAATTCTGGATTTAATAAAAACTTAAAACAAAATGTAAAGTTAATGCAAAATTTAAGATTATTTTAAACTGTCTCAGCAAAAAAAGCAGTTCATATTTTAAGAGGCCCCTAATGTTGTTGCATTTCTAAGAAATGTCTCACTCTATAAAAGCTAGTAAGTGAAACCAAACAGATTTTTTTTAAAGTCCACACTGGCCTGCTCTCACCATCTAAGCAGAGAAAAATGCAAGGGCCGGGGGGGTGGAATTTGGAATTTTGATTTTTAAAGCTTTCACTTATATTAATCTCACACCATGCAGATATATTAGGTTTTATTACAGCACTTACAACCTGGCAACCAGTAGCCTTTTAAAAGAAAATATATGCCTTTGTCCTAACCCTTAAGTTATAATTGGTAATGAAAACAACAATATATCTTCCGTTTCCACTAGCCAAAGGTCTAGCTACTTTTCCTATGACTAATCATAACAAATATGTCAAGAATATTAAAATACAGGAAATGGTGACCAAACTCTTCTCCAGAAAAAAGGGAAATATGTTTATAAAATGACACATATTTGTTACATCTTCATTCAAATTTACTGCATAAAATTGGTGTTGCACATTTAATTTCTGTCTATTTTTAGCTTGCTTTTGAAACACAAGACAATGTAAGAAAGTTACAAATTCCACAAGTGTTTAGAAAATACAGCTTATCAATTTAATATTACTCTCCACAGCTAACACCTGTAAAGGGTTTCTGTGAATGACATCTTACATTTCATGTGAATAATGTCACAAGCCTTTGGTCAATGACATGATACATCAGTTCCAATAGAAGAGGAACTTGCTAGCAAGAAAAAAACCCAGTTTTTCAATAAAGTAAGACACTATCAAGAGTAAAAGCAAACATGTAACTGCTAACCTCCAAGGCATGGGTGACTCAAAGCAAATAATGCTTAATCCTAGTGATATGCGAAGTATTTTAAAGATTTGCAGTTGGGAATATCTGAGCAGTTATGAGTTTAAAAACAATGCTTCTACAGTTTTATTAAGAATTCTTGGTGGAGGCAATGCACCTGAGGGATGTTAGTCCAGCAAGAACAGCTTTATTGTGACCGCTCATCATGGCCAGAGAGGTCTGCCCCTGAAAGAATGGGTAGCAGAGGCAACTTAAGGTGCTATCCTTGGTCATGTGCTGCAGCCTCAGAAACTGCCTTCAGCACCCACTACAACCATCCAAATTGGCAGGAGGGCTGTGTTCCTCTGGGAGGAAATGAACACTGGCCTTTTAGGCAACCAGCAGCGATAAACAAACCTCCTGCCCAGAGCTCTGTACAGCAAGGCATTAAAGTAGAATGGTTGCAGAGCTATAGGGTCCTAGTGCAAAGTGACCATGGAGGACATAGCGTAAGGAAGCCTTCTGAGCTGCTGCACCACACACTGAGTTACCCTGGGCAAACAGCTACAGCTTAGATTTTCAGGGAAGATTTTTATGGTATTAAATCCATCCTACCTCTGGATGGGCTTATGTATGGGCACCTGTATGGCTAGAAAGTACTTAAAAATTTAAAGTCCAGCTTCCAGACTGGTGTTTCTTTAGCCTTGTCCCCTGAGAGGCTTCACCCTTTCTCAGGGCATGCCTTTTAGGTGTTTATTTGTGCAGAATCAGGTTGGGGTATCTCCAGACATGGCCAGCAGAACCAGTAAATGTGATTACAGCACTATGATCACCAAAGGAGGAGAGGACCCAATTCCCTCTTCGCAACTCAAACTTGTTCACCCCTTTTCTAAAAGCCTGTGCGTGGTAGTGTTAAAGAGTCAAGATTAATTAAAAAAAAACAAACAAAAAAAAAAAAACCAGAAAAAAAGCGCAAGACTTTTTTAAGTCCGTGGTTTAGAGAGTTTCTTGGAGACTTGTCTTAGTCCAATCAGGAGGACAACGTCTCCTCATAGATTACATCATCTAATTCCAGAGCCTATGTTCTGAGCAGCAGATTAATTTTTACAGGCTATTTGCTGACATTTTGTGTGCCAATCATGTTTTAAAATAAATCATCTTTACAACTGTATTTCCAGAGCAATACAGTTTCACTGGGCACCTGGAATTAAGTGTCCTGGGAGAATTCCCAGAGGACTGGCATCCCAGGGGAACCAGCCATCACTCAGCGCAGCCTGAAGACCCTCATAAGTAGACAGGTGTTGATTTCACATTGATAAAAAAAAAAAAAAAAGGTATGGTTAGATTTTTATATTTAAAAAAAATGCAGTCTTTTATGAGATTAAGCACTTCTAGTATTAGGTAGCAGCTAAATGGGGTTACTTAGGATTTCACTTGGACTGCTTTTGAATTTGGTTCCCTGTTGTTAGTTCTGCATCTCTAAATGAGGGACAACAGAGCAAAAAGTCCCGACCAAGTGCTTTGAGATCATTAACAACAGCTTCAGCTGTTAGGGCAGAGGATGCTTCATAACTGAATACATCACTACTTCCACATCTTCCTGGTAACATTTGGATACGCCACTAGGCTAAAGGAATCTATACAATTTCTGTTCAGAGTCTCTGTTCAGAAGGAGCTGTTGCCTTTTTTTTTTTTTTTTTTAAGCTGGGGAGAATGGACTTTAAAGGAGATTTTATTTAAAGAGTTCATTGGTAGGCAACAATGGAATTCTTAGAACAACAGATGTTAGGAGACTTGCTTTAAGCATAACAGGCCTCTCAATGTTGGTAGATGGGGACCCAAAAGAAGGGGAGCAATCAAGGCTGGAGGTGTTTCACGGATCAGTTACTCCCACATTTACATCAAGCCGGTTCTTGTCTGCCCTTCTAACATGGATGTGGTAAAACTTTATTTTCTGTGACAAAACTTGCAGTGCTCCTGTTTAGCAGAGTACTTTTCATAACACCTACAGGTTATCACCTACTAGTGCTTTGGCTTGTATAAGCATGGGGCCATGATAAAAAGGTCACAGCTTACACATGAGGGAAAAGAAAAACATGTAAGTGTTACTGCAGTTTTTCTAAAGTGGAGTCCTGGAAAAATTAATGTAAACTGTGCATAGCTGTAATGTGAAAGGGGACATTTGTTTCTTGAGAAGGAATTACTATGGTGCAAGAATTGTCTTGGCAGATAAACAGAACATATTTGCCCAGTGTGTAAATAACTTTTCCTTCTGTAAAACTTCAAGTGAATAAGTGATTTTTTGAAAGGCAGAAAGACTCCATCTCTTTACCTTCTCTACAGAGACATATACCTGTTCTTTTAAAAAATTTATTATTTTTTTTTATTCTGCCTTTTGACCTCAGTGGTTTCAGTTACATTCTAGAGTTTGAAGTGTGGGACAACTGATAGGTTTTTTCCCCCATTTTCCTAAGAGGTTTGTCATATAAATATTTTCTAATCACAGAAAACACTACACGTTACTTTGCCTATTGCAACGTATTTGTTTGAGTGTCTATTACACAGTTTCACTAGAAGGAATGTCTGATTTTGCAAATTGCGTGCAAACTGGTCTTTCCCCGTTGGTTGACCTGGGGAGGATGAAACCTCTCCAAACCATAGCAGCTATCTGGATTTAAATTCCTTTTGAACTCAAGCCACGAGAGGTCTGTGCTTCTGGAGATGCAGTAGGCAAATCTAGCATTACATGCTGTTCAGCCATGGACTATCTGCATGCACTAGCACCCTGGCCATGAACACATCGTATGTTAATGCCAGGCTGAAGCTCTCAGCTGGACCTGCTCTGCTGAGCCTGGAGTCACTAAGGTTTTCTGCTGGAAATGGGTCATTCATACAAATGTCCCAGAGCTGATGCCAAAATCTCCTCACTGAAGCAAGAAGGGTGGGAAGAAGAGAACTCTGCTCGTTTCAGGCATGAAGTTACCATTTTATGCTAAGCTATGGTCATCTTACCAACCTGGACCATTTTAAGACTCAGATAACAGATGCTCAGGCTCCAGATAAAGACTTTTTTCCCAGTTTAATGGTGAGTCTACCAGGGCTCTCCTGGATGTTAGCACAGAGCTTAAATGTATTGTACCCATTGTTAGATATTACACCAGATCATTTTGCTGCTTGCCAGAACTCATTGAAAAAGTCAGGTCTTCTTCCCTATTTTCTTTGGACAAAATGATTTATACCTACACTATTTCACCTGGATTTTTTTCTCTCTACTTATTTTGTGAGTTGTCAGTGGCAGGACTCTTTCATTATTTGCCATACAAGACTGGAAAAAAAGGTTTTCTTTTATAGCCTAGCAGGAACTTAAAGTATACAGTCACACAAGTTTTCAAAAGAATGAACAAAGCAGAGCCTAAATGAGGTTTTCTACCACTTTCAGATAGATTTTGACACTCAGCAGGTTGGAACTACTTAGTCTTTTCTCATGATTCACAAGTAGGTCCACCATATGCTTTAAAAAAATTAATGAATATATCATGCTGCAGAACACTAATGCACGCATTTTTCATTCTGCCTCAGCTTGTTTGAAATGTTTGCATGAAGAGGAAGTCTAGTGGGTACTGTTTCATTTCATCACTTACAGTGCCTGCAACCTGACTGCAGTAAAATTTACAGCACTGGGCTCTGGTATGATAAATATACTACTGCCCTAAGTATACTTTTGGTACCATTATACACATGGGTTTCTGTTGGATACCACTCTTTGTGACTTCACATATCATGGATGTAAAGCTATCAAATGTTACTTTAAAGTATGTTTTCAATCTTATACATCGGACATAGGAGACATTCTATGAAATTTGTAGAACAGCTCCTTTGGAAGAAGCTAATAAAATTCAACCTAGAGCAAGTAACCAAAGATTAATCTGTTTGTTTCTACTCATCTGTAATTTATAACTAGATAAAACAAAAAGACCCATAGGACTCCAAGACAATAAATAAATGAAAACACCCAGGTCTCCCTCACTTCGTTACCAGGCAAAGAAAGGGAGAGGTGGAAACTCCAAGACACACTAACCGTGATGCCTCCTCTTTGCTCTTCTTAGAATTCTTCACCATGTGAAGCAGGAAGTGGCACAAAAGACCCAAAACAAAACTACTTGGAATGGCTCGCTTGTGGTAGAATCCACACTGCTCAAAGGACAGAAGGCAAATGGGGTAACAGGATGTGAAGCCATAATGCATGCCACTGTCTACCTGCAGCAGCCCTCCTCCTCAAACGTGAAATAAAACACCAGCCAAATACTAGTGGAGTCATAACAGAAAGCAATGAACTGTGAATACGCCTTCTTCTGAAAACTGAGATGGAGACCTAGCACATGAAAGCTTACCTCCATGAACTGCGATAGTGGAAACTGTTGTCTCCTCCCTTGACTGAATTCTATTGGGAGCATTTGAAATTTCATGGTATAGCTGTTACAAGAAAAAAAATTTCTTGAAGTGCACAACAATAAGTTAAAGGTGAGGGTTTTATCTATTTTCATTTTTTTATTCCTTACATGTGTGTGGCAACAAAAGCTCCGCTCATATTTTTAATTAAGATAGCACCAGAAAGGAGCTGGCAAACTACTTCAGCTCTTGTAGTCTGTAGCACAGTCCTTTAGGGCATCATTTACCAAATTTGACCAATATGTTTAACTGTTAAAACAAAATTAGCAAAAGTTTGTATTACACACTGCTTGAATTGTATGTAATTCAGAGTAAACAAGCTCTGTTGTCTCCATTGGTATCTAATGTGGTTTTATAATAACCAGACAGAGGCAGCCTTTCCTGTTGGGAAACTAATACTATATAGAGTAATGAAAAACTGTGACTAAAAACTTCATTGTAGGCTTTCAAGATACAACAGAACTAAGAGAACTTTTTTACAAAAGTTGTGATCAAAAACCAGACATGAAAATACTTACATCAACTAAAAGACCCTTGAAAGAGACAGTTCTTTAGCAAAAAGGACTGTAGAGTTGGAAACAAGCAGCCACCTAAGACTCTACCATGCAGTGACCCTTACTTCAGTTTTAATATAACAAAAACATAACTAGAAGGGAAAAAAAGATTATTTCAGTTTCAAACACACTCACAAGTAACAACTCATAAAAACTGTAAAAAAAAAAAAAAACCTGTAAAAACTAAAAAGTTTTCCGGAATGCTAAATAAACCTCTAAGATAAACCTTTCCAACAGCAATTTACCATAAACAGATGAAACGTAATAGAAATTTACAAATATAAACATATTTAAAATGTATTAATGTACCCTGCAAAGACACTATCACTGAAGCGTTTATGTCATAAGTTTCAGGGGAATGACAAATGGGAGCAAGTTGTTAGTAATAATTGCTGGGTTTTGGATTGGATCCACACTTGAACTTCTGTTCTTCAAAGTCAAGTGCACGGAATTTTGTAAGATATAAAAGCATGTGTTTTCATTTTGAACAAAAAGTTCTGGTTAGAAATAAAAATTAGAACTGATTTTTCACTGGATGATATTTTAAATGTTGTTTCACAGATAACAGAGAACAGTTTTGTTTGGCTCCCCCTGCAAGAATGCCATAGCACCTCAGAATACCATAGGAAACCCACGCATAGGACACGCATAGGAAAAACCTGTTCAACCTGAGGTCTTTGGAAGAAGTTAGATGCCACTTCACCAAGGACAAGATGTCATTCTACATCTGAAATACCAGCAGAATTTTAAGAGGTGACACCTAGGCAGGAAGAATTTAAGTAGAAAAGAACATTCTGACACTACAGAAAGTCTGTATTATTAATATCATAAAGATGGCAATGATATTAACGCATTAATTATGTATATTTTATATATATTGCTGATATTATGGATTTTATATATTTTATATTTAATTGACATGGTTTATATTTGGTTAATATATGTAGAACAGTATTTATATTTTATTATTTTACATATATTTATTATATTTTATTATATAATATATCATGTTGTATTTTATTATTAAAATTAAATTATTCTATAAAATTTAGCCAGGAACAGAAAAGAAATAATGGAACAGTGTGCTCTGGCTGAGGATTACCTGTATATACATTGACTCATAAGTAAAAAAGACCACAGTTCTCCATGGCTTAGTCAAGAGAAGACCCTTCTTCCTTTTATTCCAGCCTTTTCATAACGCTGTCAGATGGTGCTGTCAGGAATAACGTAACAGACAGGCTGTAAATACAGGCACAATTCTGTTTGCACAACACGTGACCAGATCGAGTCTAACTACATGTGTCAATAGATACATAGAAGGACAGTCAGAATATGGTTGGTGTTGAAGTTGCCCACAAATTTTTTTTTCAAGTTGTGAATCTCCTTAGCTAGATATTCCAGTGAATAGTCACTACCTCAAGAAGAGAATACTTTCCTCCTGGGTTTTGTTCCTTTCTTTCCTTTACCTGCCTTTGATACCTCTTTCACCATGCTCATGTTTTCGTCTTTAACAGAAGCCTACAAAGGCACAGAAGATCAGAAGCACTGTTGTGAAAACCAGATTTCTGTTGATGCAAATTCATGGTGCAAGTCAATGCTAAAGCTGCAGAGGGGGTGGAGGCCATCATGGCAGTGGCAGGAATGGGAACCTTCCTGGTGGCTGTCTCCCGGTTACACCTTATAGGAAAAGTCAACATGTAAACCCCACTTAAGAAGCATTACAAAGTAACATAGGCAAAAGTCAGCTACAAGCATCTTACATTCCGAGGTAACAAGATGTCACTTTAAATTAACCTCTCTTGATTTTCAGACAAAAAAACTCAAGGCAGAGAAAGAAAAATCCTGCTGCCCATGCTCACCTGGGCACCACTGTGACGTTCATAACAGACACGGGGATGCCAGACTATGGACTTCTTGCACATATTTATGTGGAACAAGTGACATCCAGTGGCTAGTGTGGTCAATTACTATTCAACTCCCAAGCCAGGTGCTCCCTCAATCCGTATCTTTCTCCCTCCCTCCTGACCCCAGCTTACACCAAGTGCCCGTAGCAAGTCAACCAGTTCTTCTGTCTGAGGAGACCTTTCACAGGATGCTTAGAGGTAGGCAGGAAGCCCAGATCACATTTACATTTGATGTTCAGGTTTGCAGTGGCATTTGATTGCAAAGCCTTTTATGACGCAGCTTGTTTAATCCTCAAAAAAACAAAATGAGAACAGATTCCCTAAAGGTACTCCAATGAAATGTGCTAGCTATCTGTGATACACATAAAATCTCAAAGTGCTGTATAGAATACCCTCAAAAAAGTTATACATTAACAGCTGAACTGAATATTTACAAATTGTTTCTTTAAAATCCAAGCAAGACTTCGCTAGGACTGGGAGAGGGAACACAGAAGCAGCATTAGATATCTTGCCTGGGTAATATTGTTAGAAATATCTGATATCCAAAGGTGCTTTCATACTTACAAGTTACATTCAACTTCATTTTTATGAGCTCAAAAATCAAACATTTCCATACTAACTGGCTTGGCATAGATAATGTAACATAAAGAACTAGGAAATTATCACCTTAATCTGTTTTTTACTGAACACTTCTCATAATATCACATGGGCAGAATTTATACACCAGGGAAGATGGGACTGGGCAGATCTCCAGCCTGGGCACTCTGGAATGATGCCTAGAAAATAGAATATCTCTCAAGCATAAGGCCCAGTCACAGCAATTGTGCAATTTTTTTGTGCACATGTTTTGTGCAAAAAAAAGCCCTTGCGTAAGCAAGGGACTTACCAGACCTTGCTACTGTTCTTACTACTGATTCCAGAACTCACTGGAAGAGGACACAGCATAGAAAAGCAGCTCAGGTCCCATCAAAAGGCAGACACTGACCATTCGTGTCATGAAAACTGCTATAATGAATACACCAAACAGCTTTGGGACAGCAGACATTTACCTTACATTATTTTATTATTAATGAGCAAGATACAGACTGGAACCCAGTTAAATAATAAGAGAATGTTATAAACTGTGTAATTATGTAACAAAGTGAAGTATTTTAGCTAATTTTAAATTAATCTGAAAGACCCCAAATGGTAGAAAATACAATATAGTATTTAAAGAGCTTTGTCCTTATTTTCTACTTTGAAATATCCTCTATACCTATTCACCATGCATGCACCACTTTTTATTTGCTGTAGCTTGCTTACCGTATGATGCTTTTTTTCTGTGTTAAAATGAACATGTCTATTCTCTTTTAAATTCTTATCTAGCAATTGTCAAATTTTAGGATTTAAAATGAAAAGGTTAACAAACAATGCTGCTAGAAAAAGAGAAAAATGGGCAAAGTAATTTAAGAATAAATGCCAGAAAAACACACCAGATAGATTTAACACCACATTAATATTTAATAATTTTAGATCCCACAGCAATAAGGAATGTTAGAAGGTACAGGTTTGCCTGACATACCACAGAAAACAAGTTTCATAAGAGGAAATAATACAAGACCAAACAACATAGCTGGGAAAAGTACCAAATAATCTTTCAGGCTAATGCACTCTTCAAAGCTGAGCACAAGGCCATTTCTGACTATGAGAAGAAAATGAGGTCAGAAAAATGCAGTTATTCTTATCCCAGCTACAGCAGTTGTCTAAAAAAAGATGTCAACTACCTCTTTCATTTTTAGTCTGTTATGACAACAGGCCACCAAACAATAGCAACAACCAACTCCCCAAGAAAGGTCTTTTCCAGAAGACGATGTCATAGCTGCTCCATTACACATTCTGCATGAGGACCATTTCTCAGCAGTAATGGGATATAGTGGGTTTGCATGGCAAGGTTTTGGTAGCCAGGGGGATATGGGGGAATTTGGTGAGAAGATGTCGGAAGCTTCCCTCCACCACCAATGGAGCCAATGCCAGCCAGTTCCAAGATGGACCCACCGCTGGCCAAGGCTGAGCCCATCAGCGACAGTGGTAGCATCTTTGTGATAGCATATTAAGAAGGGAGGAAAAGAAAATAATCTGCACCATGGAAGACGTGTGAGACTACGTGAGAGCAATACCTCTGCAGACACACAGGTCAGTGCAGAAGGAGTAGGAGGAGACGAACCCGGCGTCAGAGCTGGGATTCCCCTGCAGCCTGTGGTGAAGACCATGGTAAAGCCCATGGGGAAACATGCTGTCCCCCTCAGCCATGGAGTTTAGTGGGGGAGCAGATATCCACCTGCAGCCCGTGGAGGACCCCACACCAGAGCAAGTGGATGCCCAAAGGAGGCTGTAACCTGTGAGAAGCCCATGCTGAGGAAGGTTTGCTGGCAGTGTTACCTAAACTCCCAAATTTCCAAAGTCTCATTTAGTGTTTAACTGTATGTTAAACAAATCTGTGCACAGAGTTTAGGCCAAGCTGACTCTCTAAAGTGTTTAAAATGATAAATGTAGGGACTCCTATCAAGGGAGTCAGCCTTGGGAAGGATGGGAAAGAAAGAATGGATGGGGAAAAGAACACCATTATCTGAAGTTACACAGAAAGAAGCCTCCAAGGTAGGAAGTTCTGGCTGCAAGAGGAGGCAAGCTGATAAAGTGTTGTAATCCACAGAAAATTGGTTGAAAGTACGACAAAGATAATTGTGGCAGTGGGAGACCACAACCTACAATTCAAATAGCCCCCTGGAAAGAGGACAAACCCCACTTGAGGAGCATGTATTGTTAGTAAAAAACTTCAGTAGTGCTACCTGAGGATGCATACTAGTTTGCATTAGAAGTAAGAAACTTGCAACCAATCCTGTATGTAAATGAAAATGAATATGCAAGACACTATGAATGTGTAAGTACTGTATATGTGTACTCTCAAGTAACTTGGTGTGCACGTTGGGCAGATCTATACCCCGTGCATTCAGAACTGTGAATAAAGAGAATTCCTGCTTCTTAATGCTACATTGGTGTTAAGAGGTTTACTCCAAATCTCAGTGACAGCAGGACTTGTGGACCTGTGGAGAGAAGAGGCCACTCTGAGGCAGCTTTTTCTGGCAGGATTTGTGACCCCATGGGGGACACATGCTGGAGCACTGAGTTCCTGAAGGGCTGCACCCTGTGGAAGGGACCACACTGGAGCAGTTCATGAGGAATTGCAGCCCACAGTAAGGACTCACATTGGAGAAGTTCATGGAGAACTGTGTCCCATGGGAAGGACCACACGCTGGAGAAGAAGTGTATGAGGAGGAAGAAGCGGCAGAAACAATGTGTGATGGACTGAGCATTAATCTCCATTCCCTTTCAAGTTAAGGGCAGGAAGAAGGGATGGGTGGGGGGAAGGTGTTTTTTCTGATTCAAATGGTAATAAACTCCCCAAGCTGAGCCTGTTTTACCTGCAACAGTAATTACTGAGTGATCTTGCCCTCATTTCAGCTCACAAGCCTTTCATTATATTTTCTCCCCTATCCGGTTGAGGAAGGGAGTGACCAAGCATTTTTGGTGGCCACCTGGCATTCAGCCAGGATCAAACCACCACAAGCTAAGCCAAAGACAGCTAACTTCGACATTTCTGGAACAAACTTTCAAAAAAATCTCTAAACATGCAACCAGGCAGCAGCATACGTAAAAGTCTTACATGTTCAAGCAAACTGTGATAAATATCAGCTGAAACCTACATTTTGACAATTTATATCTACATACATCAACACACGTAACAAAACAGAGCTTTACCCCCACTGTTGGGGCCTCCACAGTATGTATTCCTACAGAATTTAATAAATGATGGTAGAACACTAGCCTTAAAAGATGTGCTTCTTTCCTGGTAACTCATCCTCAGCATAGTGCTTGGGGTGACAAAGATCCTAACTCCTTTTGTAAAGTAAATGTGTTGCCATCACAGGGTCGTCAAAGGGGGAAACTGGAACTCCCCTTCTCAGAGTATCAAACCTTCCCTGGGACACAAAGGTCTGAAACATACTGTTCTTTAAGGGGCTTTCTTTTCAGCCATCCCTTATTTTGGGCATCAGTATTTCTTCACAAGTACACAATCTAGTAAGGGGATAACGGTTTGGGTTTTTTGTCTATACTTTAATCAGAAAACATTAATTTAATATTTTAAAGAAAAATCTCAACATTTACATTTCTTAAATGCTTCTATTTTGACAGCTTGACAATACTGACATAAATCACAAATTATTCATGTTAGGAGCACTGAAATTTGTGGATACAGCATCAGATGCAGGCTGGGTAAAGTATGTTTTTGTGTCTTTATTTTGATGAAACTTTCACATACAAAACCTAAAATTTTGGGTGAAAAAAACAAACTGCTGAAGATGCCCAAGTCCCATTTGTCTCTGTTCCCTTTCTATTATCTTTCTTTTCAACCCAATTTAATGCTTGCAAAACATGACAAGTCTTTTCCATGTTTTCACTGCTATTAACCATGGCCACCTCCTCCAACACAAAATGCAGACAATTAAGAAAATAACAGAAACTAATTTTCACCCACAACATGAACCCAATAAAAGTTATACTGCAAGTTCATCAGAGTATTTGCCAAATGAAAAAGTAAAATCCAGGAGGGAAGCAATTTTTGGAGCTAAATAGACAAAGAGGAGTTGATATAACTTCTGCTTGGGAAATGGGAAAGTATTAGTGAATTTAAACTCTGGCAGAATGCTTCAGTATTTCCTGCAAAGAACATAAGTCTTCAGTCTTTAGGTATGGTAAACTTAATGTCAAACTGATCAAAACTTGAGCTACTTACCTAGTAATATATTAGGTTAGAACAGGGAAGTCTGGCTAAGAGTCAAATCAGTGTATTTTGAAGATAAAATGAAAAAGATAATGGCTGAAAACTAAGGTTTGAATTTTGCACCTCGCCAACATGCTTTTTTTTTGGGGGGGGTGGGGGGGGGAGAAGCATTGCCTGTGGGAAAAATTCTAACAAAATGTTTTCTGAAAGACATTTTCCAAATACTAGAATTAATTTCTGAATTAAAGGGACAAGTTGGCTAAAATGCTTTTCTAGCTATTTGCAGTGAGAAGTTATCTCATTCATGGAAGGCTTTGCAACAGGTTTATTGAAAACTAATGGTAGAGCACCACCTAACAAACACAAAACCAACAAGGGAGAAGTCTGGAGACTGTATGTGTTCCAGGTTCTGGTTGGTAAAAGACCCAGCTTTCTTCTTTTTAATAACCAACGATTTTAAAGGCAATTCTTGTGAGAAGAATGTATGCACAGGAACAATGTGCTTCTAAGACTACTGCTTGTTTTATTTTAAAAATGGATGCTGTTTGAAGTCATGGTACATTTTCTGAGATGGAAGGATACCACAGTGTCCTGGTTTCAGCTGGGATGGAATTAATTTTCTTCTTGGTAGCTGGTGCAGTGCTGTGCTTTGGATTTGGTGTGAGAACAATGTTGATGGTGCACCAATGTCTTCAGGTGTTGCTGGGTGACATTTATACCAACCCAAGGACTTTTCAGTTCCTCAGGCCCTGCCTGCCAGAAGGCTGGAGGGGTGCAAGAAACTGGGAGGGGACACAGGCGGTACAGGTGACCTGAACTAACCAAAGGGGTATTCCATACCATGGGTTGTCGTGCTGGGCATAAAAACTGCGGGGGGTTGGCCAGGGCCAGCCGATCGTAGCTCGGGGACTGGCTGGGCATCAGTCAGCAGGTGGTGATTGCATTGTGCATCACTTGTTTTCTTTTCTCCCTTCCCTTTGGATTTTGTTTGTCTCCCCCTCCCCCTCCTTTTCATTACAACTGTTATTGTTACTATTATTATTATTATTGCTCTTTTATTTTTATTTTATATCAATTATTAAATTGTTCTTATCTCAACCCTCGAGTGTTACATTCCTCTCTGATTCTCCTCCCCACCCCTCTGGGTGAGGGCTGAGTGAGCAAGTGGCTGCACGGCACTTAATTACCAACTGGGGTTAAACCACGACAGTCCTTTTTGGTGCCCAAAAACAGGGACACAAAGGGTTGAGATAACAACAGGTCCAACTAGAGAGTGTTAGAATGAAATTGTTGTTGTTGTATTGAATTAATAATCATTGGCTACAATGCTGATTTCTTTGCTCTTGAAGTTGCTGCCCATGGTCTCAGGGTTGCATTGTTTAATTTACTTACAGTATGTGTTCCCTGTTATGCTGCAAGTTCTCTTTGGGACCTGGGCTAACGTTATCATAGTGTTGTACTAGATAGCACTGGTTTATGATAGGATGGACTCTCTGGTTATAAAACTAATCTGGTCTGTGTACTCAGTTGTCCTTGTGTGTCAGGTGACCCCTGGGTGGGAACACCAACAACGGCACCTTTGGCTTGGTTTTCTTGGAGAGCCTCGACCTATGGGTGGGGTCCACTCCTCCACCTTCTCCTCAGGGCTAATTAGTGAAACATAGGATTTTAGGAAATTCTGATTATCTTTGGTTCATTGGAAGCACCACAGCGCAGGTCCTGGCCCTATTGCTAGCAATACTGGATGTGGTTTTCAGCTCCTGGACCTGGTAGAGATTTACGCCACCAGCTGTAACTACTCCAGCCTCCATGGCAGAAAGAACAGTGGCTCCAGCCCCTGCAGCTGCTCCAGCCCCTGCGGTGGGCACTGCAGCTGCCTCGGCCCCCACAGTGAGTGATGCAGAAGACCAACCTGTGTCAGTGCCAGTAGCCCCTATGCAGAAGAAGAAATGGAAACAGAAAGCAGCTCATTTGGTAAAGGAGGATGAAGGAGCAGGCCCATCACAGGAACAAGATAAAGAAGAGGAACAAGAGGTAACCACTTGATCCCCATCTCTGAATAAACTGCAAGATATGTGGAAAGATTATGCCCATCAATCAGGTGAACACATTATCACCTGTTTGCTTCAGTGCTGGGATAGTGGGGCTAATGGCAATGAATTGGAGGGTACGGAAGCCAAGCGGCTGGGATCACTTTCTAAAGTAGGGGGCATTGACAGGGCAACTGGAAAAGGAGCACAAGCCATCAGCCTCTGGAAGCAATTTCCATCAAGCATTAAGGAAAAGTATCCCTACAAAGAGGACAGTAGATGTTGCCCAAGCAAGTGGACTGCAACAGAGAAGGGTATCCAGTACTTGAGAGAATTAGCTGTGAAAGAGATGATCTATTATGACCAGGATGATCCACAGTCACCCACTGATCCAGATGAAGTCCAATGCACACAACCCATGTGGCGGAAACTGGTACAGCCCTCACCATCAGCATATGCCAACTCATTCACAGTAATGGGTTGGAAAAACAACACACCACCAGCTGTGGATGAAGTGGTTCACTGTCTGCAGGGCTATGAAGATAGTATCTCTACCTCCATCATCTCAGCTGTGGACAGGTTGGTCCAGCGACTTGATGAGGATATGTCCTACTCTCCACCCATACAGACATGCATCTCAGCTATCAACCATAGATGCCCTTCCGTTTGGGAGGGAGAATATAGAAGATACACACCACGGGGTACGCTGTGGTTTTACCTGCGTGACCACAGAGAGGACATGAGGAGGTGGGATGGAAAACGTACCTCAGTTGTGGAGGCACGAGTGCATGAACTACAAGGAAAGACAATCACAGATAAGGAGTCTTCCAGGGAGGTTGCTGCTCCAGCCTCCAGAGGACAGTTTTCCAGGCAAAGCGATAGGGCTGACTTTACTTTTGATCCTGTGAAAAGGATTTCTAATCCATTCTGGCAAGACATAAGTGAGCAGAACTGCTCCATGCCACATCCACTTTGCACCGCTTGCCATGCTGGTGGAGAATCCTACGACCAGGATGAAAGGGACCCTGCCTCCAGCCAGGTGGACGTCAGGGATAACTGGGCTTACTGGACCGTGTGGATCCGATGGCCTGGCACATCAGACCCACAGGAATGTAAAGCTCCAGTAGATACTGGTGCACAGTGAACTCTAATGCCATCAAACTTTGAAGGGGCAGAACCCATCGGTGTTTCTGGAGTGACAGGGAGATCTCAACAGCTCAGCTGTGTTGGAGGCTGAAATAAGACTGACTGGGAACGAGTGGCAAGAACATCCCCTTGTGACTGGCCCAGAGGCTCTGCGTATCCCTGGCATAGACTGGTTTAGCAGAGGGTATTTCAAGGAGCCGAAAGGGTATTGGTGGGCTTTTGGTATAGCTGCCTTGGAAGGGGAGGAATGTAAGCAGCATCCGCTTCGCCCGGCCTTTCACAAGACCCATCTGTGGTGGGGTTACTGAAGGTCGAAGAACAGCAGGTGCCGATGGCTGCTACAAAGGTGCACCGGTGGCAGTACCGCACCAGCCGAGACTCCCTGATTCCCATCCATAAGCTGATTTGCCAGCTGGAGAGCCATGGAGCGGTCAGCAGGACCCGTTCACCCTTTAATAGCCCATATGGCCAGTGTGAAAGCCTAATGGGGAGTGGAGACCAGCAGTGGACTATTGTGGCCTGAATGAAGTCACACTGCTGTTGAGTGCTGCTGTGCCAGACAGATCCAGTATGAACTGGAATCAAGGGCAGCCAAGTGGTATGCCACTATTGATACTGCAAATACATTTTTCCCAGTCCTTATGGCTGCGGAGTGCAGGCCACTGTTTGTCTTCACTTGAAGGGGCATCCAATACACCTGGAATCAACTGCCCGAGGGGTGGAAACACAGCCCTGCCACCCACCATGGACCAATCCAGGCTGTGCTGGAACAGGGTGGAGCTCCAGAACATCATCATATGGGGCAATACAGCAGAAGAAGTTTTTGAGAAAGGGGAGAAGATAATCCAAACCCTTCTGAAAGCCAGTTTTGCCATAAAACAAAGTAAAGTGAAGGGACCCGCACAGGATCCAGGTTTTGGGAAGAAAATGTCAAGATGGATGTCATGAGATCCCAGTGGATGTGATGAACACAGTAACAGCCATGTTTCCACCAACTACTACGAAAGAAACTCAGGCTTTCTTAGGTGGTGTGGGCTTTTGGAGAATGCACATTCCAAACTACAGTATGATTGTAAGCCCTTTTTGTCATGTGACCCGAAAGAAGGATGATTTTAAATGGGGTCCTGAACAAACTGAACAAATTAAAGGGGAGACAGTTCAAGCAGTAGCCCCTGGGCCCATTCAGACTGGGCAAGATGTAAAGAATGTGCTCCGCACCGCCACCAGGGAGAATGGCCCTACCTGGAGCCTCTGGCAGAAGCACCAGGGGAGACTCGAGGTCAACCCTTGGGCTGTTGGAGTCATGGATGTAGAGGATGGGAGGCCTGCTATACTCCAACTGGAGAAGAGATACCAACAGCTTACAAAGGGGTTTGAGCTGCTTTGGAAGTGATCAGTACTGAAGTGCAGCTCCTCCTGGAGCCCCGGTCACCAGTGCTGGGCTGGATGTTTAGAGGGAGGGTGTCCTCTACACATTACACAGCTGGGGCTTCATGGAGTAAGTGGGTTGCAGTGATTAGACAATGAACTCAAATAGGAAATCCCAATTGTCCAGGAATCTTGGAAATTATTATGGACTGGCCAGAAGGCAAAGATTTGGGGATGTCACCACACCTTCTCTGGGCAACCTGTTCCAGTGCCTCACCACCCTCACAGTGAAGAAAAGTGAGCAGGTTTATACTTGAAAACAAATGTTAGAGCAGCTGAGTAACACTTTAGGACCAACTGCAATGGTCAGTCTATAGCAGAGATGGGAAGCTGCCACTCTTTTCTAGCTTGGCAACAGTTATATATACAGGACAGTAAGGTGTGGCTGCTGTATGGTTTCCAGTAAGATCAACTCCACCAGAAATGCAAAGGTGACTACCTCTGGAGAACAACAGAATTTAGATCCCTCAGAAAGAGTTAGCATTTAAATATCAAATGCCATAATGACTTCACACAAACCAAAACAGGAACAATTAGGTAAAAAGGCAACAGATACTTCTTGCTCCATCGTCCTGCAGAAAAAAAAATGGTTCAGAGATCTACAGACAAAATTCAGCAGCTCCATGGGTAACTTTAACACTGCTCACAGGTCAAATTGACCAGGTAGAAAATGTGGTTTATGATATCTCTGAAAGTCTGAAAAGAGATGTTACATCAGGAATGTAACATGAAAATTACAGCATTACTTAGCACATTGCACAATGTTGACTACCCTTCTCTGATTTTAAAATTTAAATATAATTAGGTCACCTCACATTATCTGGTTCACCAAACTAACATCCAATGGATTCATCTGGGGACAGAACGCTGATGAAAAATAAGGACTGTTGATGTGCCTACGAATTAAAAAGCCAATTTCTTGTGTTATGTCTGCACATTAACAAATCCACCATAAAACACTTTAAACTTTTAAGTTCATTGTACCATAGCCTGCAACAACAATGGGCTTCTGAGAATGTGAAATCAGAAAACCAAATGGTTTTTCCTATCCACATCTGTAATATTTTAATAGGGAGAATGGGCAACTGCTAGTTATTACTGCATGAGGCCGCTTTAACATCTGCTTGAGCTTTTTATGTTCACTAGCTGCTAGTTTCCATTCTGTTAGGGATTTTTTAAATTATGGGTTAGACTGACCATGTAATAGAATAACTTAATTTCATGCTGTGCTAGAGTTCAGCATCAATCTTCTTCCAAAAGACACTTCTTACTGAGTGTGAAGCCCCCTCAACCACTTTGTCCTCCAACTCCTTTGTTGCTTCCTTCCTTTAACAGAGAATGGTTTGGATAATTACCAGTTTTGATGGGTTTTGTCAGCAAGAGACAGGAAAAGGTTAAGAGACACACAGGGCCTTTACCTGATCTCACGTCTAATCGCAGAACATCATACCGTTAGATATGCCAAATAGGGTATTTGCTAACAGGACTGCACCATGAATAACCTTATTTTCAAAGCTATGCTTACATGTGAACTAAAGGTCTGGTCTTTGCAAAGTAACTACTTTACTTCTCTGCCATACAATTTCTTTCCCATCTTGTCTGACCTACTTTTATCCTTTTTCAAAAGTTGTAACAGGCATATTTTGTATCTCTTGCTCACATAATGTTCTAAAGGCAGCTATAGTCGGTAAACAGGTTTTAATACTTAACTTTCCGTATCCTTGTCTAACTGAAACTGCTTTGCAGAAGTACAAAAGCTACCTACAGAGCTCAAAAACAAGTGTTGGGGCTGTGAATTTAAAAGTTAGCAATGCAGAATTCAGAGAGCCATTTGCCTAACATGTAAGTAAAACTGGGTATTAATTTCTGATTTCTGCATGCTGTGCAGAAAATTAGACTGTGGAATGCCAGGTTTCAGAGTGATGTACAGGGCTACATGCAGCTTTGGAGTATACTGGGAAAAATAAAACTGATCAACTGTCATTAAGGGAAGAACACAAACTACCTATGCATACGTTCAGTTGAAGAGTATGACCACCCTCATTCTCAGGGAAAATATGTCTCCAGTAAAAACTGAAACAGAGAAAGCAGAATAGTTAGGTCATGTTTCCTCCAACACTTTTTTCCATTCACTCTCTTCTCACTATAGCTAACATTTCTCATTATCTTTGCAACTGGAGAAAAAGTTCTGTCCTTACAAGTTATTATGATCACCACCCTGGAGTAAGGACTACAAATGAGTCTCTCAACCTCTCAAGTAGTATCTTAATGTTTTAGGACTGGTCTTGCTACTTCAAAAAATCACATGAGAACTTGGATCTTCAAAAAGTACTAAGCCCATTAATGAAAATGTGTAAGTACATACCTTCCCCTCAGGAAAAAACGTGTATCACATTAGTCTAACACAGTTAATGTAATACATCCTCTTGGGCAGCTACAGAGCAGTTGGATTATGCAAGTCATTACCATTTGTAATTATTTAAAAAAAAAAAAACAAACCACTAGTGATATTGTTGGAACAGTATTCATTGCAAATCTTACAAAATGAACATTTAAACTTCACTGCTTAGGCGATCTCCCAGTATTCAAATTCCTTCCTGTAAAGTTTTTTTTTTTTTGTTTTGGGGTGCTTTTTATATTTAAAATTTAAGGTAATGAATTATAAATAATTAAGCCTCTCATTCTCTCTTATGCTCAGGAGATCTGGAAGTCTAACTTAGTTATTTTGGCACAATAGAACCAAATATGGCAAACAGGGCACTCTGTGCTGGAAATATGAAATCCTCTCCTGTATGTTTGAGGGTGTTTACTGTGGACTACCTTGAATCTGACCCTAGTGACTGCATCCACAGCTCTAAATCATCTTCTAAGGTAGTTTCAAAAGAATTCGAGTTTGTGTGCTCCAAGAGTGCTCTGCAATAGCAACCAAAATTCAGCAAGTCAAAAAAAACCCTGTGATTCACCCCAAAAGCTTGGGTTTTTATTCAAACTAAATTAAAAAAGCAAGCTCAGTCCCCAATTTCCCTATCTGAATGAAAACAGAATTACATACTTGCAAGAAACCAACACAGCAGGATACATATGACTCATTAAATGGTCATGACATGGTTTCTAAAATTCCTGACTAAAGCAAGAATTTGAGAAACAGATCGACAAATTAATAGATCACGTAACTGCAAGCTCATCATTTTCTAATCAGTGAAATTCCCCTACTTCCAAAAAGTTACAAAGCCAATTTACCAGCACAAAACTTCATGATTATCAGGACAAAGTAAACAGTGGATTTGCTAGAAACAGCAGCTTTTACAAAGTTAGAATTTAATTTCTGATCTGAGTAATAATGTTGCTGGCTCAAGAAAGGCAAGGGGGAAGAACAGGAAAGCATCAGGCCAGGCAGCCCAACTTTGACCCTGTGAAGGTTACACAGCCAGTTCTACTCAACTTCACGAAAGACAAGGCAACTAGGAACAAGCAGCATGATGTTACCACAGGCAAATCACACCTGACCAACCCAACTGCCTTCTATTGTGAGATGGCTGACCCTGTGGACACAGGAAGAACAACGGAATTTGCATTCCTTGATTTTTAGCAAGGCCTTTGACAAGGTGATGCAAGTAATGAAAACAAACTCTTCTGAGAGGTGCACAGTAACGGGATTAGGCTAGGTAATGCACACAGGTTGCAGCAAAGGAAATGCCAATTATTTTTAAAAACACCCAAAAAACCAACTGTTCACAATGGGAAGAATCAAACATTGGAATAGGGTAAGAGAGACTGCGGAATCTCCACCCAAGAGACTGAGACTCAAAGCCTGCAGCAATCTGATCACACTTGATCTTTTTCCAGCAGAGGGCTGGGCCAAATTATCTCTAGAGGATCCTTCCAAACAACATTCTTCTGTAACTTTAGCAGCACAGTAACTTGTATCAAAAGCAAATATCCAATGTATTTTATTGGCCATGGACACACACTGCCAAATGGAAAAGTTCTAACTGCTGAACAGAGATTAGTGTCCTCTACCCTCTCCTTTTGTTCTTGCTGTGGTGCTTTGCCATGACTTGATCAGATTTTCATAGCCTGCTTGAAGCAGGTTAGAGTAAATACCTCTTGGGTGATAATAAGCAGCTGGAGATGGAGTAGAGTGAGTAAAATCTTCACACTAGCATTCAGATCCCCAAAAGGATATAGGCTATGGCTTTGCCATTTGTCAGACTGCAAATCCATATACCGTGGGTATATTCTTCCCAAGGTGGGCTGCTTGATCAAGACAGCTTACTTAATGAATCAACACCAGGTTGCAGCCCCTGAAAGAGACCTCAAGTCTTGGCTTGACCATAGCTTGAAGAAAATATGGAAGTTCCACATCAGACTTGTGCAATGATACAACTGAACAGACTATCAGATGGCTGAAGTTATTCATTTATCACTCACTTTGAAGGTACAAACTGAAATCATCACAAGAACCAGCTTGACGATCTTGTAGAAGTTCTACAGCAAACTAAAAAAACAACTAAGAGCAAACTCATATGGTGTATCAGGCTCAAAGGGACAGGATTCACCTCACACCTCAGCTAATGGAAAAGGAAGTACTCAGCCAAGTTAGTTCTTACAGCTTTTTTTTCTTGCCTTCTGGTTTTTTTTAAGTCAAAAAGGCAACACACAGTGGGATCAACTACTCCCAGAAGTTGTCTAACCCTCTTCATTTATTAGAAAATGCTCATAGTGAAGTTGCTACAGTCAGGTGACATCAGTCATGAGTATTTTAAGGAACCATTCAAATTATAAAAAGAAATATGCATGTTTCACTATGATCCCTTTTCATTATATTATTCAACCTCAACATCCTGTTGTGGCATTTCAATCTCCTAACTCCCAGAAAGAATCTCAGACTACTTACTCAGGAAACACAACAGGAGAGAAAAGAAACAATCAGTAAAGAAAAATAATTGACTTTTTATTAGCACTTCAAAAATTACCTGATGTTCCATGGTAAAGCACAGTTTTAAAGATAACACTGGTACCTCTGAACCAACATAACAGTATGGGTTTTTTCCAAATAGAAAGGGAAAAAAGAAGCGTCCTCCCCTTATTGTTTTTGTTTTGTTTATTTAAGAAAAGCTAAGTATTACATTAGCTACTTATAAGCAGAAACATGTTGCATACTGCAGTTAGATATTTCGAGTCTGACAAGACAAGAATGAATGCTTTAGGTTTTAAAATCCCTTCAAATCCCTTTTTTGCTTAGTTGGGAGGGCAAAAGAGAGGATTATTTCCTTGTGTTCCCCCTCTTCCCATTTCCCTCCTATTTTTTGCAGACCTGAAAGTTGAATAAAATGAAATCAAGAGGCCATACACGCTACATTCAAATACAGCTGCCATGATGTTTTAAATTAAAATTTAATTGCAAGTCTTTTCCTGCAGTGTATGACATATCAATGCTTACATGATACTTTTTATTTCAAATTATATAAAAGATATTGTAAAAAGGGTAGCTTCTTTCATACATTGTTACATTTCTTAATGCATTACCTGTTCAAAGTCTTTAAGCGATCTTCACAAAAACAGAGGTAGCTAAGTAGAAATACTATGGTTTACATGAGGTCTCTATACATGGTGTAATAAAAAAAAAGTTTGTTCTATCAATCAGGATGGATTAATTTCAAGACTGACTTCCTAATAGTTTGTCTTCCTCTGATATGAATGCTTTCTAATGCAAGTAGAGCTATTCCTGTTTGGCCTTTGTCACCATAGACAGTTGCTACATCATTATGTAAAGATGATAAAGTCATTTTATTAGGCAAGTATTTGAGTTCCACTCAAGTACATTTAACATAATCAAAACAAAAAAAAAAATTTCATAATTATTTGCTGAAATTATTATGAGAATTTAACAGTGATTTTAATTACATTAGGGAGAAGTCAAATAATCAAAACACTGGATTAAGTTTGGTATGTTTCTGTGCTGTCCAAACAATAGCTTATTTATTTAGAAAAAAATCTAATAAACTCCAGCATCTTAAATATGTTCAAAAGTGCCTTTTCCAGCATCACAAAAATGTTAATTAAGAAAGCATCATTGAATTTTAAAGTAGCAAATACAGTTAAAAGTCTAAGTGAACATAAAATGAAAGAGTGTGGTCCAAATTCTGTGAACAGATCAGATGTATCAAGATGCTCTATCTGTGCAGAACTGGACCACATTTTTCCCCATACACTCAAAAAGGCAATGACTGGAAAAGATGGAGAACTTAGCAGCTGCTTAAAACAGTTAAGCAGTGCAAGTAAGTGTACATTTCATTGCCAGGCTTGAAAATGACTTGGTAGGTCCCTGAAATCCCCTGTTTTGTTTTAAGTAATGTAAGTGGGCACTACAAAAAAGTAGGACTGTATTTTAAAAAGAATTAGCTTTCCTAAAATGTTCCTGATTCACAGCATCCACACAATTCACAAAAGAAACAAAATATTGTTTAGAATCTCAAATCATGTAAGCAACTATATGCATCTGCTCGCATCCATTTGTAATTTTGCTTTAAGTTTTAATGAAATAAATAGTTGTTTCATCCAGCTTTGGTAAGCCAGAATACAATTTTGGCACAGTATTTTTTAGTGAATTTCCATGACAGAAGTAAAGACAGTAAGGAGGAGGAGCCAATAACTACTTAAAGATTACCACAAGTTATTAGTTCCTGCTTCTAACAGCCCAATGTTAACCTTAAAAAGCACATTTTCATTCTTTAATGTACTGCCTCATGGGAGACTTAGTCTGAAGCGCTAATGTGCCCATCCTTTCATAAAACCCTACATTTCCTAACCAAACTATATCCCCTAGATATCAATGCAGTCTTCTCCAAATACTGGCTGCATTGTAACAATAAAAGATTTTTCTAAGTCTTGTTTTCCATGACCTCTGTGACAAAACTGTAGTCACAATCATGAGTGGAATATAAATCAGTATTTAGCTTTG
This sequence comes from Falco biarmicus, assembly GCF_023638135.1. Taxonomy (NCBI): domain Eukaryota; kingdom Metazoa; phylum Chordata; class Aves; order Falconiformes; family Falconidae; genus Falco; species Falco biarmicus. Next base: position 69,551,289 of record NC_079311.1, read on the forward strand.
ATACGATTCCCTGACTTTGGCCTGCAGGGCATCACAAGTCTTCTTAGCATCACCCAACAACATGGCAGTATTGGGTTTGTAGAAGATTGGATTGTCCACCGCTGCATAACCGACTCCCAAAGATCTCTTCATTACAATGACCTGCACAGAAAGAATTCATGCTTGAAACAGCAAAAACCAACCACCACGCCCACACAAAGACAACACAAAACCAGCTGCCACAAAGAAAAGGCAGAGGAAGAGAGATCCCAAACCCAAATAGTGTGCTCACTGCTACAAAAATGTATTTTTAATTTTAATATAGCAGACAAATTGATACCTGAACGAGGTTCAGAAACATGTTATTATTAAACACAGTATTGCATGTCAGATGAAGAGACTGTAGACACTACACATCCATATGCTCTTACTTTATTCCATGAAATAAAGTCAAAGCAAGATGGACACTGATGATTGTAGCATAGAAGGGTTTTAAGGGTTTTTTTTGTTTTTAATTATGTTAAGAACCCAATTCCCTGATAGCAACACAATTCAGATCAGCGTTCACATCAATACTTGGTGTAACACTCTCTGGTACTTGTCCAGACTATGACTCTGTATTACTTCATACAGGGAATTTAAATTAAGTTTTAAAAAAACCCCACAAACCTAAATACATTTGAGCCACTGTTAGCTCTTGATTGTCAAATTAGTTAACCACAGCACCTTCAGCAGAGAAATTGTGACGCTTTACCAGCTTTGACCATATACATGTTTATTTCTCAAACTGCAACACATAGCTATGCACAAAACTGATAAATGTATGTGCCCGTGTCCGAGTACTCGAATGGCTAACCAACAGAAGTACCGGGGCTACAACTGGCTTCAGAACAAGAGATCAAAGATCTCCTATCAAGGAAACTCAAGTATACGTATCTTAGGTAAGTCACTGCTGCTTTCAAAGAGCAACACTGGCAAGGACTAAAGTGTCAGATCAGTCTAGACAGGCTACACTCTCTACTCATTCATTGTTTGGGTTTTTTTTATTATTTAAGTATAATACTAATATTTTTATTTCTACCTCAACATTAAAACTGTCAAATTTCCCATAAATGCTTCAGGGTTGCAGATGTCAGCAGAATATAATTTATTCTAATCCCATTTTTAGTAAAGTGCTTTCATTGTTTTCTTCTACTGCAGTCATCATTAGTTCCACTAAAGCACTTGCTGATGATTACAAAATCATGTACTTCATCACACTTGCAAAATACTGACTGGTTTGTTGGATGCCTTGCAGAAAAGCTTTTCATGGAAACCATAAAAGTAGAGTATTATTATCTTATCCTACAAACCCTGTTTTTAAAAGCATGCTAACTATGGCAGGTGCTAGCACAATTCTTATCATCTCACCTGTTTGGACTTCCAGACCTCAAGAACCGGCATGCCAGCTATGATAGAGTTAGGATCTTCCTGAGCTGCTGAATTAACTGTATCATTTGCACCAATCACAAGCACCAAGTCAGTTTCTGCAGCAAGACAAAAAAGAGAAAACTAATGAAAAATTAACTGAAACCTGAACACTGAGGCTGATGTTCATTTTCATGTTAAAACTGATCTTTAAGAGGCAGAAGAACCCCTTACTCTACAAATATTTATGGGGACTTTGGTCACAAATATTTTACAAACTTATCAGGTAAATTATATGTGAGAGTCCAAGTGTCCGCCACGTACCTCCAGCAAACTGCAAGCATCCACAACCCCATTCCAAGGGAACTGTTAGACCACTGCCATACAGAAGTTAAATCCTTTGATATTTAAATGTGGTTCCATACACATCTGTGTGTATTTCATACACACATCATCACTTAACAACTTGTTTGTGCCTGGCTTTTCCTTGCTCTTTCAAAAAACCTTTTACCAGCAGCTTTCTGATTTTTAAATAAAGACGTAAGAAAGCAAGAAGTTGTCTGTACAATTCTATACTGGTTTGCAAGATATGACAGTGTCAAGTACAACACCTGACCTGAAGAATTAATTGTAGTTTTCCTGTATGTAGCAGTAAGAGAGAAGAGAGAAACAGAATTTGTCATTTACTTCACAGCTATAAGCAATTAAATAAATCCAAACCAACCAAAAAAACCTGCCCTTGGTTCTGGAGGAAACATGTTTGACAAGCCTGTTTAATCTCCCTTTAATATCTACTCTCTTCTGTACTCCTTCATTCAATATTTCCCTTTGTTTTACCTGTCTATACTCTCTGCTTCTCAGTCAGGCTATTTCTTGTACTCCTCTGTGCTCACTTGCCATCAGCTGGGAGCACACTCAGGTTGCAAGAGAAAGACCTCTGCTCTCTCCAGTGGCATCACAACAGGCACAAGAGAAACTGAATAGCCTGGCTGAGATTTTCTATTTTTAAAATCGTTGTGTGATGTAACAACAGAATCAAATAAAAATTGATAAGATCAAATCCAATCTGCTGGAAACTTACAGCTTGCATGCTTACCTGGGAAGTCTTCATTGATCTCATCCATTTCCAGCACAATATCATAGGGAACACCAGCCTCTGCTAGGAGTACATTCAGCTGACCAGGCATACGGCCAGCCACAGGGTGAATACCGAACCTAACAGGAAAGGAAGTTCAACCCCATTAAGGACGACTGCACACTCTGTTTTATACAGTAAAATTGCCCCCTGTGACCTACAGGGCTGAGAAATGCTTAAGTGTAAACACACACGGGAATTAATAAAATTAAATGGTTAAACCTTAACAATATTGTAATTATTTTCCCAGTGTTGCAGAGAACTGAATGGGTGGGAAAAGGAACGAGGTCCACAGATTAGACTCCTCACCTGGAGAGCAGCTGTTCCTTTTCTGTAAAGTTAGAAGTATGACTGACATAACAGGTATGCAAAAGAATATATTCTTTTCCCAGTAAAGTTAAATAAGCTAGTAGCACATTTTCAATCTTTCCATCATAAGAAGACTCTTTAAGAAAGTTGTTGCATCTGCAAAGTGGCTTTGGAGAGCCTGATGGACTCTTCTAGTGGCAACACAGAAGGAACTCGTGGCAAAAAATGCCTAGGAATGCACCACTGTAAGATGGCCCTAGACAGCAATTTTCCACCCAGCAATGGCTTATACCAACAGGCTTTTCTTCGATTACTTTTGAAAGTAATAGGACTATTTCACCGTTCTGACTGGATACAATCATCAGCCTTAGCCATAACACACACGGTAAGCATCTGCATCCTCCTTCCAAATAATACATCTAAAAACTTTTGACAGATACCTTTGATTTGCTTTTTATGAGTAAGCCTTTTTGCTGCAAAACAACCACCCATATTAATATGCTTTGTAGGTCTCTTACATCATGGAAAAGTGAAAGCACCAAAGAATAAATGAACTGGCCACAACACAACACTCTTCATAAAAAGGCCTAAACACTGTGCAGCCTTCCTGAAGCACAAATCCACTCATAGACCTTGAAATGGTCTTGGCAAATGACCTTACTGACTCAAGTGTCTCTAAGAGAGTATGTGTGGTTACCATGGTCTAACACTCCAAGAGAAAAATCATCAGGGACTCTACTTTAAGCACAAGACAATGCTTTTCTGAATTAGGTTAAACATGCCACTTTCTTCTCATGATCGAACTTAGGAGGAGGGGAAAAAAAGGAAAAAAAAAAAAAAGGCAGGGGGATTGAGAAGATGCAGAGTTTAGAAGCTGTACCAGTTCAAGCGTAACAATTTAAGAAATGTTTTCAGAACAGCTAAAAACCAGTTTAGATAGAATACACTGCTTATGAGTTACTAAAAGTTCAGACAGACACACACAGTAGCAGTGGGAATCTTACGGTATGAATGCAGTTCTGTAAGAGTAAAAACCTGACAAAACTCAGAACAAAGACGTTAAACTGGTCTAACTGTAACTCCCAAAGATATATTTTAATTACAAGCAAATCTACTTCTTGTGGGCAGATTGTACTCTTCTGCTCATCTACTGGCCCTGAATAAACTAGGCATATCAAAGTCTACTCTCCTATGCATTTTCTGTCTTTCCAGCCCTTGGAGCTATCGCCAAATGTCATGCTGACTCAAGCACACCAGAAATGCCTCAGGTCAATGTTGTATATGGCTGAAATTAAATGTTTAATAAGGAAGCTAACATGTACTTTGGAAGAGACATAAAATACCTATGAGAAAACTGTAAACTCTTGGATTTCTGAACAGAAATTTCTGAGCAGAAATCCAAGTCAGTCAGGAATGCAATAAAAGGACTTCTTCAGAAAGGAGGGGAAGACTGATAAATCAGCTCTGCATGACAGACAGACTATCACATATTTCTATTTTCAACTCCACTGCAATGGAAGTGGATAACGCAGCACTGATGGTCCACAAGTCACAGTCCAATCATCACAGATCACTTGTGAATTTAACACTCTGCAAAAACATCCTTAAAAGGGCAACCGAACACTCCAGCAGCAAGACAGCATTAAGACAATGCAAAGATGGGACAATGGGTAACTCCAGCAACAAAATTAAGGACATATGATTAATCCACATAATACCAGATATACTACAATTTTAAGCTCTAGGTCAAACAGCAGGATAAACGCTAGCTTTAAAAATAAATACTTTTAAAGAAACAAAGAGAATAGATTGTATTTGGCTAGTAAATTTTTGGGATCCTTTTGCAAAGGACAATACCTAGAATCAGAAAAAGGTGAGCAAATTACAGGACAAGACATTAACAGCTTATGTTTCACACCACTCAGTAATATAAACCATGTGTAGTACTGCAGCTAGTCTTCAAGTGTACCAAATTCAATCACTTGCAGTACAGTAAGAGAACTTTTATTCTGAAGTATACTTGAGAAAACCCATCACTACTCTGGCAGTGAAAATAGATTTTCCAACAAAATTCTCTTTTGTTTCTAATAAAATTATTTGAGCATCTTTTCAACCAAAGCTACTTTGGCAATACACAAAACAAAATACTTGTGAGGTTTCTATTAAATACTATATACACATACAATATTATTTCAAGGGCTGGAAAGCCAAAATTTAAGCTGCCAAGAGAATTAATGTCACCTTTGGCTCTTGCCAGGAATGGTGAAGTCAAAGAAAGAAGAAAATAAAGGGGATAATTATCTTTGTTCAGGAAGAGTCATGGCATGAACCATCAGCAGCTGGAGACTTCTGACAGACTCTGCTTGAAACCACATACTGCATACTCACAAAGTTTGAGAAAGCTGCTCAGACAAAAGCTTTTTGGATAAATACTGAAGTGACTCCCAGAGGTCTGCTTCTAAGAGCCTGTTAACCAAATATGACAGTAACCAGCCAGTACCTCTTGAAACTGGATGTGCAAGTGTGTCAAAAAGAATCATTAAAAATACGTGCTTATCTTCGTTATTTCACAAGATAAATTCTATATGCATCTGGAGAAAAATTAACCTGTCCAATAGAAAGCAGAATTCAGGTAAGCACTGAAACAGTGACAGCCAAAATCCTTGATGGCTCACAACACGTCTAATAAAAGCTGCCTATCTTGCTTCTGACTCGCAACAGCAGCAGTTCGTCAAAGCTATGTGCATTGTGCGTTATGGCAGAAACATTGTCATGTATGCTCTCCCAGATGTTCAAAATATGAACCTCATTCATATTCAAAAACTGAACACACATACAACTGTAAGAGACATGTTTCATGGAAAAAAAATGTTCTAAAGTGAAAAACTGACAAGTTTATTTGGTATATTTTTAATATCAGCACTCCCTTATGTTGGTTGGTTTGTTTTTAAATCAAGCCAGAAATCTCACAGTCTTTGGCTTTCTGTTTACATAACATCAAGTTTTCAGTCTACATATACTTTACTCATAACAAAGATTCACAATCATACTGTGTCTGACTTGAAACATTATTCTGGTAATTCACTGAAACACAGAATTCACCAGGAAATTTTTCTCTTGACCCTGACCATGTAATGTAGGGCTGGCTTATCATGCCCAGCTGTCATGTAACTGAAGTGAGCGTACACCTCCTTGCTGCTAAGCTTCACACCTGAACAGCAATAGTACTAGGCAACGATATCCAGCCTCTTTAACCAGCTTCTTTTGGATACTTTCTAGTTTTAGAAAGGCAACACAGCACACTGAAAAATGAGTTTATATTTTGAACCTTTTTGTGTAATACAAAGAGTCCAACATTTTATTTTAAATTTAGACTAAATATCTAAAACTCCTGACATACACATCCTATCTAGGACAGCATTTTCCACATCGAGTGCGCTTAAATTCAGGGGGTAAAAAAGTTAAAGCAGTTGTCTTTTTCATACCGCCACAGTCAATACTATTTCATTAAAAAAAAATCACCAGAAAATCTCAAAATGGAAATTACTTTTTATACAGTCCATAAAGTCAGTCATTACTATAACTGGCCAGATGATGTGCTTGTAATGAATACTGAACGAGCTAGCATCTACATAACTCAATGCAGAAGTGTGTCACAATCACTTCATCTATGTAAAGATAGGATTCCTGTCATTACGCCAAAGCTGGACAGAGTGACGTAAGTAACATTTGGCTGGTGCCTAATTTAGCTTACTCAACACTTTCAACATTGTATATACAGAGAATAATTTGCCCAAGGGTTTTGCCTCACCTCCTCCCAGCCACATTCACTTTATTTCTGTTTTGACACCTCTCCACCTCTGTTTCCAGTACAAACAATAATCTGTTACTCAAGATTAACGGGGGGGGGGAACACCAAACAACTAGATGAACTGCGTAGTACATCATTCAGATATTCCACAGCTTGAATCCTGCCATATAACAACAGCTGCAGTGTAGCATGACTTGTACCACAGTATAATGCTCTCATCACACATTACAGATGACTATGTAGATTATTAGCTTCAAAGGACATAGCTACCTTAGGCTTGGTGTCATGTCTGAGGCAACCTATCCCCAGAAACAGTACTTCAGCACAGACTAAGCTCAGGGGTTCTGCTGGGGGCAGGTCAGTTTAACTGAATTAAATTAGTTCAATTAAGCACACTTAAGTAAGTATTGGTAACTACTTCCATCCACTATGGTTTATCACAGCAAGGGCAAGATCCAAATATATGGTATGGACCTTAGCTCAATGCAATAACCCTCCCAAGAATCCAACTGCAAGGAAGAAAGAAGTGTCTGCTTCCATAAAGCATCGCAAACTAAGGTCGCCCAGAGCTCAGCTGGCCCATATGGAACCAATGGCATACCTATAATAGACCCCCAGGAGCATATAGCTATAGCTGCCTCCTTGCAGCAGCAAATCAGATACAGCAAGGTTTGCTAGCTCTCCCTGGCTACACCAAGACAGCACTTGAGCTAACAGATCTGTTGGACTCCATCTGTCCCTCCATCTGCATCATTAGTAATTCAGAACCCACACAGTTAATCTGACTAGAAAAAACAAATGAAGAACTGACACACATGTAGACACTTAGTGTCTTCCTAGTAAGTGCACTTCAGTGTCCTAGCAACTTGCATTAACACATGTTGTTCCTATGCTGCCATTCAGCAGTGACAGTAATTTCTATTTTATACACACCAGAGCCAAGCAGTATGTTAAGACTGGCTGGGAGAGTATCTTAACAGCTCATCCTTTAAATTCTTCTAGATTTTCTTGTAAAGCAACAAAGATTGGTAAAGTTAATCTGTTTTATTTATTAATTTGTACATAAATGTATAAATGGCACCCATTCACATGCTCTGTTACTCATAAGCAATTAGAACAATGGAGATAAAAAAACCCAAAACCCTAAAAACATCTGATTAGAGCTCTGCCATAAAGGTAGCAACAAAAAAAAAAAAAAAAATTCAGGTCCAACACTAAATCTATGCTGTCACATTTTCAAAAACTCGTGCTTCCATGTGCTCAAAAGTAATTAAGATTCTCTAACATCAGAAGACAGAAATCCAAGACTTTTGCACCTCAAATCCTGTGTTCAGTTTTGGGCCCCTCACTTCAAGAGGGACGCAGAGGGGCTGCAGCGTGTCCAGAGAAGGGCAGTGCAGCTGGTGAAGGGTCCAGAGCACAACTCTTACGAGGAGCGGCTGAGGGAACGGGGGTGTTTGGCCTGGAGGAGACTCAGGGGGGGCCTTTACCACTCGTATTTACAACTGCCTGACAGGAGGCTGTGGGCACCTGGGGCTTGGTCTCTTCTCCCAGATAACAAGCAACAAGACAACAGGAAATAGCCTTAAGTTATACCAGGGGAGGTTTAGATTGGTTTATTAGGAAAAGTTTCTTCACTGAAAGGTTGGTCATGCATTGGAACAGGCTGCCCAGGGAGGTGGTGGAATCACCATCCCTGGAGGTGTTTAAAAAAAATGTGTAGATGTGCTGCTTAGGGACACTGTTTAGCGGTGGACTTGGCAGCCCTGGGTTAACAGTTGGACTTCATCTTAAAGGGTTTTTTCCAACCTAAATAATCTACGATTCTAAGACATCCACCCATAAAAATGAGGTTAAAAAACCCCAAACCAAAACACTAGCATCTTAGTAACTAATTTGAAAGGCTGTTAAAGAGGCAATTTGCATTTCTCTCAACTATGAGTTACCAGAAAAGCAGCATATTTAATTATGAGTTAGGTTTAGAAACTCTATACAAAGCACAATTTTAAGAGTCCTTTCACCTGCAATACATTCTTCTTAGCAAGAATTTTTTACTACACAAAAAAAGCCCCTCATTGTTAGAAAAAGTCTCAGGAAAGTCATACTGTGGCAAAACAGTTAACTAGACATGGACACAAACAGCGTCAATTACTCCTGCACCTATGGGAATATATACAGTTAACAGTACTATAATGACACAGAATCGTTATATATCTACATATAAGATTACGATGGAATATAATTTAATTATGTAAAAGAACTCAGAATTTCACAACTAGGGGCCTACAAACAACACAGCATGTCACCAAGGAACTTTGGTGAGATCTTTCAACAATTTCCTCAGTTGTAACTCTGCAGAAATACACCAGTTGCAGAACAGGCATTTCCTCCCCAAGGCCAATGGATTCTGGGGACTACAGGATTCAGCCTATGAGTAGTTTTGCTGTTCTACCCATCCCTCACACGGGAAAACTATAACAAAGGCTCAGCAATACCCAGCTTTCTATGTGATCCTACTAATGCATTAAAGATGTATTCTGCTGCAAAACTATCTCAAGTAAGCAATGATGTTAGCTATGCAATTTAATAACTAAAAGAGTCTGAAGTTTCCAAACTCTCCCATATTTCTAAATTTAAACCTAGTCAAAGGTTATGCATCATGTTATATAATCTGTGCACTTCACTGAGAATGTTATGGCTATAGGCAAAGTAAATGAAAACAACAGCTCCTCTGGATCAATCGTGAGTCATGAAGCAAAAAAAACCCATAAGACAGATGCAATTTTCCTTGGCACAGCATGGGCATTACAAATTGATGACAATAGTATGTCCATGCTGGCACCCCTCCACAGAGGATGTGTGAGTGTCACTACATCTGGATGGTGACCGTACTAGGGTCCCGAGGCACTCCAGGCCAACTGAAACCAGAGGGACAGCAGCTGCACTTAATGAACACCGTGGGAGCTCCGCAAAGTGATGAAAGGCCTGAATTACCACAAACTGTAAATACAGATTTATTTCATTAAATACTAGGTAACCACTGCAGTGATCCTTTCCTGAAATCGACTCATTTCAAGTATAAGCCAGTTATTTCAAGGATTCATTCACATTTCTCCCTTGCAAAGCCAACATAAAAGGCAAACCCATTAATTCTCATTTCACTAAGGCTGATAAAAAACATAAAGCTCACCCCCACAGAAGTGCTGAAAGGAAAGCCAAAAGCATGTGACACTCGTTGCATTAGCCAAGAAAGGTTCTGTTGTCGCACAGCTAATGGGTCTTCAAAACTTTTAATGCCATTTGGACACACACAGAGCTTTTGCTAAACACAGAAGTAAGGTGTGAAGAGAACTGCTCCAGGAAGCAGATATACCAGCACACACACTCATTTTTCATGTATGCATGAACAAATACATTGATAAAGCAATTTTATATGCAAAATTGCAATGTTCTGCGTTAACACTAACAAGTAATTGCCTATAAACCCTACAGTAACCCTGCTGTTATCCATCACAACACCTGCTGTAAAACACTGCAAAAACTTGCCCATGAACTTTTAGTAAGCTTAGAAAAATATTGCAAGAAAAAAAAAACCAAAACCAAAATACACTGATTGCTAGAATACTGAGTCCCAAGGAACGTTACCACCCAATTGAAATAAACACATGGAAATCAGAGAATGAGTTTGGCTAACCAGCATCTGTCAAAATGAAAACCAAGCCTTGACTAATTTTAAAGTATTAAGTTACCATAATTGGAAAATAGTTTCCCAAACAATCAGCAAGGCAGGCATAATGTCAGCTTTCCAGTACTTTCAATATCTGTAAGGCCTAAGAAAAATTGAAGGAGGAAATGACTTTTGGCCAGTACTGGCACCTAAGAATTATCTCTGCTTTTTGAAGCAGCACTCCAGAATAAATCCATGGGACTGGCCACATGCACTCCAATAATGCTTCCATGAAGTAATCAAATAAGTCTAATAGTGGCCTTGCTTCCAATAGCAAAAAACTACAGGAACCCAGTAAGTGCAGGTTTAAGTTACTTAATGGATTGGATTATCACAACAGGAGAGGATCAGAGCTGCAATTCTTCACCCTCCAGAAGAGAAGGCTCAAGGGAATCTTATCAGTGTGTATAAATACTGATGGAGGGGAGTAAACATGACAGAGCCAGGTTCTTCTCACTGGTATCCAGTGAAGAGACAAGAAGCAATGGTCATAAACTGAAACACAGGAAAAACCTGTTTTACTCTGAACATCGGAACAGATTGCCCAGAAGGCTTCAAGTCTTCATCTCTGGGGGACTAGGTATTCAAAATCCAACTGGACAAGATCCTAAGCAAACTTCTCCAGCTGACTCTAGTTTGAGCAAGGGGGCTAGCTGAACCAGACAATCTCCACAGATCTCTTGAACTTCAACCACTCTGGAATTCTGTGAAGATTCAAGTTACATCAAAACAGTGACAGACGTTTAAACCCTCCGACCTTCCTGTGTTCACTAACTACTTTCTGAACAAATCAGACTGTAGAAACTTTCAAAGCATGGCATGAAAGAAGATACCACAACCTTAACGCTTGTAAGAGGCAAAGGGCTATCTGTGGTAGCTAAAGTCCTGCTGGTAATGTTAAGATCACATGGACTGACTTACGAGGATTGCAAGGAATGTAACAGGCATAAGATCTACTTTTAACAGAGACACTATATGCAGTCCAGAAACAGGAGCTCTTGAGCATCTGCAAGACACTTCTCATCAATGCACACTGAATGTCTTCAGCTATTCCAGCTGCAGGAGGGGTTAGCAGAAGAGTGAACAGGCAAGGTAAACTGTGGATTCCTAACCTAAGGACACCTAATATTATAGTGTGGTTAATTCTTCTCAGTATTGTTTAAAACATGTCAATCAGAATTAGATGTTACTGTCTGTATATTTTGGGGTTTATATATATAAAAATGTTTCTGTGTAGTAGTAAGCATCACTTCTATCCATGCAAGTCAGTTATCCCAGGAAAGAAGAAAGTCCCATGTTCACGGTGCAGAGGCTGCTACCCAATCCGATCTACCCTTCTACTTCATACCAGACTGACCGCAGCAAACACTTCTCCATACTGCAAGGGGCTTCTCATTTCCTGTGTAGGATCTTCACACTATTCCCACTGCAAACCTTTAACTACTCCCCAAGCAGACGAGTCCATTTCCCTAGGAAATCAGGACTTAGAAAAAAAAATAAAGCTATTTTAGCCTAGTAAACAATCCCCATTAATGGAGGTTTCTCTAGTAGGCAATTCAAGGCACTTATGCTAGGCCTGTGCTCTCTCCCTGTTGACTACAAGCGTAACGAGTAACTGTTCTTCCTGCACTGAAGTCTGCTCTTGTGATTACTCCTCACGGTAACGTATTTCCACAAACGGTTGCTTTCATAGAGCTCTCCAAGCTCCCCACCTTTAGAAAAGGCTTCTAACTGTTCCCTTGAACACAATACGAAAAGCTACAATAGTTTTATTTTTACAAAAAACTTCCTGCTTGTTTTGTACAAAAACACTACTACATCAAAAAGGCAGAGCATACATACCTAAAGGAGCTAACTTACCTTCCAAGAAAGTAAGATTTTATTGCTACAATAAAGTATGACATTTTAAAGCCATTCTTTTTAACTGAACTTCAGCATGACATAAAACAAAACAAAACCAAACAAAAAAAACCAAAAACCTATTCTCCAGCTGCTGGGGTTACCTCCAAAAGCCAATTTTAAGAAGAATGTAAGAAAGTAAGGGATCTTTTACACTAAAGCATAAAATTTCTAGATATTCAGCTACAGGTTAATAAAACTACAGCATTCCTCCGGCTACTATTTCTGCAAGAAAGAGGTCAACATAATCATGACTGCTGAAAGAAAAATGAGACCAAAACAAACACTTGTAGGAGATTTTAATGGAATGGGGGGGGGGGGGGGGGGGGGGGGGGGGAAGACAAAAACCTGGAATACTTTTCATCAAGGCAAGTACTTACCTGACATTTTTCCCTTGTTCTCTCAACATCTTCACCAAATCAGCTATGGGGTACTGAGCTTTTGCTGCACATAAGCCATAACCTGAAAGAATTTCCAAGTTTTAAACTATTTTTCTGTTTCGGTGCAGACAGAACAGTTACACACCAACAGAAGCTCTCATAAATAAAAATAAACAAAAAAAAATTATAAATATATATACACATACACACATCCCTCTGATACTCTCACATTCACAGCCTAACCACTTTATCTCTTCTTTTTGGTCTCCTGGCCACTAATAATGTAGTTGTTTGACCAGCCAAACTACACAAGCAACTTATTTCAGCTTCACAAAATACATGTTCCTTTTTTAAAAAAGGACGTTTCAGACACTGAAAAATTGATAAAGAGGCTACTGTCAGGTTGCTTCACCACCATTATCCTCAACAAAATTATGCATAATGCAAATCTAGTAGTTGAATATGACTTTTAGCAGCAAATACTCTTTTCAGTCTTTCTGTCTGAATTAATTCATCACAGCAACAATGTCCAGGAAGAAAAAGGAAAGTATAAATTATTAATGGTGTCCTCAAGGTCTGACCACAGCAGTAAGAGGAAAACTCCTTGAAGATGTTTGCAAACTTTGTTGGAAACAAAGGTAACTTCCCAAATTAGAACTCCACCTCACTGATGTTTTTCCCTTGAGCTAAAGCAAAATAAAAGACGACTTTGTTTTTTAGCCACCTTCTCATTCCAACAGTAAAATTAAATTTAACACAATAGCTGTAGCATTCAGTTGAAGGAAAGCAAGTCTCGAGCTATTCCCTACCTTACCTCTCTTAACAGGGAATGTGCTATCAAACCGTATGAGCCTACAGCCAACGTAACAGTTTCAGAAAACTCAGGGGTTTGGTTTTTAGGGTTTTTTCTACTTTATTTCCAGTATATATGGTAAACTAACTAAGTTTTACATGGGTTTCTGGCAAATTTTTTTAATAAAACAATGCAGCATCAAGCAAGTAGATGAGAAGTGTAAATAAAATCCTCTCTTTCAGTAACTTAACAGACAGGTGTTTTGGTATCGATACCACTGGTATTGTGGTAGTGCTTGGTAACTCACACCACAACAGCTGCACACAAAATTCACTGTAAATAAAATTTACAAAAGACAGCCTTTGTGCTGAAGAATTTAAAATCTAAAAAAATACGATGAATTCTGAAGAGACATACACAAGGAAAAATAAAGTGGCATACACATGTCTACACAGAGGAATGACAACTGACCTGGGAACAAAAACAGATTCTACAGACCCAGTCAATATTTGACATACTGAGATGCTGCAGCTGCAAGTCAGGCTACAGTTTTTTAGTTTGGGTTTTTGTTTGTTGGTTGTTTTGGTTTTTTAATAATACATCATCTAAACATCTTGCTGTAGGAGTCAAAGAGTGTCTTACCTGGAGTAATAATAATGTTATTTGCTTCTTTTATCATTTCAATTGCATTGTCCACATTGATTTCTGTGTGGGTTCCGGTAATTTCCATGGGCTTCCCACCAGCTGTTGATGTGGTGCCATACCCCCCTAGAATCACATTTGCAAGGGAACGGTTCATAGCCTGAAAGGCAAGAGGGTTTGATCAGCTAAAGATGAAATAAAAACAATAAAGGAAAGAAAATGACCACACAGAAAACTTACGAAAATATTACAGCCTTCCTGACAATAGTTTTTATCTGCTGGTTTTGCCCTGCTTACAAGCCAGAGCTTCTCTAAAACAGGGTCCTTAAAACAGAGACCCAGATCAACATAACAGCCAAACATCAGCTTCTAATACACTGCATTACACATGTAACCAGAGGATAACAGCAGTGGCCCAAGACAAGAGAGAACAAAACACCACAAACAGCAAATATCTTAAAAGGGAGGGATATAAAAGAATGCACAATTGATGACTGATTTTTTGCTTTACATACGTATATATACACACCCACACAATTTCTGCAAGATATTTTCTTAAGTTCTTGAACAATTCAACATGTAAGCACAGAACTGCTATATGACAGCAGCTCTTACAGGTAGTACAGAAGCAATGATCCTACAGCACCAAGACAGGAAAGAACGTAACAAAGCTAAGTAGCCACATAAAACTAACCAAATGCTAACTCAAAATAAATTGTAATGAACTGAATGGGACCATTAACTTACTGGCTGAGCACCAAATAGGAACAAGAGATCTTAAACTAGGAGCTTTAAGAGGAGAACACATCCTGAAAATTTGGTTCTGTTAGATACATAGCCAGGAAAAGCCACTGGCTAAATGTTTTCACTGGCATGTCTCCTTGCGAGTGTGGTCCCAAAGCAGTATCTGGAAGTAGGCAAAACTTGTAATTGCAGTAAACAAAACTTTAGAAGCAGGAAAGGAACAGGATAAATTGCTTCTTTAATTAAACATGTGTGTCATACATCTGCTGTGCTAGCTCAGAAACCACAGCAAATTTTAAGAATGGATCTGGAGAGGCACACATACAAGTGAGAGGAAACACCCACACAAAAGTATGCTTCCAAGCATCCATTTTTCACTGACATTTTAAATCATGCAACTCCACAAGTTTTTTGCTACAGCCTAAGATATGCTATTCTGTGAAATTCATCATCTAGGAAATAAGCACAACAAAGATACTAGAACTTTTGTTTTTCCTGATAAATCATCACCGTTTCAGATACTGTAAGGAAAACACACAAAGGCAGTGGAACCATCATCTTGCTACTGTCCTCCAAGTTCATATCCTCCAAGAATACGCTGCCTTTGATGTGTATCACAACACTAAACTGCCAAACAGAAAAACAGACTACTTGGTGTATGACAACAGTTAAGCATCTAGGTAAGATAGCCTAGACAGAAAAATACCCTCTTCAGACACTGCACTAAGCTTACAAGAAGCAAACCACTTTCTACACACAACTAAACCAAAAGAACAGTAAGACCAGGCCAAAGGGAAAAAAAGTTCAACTATTAGAAATCTGAGAGCCCACACAAAACAAGCATGAGATCGAAGCACCCTTGCCTGGGTCTGCACCAAAGAGTCAAGGAAAGAGAAGGGAAGTCTGGGGAAAAAAAAGGGGGTGGGTACAGAAGGCTTAAAAATGAGCCAAGACTCACCAAGCAACAATTAACCAATGCAGCTATGACCTACTCAGCACACAGACAGTGTGGAAACTCTTCTGCAGCCTCTTCCACCTTCTTTACCACCACAAACATACATGAAGAAAGTACATTCACAAATAATTCAACCAGCAGCAAACAGCCCTCTATGCTATGCATACACAGGTGATACTGGCCAGGAGCTTACAGCCCAGGGAAAACCAAACTCTTGACTCCCAAGAACTCCCAAGTCCTTCCACTGTGCCCACAGAAACCACACAGCTAATATAGGTGATGGGCCAGCATACTATTTAGAAGACTTGTCCCTTCTCTTGCTGTTTCATCACTCCAATTAATGGTTCTTCTTTGACCTGAAGCAGTTTCTCCGTCCCCAAGCATACCAATTCTAACACTACAGTTGCAATCAACAAGTATTCACTCTGCAAAACAATGGGAGAAGGATATGCTAATACAATCAAGTGTTCTGAAGAAGACACACTGTGCTAGTGTTTCAAATGTCACAATTCACAGGATGAGTGAACAGTACATGCCTTTGCTTTTTTGATTTGAAGTTCATTTATTTGCCCTTAACTCACCCTACTAGTAGGTGTAAAAGGGATGGATGGAAAATCAAGTAGGTAAGAGTGCAAAACCAAAGTGGCTATCTGAATACACACTATCCAATTTTATAAACTTAAACTTTTAAGAGATTATCTGGATAGGCTTTGGATGATTAAGCTGCACTTTTATGACAACAAGTAACTGGAAATGTTGTAAAAAGGAGGTTTCAACCATTAAGATGTTTCCACAAACACCTTCCCATTTGTACTAGATAAGCTTCAATAAATGTACTGCTTTGGATGGAAGTCATACAGGGGTGGGAGGGAGGGGAAACCTGGTACTTCATTAGCACAGGTTTCAAATGCCTGAAGCAGAGTTCACTGAAACTCTTGAACATCTTTTCTCATGAAATGCAGCTTCAATACTATCACAGTGAATCCCCTGGTTATAACAATGCTTTTAAAAGTAATGATTTCCATTAAAGGAAGTAAAGCAAAAAAGAAAAACGCTGGGCTAGAAACAAGTTATTCTGCTTATTGTGCAGCAACCATACAAAGTAATTTTAATTTTAATGGCTGATCAATTGTAATTGTCTAAGCTTATGTAACACAGCACAGTATTTCTAGATTACTACCTCAAAAGCTAAACTTTCTGAAGTTTGAGAAACACAGAGGAAAGCCACTCTGTCACTGCATACTATTTCAACAATTACTTCCCCAGGCTTCCTATTTACCTAGATTCCTCCAACCAACAGATGTAAATACCTCAAAACTCTTACAAGTGCTGAGAGAAGCTACCAGTAAATAAACAAAAAAAAAGGAACAGGACAGTAAAATTAAAATGAAGGTATAGAATGACAATGCCTACTGCTAAGTCCATACCCAACAGATTGTATTTTCACAAGACTTACAAGAATTTGATCTTTAAACAACATACTTTTCATGCCCGTGTTGCTCATAAGCATAATCTTTCTATGACATGGACTAAATCACTGACTGTATACAAACACACATGTATATATACTTACATCTAAAAAGAAGTCCCACGAGCCACAATCTGATTTCCTTTTGATAAGGATACACAAAATGTTCAAGAAAGAACAAGACTCTTTAAAATTCATACCTAGGATTGTTCATTTGAACTCACCTTCACAAAGCTGCTCAAAAATACTTTTTAAGGTTTACTGCAATTGTTCCTCAAGAGACATAAGAATCATACTAAACATTCCTAACATGGTCTAAGAGTCGGTCTAAAGAGAACAATATTGTCTCAACATTGCCAACAGAGACCTGGAGATGGAATGTGGTCCTCATGGACACCAAGACACAAAGACCCTGGGAAAGAGAACTGCACGGTACGAGGAGTACGATGCCGTTCCCTGCAACCTGGGACTGAACACCCTGGGAAGGAGAACTGAACGGTACGAGGAGTACTATGCCATTCCCTGCCACCTGGGATTGAATAAGGCTGCATAACAGCTGTCCAGAAGATGGATCACAACTGTGCTCATAACAACGAACCAGAAAACAATACGAGAACATGCCTCCTGGTCTGAAGCTACCCACTTCTGGGGCAAGCTAACCTGGCTCGAGAGGGCGGAGACTGGCAGAAGTCCATGGACCAGAGGAGGAGCAAGGTGTGTTGCTTGGCATAAAAAGATGCCTTCTTAGCAACTGAACTCTGGAGATCTTCCCCACCAGGGATCACGACAATCGGAAGGACCGGCAGGACGCTGCCTGGACCTGGGACCACAGGACGCCTTGGACCCGTGGTGGTAGCTACAATCCTCTTTCCTTTTCTTTTTACTTTTCCTTTTATTCACTTTTTGTCTTTCTATGGCACTCCGCTTTACGGGCAAACAATAGAATTGTGCTGTTTGATTGAAGCATAACCCCTTGGCATGGTCGCCTTGATTTTTTGCGCTTCGAGATCATGGTTAACGAACCATCATGGGTCCACTGAGTGGACCGTGATACATGGTAACACCACTATTTATCAGCAGAGACACAATAAAAGAAGACAGCTAGGACTGACCATAGCAAAACATCATGACGGGAACAGTGACAATGACCATACAAGAACACAAGAGCATAAGTGAAACAGAACTGCATTACAGAAAATCGGGACATTGGCAGCTGCTGCACTGTGGACAGTTTTCTTTAAAGTCATTACCCATCCACCTTTGAAAACAAAAAGGAGAGAGCCAGAGGAAAACACGACACTTCCAAACAATTGTTTTGGAGAAAAGGAGACCATTACTAGTAATATAGTATGACTTATGCACAAAGTTGAAGCTAAGGTTTGCTCTGACACAAACATTGGCATCAGCAATACATTAATGCAAAACTGCTGCCACCACGTGGTACTTCAAAGTAACAGCTCTGAAGAAAGTAGCACACTTTCTTACACTCCAAAATCCAAATTTTAAATTATTCTCTAATTTAACTAATAATTTTTTAAAGGAACGCACTACTTAAATTTAAGCTAAATTTAAAATTTATCAGCAGGAGATACTTTAACAACACTGTGGAGTGATAGGCTAAAAAAACCAAAACGACCGAGCACATGTAATCATAAATATTTCAGTTCAGACTGAAATCTTCAATGTCCAAGTCAATGCAAAAGTTTTCCTCAGTTTTGAGGTACCTATCTCTCCAAAACAAAGAGAGATGACCAACATCCAGTCCAACAGTTTCAATCAAGAATTTTCTACTCTGTAAACACCTACCAGTTTGGTCTTCTGATTGCTTATGTTCCTAACAAACATGCTGAATAAGGTTCTTTACTTCAAGAACAAGCACAGTTTCTTCTGACTTCTTACCACACACATGATGTAAGAGAGGATAGCCCCAGAGGAGCCAATAAGTGCACCAACAATGGTCAGCAAGTTGTTGTTCAGTAGGAAGCCCTCAGCACACAAAGCCCATCCAGAATAACTGTTCAGGACAGTAATAACTACAGGCATGTCAGCACCTCCAATAGCTGCTGTTAAAGTGACACCCTGGAAAAGGAAAGAAAATACTTCAGTATAAGCTATGACCAGGGAGAACATGCAGAGAAGACTGTCTGCGTCCAGCACTGAAAAACAAACACCAAGGTACTTAATAATGTATTAAGGTATTTTCAACGCAGGAGGCATGAAGCTGTGGCCTGAGATAGGAGTCAGTGGTTCTGGCTTTTGAGAGGAGACAGCAAGGCACTCCACTGTCTTAGTCTTGTGTTTAGCCACATATTTTTACTCACAAAATATCCTACCAGCTCCACGGGACTGTTCATACCCTTAAAGGATTCACAACAGAGCAGTCTTTGCAAGACTCAGTTTACACAATGGTAACATTCAGCACAAATTTTGCAAGAGCTGGTGTGAGTGAACAGAAAAAGTTACACCTGGGGATAGTCTTACTAAGTTATTATCATAACCTGTAGATCCACTGCTCTTTTGAGTATTTTAAGGGTAAACTTTACAAAAAGTCTTTTAAAATATCAGTTTGTCATATAAAAGGCTCCATTAAGACATAGCTGCAAAAAGTAATTATATACATACATACCTGTTTTCAGCAACAGTTCTGGCTTACAGAGAGTCAGTGGCTACTTGCTACTGAAAGTTAGCATATGGGCACCTGTGGCAACTGTGACTCGGGATGGTAAAATATAATCATAACCAGGAAACTTGCAAAGCTGAACAACAAAATGATTATTTAACTTGTTTCACCTCCTGCAATTCCCCAACTTACCATTATAGCTGAGAGAGCCGACACAGAACCTAAGCAAGTAATTCCCGTAGTATAACTAGGATCCATCATGTACGGAACCATTCCAACAGCACTGGCAGCCAACAATCCTGCATTCAATGCATGTCGACCAGGCAGCAGCAGTGGTGCAGAATTCAGGATACCTGCAATCAAATCCATATTCAGAGACTGACAGATATATGCAGGAGGGCCTGTCTCTCACCTTCAGAGAAGACAGAATACTTCAGCAAAAGAAGAATCAAAAAATAAGAAAAAGGGAGGGGCTGAAGAAAAAACAAGCTAGCTGAAGCTGAGACATTGTGCCGACTGAGTATTGCAACACATTCAAACTTCCTCTAGGTTCTCAAATACTCCTGTTTAAACTTGTCTTACTTCCTAATCTCACTGAAGTGCTTCAGAAAAACCAAAAAAACTCTTCTCTTGAAAAGCCTTTTTAAAAATGTACTCTCATTCTAGCCTCAAGTCTTTGCGCGTTGTGTCTGACGCTCTGTAACAGGAAGCCTTTATCCAGAGCTTCTCAGTACAGTATTATCTCAGTAATGAGTAATTACTTAGAAGAAATACATCTGAAATACATACTACTGACAAATCCTTCAAAAGATTATTAGAGAAGACAGCTTTCCATCCGTGTCATGCTTTCTCCCTCAATGGCTGGTCTCATAAACACTGAAGAAAGCAAACAGACGTCTCCCAAACGAACTATTGCAAAGCTAGTAACAAGATTAGTAGTAAAAAAAGCTCTAAGCTGGAACTTCTTATTATGGTATTATCTCAGTCTCTCAAAAGCTGTGTGCTTACAAAACCAAAAATAAATGTGATAAAGAAACCTTCAGGTGCTTAAGAATCAGGAATTAGTGAGTATTTAATTTAGAAGGCATATTTACTAAAACAGTAAGAGGTATGAAGCATGGAGTTTGATGGAGTTTGCGTTGTGGGTAAAAAGACAGTGAACTTGAGTCGTTTAAAGTGAGGCAGTCTGAACTGATACTGCAACCTACCTAACTAAATGCAGCCTTCTATGCTAAGAACAACATCCCATAAATATAAGTGGTGCTAAGTGCAGCAATACCAGATTTTCAATTAAAATGTCTGCTCAGGAATCTGAAGTTGTGATCATAAAAGTTCAATGAAATTAATTAGAGAAACAGTGACAGGCAGTGTCTTAACAACACTAAAGCAACACATTTCTGGACAAGATGAATGGAGGTAAGGTTACAAGAGTTGGTAATTAACAGCAGTAGTATGCTCAGGCACTGGAGAAAAACTTTTCATAGCTAAAGCTGTATATAAGTTAAATACAATTAATAAAAAAAGTACACTCATAACAATTAAACATATAAACTTCTACCCGATGCAAAATACAAGACTTCTTTCCAATTACACAGCAGTCTAAAGGCAGAGCTAAACCCTGGGCAGGGGAGCAGGGAATGCCCTTTAACAAATACTTTATTCCAAATGGAAGGTCTCACCTTGAAGTTTTCCATAGGCAACAAGAGAGCCACTGAAAGTCACTCCACCAATGTACGTGCCAAGATACGCCACAACCTTGGTGAGGTTTGCAGCTGGATCAGTAGCAAAGTGAGGATATTCAATCATGTATTCTGCTACGCAGGTGAGCACAGCAGCCAAACCAACCAAACTATGGAAAGCAGCCACTAGTTGAGGCAGATCTGTAATCTGGATGTGTTTAGCAATCGTCAAACCTATTGAGAGTTGAGAAGGGAAGTCTTACAAAACACAACCAATCTGTACAGCTAGAAATTAACGTATCAGGGACAGTTCAGTGTGCAATGAATACATGCATGCACATGCCTGTTGCAATGGAAAAATTGGAACTTCCATAAATGCAAGTTAGTCAATTCACCTGTGAGCTACACATTATTTTTATGCAGTATTTTGTGTATATACAACTTGCATAAATGCATGTACAGAGCATGTATTATTATAGTATCATACACATACCTATGGTACCACCAAGTGCCATTGCACCCGACATCTGCGCCAACAATTCAGGTGAAGGTTTAAGGCCTCCAAGAGTTGCTGCTAAACCTCCTGCAACACCAATCATACCCAAAGCATTTCCAAGACGAGCTGTTCCTTGGGTGGACAAACCAGCCAGGGCACCAACACAGCATAAGCCTGAGCCCAGATACATAATCTTTAAAGTAAGAAAAACATCAAAATGCATACATGAAATAGAGACAAATTGCATAATCATTATAAAAATCTTTGTGATTATTACACAAAAGGGCTGATTTCTCCAGAATATGTATAAGTCACAATTCTTAAGTCAAAACTCTTGATTGTTAGAAACTGTTCTACGGGATGTGATATTGGTCAAATAAAATGTGGTATCTCTCAAAACTTTCTCCCCACTTTATGACCTTGGTTTATCTGCACTGTGAATGCTAAACTTGAGTCAAGCCAATTTTCATCATCAGTTCAGAAGCAAGTTTTCCTTTAGTACAAGCCCAAAGCTAAACAGTCCTGTTCATTATAGGAACAGTTTCAGGATTTACTTATGGCATATATGAACTGTTTTCAGAAAGTATAAACAGACAAATGAAATGAACTGTACCTGTCTAGATAACTGGAAAAACTAATATATTACAAACCCCTGGCATAAAGGTATGCTTGGATCACTTTTCCCAAACACAGAAGGTAATAAATACTGATTTTACTCACCATTAAAACAAATGCAAAGAAAAATGTACTGTAAAAGGTTCTATAGATACAATCCCTGTCTATCCCTGTGTGCTGAAATTTCATCCCACCCAGATGTCATACCTACTTTAACTGTCACTCCAAGGTGAATTTCAAAAAAAATTAAACCAAAGACTGATTTCTGTAGCTACTCTAATATTTAAGCTGTAATTGAGGGAAAACTATCCAATAAATAACAAAGTACCTGCTGCTTCACATGAAAAATAAAACCCCAAAGCTTTTTAAAGTTTGCAGATTCAGCATCTGAGGTATGATGAAAGCTTAAAAGTTAGTAACATTTCAGATTGCCCTTGCGGGAATATGAACCTGATGAAGAGACCATGGCAGTGAAGAAGCATACCATGCTGTGAACAGCAGGCTAAAAGCCACAAAGTTATCTTACCTGTTCAATATTATAGCCACCGCTGAGAGCAGCTGCATAGCCTCCCACAAACACACCACCAGGAAGTAAGTACAAGTAGTTGTACTCAGGAGGATCTGTGGGACGTTTGAACATATCCAGCATTCTCTGCGTAACGAGAAACCCACCTGGCCAAAGCAAGGGAACACTTTTCAAAACTAAAATCTGTAACTAAGTATATGCCAACGTATTACAGAAATCTTTGTTTCAACCATATTATCACACAAAGTTAGCAAATGACACCAATAAAGCCTCTGAAAAGCTAGGAAGCTGGAAAACTGCCAGGAAACAAAGGTGTAATCAGGGTGAGATCCTGTTGTCTTTTTTAACCTCTGGAAGAAATTCATAAAAGGAGAAGTTGGAAAGCCTGAAGACTTGCTCTGGCTTCATACTCTATTGTAGGATACAGCTTAGATTATGACTGTGTCCATTTCCCTATCTACTCTAACAAAAAACAGTATTTACAAGTCACATGGCTCATTTTCTTATCTTTTTTATTCATGAAGCTGGGACTTCTGAAGCTTAAGCAAGCAGAATTTTGGGTTTTGCCACTAGTATATTTTTCAAGTAGGAAAAGAAATATGAGGACAAGTACAGTACCATCTTGGGATATACAGGAAAAGGTATTTCAAATTATCATCATCTAAAGGATAGCACAGAAGAAAAATTCACATTTAAATATTTCCCTAAAAAAAAGTTACACCACAGGGTGTACAAACTGGATGCAATAACTACTATGAAAATTTTGGTGAGGGTTCTTTATTGATGTATGCTCTCAGATCCTACTCCCTGAATAGTATTTCTGGCATCTATACAATACATGAGCTAGAAGAAATAAAAGAATTACACAAGTGCCTTAAAGTTACCCTCAGGAGAAAACTTACATTCATACCTGCAATATTAACTGAAGAGATAAAGGCAGAAAGCACTGCTAGAGTTTCAGGAGTGTTTGCAGGGAGATAGGTTCCACCCATCAATACCAGCCCACCAACTGCAGTTAGCCCTATTTAAAAGAGAAAAAAAAGTGTCACTGAACCTTAAAAAGCTCTAATACCTGCATCAAGTTTCCTTTCAGCAAACAGGTACCCACTGACCCAAATTTAGACCACTACTCTACACATTACTGTTTAAACAAAGACTGCCATGGTCTTTTTCATCAATACAAACATGTTCCAAAAAATTAGTATACAAATACAGTTTTGAAGCACAGTGTCTCAAGCAGAGTCACTTTGCTTTAAAAAGTCAAAGTAGATCAGACTTGTGACCTGTCACATACATAAAGTGTCCCCTCAGTGAGTTCACAGGTGACCCCCAGCTGGGGGGAGCGTCGATCTGCGGGAGGGCAGGAGGCTCTGCAGGGGGGTCTGGGCAGGCTGGAGCAATGGGCCCAGGCCAGTTGTGTGAGGTTCAGCCAGGCTGAGTGCCGGGTCCTGCCCGTGGGTCACACCAGCCCCCGCAGCGCTGCGGGCTGGGGGCAGGGGGCTGGGAAGTGCCTGGGGGGAAAGGGCCTGGGGGGGCTGGTCGGCAGCCGGCTGGGCATGAGCCCCCCGTGTGCCCAGGTGGCCAAGGAGGCCACCAGCACCCTGGCTGGTGCCGGGAACAGCGTGGCCAGCAGGGCCAGGGCAGTGCTGTCCCCCTGCACTGGGCACTGGCGAGGCCGCCCCTAGACTCCTGTGTTCAGGTTGGGCCCCTCACTGCCCGGGGGACGCAGAGGGGCTGCAGCGTGTCCAGAGACGGGCAGGGGGCTGGTGCCGGGGCTGGGGCACAAGGCTGGTGGGGAGCGGCTGGGGGAACTGGGGGGGTCAGTCTGGAGAGGCGGCGGCTCAGGGGGACCTTGTCGCTCTCTACAACTGCCTGACAGGAGGCTGTGGGCATCTGGGGCTTGGTCTCTTCTCCCAGATAACAAGCAACAACACAGGAGGAAACAGCCTCAAGTTATACCAGGGGAGGCTTAGATTGGGTATTAGGAAATATTTCTTCACTGAAAGGTTGGTCAAGCATTGGGACAGGCTGCCCACGGAGGTGGTGGAATCACCATCCCTGGAGGTGTTTAAAAAACATGTAGATGTGGTGCTTAGGGACATGGTTTATCAGTGGACTTGGCAGTCTAGGGTTAAGGGTTGGACTTCATCTTAAAGGTCTTTTCCAACCTAAATGATTCTACAATTCTACATATACACCCACATCTATAAAATCTTACATATTTATAGTTATGAATCTTAGAGGTTGTTTAGGAATTTCTTCTTTTTCCCCCCTCTCTCCAAACACACAGCTTGAGGAGAGAAAGAACATAGAAAATATAAAAAGGAAGTTACTTTCAGGGCAACATTTTGGAGAGGTGAGAAAGAAAATGTCTTCTATGAAAGGAGAGACCAGAGCAGTCCAAGCAAAACAAGCTTTAAGGCAAGTATGTTAAGAGTGAAAAATTACTTATAAAAATTAAAAACATACAGCATCACATTCTCCCTCCTTTTGAAAATCCACACTCTCACAAGGAGTGTGTTTGAGGTGTCCTTGACATTTATGAAAGTAAATTCAGAACATGCAAAGTCTGGCATTTTAAAAGGCATTATCAGCAGACTACTGTCTGAAATGCAAGTAAAAGGAGCTGTGCCTACTTGAAACAGAAAATAAGCAGTTGTGTGACAGCTACTTACCTGAAATAGCATTAGTTACTGACATAAGTGGAGAGTGAAGTGCAGGAGTCACACCCCATACTGTATGGTACCCCACTATTCCAGCTAGGCCAAATGTCGTCACCATTTGCGTGAAAGCATTATTAGGTGCTACCATGCCCAGTCCTAACATGCCAGCTAAACCTAGAAGAAAAGCACAGCAAAACATTTCTGTAACTTTTCAATGGTTTCTTACATTTAAACTCTATACAACAGGAGTCCATTATTGAGCTAAAAGTAAAAACGAGTTTTATGTATGGACTTGTTGCAAGATCAGCTGGATCATCTTTGTCAACTACCAGGCTCTTTTGGTGCTAGTGTTTCATTGACAGTAGAAAATAAAACCCTAGATATAATACACACATCTTTGTTACACATGAACACAAACCAGGAAAGTTAAGGTTTCTGCACCAATACTGAATCCTCCTCTATTGTTCTACAGCAAACACGTAGCCGAATCACAACCATGTTGAGACACTACTTGGAAGACTTGAAATGTGCTTACAAAGAACAGAGATTAAAATTAAGAGCACTGAATTCTTTAATTACCTCATGCAGAAATTCTGATGCACACAGAATACCAATTAACAAGAAGAGCCAATATTTATTTGTGAAGACAAATGTCCTCGTCTCACTACTTCAGTAGACTGTGGACATGTAAGTCCCATACAGTATATTCAAGTTTGAAGAAAGTAATGGCATTGAATTGATTCTGCTGCGAAGTATGGACACAGTCCCTAGCAGCAGTCCTTCAGAAGCTTAAGTATTTTACTGATATTTAAATAAAGCCAAACACATACACAAGACATGAGTCAGCACTGTTTGTAATGTTAATACTTTTGGTTAAATTTCTAAAATTTTGTTTTCCCCTCTCAGAAGCAATTACTACACTACACTGATTTTGCATGAGGATACACAAGCCAATCAACTGCTCCCCCAAATAGTTATTAAATTGAATGAGTAAGATGAGGAATCACTTAAAAAGTACTAAGCAAATGAAGAGCACTCTACACTGATTCTCCAGCTCTGGAAGTTGCCTACCTGCTGTGTATACAGATGCACTAGTCATAGTTTTTCTAAAAGGTGTAATAGTAGCTGCTTTTTCCGCTTCCAGCTCTGCTACTGTCTTCTGCTTCACCGGGGCTCCTTGAGGAATGTTATTTGGTGGAGGTGCTGGGAAAATCACCTTGCCATCCTGACAAGAGATATTTACAGTTATCCCTGACATGGCAGATGTTTTACAGCTAGAGAAGCCTACTCTTCTTAACCTTGCAACTCAGGTAAGTCTTAACATTGTACAGGAACATTTTCCTTTTCTGCATCTGCAGAAATTTGCAAGGCTGGATGATCAGTACAGCTTGATCAAGTTAACCATACCAGTTCACACATTTTCCAGACAAGATTTAATATCAGTGTCCAAGAGCACCTGGTAGAAATGCAGCATAAGGCTTGAAAGTAGAAACCAAAACAAAGAGGTGAAGCTCCTTAAATGGAAAACATTTATGCAAAATAAAACAGGGTCTCTGAAACTGCAGTCTGCTACAGACTGACCAGACCTCAGCTAGGCGTCAGGGTAGGTCTCACATTGCTTGCTGTTCTTCAAGCCTCTGGAAGAATAACTGGTGGAGCTGTCAGACCTGAGCTGTACACACCACTTCAGCTAGGAGAGCTGAAATCCATACAAGCCTTCTCCAGAGCAGACATGATGAGCGCTACAAAATGTTGACAACATTATGAAGCGAAACTCAACAGAAATTAATACCTCTTAACTAAACTGCAAGTTATTATTTCCTAACAGTTGCAGATGGAGAGCCTGCACTGGCCCATGCCCTAAGTTTGTGTTCTGTTATTTCCTAGAAAAGCTTAGATAAAAAGTATCCTGCAAAATCTAATTCCACCATTTTTTTCTGAACTTAATCTTCTAAGAAAAGAAACATGTATTTTTTTTTAAAAAAAGGAAGACTTTTTCTTGTCCTGTAGTAATGTTTCAAACATGTTCTAAATAACTATGCTTTCATCACATGAATACAACATGCAGATTTAATATTTTTTGTATTTTTCAATAGTAGACATTAGGTATTTGTTTAACCACGACAAGATAACAAAAGCAAAGAGGCTTCCCTTCACAAGAACAGACAGAGGAATATTGAGCTGAGTATGAACACACATGCCTGCCCACACTTGTCCATCAAATCACATCTGAAGTCTATTGGTATGCAGTATCTTTGAATGCATTTTAAAGAGACAACAGATTAGGAAGATAATATTTACTGACTTACCTTCATTACTACAGTTCCTCTAATAACATGATCCAGAGTCCCATAATCAAATTCATCTTTCGGATCAAAATAGAAATTCTCTTTGTCAGGACTAATAGCCTTTAGGAGTTTGGTAATATTGTTGGAATACAGAGAACTGGCCTGAGTAGCCATTCTGCTAGGCAGGTCTGTGTAGCCAATGTGTGTAACACCCTGAAAAAAAAAAAAAAAAAATCAAATATTAAGGATTAGCACAATCTCTGAAGAAGCCGCATCTCTTCCAACATATCCTTCTGGAAATATATATGCAAACTGTTTCACTTAGATTTCTGTTTTTAACCCCAGCTAAAACTATTATCTGCAGCTCTAATATTATTATATAGGGGGCATATTACTCACAACAGTTACAGAATCCAACATGATCAAACTCAACACCTTAAATGATATTAGCAATAAGCCTACTCAACAAGAAAGATTTATTGGTGCAAGAGCTTGTCCTCTCCAAATCCTACCATTCTATCAGAACCTAGATTCTTAAAGCAACCAGGTAACAGATTATTCTGCCCAATGCTTGGCATCTTCCCAGTCCTTCTGGAGGGTGTGCACTGGATGTAACCTTCTGTGTGACAGAGCAAAGGGAGCTTCCTCAGAGCTAGCTAGCCGTGCAAGTAATATGCCCCTGTTCACATTTACGTAAATATGTAACACAATATATCCAAACTGTTTTAAGAATATATGTGACTATAACTAGCTATCAAGGCTTTTGGAATGTATGGAAAGCTGAGGTTGGCATACACTCTTCCTGTTCAAGCAAGCTGTATTAGAATACTGCTCCAACAACTTACAGGTAAGATCCACGCACGCTTCCAGGAATTCTGGTTTCTTAATGCAATGCTCCAGCACACTGCTGATAGTTTTGCCCACAGTTCTGTGCCAGTACACTATATCCAGGGGTAATGTTCATCTAAGTGCTCTATATAAATTCTTTATGCAAGCATCTACTTATTTCTGTTTTGCATACTCTGATTTCAGTTTTTAAGCAATGAAATCAAAAGCCCTAGAAAACCACAAAGCCAAATACAATGCGTGACTCATCATACATACACACACAGCCCTGCTTATATTAATGACAATCATGGCATCAATATGTGCTACAGGCTTCCCCAATAACAGCATTATGTCCTTACATTACCAAATAACAGCTTACTTTAAATCTCATCACCCAGATTTCTATTTGCTAGAAGATTTGTCCCAAGTAGTAAAAATAAAACCCAAAAAGCAGAAAAACAAGTTCTTAACTGAGTCACGAACACGGGAGCAAAACCAAAGCAGTTAGCTTCATCTAGAGCAAAACTGTGTATTTTAATAAACCAATTCATGCTAATCCTAGTTTGGGTTACAAGTGGTTTGGATACTTTAGGGCAGACACCCTCATGCTGGCAAGCCTAAAGACATACTAAGATATCATCACTCTCCTGAAGCTGAAATTATACCGTGCTAAGCCAGAGACTTTGCACTGAAGTAAACACTGACATAGCTTACCTATGACAGGGACTGTTAACCTCCAGTTGTGGGAGGTGATGAGATAAGTCAATGAAGCTATTCCTACTGCTGTCTCTTCAGGTAGATCAAGACAAAAGACATCAAACTACACCCTCAACTCAGCAGAAATACATCAGTGGACTTGGAAGTCTGAGCAGTAAGAATTCCACACTCAACAACCAAATTAAAGCTATACAAAGGTATTTGTTTCTTTAAAAATCATCAAAATGGTACAGAGATGACTAGCAATCAAATATAAATCTAAAGGATTACTTAAACCCAAAGAGCAAAATCGGCTACTTATTTTCAGCATACAGTTTAAAAAACACAACATGAATTCATGCAAACTTGAGAATAATCTGCAATTAAAATGCTCACCTTATGAACATACAATTCTCCGGGCTTTGTAGTTTCAATGTTTCCCCCTGCTTCTGCAGCTAAATCCACAACAACTGAACCTTCCTTCATTGATTCAATCATGTCTTTCTTAAACAAGACAGGCGCTTTTTTGCCTGACAAGACAAGGCATAGTAAGTTAAACACAAAATAATACCATTTCATCCATATTGCTCAGGAGATGAGTTCTTCCCTTCTCTCTCTCTCTCTAAACCGTATTTCTCTAAGCCAAATTTTCAAGTCATTGGTACCTGGGTTGAAGTGTCACAGAAGGTGTGTTTATACAGGCAGAGAGGATATGTTAGAACATCTTGCTCCCAGGTGTATAAAAAAAAGTATGGGCAGTCTACTAAAGGTGCTGACAAGTCCAATTTTGTCCTCAGTAAACTGACAACATCCAATCTTACAATTCAAGTCATAATCAAAAAAACCAAAAACCAAACCCTCCCAAAAAAACAGAACCCCACATCGTAAGTTATTTACAAGAGACAGTCCTGTTTCACCACACAAACTGGATAGCAAAGTAGCAATGATGCAATAAATATGCAAGAGAATTATATATTCTTACTTTATTACTATCTAGTCCTTGTTTAATAAGAAAACATGATGATACTGAGTCAAAGACTTAATTTGTGAAAAACCAAGTTTTAGAAAAAGGCGCACACTTTAAAAACAGGCATTTATCAGGAAAGAGAAAAAGATACATGCTCACACAGACCTAATTCGTTACCACCTCTGTTTTCACTGCATATGCACTTCCAAAACATGCCAACTTACACAAAATAAATGTAAATTAGCATCTTGCACATAAAACATACCTGGAATAAGCGCTGTAGTAATAATAATATCAACATCTTGGCACTGCTTGGCGAACAGTTTCATTTCAGCTTCAATAAATTCTTTGGACATTTCTTTAGCGTAACCACCTTCTCCCTCTCCAGATTCCTTTAAGTCTACCTCCAAAGGCTCAGCACCAAGAGACTTGAACTGTTCTAGAGCTGCAGCTCTAGGAAAAGAAAATTGCAGGACAGAAAACAACCACTACTTTAAAAATCCACCATGGCTTTTCTGGTATTTTTAGTAGCAAGTCTTCAGACAAGAGATCTAAAACTTATTTTAGGATTAAGGAGACCATAACTAAAGTCCTTAACTTTGTGTATTTAGTGAAAAAAGTAATTGCATCACTATTTATGTCCTAATAAAGATACTTGGATGAGGAATGAACATAGCTTACTGTTTCCTGTATGATCAGGAGAGTTGCTCCAAGAAAAGTCTCAAACCTAGGAACTTTAACTGTTAACTGTCTGCTCACATTTTCTCTTGTCATGACCAGGTAAATCTACAGCCCAAACTCCGATGTCTAAGATGGGTGATAAACACACAGCCTGTGGCCCTGATTTAATCTGTGAAATGGGAATAGGAGTCAGTCTCACTTGAACAGGGAGAACTGGTTGGGGGGTGCAGGCAGGTGACGCTGTTCTGGAGTTTGGGTTTTTTCTTTTTTTTTTTTTTTTTTTTTTTTTTTCTTTTTTTACGGTTATCCTGTAAATCTGTAATTTAGTCTGCATCATGTGGCATCACAGTAAATTATGAGACTAAATTTCAGTGCTGGGTGAACATTTGCAACATGCAGAGGATTTAACAAATTCTTGCACACCAAGACAGAAGTATATAGGATGCTTAAGAAGGGAATTGAAAAAAATCTGGGAAGTTTAGACAGATTTTGATCATACTTTTATAAAAAATACACTGTTTCCAGTTTGTTTTAAGGCATATGCAGATTTTCTAGCAAACCAGAGCAAATGTTTTTTTCATATTGCACATCATAAAACTGCAGATATATTAATTTTTATTCTTTCATATTAGATATAGCAAAGTGGCACTAGATGCCACTTCTGCAAAAAAACATACAAGTAATTTTAATGCAAATACAGTATTAAGCACATACAAATTCAATATAAGAAAGCCATATAATAGAAAAACAAATAAATCAAGTTTGCAGACCCTGTAGCTATAAGAAGGAAAATGCTTGTGCTCTGTAATTTTCCCAGTCTATTGCTCTAAAAAATGGTTATGGGACAAAATAATCCTTCTGAACATAAAGAAGAGACCTGAGAAACCAGTATTTGAAGCAGCTTCAGCTGCAGTTTCTGTTCTTGAATCTTGAGTTTCATGAACAAAGTAACTCTATGTTTTTCTCTCCTTCAGCAGACTGAAAGAAGTGTCACTCCATAGAGATCCTAGCTGGCCTCTCTGGGACCAGGAGAGTACAAGTGAATGAGAGTATGTAGCTAGGAACCTGGATCAAAACAAGCTATAAATGAGGGCATTAAAGATGATTTCTTTATTATTTTCTCCATGTCCCCAAGAAGAACAGAGACATGAATTTCTGGATAAAAGCCCTAAATTTCTCATAGTTCAAATTATTTAATGAGAAGGATGCTTTGGAAGGTTTGGTTGTTTTGAGGTATAAAAAAGGAGGAATAATGATGGAGTAAAAATGGTAGGAAAGGAATTGTGATTCAATGCAGTACAAGTGCTTTCACTGTAATACAGCCATAAACTATTTCATCTTAAAATTATTTCTGATTGCTATTACCATTTTTACACACCCACCTAGTATCAAATCCACGAACCACTGCACCCATCGATTTAGCTGCTCCTGCAGAAGCCAGGCCAGCCACTCCTCCTCCAATGATCAAGACCTAGAATGATACCATTATTATGCTTGGAGTATAAACTAGTACTACAGCTGGTTAGAAGAGCAGTGGCATTATACTGCTTTCACAACTGCAGACAGATCTCATTAACCAGCCATTTAAATAAGTTACATCAGGATAGAGAACCCAAAATGACTTTGGTAAAGCTGCCCCATCAATCTAACAGTTTAAAAGCTCCTAACTCCAAAAGCCAACTCATCAGTTTATGTAAGAACAGGTTTTCTCCTTAATTTATCTTCTTTCTTTTTCCTTCCCTAATTCTACTGTAGTTTTTCTTCAATCCCATCCACCTGCAATTCCCATCAAGCAATCCCTTCCATCACAGCCTTCCATGCACCAGAAATTCCACCATCTCTGACTTAACTGCCTCCTTGCCTTTCCCCATCTGGAAAAAAAAAAAAAGGTGTGTATATATATATATATATAGAGAGAGAGAGAGAGAGTTTGATGTTTAAAACTAAGCAAACATAAATAAAACTCAAATTATTCTGTGATTCCCCCAAAAACATGGCACTACAGGTAGTGAACAAAAAATGGTATGGGAATAACTACAGGGATTTCTGAAGTCTCTAGAACTAGCCTCAAGGCAGAAAAGTCCTTTAACACAGTTTCAGCAATGGTTAGCTGTACTCAAACCCAAATATTCTTCTGCCACAGTATCTGTTTAATTGCACATACCTTTGCTGGAGGAACTTTACCAGCAGCTGTGATCTGACCCGTGAAAAATCGGCCAAAGTGATTTGCTGCCAGTACCACAGCCTTGTAACTGTCAATTAAGGATGAACACACATCAGTATTTTCCCAGGCTCAGTACAACTTCATTCATGACAGCAATCAAAGGGATGAACTTTTGACAATAGCATGCAGATTCAATATTTTACTATTAAGCACAAGTTTAATAGTATGTCTTTCTTAATATTTCTTCCTTTTTAAAAAAAAAATCATGGAATGCATTTTTAGACAGTTTCTGGATCGCAGTATACTACATGTCCACAACTGTTCACTCTCAAATACAATTTTATCTGAACAATAAATGGATAACTTTCCAAAAGTTAACTCTGTGGTCTTTGAAGACAAGCACTTGCAAAACCCAGAATAATTTTATGTAAATTCACCTAGACAAGCAAGCACACATTCAAAAAACATACTCTGACCCTAATTTTGCAGAACGATATGGCTTAACCTTGCCACCCCTTCTGTCCCATTGCTTTGTAGCCATCTGAGAATCGGTGGCTGGATGCCAAGTTGACATCAGTAGAGCTATCTGAAAATGCAGATTAATGTGTAATTATGCCTTTTCTTAACAACAGTGCACATTTTCTTGCATTTTTTTCCTAACAGTGTTGTCATTCAACAGTCGTGTTCCACTCTCTTCCCTATCTTTATCAGGCACATATAGAGATCCGTATGCCATAAAATTAGTTCTAATTTGGAATACAGCTTGTAGATTTTATATCTTTAAATAATTATGATTTTCTGTATTTTAGTAAAATTACCAAGAATAAAAACACAGAGAAGTAGCCAAACATGTATATGGATGTACACTGCTGGTGCCCACAAAATATGGTGGCCTTCTCCAATGCTTATTACACCTCACAGACATCAACCAAGTACAAAGCCAAAAATATTACCAAAAAAAGAACAGAGAACCTAATAACAGGAGTCAGCTTGATGACAACATCTTAATTCGCTACTGCGAATACCAGGCGCAAAGCATGAAGATGTCTGAGAGTATTTGGTCTGTTCATAACTGCCATAGCAACTGCAGTCATACTAAGCAGTTTGGGTTAATTATCTCCCAAAATCATCAGATCCCAACTACAGACAATCTGTGTTCAAGCTGTCTTAAGGATATCTTTGTGCCTGCTCTAATCTAGTACAGATCAAAAAGGCACTAGACAAAGCAGCTGAGGAATTAAAACTGTCTTCAGTTTTGGTTGGTTTGGTTTAGTTTTTTTCAAAGCCTTGTTCTCATCTGCTGCAAAGCTGACCATAAGAAAATTTGTTTGGCACCCCCAACAGTGTCATCCTGCTTGAAACAGCTGTACAGAGATGCAGAATTGCTTTAGATACACCTAACAGCTTTTAATTGAGCTATACTTACTCAGGCTGGGGGGAAAAAACCCACAAAAAAACAAAAAATCACAAGAAGTAAGGTTCATACCCGGCAATGTTGGCCATGGAGCTAAGTGCATCATATCCCTGAGCAATGGTGACCCGTGGAACCTGATCCATAGCCAACACAGTAGTTTTTTTTTCTGCAAGTTTTTTCAGGAGGTCTGGATTTTGTGCTGGGTAGATAAAACTAACCAGGGTAGCCGCTGTCTTAAAAAGATCTGCCTCATGTACACCTAGAGTCGAGTTATGTATAGGAGCCCTCACCTGAAGAAAGAAAGAAGTTTCCAAATTAATCTGAGGCAATAAATCAGAACACATTCCACTTCCTCTCTCCCAGCCTGCAGGCTGTCCATTCCCACCCACCAACGACAGAAGGAAGGAAGTGTATCAAAGGCTGTTTACACAACTGAACCAAGTAATGGCACTTAACTGCAGTGCACATACTAGAATTTCCTCTTGGTGGCAGGGCAGCAAGATCTCATGGCTCCCAACGAGCAGTTATTGGCTTTTATGACAGACAGCTGCTTCAAAACCTGACATTTTTAAGCAAAATTATTACTGAATAGATAAGCCAATTAAGCTTTACAGGCTAAGAATCATTAATAAGGCTGCAATGCACCATTACATGCAGGGAATTTCAAGGATGAAGTCCAGCAGATACTCATCTTGATATGCCTTCACTTCTTCCGAGTTTCTCACTTTTCTTCAAAAAGAAACCTACTTAAAAGCGTTGTTCACAAAGTAGTTCACAGAAATTCTGTGTTCAAACCTGACAGGATAACTTCAAAGAGGGCAGTTAAAGGAAGCTTAAACATCCAAGCTTAAGCTTTTTCTTTTTTGCTTCAGGACTCTGCACAACCTAATACCTCTTAAGCAACTTCACTTTTAGCAGCCTTCCCACATCAGCTATAAATCAACTAGTTACAACTACTTTCGAAACACACTGCTGCTGTGGAATTGTTGGATGTCTGACTAAGAAAAGCTAGGAACTTGTATCTTCAAAATTCCAAGCCACTCTTTCTAAAGAGTAACTTGCATGTATGTTAATGAATTTTGGAGTGACAGTTTCTTAGAGCAGGCGTCTCATCTCATTAGAGCCTGGAACAGTCTACCTCGCTCTAGAAAACAACTCCTCAAAGTTTTGCCTGGGATAGAGTGAATTTTTTCCCTACTGGCTGGTACAGCACTGTGGTTTGGATTTAGTAGAATACTACTGGTAACACACCGCTGTTATCTAGTTGTTGCTAAGTAGCGCTTACTCTTAAGTCAAGGACTTTTCTGTTTCACATGCTCTGCCAGTGAGCATGTGCACAAGAAGCTGAGAGGGAGGAGAGCCAGGACAGCTGACCCCAACTGACCAAAGGGATATTCCATACCACAGAACATCATGCTCAGCATATAAAGCTGGAGGAAGAAGGAAAAGGGGGATGCGCGGAGTGATGGTATTTGTCTTCCCAAGTAACTGCTACACGTGACGGAGAGGTACTGCTTTCCTGGGGATGGCTGAACACCTGCCTGCTGATGGGAAGTGGTGAATGAATTCATTGTGTTGTTTTGCCTGTGTGCATAGCTTTTGCTTTTCCTATTGAACTGTCTTTACCTCAGCCCATGAGTTTTCTCACTTTTACCCTTCCCATCCTCTTCCCCATCGCACCAGGGGGAAGTGAGCAAGTGGCTGTGTGGTGCTTAGTTGCCAGCTGGTGTTAAGCCACAGTGAGCAGCTGAAACCTTCATAAGAAATTACCCTCAATTTTTTTCAGCGTTGCCATTTACTAGTTCATTACTGTAGGTGCCCATCTGAGCTATTAAAAAAAAACAACAGACTAAAACTGAAACAGATCTTAAAATGGAAAATATTAAAGGAGTTTACTTACTGAACTTTCAGCAGACTACTGGAAAAAAAAAGACCTATATGTTTCTCCAAAATAACGTAATGGGAAATATATAATAAAGCAATTACTTTGACAATCAGATCAGAAGCCAGGACTTCTTTGGTCCCCTGGATCTTTGCTCCAGCTTCTCTGTACTGGTCATCAGAAAATTTAGAAGCTTCTCCAGCACCAGATTCTACCACAACATTGAAACCTTGTTTAACCAAGGCTTGAACTCCAGCTGGTGATAGAGCCACTCTCTTCTCATTCTCAAATATCTCCTTGGGGACACCTACAGTCAGCTGTTTATATGGAATTCCTGTAAGAATGGCAGATAAGACAGCATTAGTTGGACTGAAGATTAGTTGATATTAATGGCACTCTTCAGTGTTTGTAGAGACACATGCAGACATGTCACACTCAGCAATTCTCCCTCCTAAGGGAAGAGGAAGCAGAACAGTATTTTCTAGCAGTGTAGTTTACATTTCCTTAATTACAGCATCTTCCTAGAGATCCCAGTTCTTTCAGGAATCAGCAGGTCAGCACAATCAGCTCCACAAGGGGTAACAACTGTTTGGTGCAGTTCATACCCATCTGCATGTATATATTTCTGACTGTCTAATTGGTGTTCTGATTTATAGAATACACAGTGTTCTGGTGATAACACACTGCTCCCAAAAAAGAATTTAAATGCCTCTCTAGTTACTTCAACTTTATTGTGAATAAATAAGCAAATGAGTTTGAACAGCTGAACTGCATTTTAACTGAACATGGTTTTAATGTCTATTAAATTACTGTTGTCTCAGAAATCTATTAATGAAGCATAACTTGCATACCACAAAGTACATTGAAAGGCAGAACCACATCAGTAAGGTAATCTTAAGAGAGTTGCTACAGAAATGAAAAATGTGAATTTAGGACTAGCTGAAGAATAATGCAATATCAGTCCAATAAATAGTTTCTTCAATGTTATCTCCTTGTCTTAACTTGTTCAAAGCTCTGCTAAACTACACCAGGAAACTGCTGAAGCTGCAATTTATCAGTTTTATCTTAGGTTTCAAATTACAGACATTAAACTTTGTTCATGTGAATTTGTGGGCATCCAGTCTAATATCTGAGAGTTAAACTTCTCAGATCCAATCAAGTGTTTAAGATATATTATTTATAAATACACAGATTCAAGCATAACAATCATATATCGAACTACCATATCAGTTACAATACACAGCATGCAGTCCAGCATACAGGCCCGGTTCCACACCAGCTTTCACCGGTATCTATCAAATACTTAAACCTGGATTGTGACATTCCTGCACAAGACACTTACTACATATTAATGAAATATAACTTGAGCAGCCTAAACAGTCACTCATATGAAAGATTAAGCAACAAAAAAAACAAAAAAACACACCCAAGCAAAATAGAAGGGGGATGAAAGGCTTGTTTTAAATTACAAATCTGCTTTTAATTTGGCCACGCTATGTATTGTCCTACAAAAATTGTACTAGATTAGTAATGTGTTGCACATTTCAGGAAGGTCTTCTTTTCACTTTTTTTTTTCCCCCTCTTTGTTTGTTAAGACAGAAACAAGCAAAACAAAGCCAAAAGCATACCATACCGTAAGAGCTTTGAACTGAATTATCTTAATATTTTTAATTCTAAATCTAAGAAATAAAACTGGGACTAAAAGGTGCTTAAAGCTGAAGATCTGAAAATGTTTTTAATTAACGATTTTCAAGACACTATCAACCTAGAATGTTCTGAAAACACAATACAGAGTTGCTAAGAACTGGTACTTATGTATCTACCTGTACTTGTCAGTCTTCCAACCCATTAAAAAAGCCTGATTGAACACATCCAACAAGACAGAATGGAAGATCACCAGACAAAGAAGTGTATTACTTCCAATTCTTCCAGGGAACTACAGGCCTGCCAGCCTGACCTTGATGCCGGGGAAGGTTATGGAGCAGATCCTGGGTGCCATCACACGCATGTGCAGGACAACCAGGTGATCAGGTCCTGATCACGCGTTTGTGAAAGGCAGGTCTTGCTTGATGAACCTGATCTCCTTCTACAACAAGATGACCAGCTTAGCGGATGAGAGAAAGGCTGCGGATTTTGTTTACCTGGACCTTAATAAAGCCTGACGCCATCTCCCACAGCATTCTCCTGGAGACACTGGCTGCTCATGGCCTGGACAGGTGCACTCTGCGCCGGGTATAAAGCTGGCTGGCTGGCCGAGCCCAGAGCGTGGTGGGGGATGGAGTTACATCCAGCTGGCTACTGGTCACAAGTGGTGTTCCCCAGGGCTCAGTACTGGGGCCAGTTCCGTTTAATACCTTTATCAACAACCTGGACGAGGGGATTGAGTTCCCCCTCAGTGAGTTTGCAGGTGACACCAAGTTAGGGTGTATGTGTTGATCTGCTGGAGGGCAGGAGGCTCTGCAGAGGGATCTGGGCAGGCTGGAGCGATGGGCCCAGGCCAGTTGTATGAGGTTCAACCAGGCTCAGTGACGAGTCCAGCCCGTGGGTCACAGCAACCCCATGAAACGCTCCAGGCTGGGGGAAGAGCGACTGGAAAGCTGCCTGGTGGGAAAAGACCTGCGTGGAGTGGCTGACTACCAGCCAAAGATGAGCCAGGAGTGTGTGCCCAGCTGGGCAAGAAGGCCAACAGCATCCTGGCTTGTATGGGCAATGGCGTGGCCAACAGGAGTAGGGAAGTGACCATACCCCTGTACTCGGCTACACATACGCTTGACTAAAGCTTATACACTTCTCAAGCAAAAAACTTAAGATTTGGGGGTTTTAGCTCCTAAGGCTCAAATGACAATTGCTGCTTCTGATTTCTTTTTGTTCACTTGCTTTTGTGTGGAGTACCAGAGTAGAAGAGTAAACGGCTAGGAGGGATGGTACATGAATATGCACTTGCTATATGCCAAATGTGTTTCCTCCTTTTTTTCCTTTCATGTTGTTACATCTTGCATGCAATAAAAGTAGGTAAACCTTTTTCAGGTAGAAAGTATTTGCACCTTATTTAGTAAGCAGAATGATCAGAGACCCATACTGAGGACTATGCCCTCCTCCAATGTTTTGGGGATCAAATTCAAGATAAACATTCAACAAGTATCATTTACCTCTCACCTCTTCTCTGTCCCACTACCAAATTCCTGGCAACCAGTAAATACAGAAGCAAATACATGTCCATTTGCCAGCTTTTAGCCACAGCACATATAGGACATTTTTCAAGCAGACTACCCTGAGCTATCACATCATTCAGCAGAGCAACAGAGTAGATGTCTACAACTGCGAAGTCTATGTTAAAAGTTCAGGACAGAGTATGATAAATACTGTGTTTGAAAGAAGCTATACCATGAACACAGATTTGGTTTGCTGAACTTGGCAATTTCATCGAAGTAATCACTTTTGAAAGGTTGAAATCCAAAATTAAAAATGTAGGATCTTAATTTAGGTTTTGAGGAAGCACATCTGCCACCTTTGCCATGGGTTTAAAACTGCATGAGTGTGTGAAGCTTCCAAGTTGCCTTCCTAAGCCTTCACACCAAATAATCTCTTTCAGAACTGCTTCAAGTATGTTATAGTAACTACTTTACTGCTTTATGACATAAAGAACATTTTCCAGAAACAGACTAACACACACATACCTTGAGCACCTTTGAGTTACTTGAAGATTTTTAACATACTGTTCATTGAGTAGGAGAAATGCAGGACTTTTTTTGATACCAAAAATCAACAGCAAAAGGATCCTGCCACTATCAAAAGTAGAATCATTAAATTTCACAGGCCTTAGAAGCTTAGTATGGAATATACATGAATTACAATTTAGAAAAACTAGTAAAGAAGCCACTTTTTCTCATCCCCTTAACATAATCTCACCTGCATAATGAAGACATAGTCAAAGCACAGTCCCTAGACTTCTAAACAAAGTAAGTAGGTAGTCTACATCTCCAAGTTTCAGAAATCAAACAACTGAAAATAACTATAAAAGCGATTTTCTCCATTTAACTTCTATCTATAAACTGAGTGTTTAAAGAAGATCCCAAGTTAAAACAATCAAGAAAACTCAAAACACTTTACATAGAGAAATAGACGAAAATACAGGGCTTCATTTCCTTAACCTGATTCCAGGAAGTAGTCTGTAGCAAAACAGTATCAGTACTAGAGACTGCCTTTGAGAATAGAGGAAGGAGAAGTTTTGACCACATACCACATGTTCTGGGATGGGAAAACAAGACATGTAACCTGCCTAATTTCTAAGTTACTCTAATAGCAGCTTTAAAAACACCATCTCACCTGTCCTGAAGATGAGGACATATTCCGAAGAACAGCAATATGTTGTTGGCAATAAGAAAAAAAATAAAAAAAAGAATAGTACAGAGTATTAAACAAACACCTGATCCCTCTTCTTACACAAGCAAGAGGATTCAAAAAACCCAAAGAAATTAAAGGAGAATGTCTATATTTTATAAATAATGCACAGCTTATCTAGAGACTTAATAGACTATAAAAGGTTTAAAAGTTCTGCAAGACTTAGAACTGCAAGAAAGAAGCATCAAAATAAAAAGGACATTAAAAATTCCAAAATACGTGGGGTAAAAGTCACAGAGCTGTAGGATAAACCAATCTGGAAGTATATCAGAAACCTCTGAGTCTGTCACTCTGTAAGCAGCTTTCCCAGGGCTTTGGAAAGTTTTGCATCCATTTCAAGCATCTGGTGCTAGCAACAATTTGAGACAGGTTACAGAATACTAGTTTACTCTTGTATGAAAACACCTATGTTTCTAAGAAACAAAGAAAAGAGCAGCAAAATAAACAGCAATAAGAAAATTATCCATCCTCCAAGTTTACTTTTTGACTGACTCAATCTCTTCACTCCTCAAGCAGCTATTGTTCTTGTACATAACATATCCTCCACTAAATGAAAGCTAATCTGAGAGAAGTAACAGCGACAGGCTTAAGAAGAATTATTGTGACACTAGTCTTTTCAGAAAACTTACTCCTGTTAATATTACAGTGATTTTACCAAGTGCCACTATAATCAAAGATAATTTCTAAAATAATAAAATTTATTTTATATGCTGTTAAATTCTGATTCAAGAGCACTTAAAAAGTATACGTAGGCAATAGTACTGTTACTTATTTGCCATTCAATGGCTGTTTTATCCTTGGTTTGTCCTCTACCAAATGACAAATCTCATGTTACCAAAATGAGCTATGAGGACAGCTTAATTATCAAAAGACTTACCAAACTTACAATTCTCAGCATTAAATAACTGCGTTGCATGAATACTACTCGTCCTTAAATAAGGGCTTCCACACAACAAATCTGAAGGGCCAGCACTGAATTCTTAAACATGACACTAACCAGAATTCTCTGTCCTTGTGGAAAAATTTCTCTAAAGTGATTCATAAAAACAAGAAAAGTACACACACACAGAGACAAGCATACTAATTTCAGTAGAACTGAAGAGATCTTTCAGTTTCATGATCAAATTTGTGATCTAAGTCAAATACAAAGACTGATACCAAACTCAAACAACAAGGGCACTTACCTGGGTCATTTGAGAAAGAACTTTGAACCTAGTTTCCTACGTCCCAGGTTAACACTCCCAACCAAGGGACAATTTGCCATATCAAGACAGACAGATGTCTCACTCAGATACTTAATATGGAAAAAAAATTGGAACATCACAAATCTGTCAGTCACAGCAAAGAAATTCATGTTTCACCATGCAACTGGGGTAAAAAGCCATGCAATACAATTATCAAGACCTCTCAGGGTAAATAAACTCTTCCTCTCACCACGTTTCTTCAGAAGCTCCAGAACACCAAGTCACTGATTTGAAAGGACCCCAAAATGCACCAGCCACTGTTAATATCACTATAAATTCCATGCAACAACGGCTTCTCAGAGTTATACAGCATAGTCTTACGTCGCTGTGTTTTCACAACCAGACACATTGTTCACAAACAGCACTACTTCCCTAATACTCTAAAATATCTAATGCAGTTACCTACTGTGTATATTTGGAAGAACCAAACAGCACATGTATAATCAGTCTAACTCTCCACATTAACCTGTGGCAGACTGAGAAGAACCTAGATCTGCACTGAAGCAGGGTCTCTAAACTCTTTCAGGGAGACATGAGCCATGCAGGATAATGGGCAAAAATATCATTAACTCAGTTTTATATATCTTCCAGTCTTCCAGCTGTCAGGCTATCCACAGCGTATGATTGAGCAAAAAAAGTCCGTTCTGATTTTCATACACAAGGCTCACATCATAAACTGGAATCAAGGATGACCCACTCTCCCCTCCTTTTTTTCCTGAAAATGCCCAAAGCTGTCTATTACCTGCACTGAAATGTAATTAGTGCAAATACACCAACAAACCCTACATGTGAAGATGCAGATCAAAAGTTCTTCAAGGTCGTACAACGTAAGAGTTTCCAAAACAAAGTTAAGAGATTTTTTAGATGGGCTAACCACATCTACATATAGTCACACTTGCAGATGCTTTCTTTGCTGGGGCTGTTTTCCCCTGCATGCGCACGAAGAGTTGCACTACCAAAACTCATGCAGAACTCAGGTTTTTAACTAAGAAAAGCATTTGTTTAAATACTTCCCTCAAGCAAGGTGTCAGCAGGAACTCTGATCCCCCACCTGTAAAAAACTACTTGTATCCAAAGTATTCATAATGAACACAAACACCTTCTGTATAAGCCCTTTATGCTGCTGATACAACTGAAGTGCTCTTTTTAAGTCTTTCCGTACTAATGCATATCTGAAAGAAAAATTCAAGCTATCTTCACGTTTTAAACCAAAAGATTATTTACAACGGTTGAATTAATTTACCTGGCTTTGGAGCTGCCTGAGACATGCGCATCTGGTGGGTTCTAAACATTCGCAAACACGGCATCTTTGCAGAATGCACCTTAGGTGGCAACACATTGCCAAAAACAAGAGCTGGGCACCCACTAACAGCAATACGCAGAAGGCTTGCCATTTCACTCAGACCTCACAGCAGACTCCTTGCCACGTATGGAATCCCTGCTGCACATGCAAAAACAAAGCAAGAATTATTAATCACAATAGATAGAAGGTATGTAAACCCAGCAGCTTAAAACTGGTCAACTGCCAGTAGCCATGGGATGACTGTTTCTCCCCCCCTTTTCTTTCTAGCTAGAAAACAACTTTTTTTAAAACTAAGACAACTATCAGACT
Organism: Falco biarmicus; assembly: GCF_023638135.1. NCBI lineage: Eukaryota > Metazoa > Chordata > Aves > Falconiformes > Falconidae > Falco > Falco biarmicus. The sequence continues at coordinate 69,595,314 of NC_079311.1, forward strand.
AACGTAGCAAGCCCACGAGATCGTATTTCTGCGACTCGAGATCAGATTCTCTTTACACCGTTGGTCCAAACAAGCAAATCTGACAGAGGAAAACCTCCCGCAACGCAGGGAACCGGACAAACAACGCACACACACCCCACACCCCCCGCAGAGCTCCCGAAGGAGGTACGGAGCGGGACAGCAGCCTGCGGGGAGCCAGCAGCTGCACCCAGGCAGGACCCGGGGCAGGACGAGCGGCACAGCGGGCGAGCGGGGCCGGGCCGCGCCCGCTGCGGGGGCTGCCTGCTGCCGGCGGAGGGGAAGGCCCTTCGCCCGCAACCCCGCCGTCCGCCGGGCTCGGACGCGCCAGGCCGGCCCATTCCTGCTGACGGCGGCGGCCCACCGCTCCCCGCTGGCCCGCCTCGCAAGGCAGCGGCGGCCCCGCTTCGCTCCCGCCGCTATTTATAGCCCGCGGCCACTAACTGACCTTGGGCGGGCGGCTCGCCCTCCGCCGCCCGGGCACGCTGTCCTCCGCCGCCACCACGGCTGGTGGCCACCCGCCCGCCCGGGATCGGCCCGCAGCCGCCAACTCCCTGCTCCCCGCCTGGAAGCGCCCCCGCAGGCCCCTGCCCAGGCCACCTGCCTTCCCCACACGTCCTTCCTCCCGCACGTCCTTCCTCCCGCCCGCCCTTCCCGCCCGCCTTTCTCGCCCCTCCCGGGCGCTGCGAGAGCGGGACGCCGCCGCCTTCTCCTCAGCAACGGCCAGACCCCGCCCACGCCAGGGGGAAAGCGGCGGTGGCAGTGCCACCGCCCCGGCCCCGCCAGCCCCCAGCCCGCCGTACCCACCAACGGTGCCGCCGGCGCCAGCCCCGCCGCGGCACTGACCGACCTTGGGGGAAGGCGGCGCGGCAGGCGCGGGGCGGGGCGGGGGACGGGGCGGGCGGGGGGAGGGGCTGGCTGCCAACCCGGAAGGAGTGGCGGGAACGCGGAGGTCGGAGCGGTCGTGTGACGCGGCCTCCCCGTCCCCCATCTGGAAGGCGGCGGCGGGCCTCTGTCACGTGGCTCCTGTGCGCCGCCGGCCGCTCGAGCCCGCGCGCGGCTGAGGGGCGCCGGGGCGGCCCCGTTACGCGCTGCTGCGCTGCGCTGCGCCCAATGCCGCGGCGCTGGCCGGGTGTCCCGGGGGACGCCGCGGTGCCGCTGTTAGGGCTGAAGGCGTCGCAGCCGCTGGGGGAGCCCGCGGGTGTCGGGCGGCAGCAGCGGGCGCTCCCGTGGCTGGCCGCCAGCGGCTGGGGCGAGGAGGGGAAGGTCGAGGCGGGCGTCTTGCGGAGAGGCCGGCTGCAGCGCGCTTGTTTCACGGGGACAAACGCCGCAGCGTATAGGTGGTACCTTCCTTATTACTGTTGTTTCTTGAAACGTGTAGTAAAGAGGTGGTCTGGTGTGTGTGCTGGACTCAAGAGTGCTAGCTATGGTGCTGGAGGATAACAAAGAGGAGAGCTGGCAATCGCGTAAATAATACGTGAATCCATAAAGAGAACATGCTATTAAAAGAGACAGTCCACAGAGGACAACTTGCCAGGTTACCTGTTGCCTGTGTATGTTGTCTTACTTCACACAATCCGTAGTTTCTGCATAAGAGCTAAGAGTGTTTTATGTACATCGGGCTTTTCATTTATTTACATCTGTGTAATTGTTCCTGCAAAACAGGCATTGCCAGAGGTGTCACACAGCTTCCAGTCTCATACATGCATGACTAGAAGTGAAGCACTGAAAACACAAGTCTCCAGGAGTAATTAATAGGGTACCCTATTACTAGATGTTCAGGAGACTACCATGCCTTTAAATAATTTGTGGAAAAGATTCCATTTAGAAGTTACAGCTTATAGCCTAATATATGAGCTTTATGTTTTGCACTCAGTAACCATTGACTAGTGCAACAACATGCCTCATCAGTATGGTAGGGATCAGCATAATTCCAGTTACTAATAATATATTCAGTTTCAAAAGCTAGAACCAGCCCTTTCCATTTTCCTAATTAAAATATGTCATCAGCGTAAAAAGGAAAAAGTTAAAGTGCTTGTTCTGAATAGTGACAAAAGTTGCAGTTTGTAGTTTTTTAGCAGCAGGTACTGCAGGTCTGCACAGTATTGCTTCTGAATTAAGTTTTAGACTATGAGGTAACACACTTAGGACAAAGCCGGTGACTCCTTTACTGGATATTTATAAGTGGTCATAACTGCATTTGGTGAAAGTTTTAACCCACTCATTTGGTGCTTAGGATATGTCTTGCTAGCTTAGCTATCTCCAGTTTTCTGCTCTTTTGGTTTCAGAGGACTGAAGTAATTGTCAGGACTCAGACTGGAACATTCTAAGCAGAATTTCAGGCATCGTCTAAAGGGGTTGACTATTGTAGGTATTTTGGGGGGATTGTAATTATGGATTTAACTGAAAGAATCTCTTTTGGTTTTGTTTGAAGTGTCTACATCGGGGAGGAGAAATTGGGTTCCCAACCAAACACAACTGCTCTCATGCAAACTTCAGTAGTGTATCTGTAACAAAAAGATGGATCCATGATCCCATTCCACTGTAAATGGTGAGTAGTTGCCAAACAGGCGTTAAGATAATACAGAACATCCACTAAGTGAAAAGAGTTCACATTTAGGACCAAAGGTGAAACGTTGTCTGGTTCAATAGTGATAACCAGAGGCATATAATAGGTATATACGTTAAAGAATAAGCTTTGTTTTCTTGAAAGATGGGCATATTAAAAAGTGATGCCAGTATATGATGATGGGTTTTTTAAAACCTCAGGATCCTGAGACCAGCGATTGAGAATCTCAGCTTCCCTTTTCATACAGATGTAAGCTTTTCCTTCTCTCCCTGGCAAGGTAAAGTCTGACCAGAGGTCACAATCTAGGCTTTGAAAGTGGACCTGAAATAACACAAGAATACTGAATATTTCCAATATAGTTAGTAGCTAATATTTGATCTTTAAAGGATTGGTAATACTGCTTAAATCTAGTTTTGACAATTGTATACACAAGGGAAGTCTTCCAACTTTTTTGAAGACTCATCAAAATCTCCTACATTTGCTCTCATTTCAGTAGCAGAGTATAGATTTGTTAGTTTGCTAGTCTTCACTGTCAGTAAGGTTGCCTAGGAACAGTTTTCATATGAGCCTAATTAATTTTAACTGTGTCACCTTTAGTGTCTGCCCAAATTTTTCTCTCACCAAAAGCCTGTCCAATTCACACCTTGGGGAAGTCACAAATACTTTACACCCTACACACACCCCATGCCCCCCCTCCACCTTAATAATCAAAAATGGTAAAAATGTAATAAAACAAATAGGAACAGAACTTCTAAAGGCACCATTTTACAATACAATTGGATTTTTTAAAAATACAAGACAGTGCTATTCTGAGTTTTTTAATAATGTTTCATACCTACTTTCGTATTTTTCCATCCCCTCATGAGTGATTGGAACAGAGTTTGACCCAGCATCACACCAGCCTTTGACTTTGGCTGTGGAAGGAACCAGGTGGTGAGGCCAGCACAGGCCAGCCTGTTCAGGGAGACAAAATAAAAGCATAACCAGCAGATCAGCTGACGTGTATTCTGGGCACCCCAGATATCAGTTATCTGCCTCATCCTAAAAGCAAATTGTGATCTGGAGTTTGCATAAGTGGAGCAAGACTCTGGACTGAAATTGAACAAAAATAGGTGAATTAAATTGTGCTGCGGACATGTGAATTCAATCATTTGCAGTTAATGTGATAATATTAGAAAAATGCATTACATGGTGGCTCCTTCATTTAGTTCCTGTTGGTGTGGAAGGTTTTAAAAAGATTGTTACCACATCATGTATAAATTATGCACGAAAATATATTATTCTGAAAAAACACTTATTTTAAATAGCCTCGACAGTTCAATAATATTGTCACATTGGAGGCTTAACTTTGTTGGATTAAATTTAGAATTTCACCTGCAGCTTTTCTGCAGGAGCCTGTTCCTTGCGGAGGCAGCCACAGGGCACAGTGTGGCGGGGTGAGATGCACCTGTAGCTACAGGTGTCCTGCTAGGTGTAGCTGCAGCCTTGGTCCCGTTACGGACACCTTGCGCTGTTTGTTCGTGTCGGGAAGCAACTACCAGAGAATATTGCCTTCTTGGAAATGTCGTTTCCAAGCTTCCGAGGTTCCCGGGGACGGAGGGACGGAACCGGCCGCTAGCGCAGGGCAGGCGCACGCTGCTTGGATGCTGAAGCCGATCCCGGGGGGGGGGGGGGGCGGAATGCCGACGTACCGGTTCTGCGTACGCGAGGCGAACAGCGCGGCCCGAAGCGCGGGCGAGGGCCTCCAGCCGGGGCAGCCGAGCGGGCCGTGGGGCGGGGGCAGCCCCCTGGGCGCCCCGGGCTTCCCCGGCGCGTCGCGCTGCCCGCCCCCGGCGGCGCCCGGCGCCGCGGTTGCTATGGCGACGGGCGTGGCCAAGCCGCGAGAGGGTGCCGTCAGTGGCGCCGGGCCGCGACCATCGCGGCGGTGCCCGTGGGGGTGAAACTGAAAGTGAAGAGATCGGGCCGCGGGGAGGCGGGACCGAGCTGCCGCGCTGCGCCTGGCCCCCTGCCTAGCCCTGCGCCGGTCGCCAGCTCCCTCCCATGAGCGCTTGAGCTGCCCCGGCCTGAGCATGTCGGAGAGTTTCGACCGAGCTCCAGGTGCCGGCCGGGGCCGGGGAAGCGCCGCTCCCCTCAGCGGCGCGGCCCGCCTCGAGGGCAGCGGCGCCCACAGCTCGGGCTCGGCTGAGGAGCAGCAGCAGCAAACGGGCGGCCTCTTCCCGCAGCAGGAACCATTGCGGCCTCCGAAGACGGCGCCGCTGGGCACCAGAATCACAGGTACGGGCCGCCGCGCAGCGGCCCCCTCCCCGCTAATCCGGAGGCCCCCAGTGCCGGAGGTGGCGGGTAGCAGCCCCCTGAACCCCGCCGCGCTCCGCTCTGCTCCTGCTTCGCTTGTCGCTCCGGCTCCCCTGCCCTCCCTTCGCCGTCCCATTGAGGCCGGAGCCGTGGGGCTTCCTCCTCGCCTCCTTCCGGCCGGGCGGCGGGGACGCGGCCTTTCTCCCACCCCCCGCAGGCGCAGAGAGGTGGCGGCGGCGTGAGGGCCCGCCCGGCCCCTGGTCGCTGCGCGGGGGGCGCCGGGCCTCGGCAGCGCGGCGTGTCCGAGCCGCGGGCCTGTCCCCAGGCAGCGGTGTGCGGTGTGGCAGCCGCTCGCAGCGCCTCCCTGCTCATTCCCCCCGTTCTGTGCCCGCACATCGGTGTGTGCGTTTTATCCGTCCGTTAATCTGACCGTAGATGGCCTCAACCTTCTCGCTGAAGAACTCCAGCCTACAGGTTTGCCAAAAAGTAAACCCAACCGAACAGTAACACAAAGCATTGTTTGTCAGTTAGCGTTCAGGTACGTATCAGATTCTGTTTTCCGTAGACTCAGGAGCTGCTAATCTATAGAGGTACATTTGGAAAATGTGGATAATACGGTTTTAAAAAAACTATTTCATTGGATTTTTTGGCAAATGATGTACAAGAATGATGTTTCTTTGAAGATTATGTTAAAGATTAGTGATGTCTTCCATTCGTCAACCCTCAGAGTCTTGCATTTGTGTCTGAAATCTGAGAAAAACCCACAAGATGAGCAAGCGTACCATAAGCAGACATACTAGTTTAGTTTCTCAGGTTAGCTCTTTCAGAAAACATGTTTTCATGGGAGGGGAGAGAGCTCTTTTTTTCTTTTTATCCTTCCTCTCCCTAGGTTTTTTGTCACCTTCACATAACCCTTATGTTTACTTTATGTCGCATTGAAAGACATCTGGAGATTGCTAAAGTGAAAACTTCATATTTAAGAAAAACAGCAAAAGCAGTATACTCAAACTTGAAAGCATATTTGTAGTAAAAGTATATTTAAAGTCCCAAAAAAATTACATGTTCTGTGTGTACTCTGTGTGAATACATACTAGTTTAGTGATTTCTGAGAGAAGCTGTTAACAAAAACTTTTCAGAACATCTGCAACAAACGGGAATTCCATCTGGATCACAAGATAAAGTTTCAGTTCTTGATTCTGGACGAGAAATGGCTGAACCTCAGGTGGCTGTGGCTCCTGTGGTAACGTCAAAGTTGTCTGTTAAAGCACCTGAATTTTATCCATCAGGATACAACCAGAACTTCCATCAGAACTTCACAGTGAGTGTTTATCTTCTCTTCTTAGTATATGCCAATTTACTTCTATTCAAATTAACAGTGTTTTCTTGAGATCTTTTATATCAGATAACTTGAATGCTGCATTTACTGAAGATATTCCAGAAAATCTGATCATAACCCCCCAGAGTCACAGTCAGAATGTTAAGTGATAATGAGTGAATATTACAGTGTACATGAGAGCTTTTATCATGGGATATTTTGCAAAAGCTTGCTGTACATAACCATGTTCCTTGTTGATTACACCCAATATCACAGTAAGCTGTCTTTTTGGTGACTGAGATTTTAGGCAGAACTATGATGCCTCTATCACCAAGACTGCAATTTAAGTAAAGGCTTGGCTGCACTTCTATGCAGATTTCACAGGTTTTTGAAGGAAGTGTGGGAGAAAGCTTGAACTTTAGTTTTTCTGAGCCTAAAGTTTACCTTTCCTAAACTTACCGTGCCATAGATATGATTGGCCATGACTGCCTAATTCAGTGTACAGTCACGTGTCTTGTAATTCCTTCAGTGATATCGTATCCCCAGAGGGCAAAAAAAATAGGTTAGGCTCATTCCTAGCAGTTACCTACCCACATACATTGTAAGGAATTTTGCAGCCAGACTAAAGGTGCTCGCAGATCAATATTGTAGGTGCATCATGTATAAAAAGTTGATACGTCTTACTGTCTACGCCATTTTCTTCCGTGTTACTGCTTTAGTAGTTCTACTCCAGGGAGGTTCTATGTGAATTCTTGGAATATTCTTCTGTTACACAGCCAAACTCTGTTACTATATATAAACAGATGGGAACTATTACTTTTACAAGTGCAATCAAGTGATCAATTATACTGAAGCAAGTGAATTTTGAATAACTTACAGAAAAACAGTTGATTTGAATGCTAAATACAGTGGTTTCGTGTTTTAAAAGTCTTTTCCTCAGCAGTAAAATTGATGTTATCTAAACGTTACCAGCTTTGCCAGCTTACTGAATAGAATTACTGTCCTCGGTAATACAAACCCATAGCCAAACAACTGTTAACAAAATGCCAACACAAACATGCTTCAGTGACGGACAGTCAGGGGAAAAATAACTACTTTGCCCCCGTACTTGTTACATGTTTTCTGTAAATAAAGGATTTCAGCGCATAAAGGCCAAAATCCCCACCATTGGGAATGGCGTACATAATGCATACTTGAAAAGTTGTGAGGCCAGCAATGTTGCTTTTCAGCTGTTTTGCAAAAACACACAAGTATGTAGGAGTTCCTGGTTGCTATGTTGTGGGAATATGCTATATGTGACTCATCTACTGGTAGAAATAAGTCTTAAAATGCTAGCAACACCTAGAACATTTATTTGGAAGTATGTTGCAGGGACCTTAATCTAATCAGAATATTCTAGGCACAGAATAGTGGTGTTTCAGACTTCTGTTCTTCATTATTATGATGTTTTGGAATTTTTACTCTAGTGACTGAATTAAATTCATAAATTGGGCCCAGCTGCAATAAAAATAAATTTATCACTTTACTGTTACACACATTTTGACAACTTTTAAAATTTGAATCAAAGTTTTGAGAAACTTCTATTTTTATGACCTAAAATTAATACTTTTTAGCTTTCATTTAGAATGTTTCCTGGAATTTATCAATCTGAAAACTCCCATTTCTTTTATGAACTACACTGTAGTTTTGCTGTTCAGCATTTATTGTTTTAGAAATAATGCTGATTTCTTGTTTAATCACACATTACTGTAATTACTATGTGTGTCCATACAACATTTGATTATTCCAGAATTACAGAATGGTTGGCGTTGGAAGGGACCTCTGGAGATCATCTAGTCCAACGCCCTGCTAAAGCAGGTTCCCCTACAGCAGGTTGCGTCCAGGCAGGTTTTGAATGTCTCCAGAGAAGGAGACTCCACACGCTCTCTGGGCAGCCTGTTCCAGGGCTGCGTGACCCTCAAAGTAAAGAAGTTCCTCCTCATATTCAGATGGACTTCCTTGTGTTGCAGTTTGTGCCCACTGCCCGTTGTCCTGTCACGTGGTGCTACTGAAAAGAGCCTTGCCCCATCCTCTTGACACTTGCCGTTGAGATATTTGTGCATTGACAAGATTGCCTCTCAGTCTTTTCTTCTCCAGGCTAAACAGGCCCAGCTCTCTCAGCCTTTCCTTAAAAGGGAAATGCTCCAATCTCCTTATCATCTTAAGTGTAGTCTTCTGCTGAACCCTCTCCAGTAGTTCCCTGCCTCTCTTGAACTGGGGAGCCCAGAACTGGACACAGCACTCCAGGTGCAGCCTCACCAGGGCAGAGTAGGAGGGGAGGATAACGCCCCTCGACCTGCTGGCCACGCTCCTCCTCCTAATGCCCCCCAGGATCCCACTGGCCTTCTTGGCCACCAGGGCACACTGCTGGCTCATGGGCACCAGGGAGCCCTAGTGGACAGCAAGTTCGTTCCCCACAAAGCTGCCTTCCAGCAGCTGCCTTCCAGCTGCCTTCCAGCCTGTTCTGGCACGTGGGGTTATTCCTTCCTAGGTGCCGGACCCTACACTTGCCTTTGTTGAACTTCATTAAGTTCCTCTCTGTCCAACTTGCCAGCCTGTCCAGGTCTCACTGAATGGCAGCACAGCTTTCTGGTGTATCCTGGCTGGAGAGTTTCCAAGCAGGTTGTTCGGAGAGATGCTAGTTCAGCTGTGTGTGATTAAGCTGCAGTTGTTGCACAATGATGTCATAGTTCTGTGGAACAAAATAAGTTTATTGTACAGAACTTTTACTGAGCAATTTGAAATTGCCTAGTACATTTGATTTCCTTCAGTGAAACAGAATATTTAGCAAGTTACACATAGGCCTGTTAGCCTTTATTCTTTGGCTTTATAAGCTCCAAACCATTAGAATTGTAGAATATTTTAGGCTGGAAAGGACCTCTGAAGCTCCTCCACTTCAGTCCCCAAGTCAAAGCAAAACCAACTTGGGTCAAGTTGTTGAAGGTTTTACCCTTATAAGTAATAACAATTTGCCACCATTTCCATAAACTCGTGGGGTTTTTTTCCTATTTCTGATGGGCAACATTAAGTAACTTTATCTTCAGTATTGTTCACTGAGCAAATACTTTAGCTAATTAAACATCCTAGGAAATATTTCTATTTTTCCTTTTGTTATACTGATATGTCCCCCGTTAGCTTAAGTTGTGTACCTATTGAAGGCTTTTGAAAAAAATTTTTTTCCTAACATGTTCTTTACAGGTTGTGAAATTAATGTCAATACTTGATTTTCAGAAATGTGTATCTGCCTTTCTCCACAGCGCATATCGAGATAAAAATCTTTCACAGATCCATGTTGCCTCACAGTAGAGACTGAGGCATTTTGAAAACAGCAAACACCCTGTCATTGAGGGAGGGGTGGTGGGGAGAGGGAGAATTTAATTATAAACCTTATCAATGTATTTATGTCTGCTAAATAAAGAAACTTTTACCATTTTTAGCTAAATTTTTCATTACAGTAGGTGTATTGTAAACCTTTTTCTTGTAAGTAGTACCTCAGTTGAGGATTCTGATATTCTGTATGTTACAGTTACATCTTGAATTGTTAATTATAAGTAATTTCTTTAGCAGTCTCTCCTACAGCTCCTGCTTGCACTTTTGACATCTATATGAGATGCATTTCAACAACCTTCTGTGTAGCGTGACACTGTTGTACTGTGTTACTACTTGTGGTGGGTTCACCTTGGCTAGACATCAGCTGCCCACCAAGCCACTCATCACTCTGCTCCTTAGAACAGTGGGGGAGAAATTAAGATGGAAAAAAAAAAAACCCTTGTGGGTCAAGATAAAGGCAGTTTAATGAGAACAATAGCAAAAATCACACACATGGAAGCAAAGGAAAACAAAAGATGTTACTCCCTACTTCCCATCATCAGGCAGTGTTTAGCCACTTCCTGGGAACTGGGGCTCCAATATGCATAGCAGTTCCTCTGGAAGACAAAGGTCATAAATAATAAGTGCCCCCCTTCCTGCTCCTGTCTCTTAGCTTTTATATCTGAGCAGATGTCATATGGTATGGAATATCCCTTTGGTCACTTTGGGTCAGCTGTCACAGCTATATTCCCTCCCAAGATCTTGCCCACCCCCAGCCTACTGGGGCGGGGGGGGGGCATGACAGCGGGTGGGGAAGGGAAGGTTGGAGAGACAGGCTTGATGATGTGTGAGCACTGCTTAGCAGTAGTCAAAACTGGTGTTTTACTACCACCCTTTTGGCTGCCAGTACAAGCACAGCACTATGATGGATGCCGTGGGGCTTGGCCAGGGCCAGTACATTACTGGTGACATCACAAAGTATGCTGCTTCCTTTGCTGTTCCTCTCACACACTAGCATTGTAATCATCCAGCACGTTATTGACTTGTGTTGTTACACATGTTCATTTCTGAGTGGACAAAATTAGCAGGCTTCTGTTCTGTCAGCGGGAGCATAAACATCAATAAAGTGATATTATGCTACCTTATCCTTTCTCTAGGGGACAGGTGTGTTTGCTGTCTGTTTTTTAACCTCAGCAGCTGGAAATAATGCAGTACCATTTGAATAGTTTCATGTCACACCTTGTAATATTTCATCCATTGCTAAGAGATGCGAATTCGCTTGAAAACTTGAAAAGATCAGTTTTCCTGGCTACACTTTCTACATGGGAACACTGTATTTATCTTCTGTAATCTCTCCCTCTTCTGCATATTGTAGAACGCTATAACTCTGTGTAAACCCAAATAGTTTGTTTCAAATTTTCAGATTTTCCTTCTACAGTTCATATAGCTGTAGCACAGCTTATGTGCACATAGCCTCAGCTTGTTCTTGACAGATACACTTTGTTTGTTAGTTAATCTTGCACCCAACTTTGCAGACTGATTTATTTTTAATCTGTCTTTTGATGTGTTTTGCTGGGAGACCCAAATATCTATAAAAACACTAGTTTTTAAGATGATAGGACTGCTGGAGCTTTCAGATGCATTGAGGCCTATGCTCTCTAAAAATGATGACGTGAACTGTGTAATAAGATCACTGTCAAGCATGCAGAGACTCAAGACTTAAGCACTGTATGGTTACTTCTGGAGCTAGTAAGTGTAACAATATTATTTTAGATTCTTTTAAATATTTGGTATATTCTTTCACTGCTATAGGATTCTTCCTTTGAAGATAGATACGATGGCTATCTGACTTTGGCAGAATATGTACAAGACTTCCTAAACCATCTCACTGAGCAACCAGGTTGTTTTGAAACTGAAATTGAGCAGTTTGCCGGAACACTGAATGGCTGGGTCACTGCAGATGAAGCTTTACAAGAACTTGTTGAACTCATCTATCAGCAGGTAGCCTGTATATTCTGTCTTAAAAACATGGATATTATACCTCTGTTACCTGGTATCCAAGATATGCATACCAGTATTATCTGTTACATAGTCGTATCTACACAGTATTTTGATGGTTTGAATTTTTCCTTTTAAACAGAAACATACAGGGAAAGATTTTGTTCAATAAATTGAAATGGTAGCTCAAGTAGGACACCTGGACGGTTGATAAATTTCCCTGGTTTACTCTGTTTCCTTTGTGTGTTTGGATCTCCTGGGTCACGTACTAGAGTTGAAATTACAGCACTTGAAGGAATTATATTTGACTTGCTGTATTTGTGTAGGAAAGATTGAAGAAACTTGAGCAATGAGTTGTACATTTTTATTCTACCCTGCAAAAATTTTTTTCATAATACTATGAGACCTTTAATTCCTTGGTATTTAAAATAAATATATATATATATATATATACCTACTGTACACATCACCCTTTGGAAATGCTCCTTTATTTGACAGGCTTTCTTCATTTGGAATGTACCTATTTCACAATAGCATAATTGGAGAAAAGGAAAGCTCATCTAATGGTAACTGCGTCCAAACCCATTGATGGATGTGGAAATGAGGACACAGACCTTGAGCTGAACTTTGTACTAATTGGGGGAGCCATTGAAAAGAACAGCTTAATACATGTTGCTTAGCAAATGAGCTGCTGTCACTGTCTTTTGGTCTTGCTGCAAAGGGTGAAGTCAGGCTTGTGCTTGCTATGTTTAACATCAAGTGTCTCTCACTTTCCTGGGTTGGTTGCTTTCAGATTCTACCTTGAAGAGTGCAAATTCTTACTCACCTTTTAAGTGCAGGTACTTGCAGAATATTGTAATCTGGGGGATGTAGAATCTGCATGGCTGGTTAGTCGTTGTACAGAACTGTGGAGTCTCAGGTTTCTTATTATACAGAATTGATGCACATTCAATTCAGGATGATTTAGTTAGATGTTAAGATTACCTGTGCTATGTTTGGTGACATCATTTTCCCGTAATTTATTTGAACACATGGATGATAGTTAAAAAAGAGCATATTCTCTCTTACCTTTATTGGAGGAAAAAAAGAGGAATTTATCCCATTTTAACTTCTTACATGTTAAATACATTGACTCTAATGTAAGTCTTAATGTTGCTTCTTCCTCTCTCCCTCTATTTAAAAACAAGTACAGTGTTAGGGTTGGCTGTGCCTTCCTTAACTGAGAAGCATTCAATGTTATCAGTCTGAAATTACGTGAAAAATAGAACAGCACAAAACATCTGTGCTAGTATCCAAAAGCATCTGATTCTAGTTTTGTTGTATGTCAGGATAGGATAGTGTTCCAGTGTCAACTATGCTTATTTTTGTTCTCTCTTGAGCAGAGGCTCAAGTATTTGTGTTTCTTGGCTTACCAAAAAACAGTTAAAATTGCTGAAGTACATTTATAAGCATTTGCGTCAGTGATACTAATTTAGCCCAAATGAGCAGATTTACAGTTGTTAGGTTTGTGAAGGAAAAAGACTAAAATAAAGGAAACCCAAGTCCTGTACAGTCTTTCCTTCATCTGCGTGTCAATTATCTTCACCTATCTAAAAGTATTAATTACATAATTCCCCGTTGTTCCCAATCCATTTATGTCTCTGGACGGAGTGAAGTTCCAGTTCTCTTGTTTTCCAAAAGTTGAACTTTTGAACTGACTTCATAGTTTAAGAATCTTTACAGTTGTGTAGTTAATACAGTGGATTGTGTTAAAGCAACTAAAATTTCTCAATATATGAATTGGTAGATTAGCCTTCATGCTTAGATTGTGACTTTTTTGAGTCAGAGATAGACTGAATTTATCAGCAACAGTAATTCAGGGAAGATGATACTGTGTTTTAATGACTAGTTATTAAGATGATATAAGGTGGGGGTTTTTGTCTCTGTGTGCTATGCCAGGTCATAATACCTAAAATTTAATTGTTTCAGTATTTGATGCAACAACAAATACAGACTAACTAATGAGGAAGATGATGTTTTAAACCCAAATGAGGCTTGGAGAACTGAGTGTGGGTGTGTGGTTTTTGTTAGGAAAGAGAAGTGTAGTTTAAGTGATGTATTTTGCACAGAAAAGAGGGCACCTCTTCTGGTCCAAATAACTGATTGAACCAAAGCACCAAAAAAGCTCATTAGCTATTTCACATGTCTCTTACTGGAAACGAAATTCTATTAGACTATGCTAATTACTTAATTTGTTGTATATTCCTATTTTTTTTTTCCAGCAACTTTATGCATATAGTACAGTTACAGTGAGTGCATCTTTTTATTTGCCTGTAGAATGTAACTAGCTGTAATGCACTGACGTGCTAATGGAAAGATGCTTTTTTTGAACATGTTAGAAGCAGAAGCATGCAAGCACATCTATGACACTAATAGATAATCAAGATGTAAAAGGAATGTTCAAAGATGATAAAGCCGAAGGAGAAGTTTAATGAATTCTTGGTGTCCATGTTTTCTTTTTGGCAGAGCTGATGGATTTATTTACACCAGAACCTATTTTCACTGAAGCTGTATCTGAGAAAAAATCTCAAATTCAGGTGGTGTTGAAAGGAAATTCAAAACAAGAGAACAGTAATAAATTGCCAAAATAAGGGCATGTTCTGTGTTAAGTGCCATGAGAGGTTGAATGTAGATGCTGTTGAGTTCCCAATTACTTCAAAATTTCAAGGGGTGGAAGAAGGTATCAGGATTAAAGCAAAATATTTTCAGTCTGTAACTTCCATTGTGGAATTTCATTGCTACCACCTGTTTTTCGATGACAGAAGTGTAAAAGTTCAACAGAAACAGGACTTGCTTTGGAAAAAAGGATCCGTCAAGAGCTATTAACTGTCATGATACAGTTTTAATGTCTGAACGAGGAGTTTGCTATTCTGCAGATTGCTACAGCATGTACAGGAGAAAATACTTATCTTTAGTTGTGTTCTTGCACTCCTTCCCTGTGCACTCACTATTGCCAAGCACAGATTCTAGGTTAAAGAGCTCTTAGACTGAATTAAGGCAACTTTTTTTAATGTTGTTTTAATGTACTCATCACTCTTTGAAAAAGTATCTTAGTGTCCACTGTTGATTTTTTTGTATGAACAGTTTGTAAGTGACTTTAAAACACTCTCTGGTTGTAGGTCAAAACAGAGGAGTCTTGAGGATACGTGGCATAATGACAGTTGTTTTCTTAGAGCCTCAAAACCACAACAGTATAATGAATTTCTGAGTGCTGATATGCATACAGCAAAGTGTTGATGACATACAAAAATTAACATGAAAAATAGTAATTATTAATCTTCTGCTCTTCAGTTTTCTAATCAACTGTTATCACAGTTTCCAAAAAAGCTTGTAAAGGTATTTCCTGACAGCCCAATCATGAGTTTTATGAATAATGTATTTTTTCACATTTCTTTTGGAAGGCCACATCTGTCCCAAACTTTTCCTACATGGGAGCACGGTTGTGTAACTATCTGTCTCACCATCTAACCATTAGTCCACAAAGTGGGAACTTCCGACAGTTGTTGCTTCAAAGGTCAGTAGCAGCACGTAATTTTAAACCTATTACTTCCTCAGGTTACGTCTTCCTATTTTGTATGTAACTGTCAACGTTGTGTGCAAAGAGGTATATATTTAATACAGAAGTTTAGATTGAGGGTTAATAAGCACAGGTATGTACTGGATATTGAATATATGTATTCTAAAATATTTTAATATTTTTAAACATGCAAATAGGTCTCTTCAGAGTACTGTAGGCTCTTTTGAACTGAGTATCTTAGACTGATCCCAAATTACAGGGTAAATTTGAAAGCTAGTCAACTTTAAAAGTGTACTAAATGCATATGTACTGTCCCTGTCCTTTGACTCTTGCCAAGACTTTCTTCATTGTGTTTTTTCTTTAATTACTTTTCCAGCTGCAGTTGCAGTGTAAGGTTCATTCATTGATCGGCTAACTGATTTTGTGTCTATGAAGTAGATGCTAAAATCCAGAAGGATTAATTTCTTCGATTTTCAGTTACTACAGAGTTCTGGTAGCGTACGGTTTAATAATGGTTAGACTTTGTAATTAACAAAAATGCAAGGTTTTTTAAATGGATATATTTCCTTTAAAATCTTAACAGCATGACATTTGAAAGAGTAGTACACTTTAACACTTCAGAATTCTTTAGAAATTAACCTTTTTTTCTTTAAGGACTTCTGGCTTTCTAAGTCGTAGGCTTGCTGCCTATTTTAAAGGTTTCACTCTAGTCCACCTATACTTAGGAGCAAAAGCGTGATAAACTTTTGACAGCAGTGTGCTCCGATGATCTTTTCTCAGGAGTGTTACTGTATGGAGAAGCTGGGAATACTTTTTTTTCCCTTCTCCCAAAGCAGATGAGCCCTTTTGCCTTCAAAATTAGCACTTTCATCTGCTGATTTTTTTTTAACTGTGTTTGTTACTGAACTTGAAGGAAATCCCTGTTAGTGTTGGATTATCTGGTTCCTGTTTTTTAAAGCGAACCCAACAGGTAACATTCATTTTAGCACTCTGAAGCCATGAATTTAAAGTTGCTTATGTTTTTATTGCTAATATTGATGGAACTAGAGGGGGGCGTTGGGGAATGAACAACCTAACAATATGCCCTCAGAGAGCTCCTCTTCTATTTCTCAGCCTGAGTTTCTACCTTAAATTCTGTATTTCAGCTTCTTAGCTTTTTCAGTTTCTGTAGTGTTTCTTAATCCATTACATAATCATTGAGGATACATTAGAATTTGTCTGTTTTCCATTTATCTCTTTTTTTTTTTTTTTTTCTGTTTTTGAACAGCTATGTAAACTTGTATATTTTTGGTACAGTTGTTGAATCCTACTAGAAAAATTACCTCACTGCTATGTTATCTTAATTGTCTCTATTTGTGTTTATATCTAAATTATAGAACCATAAGACTTACAGAATGGTTTGGGTTGGCAGGGACCTTAAAGATCATCTTGTTCCAACCCCCCTGCCATGGGCAGGGACACCTTCCACCAGCCCAGGTTGCTCAAAGCCCCATCCAGCCCGGCATTGGACACTGCCAGGGATGGGGCATCCATAGCTTCTCTGGGCAGCCTGTGCCAGTGTCTCACCACCTCCACAATAAAGAATTTCTTCCTGATACCTAATCTAAATTTACCCTCTTTAAACTGGTTTTAAACTGGTTTAAAAAACATTACCCCCTCATCCTATCACTACACTTTCTGGTGAAGAATGCTTCTCCATCTTTCCTGTAGGCCCTCTCCAAGTACTGGAAGACCACTGTAAGGTCTCTCTGCAGCCTTCTCTTCTCCAGGATGAACTACCCCAACTCTCTCTGCTCACAGGAAAGGTTCTCCAGCCCTCTGATCATCTTTGTGACCCTCCTCTGGACCTCCAGCAGGTCCATGTCCTCCTTATGTTGGGGGCTTCCAGAGCTGGATGCAGTACCCCAGGTGGGGTCACATGAGAGCTGAGCAGAGGGGGAGGATCACTGCCCTTGACCTGCTGGCCACGCTTCTTTTGATGCAGCCCAGGATATGGTTGAGTTTATGGGCTGTAAGCGCATGCTTTAGGTCATATCAAGCTTCTTGTCAACCAACACCTCCCAAGTCCTTCTCCTCAAGGCTGCTCTCAGTCCATTCTCTGCCCAGCCTAGTATTGATGCTGGGGGTTGCCCCAGTGCATGTGCAGGACCTTGCACTTGGCCTTGTTGAACTTTCTGAGGTTCACATGGTCCCACCCCAAGCCTATCAGGGTCCCTGTAGATGGCATCCCTTCCCTCTAGCGAATCAACTGCACCACTCAGCCTAGTGTCATGAATTACACATCACTGCCACTTAAAATGGTGACATAGAGAATTTAACAAACAAGTGTAAAGGCATCTAAGACAATGTGGGCAACACCCTGAAAAGGGGAAAATGTCTTTCAGAGTGTATCTCTTTTATATTTCTGTGGATATTTGGCTGTCTGTGTTAGATTTCCTAGTCCCATATTCTAGTATATATGCTGTGTAACTGTCTTTACAGTTTGCTCTATTTAATTTTGCTGTCCCAAGTATCTCAGTGCTTGAAAGCCTAATCATGTAACCATACATATTCATCTAAAAGGACACAAATCCACAGTGTCCTTGTGAAGTCCTCTCTTTTCCTTCACAAATCATACTTCCCAGCATTCAGCATTTAGCAGTTTTAATGCAGTTCGTAAGTTGAGTATTGTGTTGAATAAGTATCATGTTACATGTGTTGCAATGTCTACAGATATGATTTTGTTTTAATGTTTACAGGTGTCGAACAGAGTATGAAAACAGAGATGAAGCTACCAAAGGGGATGAGACTACTCGAAAACAATTTCATGCCTTTGTGCTGTTCTTGGCTGAACTTTACCTTAATCTAGAGGTAAGAAGAAAGTTGCATGTCAGGTAGTTTTTAATTAATTTTTTGTTGTGTTTAGGTAAACCCTGAAATGGAATATAATATGAGGTGTTTTTCTGAAGGGAGACAGGAATACAGTAAAAGAACTTAGAACAGTTTCATTGTAATGCATATCCAAGAAACAGATAAGCAAAAAAAGGACAAGGCCTTAGAAGAGAAGTATATAAAGGGAGTGGGGAGTGGTGTGTGCGTGGGTGTGTGTAAGAATTCATTAAAAAAACAACCATAAACCACCTTTGCAATGAAGCTTTTGATACCTTCTTTAACTGGCAAAACCACCAAGATGACTGTGCTTAAGCAACATAGGAAATACTACAATCTAGCAGAAGCAGAAGCAGGATCAATAACCATGTAATTCTGTATTCAGCCACTTATAGGAACTATTAGCAAACCCTTTTTATTAAATCCTCAAGGGTTTGCTAATAGTTCCTATTAATGATTGAGCAATTAAAATCAAAATGAGCAATTAAAAATGCAGACCTTTAAAGATATTTCTTCTAAAGGCCAAGTCCTTGGCTTATGCACGAAGCATGAAATCTTGTAACGAGATTGCTTTTTTTGTATCTGTGATATGTACAAAAAAGTGTATGTACACTTAAAACTTGCTTGACTTTTATACCTGTGAGTTCAGTAACTACACTACCTGTGCTGTAATGTACTTAAAAATACATTTTTGATTGATAATTTCAATGGTTTGATTTAAGCAGACATTATAAAAATGTTCTGCTGGCATGACGATAGAAAATAATTCTCTGATTCGTCCATTTCTGATCATAAGTGGGCCTTGAAATCTACTTTTCACTTGCTAGAAGTAAAAAGGAAGATTTGCTATGGGTTTGGGGGAGAGGGAGTTGTCCAGTTCTCTGGAGTATACCATTTTTTTAAAAAAACATTTTCTATAATTTTTAAATACATAGTGTCTTCTGGAAGTAAGCCACTACAGTTTTAGGGAGTGCCTAAAGTAGTATGGGAAAGAGCATAGGATTTGGGCAATTTCAGATTTTGTGGACAATGCCAGGCATTTGGTAGCTTTTCTTAACAATTTATTAGCAAAGAAA
Source organism: Falco biarmicus (assembly GCF_023638135.1). Lineage (NCBI taxonomy): Eukaryota > Metazoa > Chordata > Aves > Falconiformes > Falconidae > Falco > Falco biarmicus. The sequence goes on from NC_079311.1 coordinate 69,614,354, forward strand.
CAGAATGCTAGACATGCGTTGTTATGTATATTTCGGAATTGGAAGGATGTTAATCTGAAGTCTGTGTTCTGAAAATAGCTATTGTATTTGGTATGTTCTTCCAACTGAAGAGCTCAAATAAGTTTATCACAAACCAAATCATACAGCATTCAAGAGAGAAAATAGAACAATTAATTTCTAAAATTTAAGTCTTTAAAATGTTTTTTATATATGTATTTTGCAGATTAAAGGAACAAAGGGACAGGTAACACGAGCAGAAATTCTTCAAGAAGGCCTTCGGGAATTACTAAATGCGCTTTTCTCTAACCCTGTGGACAGTAACTTGATATGTGCAGTGAAACTCCTGAAGGTGAAACAGTAGTTCTTAAAAAAATCATCAAGTTTTTTAAACTTCCTACGTTGGGAGCAGTGGGGGAAACGGCAAATGGGAACTCTTTACATGGTTTTATGCATTACATCAGTAGCAAAGCAAGCTGTACTTCCCCGCCAGTTAGTACCATTATGAAACTGAGCCAACAAAAAAGTACATACTGCTGTGAAAGTAAAATGCAAGGCTAATTATGTACATAAAAGAGCAATAGAACTGAAGCAAGGCACAAAGGAGTAAGCAGTCTATTCAGGGCTCCTTTTGCTGCTTCTGCTACGGGAGAAAAATTAACACAACTTGAATGAATTTTGGGGGTTAGGGTATGTTCTCTGTTCTGAATGACACTTAGCAGTTAGGGTCTACTACTTTTTGTAGCAGAAGGTTGTTGATATCAGTGACTTCATCCTGTATTGTCTGCATCATTACTGCTGTAGAAATATGTATGTCTCTTTCATGATAAAAACAAACCTCTGCTCTTAGGTTTTACTTTCTCTTAAAAAAATTGTTAGACCCTATACAGGGAGAAACTTTTATCTTCACTAGCCATGGTTATACTCATATTTGGGAAAACACAGTTTATTTTAGAAATGAAGGGTTTTTAAAAGCTAAACAGTATTTTTCTGGAGGTTTATTTCTGGTTTTTTGTGGTTGGTAGGTTTGTTTTTCCTCACTCTACCCTCTTCCTGCCACTCCACTATTTTTCAGTCTTTTTTGTTGTGACCCAGAAGGAGTTGTGTAGGACAACCTTCTTCCCCTTAGGACCAGCGACCAACTAGTTTTATGATTTATTAACACAAAATACAAGACATGGTCAGATACAATAACTCAGTGGTGGTTATTTTAACTGGATAAGCAAGTCCTGTGCCACACGTTGTAACTTAGATCTGGTCACTATTCAATACAAAGAACAAGAGGAGAGGAGAAAAGAGAGAGAGTGAAAGAGAAAGAAGAGATATCACTACCTGTGGTTCCAGCAGCATCCCACTAGATCTTTTCACTCTGGGTGTTTTCATGGTGGGGCTCCCACCCAAGCTTTTTGTTGATTTGGGTTATACTCTCTAGAGGATGCCTCCTTATTTATATACAAAGTGAGGTATGGTCTGTGCAAGCTCACCATGTGAGCTGTGGTAGCAGGGGGTCCTCATTGGTGGTCGTGAGGGGTCTAGGGCACCCTTGCTGTGCACATCAGCAATTGCGCTATGTTACCACAGAAGTTTCTTCAGTTCCTCTCTAGTCTGTGCAGAACAGCTTTGCACCACCTCCACTTGAATTTGTGTACTAAGCAACATTTAAGGCAATTATCAATATAACAGTTCCTTACACTGTTCTTTTTTGAATTTAATTCCAATTCTGGCAGCTTCTTTTGATATGGTAAATAGAGGATATGGAAGAGAGATTTTACATCTTCTGACTTAAATCCTTATTGAAGTTTGGATATTTATGAAGGTTGCTTCACAGCAAGTGTGAGGGTGTTCAACAAGTCCACTCACAGCTGTGGTTAATCCTTATATTGGCAGTCTTCTCTGAAGCAAGGCCCACTGAAGGACCTTTCAGAAAGACAGTACACAGATCAGGAATCTTTCCAGTGCTGCTATTTTTTATTATTTTCCCCAAAGAAGGTGGAGATCTCACTGTTTCTGTGGATATTCTTGGAATATTTATTTGGCTTCACAGCATCCATTCTAAAATAAAAGACAGTGAATAAATAATTATATGACATGTTGCTAAATCTAAAAGGTGTTACAGAACAGATACTTATTTTTTTCCAATGCAAGTGTTTTCTGATGCCTTACAGTATATACAAATGTTTGAGTGTATCTGTAGCAAGATTGGGCAACCTGATAAACCCTCATTGCTGGCTGGGGTTAGACCACACTACTACTGAAGCAATAAATGTCTCCGGTTGTCTTTTCCATTTAATATAGTGGTAGATAAAGATTTTTCACCTGTTTGCTTTGCAGTATGTTTACTCTTAATTAAACTTTCTTGGTGCTATTATCTAAGTATCTAGGATCAAGCTAGGACCACAGTAGAAAACTGGGAATACCAACAAGATGCTTGCTTTTATCTTTGCATTTTGTTCCTTTGTATGGTCAGGTGCCATTCCAGGCATTGTGGATCATGTAATGTTTATGCTGAGTAGATCAGGAATTGCAATTAACTTTGATCATAGTGTGTCATGGTTTAACCTCAGCCAGCAACTAAGTACCATGCAGCCACTCACTCACTGTCCCCTGGTGGGAAAGGGGAGAGAATCAGGAGAAGTGAGAAGGTTGAGATAAAGTTTAATAGGTAAAGCAAAAGCCACGCATGCAAGCAAAGCAACACAGGGAATTCATTCACCACTTCCCATCAGCAGGCAGGTGTTCAGCCATCTCCAGGGAAGCAGGGCTCCATCACACGTAATGGTGACTTAGGAAGATGAATGCCATCACTCCAAACATCCCCCTCTTCCTTCCTCCCCCAGCTTTATATGCTGAGCATGATGCTCTGTGGTATGGAATATCCCTTTGGCTGGTTCAGGTCAGCTGTCCCAGCTTTGTCCCCTCCCACTCTCTTATTCCCCTTCAGCCTTCTCTGGCAGGGCCAGAAAAAGTGAAAGTCCTTGACTTGGTATAAATTGATACAAATATGTATTACTTAGCAACAACTAAAAGCATTGATATATTACCAATTTTTCTCACGCTAAATCCAAAACACAGCACCGCACCAGCTGCTAAGAAGAAAATTAAGTTAATCCCAGCCAAAACCAGGACATAGGGTCAAAATATTTTTTTCCAATTTGACTCCTACTGTGCAATTATTGGGCAATGAAGCACTTACTCTTAACATAAAATGTGTTCATCCACAGCAGTTCTAGAGCTCTCTTAGCAGCAGCTTCAGTCTCACAGATTTTTTGTATTAAAATTCAGGCTGGCTTGGTCAGATAATTCTTGGCTCCTCATATATACACCCAGATGAAATTCTCTGGCACATGTGATGTCAGCTAAGTTGACTGAAGGGTTTCTAAAGTTTATTAAACCACTTGTAACTGTGAGGTGAGCTGGTGGCATAACCTGCAAAAATAGGTTCCCCTTTTTGAAGCATGTACTTTAATCAAGTAACATCTGACATGTCATTGAAGAGTTGTTTTAAAATCTTATTTCACTGAAAGGAGAGAAGTGGCTGTAAACTTCTAGGTAAAATAAACATTGGACACAGAGCTACCATACTGTTCATAGTCTTATTTACAAGGTCTGTTAATCTGTGGGGCAAAAAGATGTAGCCAATTGGGAGCTTCAGCCCTCAGGCAGTCACACACTGTATCTGAACATTATGGATTGTTACAGAATCTCTTCTGTTGATAGTTTATTAAATTTTGTAGTTTTCTTCTTAAAAAACCCAAACTTTATCCTTTTGTCTGTCTTTAGTTGACAGGCTCAGTTTTAGAAGATGCCTGGAAAGAAAAAGGAAAGAATGATATGGAGGAAATGATTCAGAGAATTGAAAATGTTGTGTTGGATGCAAACTGTAGCAGGTGAGAAGATAAATTTATGTGCAGTGTTTTGTTTTTATATTACAGAGAACACTATAAAATCTGCAAGAATCATGAACACGTTAAAAACTTTTATTTATGAAAAGTAAGATGATGTTTCGGTCACTTTCTATGTTAAAAAAAGGGTATTTTTCAGTTGAGGGGGTTTGGGGGCTTTTTGTTTTTTTTTTTTATTTTTTAATAGAGTTGCAAGTTCCACTCTTAATGATTTATTTTATTTTTTTTTAACCTTCTAGGTCTTGAAAACTTCCATAAGTGCTTTAGGCTCTAAGAGCAAGTATATATACAAGAGACAATAGTGTTGAAATCTCATAGTTTATACTTTTATATCTGAATTTAACAGTATTAAATCGATACAAACAGTATTAAATATATGCAAATTACTATACATGTAAAGGCAAAATGGAATATGCTTTGTGTTTTTTTTTCTGGAGAGCATGTCTTTTTGGCAGGTTCTTCATGCAGTCTGGAAAAAAATGAGTGGTTAGTTGATGTATTGTGCTTCTTTTTGCAAAGAACTGCATGCATGAGGTTACCTGATTTTGCTGTGCTTTATCCTCAGCTTCTTGCAGACTTAATAAAAACCTATAGAGGGTTCAGATACTGTGACCTGATCTCTTGCCACATGGAGGGAGGCCAACAGGTAGCTCATAGCATCTGTGGGTTGTAATTTGAGTTTCCCCCAGTGAGGATGAGGAAGATTTTGCTTCAGGAACAAGAGAAAATTGATAGCACAGGCAAAGGCTTCAAAGACACAGAAGCACAAACTACAACTGAAGATTTTATTTGTATTTTTATTCCTTAATGAGACTCTTCTCAATGGACTCGCTCAAAAGAAGAACGCAATTTCTCTTATATTAGGGATGAAATAGGTGGTAGTACCTAATGTGTGAGAGACATTACTTCTCACTATTGACTGGAAAATTTCAGTGTGATTAAGAGGGCTGAAGTTAGGAGCATAAATTAGATGATTAAAATGAATTGGAAGATCATCCCCTTGTTTTTCCCAGTCCTATGCTTTTATCAGAAAAGGATTTGTTCCTTAACCTGTGCTCAGGCTTGGTATCTTGATAAAAACTATAACAATTCCTGCTTCATATGGGCTCCTTATTTTACCACAGAGGAAGTGAGAGGGTGACTGTCTCATAATTGACACATAAAGCATCTAGACTTGCAGGGGGGGGAAAAAAACAAACTCAAAATTACCTAGACACTGGACCAAATACAGTCTTCTAGAGCTTGGGAGGGGGAGGGTGGGTATTTAATTATCTAGTATTTGCAAGATAAGGGATGCCCAGTTTACTGCTTAGCACAAAATATTCTAACTTTTTCAGTGCTTCTTTTTATTTCAGAGATGTGAAACATATGCTTCTGAAACTAGTAGAACTGCGATCGAGTAACTGGGGTAGAGTTCATGGAACTTCTCCACTTACAGAAGCTACCCCTGAAAATGACCCAAACTATTTTATGGTAAGGATGTACAGACACTTAAGATTCCTTAATTTAATGCAAATTTAATTTGGTTCATAGACAAACATGTTGCTGAAAACTACAAACAGCTGTCTCTTCTGAATTCATATAACTTTCTGTATAACTTTATTCTTAGAATGAGCCAACATTTTACACATCTGATGGTGTTCCTTTCACTGCAGCAGATCCAGGTATGTCACAAGCTTAGTATACCTGTCTTCTCAGTCTTCTTTAAAAAGTTTTAGTTAAGTACATAAAAAGTTGTTCTTCACATGTCTGAAATTCATACAACTTAAAAGACAAAATTGTATCTGAATTCTTGGCTTTGTATAACACATGCCTTATTCTGTATTAAAAGAAGGTAAATTAAATGGAGAATACATATTTGAGTTATTATAGTTCAGAACTTGTGCCATAATCCTCAGCACTTGGTCTCTCCAGAAAGTCGGGTATCTTCAAGTCTTCTTTTGTTTTATCACTTGTTAGTAGCAAAAGGGTTTGTTTCTTCCTTGGTTTCTTTTGTTTTCTGTAAACTGAGTACAATGTGGTATAGCATCATTTGAGGTAAAGACATCTGTGATTACCTTTACAGTTCTTTGGGAGCTTAGGTATCATTCTTAGAAGTCAGCTGACGTCCTGAGAAAACACTAGCAGAACTTTTTTCTAGAATATGTTTCATGACATTTATGTTTCGTTAAACAGGCTGTTTTCAAACTGTATAGATGTATGGTAATATAGCGGGCTACTCTCACATATTATTTAGTCTCACTTTTACTTTGCCAGATTATCAAGAAAAATACCAAGAGCTGCTTGAAAGAGAAGATTTGTTTCCAGATTATGAAGAAAATGGAACAGATCTATCGGGACCTGGAGATCCGTATGTTTTCTTTTTGAGTTACAGGGTTTTTTAATAGAAGTTATTTTTGCTGCAGGGTTAGGAATCCAATCCTGACAAAAATGAAACTAAATACAATTACTGTTTAGCTCTACAGTGGAAGTTATGCATTTGTTTGGGAATAAGTTGGTTTGTAATCAGACAGGTTTTAACAAATCTTATATTTATTCACTGGAGTAGGGTAATTAAATTTCAGATATTTATGCACATGTATGAACATACTCTCTTCTGCATTTTTTTTTTAATTTACAAGCAAAATGAAGCACCAGACCTTCAAGTGTTGGTAGCGAGGCAACCTAAATTCATTTGTCTGATGCACATACACATCCCAGCTACAGCTGATTACAAAATTTTCATTTTTTCAAAGGGAGGAGGTTGTTTCTCTCCTTAGGATAAGTAGTGTTCCCTCAATTAAATGGCTATTCCTTATTCCTGTAGAACTAGAAAAGCAATCTAATGGCAAAGGGGGAAGGAATGGATGGGACTGTAGTCAGACTTTCTGACACTGGTTTATGAGAATTCGGTAGGAAACCAGTAAAAGAAGTACGGTCTGAAATAAATTGCTGTGAGCTTTGTACTCATCTGGTTGAAGGAGGAGGACTTTCAGATCATGATTTGATACCTAAGAACATTTTCAGTGTTCAGGTGTTAAATGTGTGGTAAGAGTTCTGACCTGGATCAGTATTTTTGTAAGTAAATTAGAAAACTTTTAGATTGCACCTAGCTGAGGGGCATGGCAAGAACTTTGGAAGACTAGACATGTCATTAGAAATCAACAAGCTCATATGGAGGGGAAAAAAAGAGCCATGTGAACCTCTGTGCTTAGAAGATTAAATTAAATGCAAAATGGAGACAGAAGGTTACGAAACACAGCAAATCTGAAGAGTGACATGTGGAAGACCATTAGTCAACCTTCATGCAAGGTGGCTGTGGACCCTTCTTTTGTTGAAGGTTTAAGAAGAGCTTAGCCAAATATATGCTGATCCTCTGTCAGCTATTTCTCATGACCAAGATCAGGGAGAAGGTTCTGTGTTGACTCCCTTCTCAACACTACACTTCTACAAGAAAGAACAAATAAATATGTATGGGTCCCTTCCAACTCAAGATACTCCACGATTCTGAGATTCAATGCACAATGCTGAAGAAAAAAATGCTTTCCTTGTATGTTTCTATGACGCTTACTGTAATTTTTGTGTGAAACATACTATTTATGACCTCTCTACAGATAAAATACGCTCATTCCCTAGTCTGGAACTAAGGCATGCAGAAGATGATAAACTGAGCACCTGAAATTAATGCACACTTTTTGCATCAGTAGCTGCTGACTCTTTTCTTTAAGGCTGTTCAGAATTATATACACTTACCATGTCCATTGTTTTAATTTATGTTGACGAACACTCCAGCTGAACCTAGAGAAAACAAGGAATACTCAAGTTATGTCCCCGTAACTGGGGAGAAAGAAAGTTGAAGTGATGCTCATCACTTCCCAGCTTTATTTTGAAACTCTGCAATAGTCTCCACTCTGTGCAATACTTACTATCATTAATGGGATCCAGTCTTTTCTGTGACCTAAGACAGGTCTTTTCTGAAAGGCTGGTTACCATAGAATAGAACATAATGTAATGCAGATGCAATAGGGAGGGGAATGAAGGTTGCCTTCCTTCATGTATCAACAAACAGGAATGTATGTTTTCTACATAAATACATCTTTTGACTAGTGTGCAGCCAAGATGGTTGATGCAGCACCGGAACTAGGAAGTTGACCAACCAAGAATTATGTTAATATGACGCTAATTACGGTTTTTGCAAATAGATCAGTACAGATGCATTATTAAATTTTGGGAAGCTTTTATTGTCTTAGCTTGGATTGTCTTAGCACATTTTCTATCATCTCAGGAATTACTTCTGTCTTTAAAACTCTGAACAGCATAAGATGATGTAAATTGGTGACAAAAAACTGTAGCTATTTCTATCTATTCTGCTTTGAGGTTTCCATTTGTTTTCCTAGTGCCCATGATTTTTTTTCCTCTTCATCCCCATTAAGAAAAAGTTACAGTTAACTGCTGTTTGTAAAGCTCTGTGTTATTCTTGACATCTACATAAATGTTTCTGAAAACCTGTATGTAAACTTAACATCTTTGGTGATTTTTTTTTTAAGGTATTTCGATGACATTGATGATGAGATGGATCCAGAAATTGAAGAAGCATATGAAAAATTCTGTCTAGAATCAGAACATAAGAGAAGACAGTGAGATGTTACACATTAATGTTAGTTTATTAAGCCAGTTCAGGTATGGTTAGAACACAAGGGGACACAAAACATTTGTACCAAAATAAGGAACTTAAGTTTCTCTAAGTACTGAAGTTACACAATTTCCATTTTGTTTTAACAGAATCTGCCAAAAATTGTAAACTTACACCTGGTAACTTAAAATGTTGTGTATATATCATAGTTTATTTTATGTACAGCTATATGAGCAATGTTTTGGCTGAAATAAAAATAATTTTTAAATTACCATAACTGACATGAAAATTTAATGTGGAACTGTCCCATAAAATTTCCCTTGAGGGAGAGGGGGGAAGAATAGCTTGATCTAAATTTAATTGCTTGTTTGCTTGGTTTAGTATATATTGGGATTTACTTATCCTTTTCACCATATACAAAATATCAGGTATTTAATTATTTTTTTTCCCCCTAAGGAGACTATGATACAAATACGGATATTTTTTTTCTGTAGATCACAATCATGAGAAGTGGTTTGTGAAGATTTTGTTTTGTGGGGGTTTTCTTGTTTTGTTTATTCTCTTTTTCTTCCTATTCCAAAACCCATATGGGTGAGGTCTGGATCTTTTTTTTTTTTTTTTGTGGAATAATGTGTTATATGTTGCTATGTGAAAAGCAAGCAGTATTTTATAAGTCGGGTGCTTTCAAGATCTTTGGTTCAGATAAGCTTATTTTAAACTTTTACAAGCAAAAACCTATAAATTCTTGTTTTTAAGACTATATGCATACAGTTGTTTTAACCCATGCTTCTCAAAGAGTATGTGTAGTGCCCTGTATTTTTTTTTCTTTGTAATGTATTTAACATGTCTAACCATCCAGCAACCTGTGTAACTTTCTCCGTTCTTCTAATTCTGTGTAGTTTGGTTTGATTTTGTAGTTGGAGTAAATTCATATATTTCATAAATGTTAACTTTCTGAAGCCAGCTGCTCTTTTTTGACTCCATATAATCGTGTTAGTTTTCCTAGGATACTCCATTTTGTTGCCAAAACTCAGTTGTACTGTTTCCTGTTATGTTACTGGTTAGACTGAGTAGAATCCCTTACCAAAACCAAAGGGAAATATTTCCCAAAAGTTAGCTACTATAAAGAACACATGTTGTAAATATGCATGTAAATAATTCTGTTAATATTTCACTGTTACTTGTTTGGTTAAATAACTTCTGCATCTGCTAATGGAGTGAGCACTGACTGTTTTCTGGGTGTTTATTTAACATACTTACATAGTTTGGAGTTTTGAAAAATAAAATTTAACTAGCTTTGTTTCCTTTGGTATAATTTCACTACCTTGTCATTTTGCTTTAAAAAAAAAATTGGGGGGGTGTTCTTTTGTCTCCCCGTTTTTCTTTAAAGTACACAGTTGCAGAGAGTATTATCTGTTAATACTCACTGGAAAAATAAAACTTACCAAAGGGCAGTATGGTTGTAAAAACTGTATCACCATTTCAAAGTCTGTAGACTAAAATCCAGAAACTAGAAAAGTGAAAATTAGATTAGATGGTTTTCACACACATTCTCTGACGTTGAGCGTATTTTTCATACTTCCTGCTGACTTTACAAGCAGATGTCTTGTGGAAAACATACTTACTCAAAACTTAAAATCTCAAGGAACAAGCATTTATATATGCATTAGAGTAAAATAATTGTGTCTTCAAGAGACTCCACTTTACATGTTTTAGTTTTACATCTTTTGTAGTTTGTCTTTTTTCTGTAAAGTAGCTGTCAGGCTCTAGATGTGTACTCTGTCAGCTTGTGGAGACAGTATGTCTTACATGTAGATAAAAAATGCCAAGTCATTCCGTAGGAAAATGCTGGGAACTGGGAATTGTTTATATGAAGCAATTCAGATGCAGGTTTGCAAAATAAGCTTTGTCCTCCACCAGAAATACTGAAAAATCATGAAGTAAGACTTTTTTGTTTAGGGTAGTGGAGAAGTTCATGGTCTTGGTACATACGAAGGTTTGTAAGAGCTTTAAGCATGTACTGCAATAAGGAAAAATTAGTTTTAATTCTGGCCTACTGAGTAAGGGAGACAGGATAATCTTTGCCTTAAATACTTATCTTTCCTACTTGTCTTAAATCTTCCAGGAATCTAATACAAATTAGTGATGGTGTAATGAGACCTTCTGCAAGAGAGCAGAAGAAAGCACATTTCGCACTGTCATAATTGCCATTTGCTGCTTCTCTGCCCGCTTCTGGCTGCTGATAGTTCTATGTATGATAGAGAGGGGTCTTGAGAGGTTGAAAGATGGTTTCACCTGAATTTCAGCATTTAGAAATTCCAAGTGCACTGTGTGAAAGTGTTTCTCATCTCCAAGTTTCTGAACAGTACCTTGAAGATAAACAACCCTTTAAAAAGATTTATTTTCTTTGTGGCATGATGGTAAGCTAGCGAAGGCACGGAAGCATGGAGAGCAAACTTTGGGGGAGAAGTGAAGCTGACTTCTTAAACTTATTTAGCACTGATTCCAAAAAGAAACATAATCTGGATTCAAATTCAAGTGCATGACCAAGCTTCAGAAACAGACCACATCAGAAAAAGTATGCACAGTAATAGTCACTCATTACAAATCGCTTGTGATTTAACAAAATTGTTTATTATACATTATACATAGCTAATAATAGCTATATTTTATAGCTATTTATATAGCTATTTTATATATTATTATACATAGTTAATTATACATAGCTTAAAAAGCAGTTTCAAACTGGGCTGCAAGAGGTACTGCTTTGCATATGCTTTGTTTTTGAATGAGAGCTACATATTAAGAAATGAAAACATTTTCTCAGTAGTTTGCCTTTAAAAAAAAAAAAAAAGTGGTTTTGAGTGCTGGGTTCAAAGTGTAATTATAGCTCTACAGAAAGAAGCAAGACTGGTTTAGCTATGTTCCAGTATCACAAACTGCACATAGCTGCGATTATTATTTTTTTAAATAGAATAATCCATTATGGCATTAAGTGCCAATCTGGTTTGTAATAGAAATTTTAACTTCTCTGTGGGACAGTACTTCCTTGCCATGTTCAGTCTTCCCTTCCTGCTGCACAGAAATTCATTTATAGCTCAAGTTCGCAACTTTCTCTGAATGAATTATGTGCTAATGATCAAGTTTATGCCTGTGGATCCTAGCAGTTGATACTGGGACAGAAAATGACATTCCAGCCAAAAGCCTGGGAAGATCCTGCACTGTTTGTGAATTGCTGATTTGCCACCTCGAGTTCAGCCTATGTGACCTACTTACATAGTTCCTACGCCAAGGGTTCCAACTGTAGCAGTGAGGTTAACAGAAAAAAAAAAACACCACCAAAAAAACCCAAACAACAACAGTGCAAGATTCATAGGCCAAACATACACATTCAAACTTGCTTCAGGCAGGTATTATGCAGAATAATATTAAAAAGGGTATTGCAAGTAGACCCAGATTGATGCATGGGCTTGGCTGGATGCTGGCCTGCTTTCTGCCTTGCTGAGGAAGCAGCTGTAGGGAGCGGGGAGCTGTACTGAATGCATCTCCCCACGATGGCATGCTGACCTGAGAAACCCCTACATCCATAGGTAAAGGAGTGATTGTTGCGGCTGGATAAGACCATGGGGTGGCCTGCATAGCAAAGGATCTTGCATTGCATGTAACTGCTTTAAGCAGGAATTGGTAATAAATTGACAGTTAACTGTAAACTGTCATCCACTTTAAACAGCTTTGATTAAACTGACCATATTGGGTAGACAGTGAGGGAGACTGTACGTATCTTCCAAAAAGGCAACCGGGCATAATTTTTAAATTGGCCTTTCAGAAACCAGCCTTTCAGGCTGCTCAGCTGGGGCTTCTGCGACCAGGCCTCAGTACGCCGTATCCGTTAGACCTCCTGCCCTACAGACCCTACAGACGCACGAATGTAAAGCGGCAGTCACAGAACTATCCGCCATCCGTCCCGAGGACGCGCTGCAGAGCTTCTCCCTCGTTCCGTCCCCTCAGCCCCCTCGTTCCAGCGATGCCCCTGTGGGGAGGCGGCGAGAGACGGACCCCGGGGCACGGCCGCGGCCGTGGGGGGAGAGGCTGCGGGCAGCCCCGTCCGGCTCCGGACCGCGGCACTCCTGAGGGAACGGTTACACTCAGCGGGGTTTTTTCTACAGTCTAGGTCTTGGTACGGCTTGTTTTCTTTTCTGGAGCGGCAAGGCAAGACCTCGCTGCTTCCAGGGGATAAAAACTACAAAAAAACCCCAAAAGCTAAAGTACAAAGCCACGGCGCGCACGCCCACCTGCCCGTCCCAGCAAGGCTCCCTCAGCCCCGCCCCACCTGCGGTCCGTCCCCTGCGGCCGCAGGCGCTGCCGGGAAGGGTGGGGCAGAGAGCGCGGGCCCCGCCCCCCAGGCGCCCCGCCCGCCAGGCTTCCCGCCTTGCGCCGCTGCCGACGGCCGGTTCCGCGCCGTGCCGGCCGGCCCCGCGGGACATGGAGCCGGAAAGCCTGATGGTGCTGTACGGGGACGACTCGATGGAGGTGCACTACGCGGGGGGGTCCCGCTTGCTGCTGTCTCCTTGCGGCGGCGAGTACCTCTACGAAGCGGCGCTCCCCGCCGCTGCCCACCCCCTCCAGCCGGCGGAGACCACCCGCCAGCGGGTCGCCTTCGTCGTCAGTGCCCACAGGGTACGTGGCGGGCGGGCGCTGTCACAGGCCGTTTGGGGAGGGGAGGGAGTCCCGTGTGTGCCTCTGCGGGTTCTGTGAAGCGGAGCGTGAGCGGAGCGCCTGGGCTTCCGCCCGGGGGGCAACCGGGCACCGCTGCGGCTGTGCCGCACCCGCCGCCGGCCTGTCAGGGCCACCGGGACCGGGGTGGCTGCTCCTCTGTCAAACCGGGGAGGAGGGGTTCTCACCCTCAGTCCATTATAGAAGAGGATGAAATCAGCTTCACGTTCTAAAGTTTGATTTTGTTCTTCCCACTTCAATAGGAACGACTTCTGCGAGCTCTAGATTTCCGGAACAAGTTTTCTCCTCGCCCGTACTTACCTTCCCGTGTTATACCTCCGGAAAGAAAAAAGGTGAGATTTACACATGTAATGCTCTTGTAAAACAAACTTCGCCAGTGGTCTGGCAGAGCGGCTTTGCTTGACCATACGTGCATGTGCCTGAGTGCAGGCCTGGCAGATGGGCAGAGGTACAGCTTGGCTAATGCAGCTTTTTATGCATATCCTTCATAGCCAAACACTAAAGGGTTTGTTTTCCTAATAAGACTAAAACCCAGGATTTTCTACGTATGTTAGAATAAGCTGTTTTACATACTGACACTTTTCTGCACCTGAAACCTTTCAGGGAAGACTTGGTGAAGTAGGACGGTGTTTTCTGAGAGGCTGTGGGGTTCAGAATCCCATTGTTTCCCCGCTTGAAGTACCCATGTGAGCCTGTTGCAGGGGCCTGCTGGAGGGCTGAGGCAGTGTCACACTGGGAGTGACTGCTCCAGGTCAGACTGAAGGTCCATCCAGAGACCCCATTTACTATTCCTAGGAGCTTTACACCTCATGAGTGTGTGCATACTGTTGTGGGAGTCTAAAGACAACTGATAAATCAGGGGAGTTTGAAAACTTTTAGACTTAACACTTTATTAGTAACACACTTCATGCTAATGTTTAGTTGCTGAAAACTGTCAGTCAGTATGACTGCCTACTTAACAGCAGTCAGTCCTTAACAGTCATACAGTACATTCACTGCAAGGTACGACAGCACGGTACAATGCTCTGTCATTGACACTAGTGGGTAGCCTTCCACCCTCCCCACACCAGGATCTTGCTCTTCTGGAAGATGGCTGGGTTTCTAGACAGTTTCTAACTTAGAGCTTGCACTGTGACTACCTGCTTCAGGATGTTCAGGGATAACTTTCCCAGGCCACAGCAAAGTGCCTTACCCTGTTGCTTGACTTTTTCTTTTGGCTTCGCTTACCCCTACCCTGCCCCATCTTGGTTTCTCAGCTGCTGCTTTTCTTAAAGCAAAAGCAGTCTTCTGGCTCTTGAGATTGGACTTCCTCAGTAATTTGCTATCTGTTCATTGGTCTGCGGCCTCTTATATATTATATAAAATACAGTGCCTGTATTTTCAAGGCCTTTTTACGATTTCCCACGCTTCAGCATTTATCCAGCTCCATTTCACTCACCATGTTCTTATTACAAGTCAGTATTGAGCCTAACAGGCTAGCCTGGGGCCTTGTATGGTTAGCGTAAGACACGGTGTCCTGGTTTTCACTGGGATAGAGTTAATTTTCTTCTTAGTAGCTGGTGCAGTGCTGGTTTTTGGCTTTGGTGTGCGAACAATGTTGATAGCAAACTGGTGTCTTTGGTGGTTGCTGGGTGGTGGTTTATACTAAGCCAAGGACTTCTCAGTTTATACTAAGCCAAGGACTTCTCAGTTCCTCAGGCCCTGCCAGTGAGAGGGCTGGAGGGGCACAAGAAATGGGAAGGGGGCACAGCCATGTCAGCTGACCCCAAGTGGCCAAAGGGGTGTTCCATACCATGGGACGTCATGCTGGGTATATAACCTGGGGGGGGGTTGGCCAGGGCCAGCTGATCGTTGCTTGGGGACTGGCTGGGCATCAGTCAGCAGGTGGTGATCAGCGCTATTGTGCATTCCTTGTTTTCTTTCCTCCCTTCCCTTTGGATTTCATTCCTCTCCCCCTCTCCTTCCTTTTCATTATAACTATTATTATTATTATTGCTCTCATATTTTATCTCAATTATTGAACTGTTCTTATCTCAACCCTCAAGTGTTACATTCCTCTCTGATTCTCCTCCCCACCCCTCTGGGTGAGGGCTGAGTGAGCGAGTGGCTGAGTGATGCTTGGTTGCCAGCTGGGGTTAAACCCCGACAGTCCTTTTTGGTGCCCGAACAGGCAATGAAGGGTTGAGATAGCAACAGGTCCAACTAGAGCATGTTAGAATGAAATTGGTTTTGGTATTCATTTTGTTGCATCGATAATCATTGGCCACGGTGCTGATTCTTTTGCTCTTGAAGTTGCTGCCCATGGTCTCAGGGTTGCATTGTTTAATTTACTTACAGTATGTGTTCCCTGTTGTGCTGTTTGTTTTCCTTGGGACCTGGGCTAACGTTTCATGTGTTGTACTATGTAGTACTGGTTTATGATATGATGGACTTGCTGGTTGTAAAACTAACTTGGTCTGTGTACTCAAGTGTTGTAGTTGCTCCTAGGCATTGGGTGGCATAAGTGAGCAGAACTGCTCCACACTACATCTGCTTTACACCACTTGCTGTCCTAGTGGAGAATCCTACAACCAGGATGAGAGGGACCCTGCCTCCAGCCAGGTGGACGTCAGGGATAACTGGGCTTACTGGACCGTGTGGATCCGATGGCCTGGCACATCAGACCCACAGGAATGTAAAGCTCCAGTAGATACTGGTGCACAGTGAACTCTAATGCCATCAAACTTTGAAGGGGCAGAACCCATCGGTGTTTCTGGAGTGACAGGGAGATCTCAACAGCTCAGCTGTGTTGGAGGCTGAAATAAGCCTGACTGGGAACGAGTGGCAAGAACATCCCCTTGTGACTGGCCCAGAGGCTCTGCGTATCCCTGGCATAGACTGGTTTAGCAGAGGGTATTTCAAGGAGCCGAAAGGGTATTGGTGGGCTTTTGGTATAGCTGCCTTGGAAGGGGAGGAATGTAAGCAGCATCCGCTTCACCCGGCCTTTCACAAGACCCGTCTGTGGTGGGGTTACTGAAGGTCGAAGAACAGCAGGTGCCAATGGCTGCTACAAAGGTGCACCGGTGGCAGTACCGCACCAGCCGAGACTCCCTGATTCCCATCCATAAGCTGATTTGCCAGCTGGAGAGCCATGGAGCGGTCAGCAGGACCCGTTCACCCTTTAATAGCCCATATGGCCAGTGTGAAAGCCTAATGGGGAGTGGAGACCAGCAGTGGACTATTGTGGCCTGAATGAAGTCACACTGCTGTTGAGTGCTGCTGTGCCAGACATGCTAGAACTTCAGTATGAACTGGAATCAAGGGTAGCCAAGTGGTATGCAGTCTGTTACTAGCAGTGACAATACTTTTACTGGGCCCACTGGGTACCAAAATGCTTCTACAGTGCTGTATTACTTTGCCAATGATTGAATTCAAAATAACCTGGCACTACAGTTTGCTTAGGGTCTGCTTTGGTCAGACTAACAACAGATCATCATACAGATGTGGATGATGTCTCTAAACAGGTTGACAAGGGGGATCTTGTTAGTGGTGTGGCCTGCTCAAAAGTGCAAATAGCATTCAAAACGCAGGTTAACCATGAATATATTCAGTGCTATAGTTGTATCTCCTGTTTGTTCTTGTTCCTTTCCTAGAATTTTCAAACATTTGATACGCTATTTAAACTGCTGCTGAGCATAGAGTATATTTGCATGGGTCTGTCAACATAACACCAAGATCTTATTCCTGGCTGGTGGTCAGCTCCAAGCCCATCCTTTTATATGTCAAGTTAAGATTGCTTTTCCCAGTTTATATCCCATTAAATTTCTCTGCAGCCTTATTGTCTATTCACTTGATTATTTTTTTTAGGTACCCTTTGCAATTTTATATGGTAAATTTTCATCTTTAGTGCCCTATATACCTTCAGCAGACTTTCCCACGTTACTAATACACTAGTTCTGCCACGTTTCATTTTTATTGGACTCCAGGCTTTTCCAGTGCTGGGCCAAAGTATGATCAGGGCTGAAACATATCTGATTAAGCTCAGTCAAATGAGACAAAGCTGATTAAATTGAGAGAAAACAAAATTATGAGGAGTGTGGATATTTGTTTGCTAAGGTTTTTAACATCTTATTTGGGAGCATTTGCATTTCTCTGTTTATTTGGAATCTAGTGCTTTAATTGGAGCCTTCAACTGGAAGCAGACTAAGAATATCTTCTGTGTGGAGATCAAGTATAATGACAATACCTCATTATAGGGGAGAACTTTTGCATCTTGCTAGAAAGGCATTCTATCTTAACAGAATGTTTCTAATTTCAGAAGGTGATTAGTGTATTTTTTAAACTATATCTTGTCTGTGGGAAAAACTTTAATCTGGGGTTTGAGGTAGATGCAGTGCTTGTTTGGAGTAACTGGTTGAGAATCATGTGCTTCATTTTTGAAGTAGTAGTAACACAAGGGCCTACGCCATGAAAAAGATTTTTGTTTGTTTTGAACGAAAGTGCTAATTGAAGCAGCAATCTGTACTTGAATATCACAGCAGTGAGATGAGGGTATTCTTTTGAGACTTTCCAAATGTTGTATTGAAAAGTCTAAAATCTTTATTATATGTTAAATTCTTCTTCAGAAATAATGTTTTATCCATATCCTAGCAATAGCTGTGTAACTTAATCTGTGGTGCTGCAGGATTAAGTAAGATTACCCACCTAGATGCAAAAAATTTTCAATAAATTTCCATTGTGGTAATGTCATGGAAGGGTTAAGGTTTAATTTTAAGAATGTAGAAGTAGTCGTGCATCCTAGGTTTGAACAGTTAGTGTTATACTTGTAAGCAATAAATTCGGGTTCTAACAAAGAAGTAGCCCTGGAGGATGAAGGAAAACTGGCCCAAAGCCCGCAATTCCAGTCCAAGAAAGAGGCCAAAATGACCTGGTTTAAGACTATACATGAGGACTGCAAAGGAGAACTCTGGCCAGCTGAATAGAGGAGTGGGCAGATTTGCAGACCCTCAAGACCAGTGAAGACCCCTGCTCTGGACAAGTGAGGGGAAGTGTGAATATTATAATTAGCTTTGGGTAATCTCATGAATATTTGTGTCTTTTCCAGGAAGGTTGTTGAACACGTATACACGTATGGCATAAAACGAGGTACCTGAGAGAAGGAAGCCATGCACATTAGGTGGAGCAATCCCCCGTGCATCCAGCACTGCAGTAAAGAACACCTGTATCTTAACGCTACATGGGTGTTAAGGAGTTTTCTTATTCTTGATTTTGGTGACAATAAGAACACATAAATATATGTTTACATATCATTTTACAGGCTTATTTTATTTTTATAAATAAAGGGAAGGCTTCAGAGCACATGGGGGTTTAATGTACACAAATTTAATGTGGGCTTTCCATGAAGTCTACTGATAACTGATCTGATCAAGATGATTTAGGCTTTCTCTTAAGTGTTTTTTAAGAAGCAGTTGGAAACAGAAATATCTACTGTCTGTGGGGAGTTGTGCCTGGGTAATTGGCTGTCTAGTTTATGAATGCATATTAAATTAAAGCATTATTGCTAGATGGAAGTCTGTTAGAACAGGAGGAAGCAGATACGAAGGTTAGATATTTTGTTTCCTCTTGAATTCCTGTATGCAGATAAATACAGAGTAAAGTTTCTTGTGTACATCACCTTGGAGAAGGGCTGAATTAATTTAAATGTAAAACCTTCATTGTAATTTCTGGGAAGCAGGTCATTTTTATCTTGCTGCACATTCCAATCCTTTTTCTTTTATTAGATTCTTTTCAGTGATATCTTAGAAGTCAGATGGCCTGACCCTGCTACAGCCAATCTGTCAACATGTGTAGACAATGGCAGTGTGAAGATCTCGTCAGTAGATGGTTATGCTCACCTTTACCTGCCAGAACTGCAGCAAGAATTTACAGTGGAGTTCTTATGCAAAGTCAGCCAGTCATCTGCAGCATCCTTACACTCCTTTCAGAAGAACAGCAACTATCGAACTGGAGATCAGTATGGAAAATCAAGGAAAAATCCTGTTGCAGAAATGTCATCGCAACAAACACAGATAGAGAATAAGAATGAACATGGTGGTTCTGAAGGTAAATACAGAGAACCAACCAAACCAAAGGATCAAAAAGACAGAGATGGAGTCCCTTTGTCCAACACAAATTGCTCTTCTGAATACACATGGGTTACACAGCATTGGTCTGTTTCCTCGTACCCGGAAGAATGGAAGTACCCTTTGTCATTGGCGCTCCTGTGCTATAACTTATATACTCTTAAGAATGTAGTGAAGACGTGTGAGAAAAACAACCATACATCTATAGAAGGTGATGTTTTAATAGACCCTGAAACACATGGAACAGTTGCTTGTTTGCCTACTGCTTTGCCACTTAGCTGCAAAGCCCCACACCTACACAGGTAATATATACACTATTTACTTTGTAGTTGTTAACATATGTTTTACAAGTCTGCAGTTTGGAAATTCAGCCTTTAGCAAAATAACTGAATTCTAGCTATAAAAAAAAAAACAACCAAAAAACACTATCAATTTTTTTTTTAAGAACTTTGTGAAACACGAAATTTGTCAAACCAACATTCTTGATCCTACTGCAGTGTATATATAGTAATTAGTCCAGAGAAAAATAAATGTTATTTTCTGACATGCTGTATAAATATGTAAATGAAAAAAAGAATACTGGAAAAAGAACATAGGTTTTGGGTTGGTTTGGCTTTTTGTCATTTTTGACAAGGTAATACTTCTGAATTGGGCCAGTGGCATATGTTCTTGGTCAGCACCACTAAAAATAATCAAAGAAACCTTTGCAGGTTTGAGAAAACTAATTTGGTAACTAATGGGAGTAACTCGGGGATCAGAGGACTCTAAAAATATGTGGCCTCTTTTCCTTTGGATAGGTGTGCACACATCTGTTCTTGGTCCAGAAATGATTACCAGCACTCAACCCCCAGCCCCCACAACCTTTGGACTTACTGAAGCTTTTATTGTATTTTACAGGTGGACTTTCTGTGATTTCTTTCGGAATGAAGGTACTGAAGAGTATTCATGCCCTCAGCTAATTCAAATTGTATGGTGCCAGGGTGTTTTGTACAGGTAAGTAGGAGATCATGCGTTTCATCTTCAGAAGACTGTTTGTATAGGAATTAAGCTTTAGGATGAATTGTCTTACTTTGTCCCTTTCTCACTCTTGAGAAATTGTACACAATCATCAGGTAAGAGTTAGACTGCAGTTTGTTCACTGGACTTCTGATTTTCTAGTGCAGTATATTTCAGGTCTGAAAGTGGATATGTCTGAAACAATCTGAAATCACGTTTAAGGCTTTTAAAGAAGTGATCTGATTATCTGATTTCTTAAATGGTTACTGGACAGCTGGAACTCCTGCAGACTTCACTGACAGTTATGGTGCTTTTGTTTCTTTGCAAATTACATTGATCCTTTTGATGATGAAGATTTCATGCTTTAGAAATGTTTGTCTTGGTGACCTACATAATTCACATGTTGCAGGCAGCTAAACTGTGGGGTTTCCTGGCAAATCACCTTGTCCATATGATTTAAAAAAAAACACTTTTTAAAAAAATTGCCCTTTCAATTCTGTTATACAGACTTTGAAAATGCTACAGTTGCTATCAGCATCTAAAAGTCTTTCATAAAAGCATAATCTCTTTTTAAAGCTTTACTCTTTCTGCCGCGTTGTTAACTTTTCTCAGTGTAATTCCTAAATTTTCCTCTCGTGAACAAAATGTTTAGCAGCTATTTCAGTACTATACCTCATTTCTTTGAGAGTATGGTGAGCAGCCATACTTAGTCTGTTAGTCTCATTTCCAAAGTCCAGGCATGTAACCACAGAATTACAGAATTGTGTCATTAAATGCGTTTTAGGTTCCAAGATACCATATGATCACAAGTAAAAGATATTGATCTTAGTGAAATACACACAACTGCAGTAGAGACAAAACCTTCAGGCTGTTCAGGAATTGTTCAGTCTGTCAGTTCTCTGTATACACTAGGTACAGCTCATCCACTAAGCAGATTGGATTTTTCTTTTTAGAGTGATTATATTTTGTGGTCAGTGGAAAGAGCAGTTCTTGTGAGATGTTTACCTAACACAAAAAAGCTTTCCTTAGCTTGTTTAACTCCCGCTCCTTGTTGCAGCACTCTCCAAACTAGCCGGCTGCAACAAGGACTTTTACCATGACATACCAGCATAGTCTTCATGCCAGTCCCTCTGCTGCATTCTCCTTGTCTGTCCTCCCCCAGGGCGTGTGTTCTCTCTTCTCTCTGCTTCTTCCTTGTCTCTTCCTTGGCTGCCCAACCCCTTAACAGAACCAGCCACAGCTGCACCTTATCTACATCAGCCAGCCCACAGTTCTATATTAGCAATGGTAATAAACCCAGCTTCATTCCTCTACAGCTCCTCATGCACACATGCAAAGAGCCTGGTAATACTAATCCTAATCCTCTCTGTTAAAAGATATTGTACACTCTGCTGTTTGTGAAGCAGTAAAAAGTTTTTTATGTGAGTTCTGTTGAAGATGTGTTTCCGCTTAGTGCTTCCTTCAAGTGTACTAACCTGCTACACATCTTAGTGACACAGCATTTTTAATACTTGTTAAAAATCTTGTTATTTCTCTTAGATTTATCCATGGTAGGAAAAACATCACAGAAATTTACCCTGGTGATGACTCAGTTTTCAGGTCAGAAGGAGCATTTTTGGGAAACTATTTCACACATTATGCAATCCAGAAAGGAACAAAAAAGGTATAAAACTATTATTTTAAAATATGTTCTGTATTCTGTCAAGTTAGCAGTTTTCTTAGCTTTAAGACAATTTGGCTGTGCAGTCTACAGTGAAGTCCCTACATTGGTAATTACTGTAATGACTGAATCCAGCAATCAAATCATACAAAAAATGAGATTATTCCTGCTGTCTCAGAATAGATTTCTGTAAATTGTAGATACAATAAGAGAAATTTTACTCATTGTAACATTTATTTCTCAAGCTCAACTGTACTGCAGTAAGATTCTACAATAACATTTCTCACTAACTTGAAGATAAGTTTAATTCTTTTTAATTAACCTAAGTTTAATTATTTTAACTAATATATTGATTAGAGTTTAATCTTTATGTACTTGGAAGTATTTACTTTGTCACTATATGGAGACTTTGCCGCAGACCAGCTGTTCAGTGCTGGAGAAATGGTTTTGCCTCTCTCTGTCTATTAAGTTTCCTCTGAGTAGAGGTCCTGTCAAGTGCTTATGCAGTGCTTTGTATTTTTATAGCAGAATTAAGGGTCAGCTTTGTACCCTTCAAACCTAGCCTTAAACTTGTGGTCAAATGTAGTTACTCAGCAATGAACTACAGTCTGCTCTCTGATAAGAGAACTTTTTGGTCCATGCAAAGCGCATGGAAGCTGTTTCTTCTCACACAAGTAGGCTTAAAGAATACAACTGCATGTTTTGACTTTTCAAGGAGATACTTGTCTGTGTTGTGGGACAAATTTAGATGTGATTATAGTTGCTTTCTGGGAGGTCAGAAATCTAGTATCTTGCAAGCTCTTAATACTGTTTTCATGCTACAGTAACTAACTCACTCATCTCTCTGCTCTTTACTGCAGAAAGAAGAAAAGATGTATTCAATAAACAGCCTACCTCCTGATGTACCTGGAAATCTGTACTCTATATCCTCTATTATTACTCAAGCAATCAAGTAACTTTACTGTTTTTTCTTTTGTTACATTAATTCCTCTGACTATGAAAGGACAGTAGTTAAAATTACACATAATACTTATGATGACATTAAGTGTAAAAATCAAAGGAATTTGTATTAGCACTGAGGATGTGTATAAACTTACAGAACAAAGATTGCAACTGTTTAGAAGACATAGTGAGTGTGAAATACTTAGTATTTTGTTTGCTTTTTTTTCTCCTCAGAATACTTCAGTACTGCTACAAGACTAAACTATCATTAACTCATAATTATTATCTCTGCTGCTGGAAAATGGTATGTAGCTGAAGATTTATAAATCTTTCAGTGTTATGATTATACAGGCTATAGGGAATAGGACCTAATCTCTAGAGGGAAGAATGGTGCGTGTATCCTCAAAGACCAGAAGGTAGACATTTGGGAACCAAAAGCATGCAGTGTAAAGGTGTATTTGTGAAGGCAACTGCATGATAGAGAGCTGGCTGTGGTCTGGGAAAACAAGTGAATTGAAAATTTGGGATACAAACAGTTGTAGAGATGTCATGGTTTAACTAAGTACCATGCAGCTGCTTGCTTGCTCCCCACCCCCCCAACAGGATGGGAAAGAGAATTGGGGGAAAAGGTAAAACTTGTGAGGAGAGAGAAGAACAATTTAATAATTGAAATGAAATAAAATAATAGTAATAACAGTAGTAATGGAGAGAAAGGAATAAAATCTGAAAGAAAAAAAAAAAGCCAAAAAAACCCACACTATACAGTTGCTCACCACCTGCTGACCAGTGCCCAGCCAGTCCCCAGGCCGCAAGCTGCAGGCCCTGGGCAACCCCTCAGTTTATATACCAAGCATGATGTCCTATGGTATGGTATATCCCCTTGGCTAGTTCAGGTCAGCTGTCCCGGCTGTGTCCCCTCCCACTTTCTTGTGCCCCTTCTTGCTGGCAGGGCCTGAGAAACTGAGAAGGCTTGACTTGGTATAAACATTATTTAGCAATAACTAAAAACATCTGTATGTTACCAATATTATTATCACACTAATGCCAAAACACAGCACTGTACCAGCTACTGGTAAGAGGATTAACTGTATCCCAGCCAAAACCTGGTAAGTGACTTTTCCTCAGGTTTTTAATGTATTTGTTTGATTCTAGGTACCTGAGACAGATGGAAGAGAAATGTTGCCGGTTTTGCTGTATGAAAAGGTTATTCCCAGCATAGGAATACTTGTGGTGTACTCAGATCATAAAGTCCATGCTGCTTTTTGGGATGGGGTGACCTTGAATATGGTCTGGGATTTCAGCTCTTCCTGTAGTAGGATCCAGGTAACTCATGACTTTGAGGAATTACTATTCTTAAAAGTCCTCATGAAGAAGTGTTACTAAGAAACTAACAAGGAAATTAAACAAAAGTTTTGATGCCTGTAAAATAGAAACTGAAATCTTGTCTGAGAGATTACCAACTCTAAACAGTTGGCTGCTGTTGCTTACTCTTGAGCTACTACAGTAGCCTAAATGAAAGTAGGAACTATCCACAAGCATCACCAGTAATTTACTGCAAACATTCTAACCAGAAATGAAGAGAAAAATATTTTAATGCATAACTGATGCCTAAAGAGGCAAATAAAACTTTATCCTTTCAAGAAGTCACTCACATTGATCAAAGGGAGTCTTTGTTATTGCAAATTACCTATAATTGAGTAGATGCATAGCAAAAAATCACTGAGAAAAGTAAGCTTGTGTATATGGTATTCTGTATGCATTTGTAAATCTACTTAATACAGGACTAAAAAGATAATGTTGATTTTTGCAAAATGGCACTACAGAGAAAATTATGTGAGTGTGGGATTCAAGGTTGTGGACTGCTGAGACTTTTGGCTTCTGTGTCTTTGCTCATTACCCTAAGGTGACGAGACACAAAAAAGATGTTAAGAGTCTGAGAACATCTCTATTACAAGCAATATAAATATGATAGTTAGAGTGTCAAAAGATACAGTGTAACTTCCTGATGTGAGCTAGCTAAAGTCTGTATATTCTGTTATTATAGAAGGAGGAAGAACTGAGAATTCTACAGGTTTGGAAATACTTCTATCCACTTTTAGAAATAATTTGTTCTTTAATAGTACAAAACAAGTGTTGGGGCCATGCCAGGTGTTCTTATTTTTTCCCCCTGCATTTGTCATAGCAGACTATATCAAATTCTGTCCTTAGCAAAACACAGACTTTAAGTGTTCAAAGTGGCGTATTCGTAGATAATTAATTCTTAAATTGGTATGTTATACTTGCATTTCTTTTCTTCAGACTGCAGCAGAAAATGAATACTTTTTTTTTCTTCTAAGGTAAATGAAGATGTAGGCTGGTGTAAGTTAACTACTCCTGCAGGGGTACAGCAGCTAATACAAATAAGTCATCCTGGAATCTATGAAAGGTATAATCAATTTAAACAATTTAAAGTAAAACATGAAAGAACTATGTACAAATCCTTTTAGATGAAGAAATGGTATTTACTGCTGGGGGCAGTGGTGTTGTGGGGGTAACCAAACACATAATGGTAAAAGCTTCATCGTACATCTGGCAGAGATTCAGGACCTGTATGACTCAGTACCACTGCATGCTGTCATTCCATTATAATTGTTACAGTAATGTCTTTTTAGAAAAATAACTAGAGCTGCAACTTGGCACTTATATTGGTGGATAAAGAAAAAAAAAAATCTTTGTCCTATGTAGAGCTGATACATAGAACTGGATAGAACTTCATCCAATTTTTGCTTTGTTACAGTTACTGACCTCTGCCTCAGGTTATTTTCTCTAATCCGCTTGCTCTAGTTACAGCCTCGTTATGGGAATCACCAGAAGCTTACTGTGCTGTATTTTAGCAAGCAGATAATTCAAAACCAAAAATAAACACTTGTACACTGTGCATTACAAATCATAAAGTTGTGTTATAACTTTCTATAACTGCACAGATTTAAATATGAAGGAGATCCTAGACAAAAAGTGGAATCAAAAATGGCAAGGAAATTTCTCTAAGATTCTAAGAATATAAATATGTATTATATATATATATAAATAAAAAACACTGTATTTTTAATGATGGCTTTTTCTTTCAGATCCATTGTATGGATCTATTGCTTTAATGTTCAGGTTTTTGCTTGAATTAGAGTGCATTTCTCGCATAAATAACTATCTTTTTGTGACTTTTCATGTTGACATAGGTACATCAGAACAGCAATAGAATGGTGCAGAAGTCTGAATGAAAGGAATGGGATTCCTGAATATACTGCACACTCTGTAACTGAAGAAAATTGGTATTCATCTTTATCCTAAATAATTGACTACAAATAATGTTGAAAATATAACTCAAAAAGACTATAAACTGTGAATTTTATCAACTGCATTTCCTAAGGGTCAAAAATGAAAATAGTAAGTCCATTTATTTTGTGTAGTTTTATATTTTTCTTTCAGTGTTTTAAACATTTGGTAAGTTGAGTGTTGAGTTCTATTTAAAGCATGTTTCATTGTGCTTCTGCCTGCCTTACTGAAAAATAAGAATTATGGTGACATTGCCAAAGGAGGATTAATGTTACGGAGATGGTATCTTGCAAGGTGAAAAAGAGAAACTAGACTAAGAAATGCGTCTTTTAACAGAACAATAAATGACACTTGTATCTCTTGCTAACATATTTGTCCTTTTCAATACATGCTACTAACATCATATATATATATTCTGGTTTTTTAAAATGTGTAAACTGAAATCAATTGCACTTTAACTTGTTACTCAAATTATAGCAGATTCAGTAGCTGATGAAATGAAAACTGTATTTATACATACAGACAGGCATAAAGCAAAGAGACTATTCCTAAAGCAGAGCCCAGATTTTTGGCAACAAAAATGATTGGCAAATGGCAGCCATTGGCTAGTAGTATGAAAGGCAAAAAATAAAGCATTTTTTCATTTGCATTTTGCTTGTCTAATTTTGAGTATTGCTGGAAACAGGAAAACTAAAATCTGAAGTAGAAAATACATTTAAGAACTTTTTACGATACTAATTCATAATCTTTATTTCCTTGGACAGGTCTGCTGATGCTGAGCTTGAAAAAATACGGAGATTTACCTGTATCCTTTTGAAAGCTGTGAAGCTTTTTCACTTTTATGTTCTGTTGTTCATCTGTATATTTAAATCTGTATTTTAGATCATCAGAGGCTTTCAGTCCTGTTCTCACCTCCTTTTACTGTTGTACCCACTTCTTAGAATCACCTTTTAAAGCCCTTTTATGTTTTCTTATTTATAGTTTTTATCATTTATCTTGTCCAAACTCTGCATCACAGCACCAGAAACAAAAACAGGGACCAGAGTACAAAACTAAAATAAAAATGAAAAAAAGGTCGCCCTTTAATGGGTATTGCATTAGTTTTGCTAACACTCATCTGCTGATCTGTTCTTGAAAGAGGGATGATGCAGTTGCCTTTGGGCCTGTTGTTGCAGTACAATACCTTTCTGTTTATCAGCTGCATCAGTATTGTTCCTTGGTGTTCAGCCAGCTCAAAAAAGTGTGCTGGGCTGCATGTGCTTAAATCCACTTTGTAACCGTCTTTAAGCCAGTGTTCAATTTTATTGGTATGAAAAGTGCATGCTGTTAAATTGTGCAGCATGACATCATTGTAACCCTTTTTAAAGTAATTTTTGGATAAATTGAAATCTTAGTTAAAGACTTAGTTTAACTTTACTTTTTTAAAAATTTATTTTAAAAACAAAAAAAAGTTTAACTTTTTTTTAGTTACCTATTAATGTTGTAGACATTTTAAATAATACACACTTTCTTTTTTAGCTTTATGTAATTACCATGTTATGAAATGTGAGACTTTGTAATGCAGAATGATGAATAGAAGTATGAGGAAGTAATTTTTGGATTAGGAGGAAGAGTTTGGTATTTTTTTCTTAACAAAATAACACTAGTTTTATTGGATAATAGCAATGTTCTGGGAAGGACATCTGCTGCAAAACCCAATCCATCTGGTATTACCATCAGAAAAACAGAAAATGGGAGTGAGCCACAAGAAATAAGAGAAGGGTGTGTCTTGGAGGCTTTGGAAAAAACTTCTAAAGTAATTCAGGATATTGAATCTCTGCTTGCAGCTGCTGGGAAGTGAAGCCTCGTAGTGAAGACTTGCGCTCCGTATCTTTGTAGGAGCTGTGCCAACTGCTTCTGAGGAGGCTTTGAGGTGCAATAGGAATGAAAGCTGCCGGCAGAGTCACCAAGTTGCCAGTATACCACAGCAAACCTGCAAAGTCCTATCAGTTGCCATTGTCACACCACAGCTGTGTGTTGTAGCTAGCCAGAAAGAACAGGTGAGGTAGGAAGAGCACAGCTGTATAAACACATCAGGGCTGGCCTAACAGTGCTGCTTTTAATATATGAATGGTCTGTTTTAATAGTTTTAATTTTATAGATTTTGCAAGCAACTTAATTGCTGAAGTGAGTAGGGTAAGGATAAGCAGTTATAACTGTAAAAATGTGCTTTTGTTCAGAAGCTTACATGAAGTAGGCCAATATTGGATAAAAAGTTTCCTAGACACTTTCTACTCTACTGTTTTGTGGTAAATAAATACTTAGAAGTATCTTCAGCCCTTTCTCGTGTGTGGTCTGGCAATCGGAGGTGCACCGTATCTTTAGCTATAAAATACCAGCCTTATGTCGTCGGTTTCTGTGTCCGAGCTTTATCTAACCTTGTTGTGAATACCCAAACCCTGCTTTTAGTATTTCTGGACAAATCCCCCCTCAGACCCGAGGTGCCCGCCCCCTGCGCCAGCGCGGCAGCGGGCGGCAGGGCGGGCAGGCGCCTCCCACCGCGGCGTGGGGTGGCCGCCGTCCCGGCGTGCTTTGCGCAGCGCTGCGCCGGCGGGGCGGGCCGTGGCGCCTCGTGGGGCGGAGGGGGCGGCAGCGGCCGCAGCGCAGGTGGGCGCGGCGGGGCGGGCCGGGCACACGGGCTTCTCCGCACGGCTCCGGGCCGCCGGCCGCGGGCTTGCGGCGGCCGTTGGTGAGGGGCCCCGGTGCGTTTACAATGCAGTAAGTTTTGCTGAGGAGCTGAAGCGGGGGAGGAATTCTGTAGCAGCCTGGCAGGAGCCAGCGGCAGGTCCGTGTTCCGTTAACGCGGGTGCCCGTACGTTTTGTGAGGGCTTAACATAAGAAGCGGTGACGTGGTGCTTTACCTAAAGACAGGCATGTCACTTACTTCTAAGGCTCCCTGACAGTCTTGGCTACGTTTTTGCGGCTGAGATGACAGTACATTTCTGTTTCTTAGTGACTGAGGAGATGGCTGATGAGGGACTTGGGTGCTGGGCGCTGAGACAATGCACACCCTTTCCTCAAGACATGAAAATTGTTGATCTCTGTAATTTTACGTGTCTGACTGCCGCACGCCTGTCTTGCCTTCATCCCTCTCCTTAGCTACACATACGGATTGTATTTTAATCTTAAATTGGATTAGCCGTTTTATGTGCTGAATGTTGTAATTAATGAGGGTAACACATAAATACTCACGCGTTTTTCTTCCCTTTTTGATTTTTTTTTTTCTGTCTAGGATGACAATTTTTTCTTCGGATGGATAGTACTGTGGTCTGCTTCTCATTGCTAAATACTTCTAGGATATTTCTTTCAACTCTTTTAGGTACATCTCAGTTCCAAAGTACTTATTAAGGAGAAGGTCCACGTTTTGGTGTCTTGATACCTCTTTTCAAACACTTTAATTTATGATATCTGAAATTAAAAATGTAACTAAATCTTGATTTTATTGGGGTTTTGTTTGTTTTTCTTAATTTTCTCATGGTTTAATTCAGTTTTTTCCTCAGTATCTTGGTAGAATCCTACAGATTTCTAGCATGTTTTTGTCCTCTTTCCTCTTCAGCCTTCTTCCACACTCCAACCTCAGTTATACATTGCAATTTTCTGACCCCAAAATACTTGCATTATCAGTTCTTCACATTGCTTTAGGCTCAGATCGACTTTTCCTTGAGATAATACGTATCCTTGAGCTTTTCATATAAATTAACATCCAATATCAAGTAATGTTTTTTAGAGATTATGGAATTATAAGGCACTACTGCAGTCTTTTGACTTCTTGCATAAAGTGCATAATTGTACTGATTTTATGTGTTAAATTCCTGTATGTATTCATGTACCAAATAATGACCTGCAAAATGGTGGCAAAAATTCTGGAGAGCAGTGTTCCTAAATGATAGGTTTAGCCATTGGATTTTTGTTTTGCTCTTAACAGCATGAATTGGAAGGGCTTTTAGTGACAGCTATTTCTCTAAATGCATATTTAGAGTGCTTTGATCTAAATATCTTCTTGTGTCGGTAATTTACAAGTTAATTTGTGCATTTGTTAAAATTATTTTAATAATTTACTTAAATGAAATCAAATATATCAGCAAAATTGTGTTTTGTGGGAATAGGTGGACATTGTGCCTAATATTTATCTCATAAAACAATGTAATGAAAAATCACAACTCTTAAGCACTGTTACTTTATCAGCTGTTGTGTGCATGTGTTTTATGTAAACTCAGCCTAAATCCTTCCTTCATTGTGTTAACTGACCAGCCATAGGCTTCTAAGCATTCTTGTGTAGTACATCTGTTTCTCGCTGTTCTAACAAGACTGTAAGCTCTGCCACTATGTTTTGAGATCTATATGATAGAAAAATCTGTGACACTTTATTGTGATATTTTGTAAACAGTCTGAAAATCATTATATTTCAGAGAAAAAATATAGTTTATAGTTTTACATAAAAATTTGTAATATCTGCAATTATTTTGGTTGAACAGAATTTTGATTTTTCTAGTCTGATTTCACTTTTGATCTGAAGAATATTTATACTTATGCCATTGTAGCTGGCAATGTGATTTCATTTTTACACAGGCAGCTGTCATTTTTGTCTTTAAAAGATGCCAGAGACAGACTGTGTAAAAAGAACAGTCATGCTATGGACATGGCTGTTGACTAAGGGTAAACTGAAGCCACAGTTTTGCTTCCTGTTCTTAATTCTGGTTTAGAGATACCCATTCACATATTGTCCTTGTTTTCCAGTTGGAATTGTTACTTTTATTTCATGACACACAAGTCTGTTTTGGGGGTTTCTTTTAAGTCTCTCATACTTTATGCACGTGTTAATGATATTCATAGCAAAGCAGTGTAAACCTGTCGCAGAACTGGCACGGACCTCGGTTGCTTTTGAATTTATAGGTCTTTACTTATATATTCCAAAGTCACTAATTGGCCTGGTGATACTTGTTTTTAAAAAGAGATCCCTGAACATGACTCAGGTATGTTTCATTAGGTGTAATTCTTCCAGACACACAGTTACAAGGAAAAATCTGTTAGAATCCATCTCTGTGTATTTTGAAATGCAGTTACTTAAAACAGAAGGCTGGAAGTGCCCTTTTCTGACTGCATGGCATTGGGGTTTATTGTCTTTTAATTATCGTCTTGTTCCATCTTTATTTGTGCCCTTCTCTCATTTTATGGTCTTTTTTTTTTTTTCCCTCTTAAGCCCTAGCTGAAGTTGCTTTTAGCTCAATTATATTTCAGGAATTCATGAAAAAATTGTTGCTTCTTTCTGTATTTTTTTACTATCATTCAGTTTTCTTGTATGTTTTTTAGAGAGTTTGAAGAGCTTTGTGTATTATTGGTGCTTACTGATGCCTGGTTTGCTTTATTTAGGATGGAAGAAACGGTGTTTGGTCTTTCCTGCATTGGACCGGGCAAACGGGATTCAGAAAGCACAGAGATTCAATGCTGAGGCATAGAGCCCATTTGCTACTGGAATAAGGCATCTGCAATGGAAAAAATACATTCTCCTAGTAGCAGGGTAAGTTTGATTCTGAATACTGGTGTGCTTTTTAAAGGTATGTTAGGTATGTTGCTACATCCGTTCTTCACAGATTGTATTCTTACACAGATTTTATGGTAATTTTAAATAAAAACCAATCTGACGTGATGGTTATATAGAGTAAAAAACTGTGAGAAGATCCCTATTTGTTCCTTAAAATGGGATTTATTCAGCAATGCACTGTATATTATACAGTCACCCACTAGAAAATGGCAGTTCCAGTGTTTTAGACTATACTTTGTGTCTACGTGTTCATTCAGAAGAGGCACGGTCATGGTTAACAGACTCTAAACTTGACCCACTTTTTTTCATCTGTGTGCAAACTCCATGTATTATTCATGCTTCCTTCTTTTAACATTTTCCAAATAAATGATTCAGGGGTCTTTTCTCTATAAAGATCAGCGTCAATAATATGTCCTGTGGATAGTTCTACAATAAACAGGCATGTAAATAATCTGGAAGAAACATTTTGTATTTTCTCGATCTTGTAATCAATAATGTGTTTAAAATCATAGACTATTATTTATCAACATTGTAAGTCGTTAGAAGTACTCATTTTTAAAGGAAGTCTAATACATTCATGTAAAGCTCGTTTAGAATAAAAATTTACTTGGTAGAACTGTATGAAGAAGGTTTATCAAGATATAATATATTGTACAAAAATAGCAAACTGTTGGGAATAATCAGTTTTTAGATAGGATGCAGGCTTGGAAACTGTGGTCTATCTCCATGACTCCCCAGAAATACAGAAAAACATGTAACAGTTGGGATTGTTAGAACTGATACTGTCCTTCAAAGACCGCTTTCAGTGTGCTTAAGATAGAAAATATGTCATTTATATGAGGATTTTTATTTCAAAAGCCTTCTTTTTCATGTTATTACAGAAGTGAGTACTCTGTCTTTATAATCCAGGTATCCTATGATTGTTTTTTGGGAGTGGGGTTGGGTGTGCCTTTAAGATCTTGAATTGGTTCTGGAATTTCTTTTGAGGTGTCAGGCAGTTACTTAAAGACAATAATTATTCCCAATAAATCAACTTGTAGGAGAGGGTTTTATAACAATTACAGAACATGAATAGTTTTTTAAGTTTTTTAAGTGATTAGTAATGCTAATAACACCTTTATTTTAAAATTAGACAGTCAGCTTTTGAAAAGTAAAATTACTGAAATCAGGTTTCTTTTTTTCTGAAAAAAAGAGCTGTTACTAAGAGTGTGTGGCAGACCGTAGATAAGTCCTAAAAGTAACAGTAGTTTGCTGCAAGAGCAAGTGCTAAGGAAAAGGGTATGTAGTTTTGCTCTGTAAGGAGTTTTGGTTACTTCTTTGACTGGTTGTTGGCTTTGTGTTACAATAAATAGTGAAGGTACTTTAGTGGTTCTGGTTTTCTTAATGCTTATTCTACATGCCAGTCTCCAAGCTAAACAAGGGGGTGCTCAGAGGGGGGTACTAGGGTGATAATACATATGTTTACAAAGTATATAAATGAAAATAGTGGTTTGGATTATATATTTGAAACTCAGTTTTAATATTTGTTGCATAGAGAGATTTGAAATTTTTGAGCATCAGTCCTAAGAATCCTCCAAATGGAATCTTTTTCTGTTGTCACAGTGTAAAGGATTTAATTTAATGAATATCATGTATTTAAGACCAGGAGGAATCATGAAACATATTCAATGTCATAGACATGTTTCAGATTATTTTGTAAAATTTGAGATTTCAGAAAGTGGAGTTAGAGCTGTCTGTGTTACAGTGGTGCTTCTTCTAATTAAAAGAGGACAAGTGTTTTAATTCAGAGCTGTAGTGTTCAGGTCAACAAATTAACTGAAATAAAAAATTTCGTAGGAATATTAAGTGTAAACATTGAATTTGGGGGTTTTGTGCTGTCGTAGCTGTGATAAATGTTTTGTGCTAATGGACTTTTTTCTTGAATAGTTTTCTTTCTGTTCTCTGACATTTACAGAACAACTGACAATACAAAGGACAATGCACAGTGTATATCTTGATGACATTTTGTGTGCTGTGACATGGTTTTTGCCATGGCATCTGAGACTGAAAAGGCCCATGCTCTTCTCCAAACTTTCAGCACAGCTTCAGTTATATCTAGTCTAGGTTTGGGGCTATTCTGCTTTGTAGCAGACAGACTTCTGCAGTTTTCATTCATTCAGCAAAATGACTGGCTCCGAGCCTTCTCTGATAATGCAGTGCATGGTATACTAGGAATGTGGTCCTGGGCAATAGTGATTGGACTTCGGAAGAAAAGTGACTTCACTGAGGTCACTCTGGCTGGCTTCCTTGCCTCTGTCATTGATGTGGACCACTTCTTTCTGGCTGGCTCCCTGTCGCTAAAGGTAAGTTAGTAGATCAGTGATTGTTTATTTTTGTTCTTAAGTTTTACTTTATTGTTATTCTACCAAATCCTAAACAAAAGATGTTCCGATGATACTTTAATTAGATACATTTTTAATAGATATATAGGAATTCTATTTGTATGCAGTTAAGATTTTAAAAGCCCTAAAAATATTTTGTCTACTGTTAAATTCTGCTTCTTACAAGGCTCTGAAAAGAGTTCTGAAAGCCCTTGTACATGATATCCTATGTGTATAGCATATTTACTTTGTTCTATAAGTTAAACAATTAAGTGCTGCCATGTGCACTTTGTGTATAAAGTGGATTACTCCATTTCTGTTTACAATAAAGGGTGGAAATACCTGGAAAGTAGATAATTGAGCTGCTGTTTGATTTCATTCAGTCTTACTGAGTAGTACATTTGGGTTTAGCTGGCCCTAAATATTTTTCCCACAAACAAGCTGTATGTGAGCAGTCACCTTTACAAAGGCAGTCCTGAGTTTGCCCTCAAATATAATTCATTGTAAAAAACAAACAAACAAAAAACCCCAAACCAAACACCACAACCACACCCCAAAAAAAGAACAACAAAAAAACCCCAAAGACCAAAAAAACAAAAAAGCAAGTGTCAAACTTGTTAATAGAACTAAAAGGGTGAATTGGCTCCTGTTAAGGAATGTATGTGATAATCATCTATTTGCAGAACTGCTTGTTAGGACAAAGTTTCTCAATAGGATTAGTACTACCAGGTTATGGAATTCTTACTCAGTGGTTCTCCAGTGTTTTAGATGTGTCATGTTTCTGCTTCCACATTCACATACATAAATATATATATCCCTATCTTCTTGCCTACTCTAAATATGCATACCCAGCGTTCACTGACCACAACAGTCTCTTCTGTATACCCTCTGATATATTGGCACCTTCTGTAAGCTCTAGCTGCCCCAGCCCTTGCCACAGTTCTCTAACACTCTCCAGGTCTCATACCTCAGGCAGACAACACCAGCTGGCTCCTGATCCCCATGGCTAGAGCCCTGCCACTCTACATCAGGCATTTGCTCTGTACAGCAGCGCAGTTCCTCACAGGCTGATTATACTGGTGTTGCTAGCATACATATACATATATGCTACTTACTGTCCCCCCTGCAAAAATGTACGCTCCCACCTACGGATGGACCTGCATAGGAGAAGGGGAAGATACCAACCTTAATCCATTCAGCCAGAGCATAACTGAGTTGTTTGACCATCTGTCCTTCTTTCTTCTCCTTCAGTTTGCTCGTAATGCTGTTACAGTCTTCATGTGGATCACAAAGGAAGTAGCTCCTAGGAAGAAGAGGAAGGAAAGACGTGGAGGGAAAATTACTGTTCTTTGTAATCCTTTAATTAAAGTAAAACAATGCAAAATAGTTTACCATTTTTAAAAAAAATATGTAGGAGACAGGTAAATGCAAGAAGCATTATTGCTTATAATGGAGATGTAAAATTCAAACTTCTGGTGGTAAATCAGGTTTTGTTTACATACAATATCCCTATTTGTTGTAGGGAAAAGACATTTTCCTGTTTGTACATTTGTTTAGTTTCCCCCTTATATTTGACAGTCTTTGACAAAGAGGCCATTTTCACAGAGTCAGAGTGGTTGTAGTTGCAAGGATCCTCTGGAGGTCGCCTTCTTAATTCCCCTTTCTGAAGGAGGCTTACCTGAAGCCAGTTGCTCAGGACAGTGTCCAGACAAGTTTTGAGTATCTCTATGGATGTAGACTACACAACCTCTCTGGGCAACCTCCTGTCGTGTGCAGTCAGCCTCACAGTGGAAACGTGTTTCCTCACATCAGGAGGAACCTCCTGTGTTTCAATCTGTGCCTGTTGCCTCTTGCCCTGTCAGAGGACACCACTGGGAAGAGCCTGGCTGTCTTCTCTTTACACCCTCCCTTCAAATACTGGTACACCTTGATGCCATCTCCCCTGAGCCTTCCCTTCTCCAGGCCAAACAGTCCCAGCTCTCATCCTTTCCTCATATGCAAGATGCTCCAGTCCGTTCACGATCTTAGTGTCCCTTCTCTGATCTCAATCTCCAGTAGCCACATCTTTCACTCATAGTGGGGAGTCCAGAACTGGACTCAGCATTCCAGAAGTGGCCTTACTGGTGCTGAGGAGAAAGGGAAGGATCACCTCCTTCAACCTGCTGGCAACACTCCTAGTGCAGCCCAGGATACCACTGGCCGCCTTTGCCACAAGGTCACATTGCTGACTCATTCAGCTTGTTATTAAAGAAGTTTAATTCCCCCAAAACTTTTTCCAGCCAGCCAGCATCTAGCTTGTACTGGTGCCTGATGTCGTCCCTCTCTAGGCAGTCTCTAGTTCTTCCCTTTTCTGTACTTTTTGCATATGGGAATACTATGAAATTATAAAACCATATAAAGAAAAGGAAAGTTACTTTGGTTGATTAATGTGTCCTGTAATATTATCATTTTGGTATAGCATTTAAATTATAATTTTTCTCATGCATATTTTATTTAAAAATCAGAAAATGCAAGTAATGAATGGCTGATTATTAGAAAGTGTTGTTAAAATTTTATTGCTGCTTTTTCTTGCATTTGAGATTACCAGTATTTTTTCTTAATTATGACCACTAGATGACACACTTCACCAATGTCTGTTTAGAAAGTTGAGTGTTGTATCAGAGTTGAGTGGTGACCTGTCGCTTCACTACCATCAGTGAGGCAAGGTTAAATACGTTTACACTTTACATGATGGAGAATGCTTGTGTAGCCGATCTCTAGTATCCCAAACAAAGTAAATTATTGCAATTTCATCACTAATTTGTTCTTGAGTTGTTTCAGTTCCCAAGCAGCTAGCAGTTGTTTTCTAATGTCCAGCCTAAAGTATTGTTGATAGTTAGATTTGTTTTCTTTCTAAGACCTCTCTGAAAAAGACAGCTGATTGCTGTGATCTCCCAGAAAATGCTTTTCAAATCAAAAACCACAATAGAATATATAGTGGTAGAAGGTATCACAGGTAAAAGAATAGCCTTTTAGTAGCCAAACATACTTAGCTGAGGTAAGAAGGCAAGGTACCCAAAGGCTTTTTCATAGTCATTTCTCTACAGACTCCTCCCCCTTCCATACATTAACGGGGCTGATAAAGGATGTTTACTTGTAAATCATATCCTGTGTAGGTCTTTTGACCCTTACAGCACTGACAGTATTACTCTTATAACCAGGAAAACCATTATGCTTTACAAAAAGTGTCTTCTTGACTAAGTAAATCACAGAAAAATCTGGGGTGTCTGGATTTATGTTTTCTACACCTCTTAGGTTTTTTCTCATCTCCTCCGGA
This sequence comes from Falco biarmicus, assembly GCF_023638135.1. Taxonomy (NCBI): domain Eukaryota; kingdom Metazoa; phylum Chordata; class Aves; order Falconiformes; family Falconidae; genus Falco; species Falco biarmicus. The sequence continues at coordinate 69,651,864 of NC_079311.1, forward strand.
TTGCCCTTTGCCTATATTACCTGTAAAGGGTCCTGTTCCCAACTTGTGTATAGTATTTTAGGTGAGACTTCATTTGAGCCAAATAGCATAGATTAATTCCTTTGAATGTCACATGCATACAACACTTCCATCTTTTTAAAAAGAAAAAAAAAAATCTGTTGAAGTTTTTATGTCTTCTTACAATGCCATCAGAGTCTTTTTAGTTTATGATATAATGAAATCCACACAAATGTTTCTGCTGTGTTAGTGCCTGGCTAGCTAGACCTGGTTTTAATATGTGACTTTTCTTTGCTCAGTTTAATATGATGCACCTTACCTTTTCATGTGGTAATTTCAGGCTGTTGCCTATGTAATTTAGTATGTTGTGGGATACTTTTTTACTATGTATTTGTTAGTTCCAGTCTCATTCTTCCCTCTTTAGATTGCAGGATTGAGAGTAATTGATTTGAGAGATGATAATCTTCACTGCTTATGCAACACGTTACTAAGGAACTAATAAAATAAGAAATCTAATTAACTAACCACACCACTATTACTAATTTGTAGCAATAGTATTTTTCACATTACTGTACACAATTATCTATAAAGCTTTTCCTCATCACTCTTAAATCTAATGACGGGTTACTTTTCTGAAGTAACCCTTCTATGCAGTGCAAGGCAGTATTGCCTTTGACATGCAACTGCTACCTTCACGTTGCTCGAGTCATCTACTCCTGTTCCTGCTGACACAGCTCACTGCTTGGATTATTTGGTTGTTGGGCTTTTTTTTCATGGTGTCATCATTTTTCTGGAGTATTCAGTGTAAATAGTCACCTATGGTATTTATGTTTACTCTGATAAATACTTGTGTACCAAGTAGTGTGTGACCTGCCCTTTTGGCCACATCATTTTTGCAACAAGTGTAAAGTCTACAAAGACTTTGCTACTTAGAATTTGTAATTCTTTGTATTCTTTGTGGGGTTTACTGTGTGTTATGTGCACAAAAGTGTTGAAGAATCTGTCTCATTGACTAGCTCTAAAAGCAAAAGTTACTGCAGCCTGCCGTCATACTCACCACTGCTGATGAACAAGAACAGCGTGATGGGCTGTTCCCAGTGTCCCGCAGGCTTGTAGCCCAAACACTCGCATTGCAGAACAGACATGCAGAAATGGCTAGCTTGCTACTTAAGACTCACCAGCTTCTAAAAGTGTAGAGAAAGCAGCTGGGGCCAAACAAGATTGTAGCAGCAAACGTATGAAACAGAGCTGGTTAATGTGCTGCTGCTAACTAATCTGGGCTACATGAGAGCATTTCTGGAATTGGAGAATAAACTTTGCACACACACACAATTAATTTAACATTGAATTCACACATCATCCTCAAAACTCAGGATGTTACGCTTGTGAAGTGAGGGAGCCCATGTTGTTACATAAATTCCATGGTGTCATTTTAGGTATTAAAGAGTTTGCTTAGATTGTGCTGCATGATTGTTGTCTCCTGGCTCCAGCTGCTCATTGTAGTTTGTGAGAGGGGCTGGAGGAGTAGGAACTTCAAGATCTTGCACCTAAAACATGTAAAAAAACCCTACATGTAAAAATAAAAACATGTTCTAAAACTGAACATGTAGGCATATGCAAAGGTAATTTGTATTATGAATATATCCTGCTTGCAGCTGCAGCCTGATGTCTCTTACAGCGGGCTTTCCCCTAAATTCACCCAAACCACGTTCATCTCTTTCCAGGAGGTTTGAGGCAGAAAAGGCTTTTTAAGATCCAGTGACTTATAAAGGCAAACAAATTTGCCTGTTAGGAAAAAGTCTTAACAGCTTATATTACCAAGTAGAGCTATGTGTTTGACTCTTGGACTTGGCAATTCAAGGATGTAAATGTGCCTCTAGTTGCAGAATGTAAAAGAGAAAGCAGGCTATTCCCTCAGAACTTGGGCAGTAGCATTTCTGAAGCCTAATGACCGTACTGCAATTACAAAATAGGGTTTTCTTGTGCTAAAATTGAATGCTCAAGTTTGCTGTGTGAACAACCCTGCCTTCTAATATTTGTATAAAAAAAAATTAAGCATCACCTTCCCAAAACTGGATAAAGATTGGCACTAATGCTGATAACATTGCATACATAATTTAACATTAACATTCTCCTTACTGCATTGCTCTTGGCACCTGACCTGTGTAGGGAAGAAGGGAAAGACTTATTTAGACTTTGCCACCGATTTTTTCAAAATGCAGAAATACTGACCAGATATCAATAGGTTATCTGCCAAAATGTATCACTAGCCAGGGTGATTTTTCAAAATTAGGCTAATACGGACTTTTGAGGCTCTTGCTGACAGTAACAAAAATCTGACTGTAGGGCAGTTGAAAAACCATTTCACCATCACAAGATTTTGTACTTTAATCCATGAACAATCTGTTTGGATGAAAAGAAATTAAGTTGTAGAAGATGCACCCTTTGCACTGGTTTTAAGGAGTTGGGTCCGTACCATTACAGTTAAAAGTTGTTGAGACAGTTCGTGAGCTTTTTAATCCCATCACCTGGTCAAGAGAGTCATGGACAAGCATGTGGTGGGAAGCTAATAAATTGAGCAAAGCTTTCTGCCAGCTTTTTAATGTTGGCTTTGGTTTAAAGTACAGACTCTTTATTTCAAGATAGTCTGTAAGTTTCTATCTCTCTTTCTTGGCTAAAGCTACATCAGAATTTCCTTACAGAGAAGACAGGGTTCCAAGCAGTTGTCTAAATTATCCATGAGAACTTGATGAAGTTACACCAGAGTCCCACTGTCAGGTACCATAGCTGCAATAGTTAACACAACTGAACTATTAATGGGTTACTGCAGAGGTCCTCAAACTACAGCCCACTGGCTGGATACAGCTCCCCAGGGTCCTCAATCCGGCCCCCGGTATTTACAGACACCTCCCTCCCCCCCCCCCCCCCCGCCTCGCTGGGGGTTGGGGGGGGAAACCAAGCAGCCGCAGATGGCTGCCTGCCACTTCAGCCGCGCCGGCCCCCTGGTTAAACAGTTTGAGCACCCCTGGGTTACTGGCTGGTGTCTTGTAGCTATGCTTCGTTTGCTTTCTGCAAGAGATGCAGTGAGGGATGTGTTCAACATAATGATCAGATGCACCGTCATGCACAAAGAGATGCCTCTGGGGCCTGTTAGTCTTTCCAAATGTTCACCAGTATCTGAATTGAGCCAATTAATATTGCATCAGCACCTGTATAGATCTTTTAGTAATGGGCTAGTATTTCTCCTGTGCTTACAGAAACAAGAATCTACTTAGTTTGTTACTTAGAAATCCAAAATATTATTACTTAATTTTTTTTACTGTCTTTGAACTTGTGGAGATAGTTCTTGCTCTTGCTGGTATGTACATCTGGAATATTTTGTCAAATACGTATATTAAATTGATAAATACCACTTTTAAAAATGGCTAAATTTTATCTCACTAGCTGGACATTCACCTTAATTAAAACCAAATACCAGGCTTTAAACTAAGGTAACGTTAAACAAGTTGTTGATATAAAAACCCCAGTCATAAATGGTACAAATGCTGGCTTCTGAACTTGCCTTTTGCCTTTTCATAAAGAATACTCTGTCAAGGCAATTAAAATACATGTAAATTAGATCATATTTTTGTTGTATTGGAAATTACTCTTCTGTTTTAGATACTGTCCAGCTGCAACAACTTCACGGGTTCTAACTGTGGTATAATACAGGATGTATTTTTGAAAATGAATGCCATTAAAGTATATGAAATACTTCAAGTAAAGCATATTAAATATTTCAAGTGTATTGTGTAGTTGTTCTCCTTCCAGTTATCTTCAAATTAAATACAAATAATCAGTGCAGCAGACTGTGCAAGTTCCTGTATACTACATGACAGTATGACAAATAGCTTGCCTCATCCGTCTCCCTCGCTGTATTGCCATTGGTGATGCTTAGTAGGGTGCATGATTCATATCATACAAGAGAGAGCAGCACACAGCTCTGGCGTATCTAAATATAGTCATACTGTTGATTTTGATCAACTACAGTGGAAAGGAACAGTGTGTTTTTCTTTGCACGTCCACTTAGCCACTTGATAGTACTTCAAACCTTTCTTATGATTGTAGCCATTGCCAATTATATTTTTCTTTTCCGCAGGCTGCTCTGACTCTTCCACAGAGACCACTTCTTCATTGTTCTACTGTGATTCCTGTTGTGGCTCTGACATTAAAGTTTATTATGCACCTTTTCAGGCTTAAGGATTCATGGTGCTTTCTTCCCTGGATGTTGTTCATATCCTGGACCTCTCACCACATCCGTGATGGGATTCGTCATGGCCTCTGGATCTGCCCATTTGGAAAAACTCCTCCTTTACCATATTGGCTGTACGTGGCAATTACAGCATCTTTACCTCATCTATGTTCATTTGTTATGTATTTAACAGGCACTAGAGAATTAATGTCTATAAAACATGGAATCCACATTGATGTGTAATAATGATAACTCTTAAAGTTGTTTGTATTAACACTTGAATTAATGGAAGTTAATGATAACTCTTAAAGGTTGTTTGTATTAGCACTTGAAATAAGCTGTTTATCACTGAAATGGTTTCTTTATGTTTCCTACAACTTCTGAGTTAGGCATTTTAAGGCTGTGGAGCCAGTTACAGCTCCTGTGTGAATTCCTTGTGGTCATAGAAACCTATTTAATGAATGGTAATGATTTAATGTCTATACCTTCCCCTTGTAAATATGTAGTCTTCCATTATAATTCATGCCTAGCTTGCTGATTCATAAAGTACTTGGTGTGCCTCTAGTAATGACATCACATTTTACTGTCATGGTGCTGTTCATCTGATCATTCACTTTGGATTTGTATTCTGCCTTTAGATAATACATTTAATCTAGATAGCATTTGTATGGCACTTTACAAATGTAAAATACTATATAAATGCTAAGTATTAGTGAGAATTTAGTAGTGTATGGCACTTAAAAAACATGTTAGTCTTTTGGATTTTATTTGTTTTCCTGTTGGACTCCTGTATTCAACTGTTTTACAAGAAATTCTGTTTGTATTTCACAATGCACAACTGCGTATCAGCACATCTTTGAACACTGCTATCATATAGTGTTTCTACTAAATACTGTTCCTCTGTAGTTGCTTTGTACTGATAATTGCTAGCTATTATGTGTGATTGGAAAGAAGATAGTTGGTTACAGTATTATGTGCATTGGCCAAACTGTTTAGTTTTTAAAATGTACTAATTATGAATATTACTTGATTTTAAACTAAGAAATTCTAGTGAATATTTAAGGATTGTGTAAAGGCAAACTTATTTATTACAGTAAAACATAAGCTTTAGGGAAGATTCAGGAAGGTATAAGGAAATGAAAATTGCTCAGAATGTGAGTTTGCTTAAAGACCTTCCTACTGTACTCATAAAGAGTATTTTCCATTAAGTGCAAGATCATCCTTATTATTATAAAATAAAATGCATTATTATTATATGGATACAGACATTTCCTTATAAATAAGTTCCTTAAGGAAAAATGTTATGATGTTGCAGGTTCATAACATAGTAATTTGCACTGTGACATTTGTTTAAAGTGGGTTTTCATTTACAGAAATTCCTCAGAAAAAGTACCAAAGTAAAAATTAAGCTCTGGGCTAGTGTACAGTGTACATGCTGAGGAATGTCTATTAATAATTGTTTTGGTAATTTTTTATTCCTTGAATTCCATTGGCCAGTAAGGAGATGGGGCCTTAATTATTCCAGTTTGTGACAAATAGCTGTCAAAAGGGATTATTTTTACGGAAGAGCATGTATAGGGTAGCATGTGCTGAACTTAGGTTATCAAAGAGTGCAAAGATGATGTGATGCATTCATACTACATCTACATTAGTAAAGGTATATTAGTACAAAGTACAAAAAAATTACAGAAGAATACAGGGATCTTCTATGGCTGCAGAGTGCTAAAGACTCTGCAGTTACAGAGCTAGTTACAGAAAGTGTTTCACCCTTTTGAAATGTGCCTTCCCACAAAAAGAACAGTCTCTGCCCTGTTTGTTCTTCATGTTAGAAGTGTATGCTTATGGAAACTTGTCTGACAGTACAGCGGGCCTGTTTAGCCTTTATTCTAATACAAATAAAAGTTTTTTTCTTGGAAAGAAGATCGGAGAAGCAGAACATTCCTTAAAGGATTATCCTCATACCGTGGATTTCTGTCTTTTATAGTATGTAAAAGTTTCCCAGAAACAACATCAGAAATGTCTTGCTTCAGAGCCCTCAGAGCAAGAACTGTCTTTTATCCAAAGGCATGATGGTTTAGTAGACGAGGAATGTTGCTTGTTCATTTACTTCTGACCTATGTTTTACACTATAGGTTATGAAATGCCAATAATATATTTTGTGCAAGAAGTGAACACTTAAATGTGTGTAGAAAGTTTTCTGTATTCTTGTTTCATGGTATAATATTTGTATAATTTTGTTTTACTCAGATTTCTTGCAAAGGGGAATGTATATAGGAACAAAGTGAAGAATTACATGTTCTCATTTTTAGATTGTAGCTGTAGCTTTTTTGATAACTGTATGTCCACCAGCAGTCCTTTAGGATTGGTACTGTACTCTCTTGCCTATGTTTAAGGATCAGTTAATGAATGCATCTTTAGTAGTTTAAAAAACACGGCTTTTCATTCTCTGTATTTCTAGCTAATTGTCTGTGTGGGGATTACAATAATTTTCAGCTGTATTTCAAAATTATTTTTCTGATCATGTTCTTACACCAGTTCTACCACAGCCATACGTGAGCACCACTCAGAAATGTAAGGAAAGCAGTAAGCACTTGTCTCTCCCTCCAACAGAGGTGGCAGTCTCACACCTCATCCTGATGTTTACGCAACTTTAGCTCAGTCCATTGACAGCTTTTCAAGGTAAACTGACAAGCTGCATGTAATGCTGTAATTTGTGGGTAGACAGATTAGAGAACAAAAGAGAAGTTAAATATTTGTTTCAGTTTGTGTTACCTAGGAGGTGCCACCTGCAAATTATGAATTGCCTAACAGTTCCTTACCAGCACCTTTCATGTGCATTTCAAAACTATGCATCGATACTGGTCACGTGTTGCAAAACCATGGCAAAATTAAACCAAGATACTGAAAACGTAACAAATTTGTGCTTTACTGCATGCATTACAATAAAGAGTAAATGTGAATTACAGAAAACATGTGAACTACACAAAAAAATTAGCAAACTCAAGCTAATAATGTTATGCATAATGTTGCACATCACTAAAATATCAGTTATTTCAGTGGCTCATTTACTATGCTAATCTAATTTTTTTCCATGTATCTTCTAGTTTACTTACAAAGCTGAACAAAGCGGAGGGGGGGCTTCTGACTTTTTTGTTAGAACTTGCTGCTTTTTTTCCTGCTTAGATGGATTGATGTCATAAAACGTAGGTACTAATAATTGCCAAGCTAAAATAAAAATGTTGGGATTTTTCTTCTCCCCAGTCCTCTAGAAATAAAATAGTTCCTAATTCCCTAGTGGCCTTAACAGAGAGAGTGAATACATTTCCCATCAGTTTATATTCTAGTTTAAAATGTAATCTGTATTTTCGCATGACAGTGAAGTATACATGTATATGTATATGACAGATACATATACAGTGAAGTATATTGTATCATGTGCCTTTCATTGATTATTGGTAAGTGAATTACTCAGAATTGATGCTGTGCTCCAGGGAAAACACTGCTGAGTTTGAATTAAACTGAAACATGCAGGTCATTGGTATTAGCTTATTATCAGAAGAGCATTTCCTTTGCTAATGGAAATAAAATTCCAGAAAGAGAGAGAGGGAAGGTGTCAAAATTCAGTCCAAAAGAAATATTTGTACATAGTTACTTTTGAACACGTGTTTATATTCCATCAGCTACTGTCAGTATGAAAGTAAATGATAAAATGCATCAAAAGAATACATGTCTGTTTAAGTAATGGAGCCGATCTAAATTATGTAAATTACACAGATTTATTCAAGGCAGAAGAAATTTTTTAAGTGTTCCACACATGGACTTTAATCAACTGATAATTTTGAGTCCAGAAGTTAGGTTTTGTTCCCTTGCTACGGGCAGACCTTGCATTGAAACCAGGGACTGTCAAGTTAAAGTACCCTTTGCCTTCATTACAAAAAAACAGTAGTAACACATTTTCTTGAAATAACAAATTGTTGCCTTCAGTTCTTTCTTAAAATTCCTCAAGTTTTACATCATCTACATTGAATTATAAATTTGCATGCTCTGTTGTAGGGCTGTTTTCTGTTACTTGTAACATAAACCCACTATTAAGTAGTACTTGCATTTATAGATACATATATCGCACACTGGTGTTTCCTTCTGTGTTCATATAATCATTTTCCATTTGCTTAACCTAACGTGTACTGAATTTTCTAGGGGTAAGGAGAAGTGTTTAGATGTCTCAATGACTAGGAAACCTGGGAAAGCAACTACTTGGCAAATACGTTTTCATGTGTTGTTAAGGAAATCTTCAGAATATTGAAAATAGAAAAAAATTGATACCATATTCCTTTTGATGGAAACATTAACTAGATTTCTAGGCAGTTTGTAAAAACAGATATTTTAGTCAAAATTAATTGACTGAAAACATTTGTATTAGTAAATATGGGTGGAAAATCTGTATGAAAATGGATTTGTATACTGAAACTTTTGCAGGGGTAATTGACTAAGTCAGACTGTGTGCTGTTGCCATATCCACCACAGAAACATTCCTTTGTCCAAGGAACATTACTAATGTTCATGGAGCCTTGCTCGTGTTGCCAAGGGAATTTAATCTTACTTAGTCATAGTTGGTTTTCCCGTTACATATTGCGTGACATTGAGTAAGGGGTCCTGGTGTGGGGCAGTTTCCTTGATCTGCTGTCCAGTCCTTCGCAACAATTTTTAAAGATAAGCCAAAGAAACTGGTAACTGAGTTGTGGTACAGTAACTGTGGTAAAGAAATGAAACGAGGGTGGCAGGCATAACAATGCCATAAGGAACTTGAACTTACAGGCTTACAATGCTGCTATTTTCACTTTTACATTTTCATTTAAATTGCTGATAAGTCAAACAAAACCAACTTTTTTTTATGTATTGCTGCCAACAGTTTAGAAGCATATTTTGTGATAACTGCTCTAAAATTATGAAGTGTTTCTGGGGCAAATGAATACTGTAAGATTTGAGTAATAAGGCTTTATCAATATATTTTCAACAAAATCATCTATGTCTTTTTGCTGATTTAACTATATATAATGTATAGACACAAGCACTCAGTTATTTCCTGGTCTTACTGTGGAAGCATGCTTGGGGAATACTCTAGCTAGCAAAACCTTTTAGCAAGTAACTTTTGTTTCAGTAGTCCCTGGAGAGAGAGAGATCTTCCTTTATTCTAGGCATGTTTTGTTAATATGAAGGTTTGCATGATTTGCCAGCATCTTTTGGGTGAATGTTTTGTACACCTTGTGCATCAAACATAAATAAGCAAAACAAATGCACTTAGAGCTTCATACCATAAAAATGTATGCACATGAATTATTTTTTTTTTCCCAAAGTAAAAGCAATTTAACATGCTCTTGCATCTTGCATCTTGCATCATGCATCTTGCATTTACATGTCTATATAAATGTTGGCCAAGTGGTATTTCTAGTGATTTTGTATGGCTACAGAGACATCAGCAGTGTTTCATGCACTCTCCTGGTGCCTGACTTAGATCAAGTTGGGTGAAAAGTGTGCTTCTGCTTCAGTGTACCTGACCCAGATACCTCAGCTGGGTTTAGCGGACTAAATAGAAGACGTGTATCTCATAGCAAATCATCAGAGTCCCTTTGTATTCAGTGTGTAGCTAGTCAGTCTGTTCAGCAGTGCTTCAAATGTGATTGCTCCTTCCCTAAAAGAGATGCCTACTTCTGGTGCACTGAATTGCATTTCAGTCGCTGCCGATTGCGCTAACTAGATGGTAGCTGACTAAAATTGGGATTATATGTTGGGTTGTTTTCCTGTTATTGACCGTGATTTCCTGTTGCTGGAGAAGGAAACCGTCTCTTCAAGGACTTTTATCCAGGAGATGCTTTGACATGCAGAGAAACATGAAAAAGTGGAACAACTGAAGGCAGTTCTCATGAGGCACTTCACATCACTTCTAGACTTAACATTTCAGAGGAAGGGATGACCAGCTTTTTAAAATGAACTGTAACTTTTTAAAATGCAGAACAAACTTTTATTGTAAAATTAGACTATTTTCTTTCTCAAAATCAAAATCTCCAAAGTCAGGAGTTTTTTCTTTAAAAGATTTAACAATTGCAATCAGTGTCATGGCTGAAGTTTTCAGTGCTAAGTCTTTGCTTCAGTTTATGTTTCTCTGAAAAGTGATTTGCTGTAGCTCCAATGTATGGGGACTTGGACTGGGAACCATGAATCTGTTAAAAGATTGCACCTCTTTTTCCCTTGAAAGTTGACTTGGAAGAGGCTCTACCTGTGTATCCTACAGCAGAGCTTGTACTAGGTACTGTCAGTCTGAATGGCAATATATAAAAGCTGATCACCTGTTACTGTAATGATGAATATTTATTGCAGTTAGAAACTTCTGATGTTAGTTTCCAGTGCTACCAAGGAGAAGTGGGTTGTTGCCATCTTCTCGTTCAGTATGAAGAAAGGAGTGCTGCAGTGTTACTTAAGGAAAACCATGGCTTTAGTATGTGGTGCATAGGGCACCATGCTTCAGCAGTTTCTATGGGTGTTGAAACCTGTTTCTGTTAAAAAGAAAATCCTGACTTCAAAGGAAAAAAAAGTTTTTTCCCCAATTCGTTTCTGCCAGTGGAAGTGTTTTTCAATGATCAAATTTCTTGAAAACTTGTTTCAGATAAGAAAACCAGTTTGGCTGTTACTTGATTTACCAGACAGTATAGTCTTGCTGTCTATTTCAAAGGAATGAATGTTGGCACATTTCTTTGGTTCTCTGCCTGGATTAGCTCTGCAGAAAAGGCAGTGTCTTCTTAGCCATCAGGAGTGTGAGCATTTTCCCTCTTCATAGCGAACAGATAGAAAGGTTTGGAAACGTTGAGTACAACATTTTTGCCTTTGGCACATATTCACGTTCACCTATAATGATTACAAAAGCGGTTCAGTACAAATGGAAAATGCTTTGGCCTAGGCATACACTGAGCCTTTAGTCAGAATCTGTCCAACTTGTGTACACAACAGGCTATAGATACCTGGTTTCTGGAAGGAAGTAACTGATAGCATAAAATAGGTATGGAAAAACAGAGTATTGAACACAGGGTTGCTTTGCTCTGGCTTTTTTCTCCACCTGGTTATTCTACCTTGCTAGCTTGCAGGAGGACTGGCCCTTTAGTGAGTTTGTTCACATTGCCACACAGTGTACACATACTCTAAGCTTACATGAAAGATGAAAGGTTTCAAGTGCACAGGTGAAGGTGAGTTGTATGATTATAGCGGCACGCTCTGTTCCTGAGTTGGTAATGATGCACAATACCAGCTGGGGTGAAGCATCTCTCAAAAGGGGTAGTGTTGTTTGAGGGTGGGGAACACACTATTTCCCTGGTGCTGGTGATGCTTCCTTATGCCAAGATATTGCTCCAGTTCCCCTGGCAGGAGTTAAGTTTATTGATGAAGATAAAAGGTTTAGTTTTCAGTTAAGATTCCACCTGATCTGGCACACTGGCATAATTAGATCTACAGAGGTAACAGACACTGATTTTTTCCTGTGTAATGAGAACAGCTTCTATTAAAATTTCCCATGTTTGTACTATATCCAGACTTGGGGGGGGGGGGGGGGGGAGGGGAGGCGGGGGAAGCAGAATACTTTGTGTTGAAGATGTGTTTTCAACACTCTCCTATCATGTTTACAAAGGGTATCTGCTGTTTCTGCTTACGTCCTATCCCAAAGTAACCCATACTTGCAGGCCTTTAGGAATAGCTGAACAGTCTACTTCACGGAGAAAGAAAGAACTTGCAGAAGTACATAGAGGAGAAAATTATTTACCAACCTTCTGGAGAAGGTAACTGCTAGGCTTTCAAAATCAAACCAGTTGAACGGAGGTGTTCTGTGAAAATGCATTTTAATGCTATCGAATGTTATATCCCTTCATAATTCATCAAAGTAAAACTTCTTAACTGCCATTTTGTTTCTTCCCTCTAGTATTCCTGTCTCAGTGACTCTGGTGGTGGTAGCATTTCACATTTATCTCCGAAGTGCTTTATAAGCATTGCCCAATCTCACAAGGTCCCTAATTAGTTTACAGTGGGGAGAAAACCAAAAGTCTTCCGTGAACCAGTGAGGAAGCTAGGCCAGGTAAGTGTGTTCAAAGATAAATTTTTCAAAGCTGAAGTAGAGCTGACTGGGGTATGTTAGGATGTAATGTAGTTTTTCAAGAAGAAGCCTGTTCTAGAGAGAAGCTTATTTCAAACTCCATAATTACCAGCTTGGAGTTTCATGGTTAAATGATATATATCAGTCACTTCCTGCTAACTGACCTAAAGTGACCAAAGATTCTGGGTTTTAAAACAAAAGGAGAGCAGGTGAATGCAAACAACTTTGCAATTCCAGGAAGTAGGCTTTGGAATACCAATGAGGAACTAAGATGCCAAATTCACTTGCCAAAATAAATCACTTCCCTGCCCAATAAGTACAATACAAATGTGCAGGAGTCTTCTTCCATCCAAGTGTTTGATGGACTGAAAACCGTTGGATAGTTTGAAAAAAAGGGAGTGAAAGAGATTATGGGAAGAGAGTGTGCTTAATGTCTTCTGGAGGGCATGGAACCACCCCTGGGAAGAACAGTCAGCACTTGCAGGAAAGATCTGTCTCTTATTCCTATTCAGTTTTTATTGCAACCCAAAGACTGGATCCCTAAAAGTGGACAAGTTAGGGTGGCCCATCTGTAACTGGCAGTATACACTCAGTGGTGCCTGAATGTTGAGGAGATGAAACAAAAGGGAATACTAACTTGCCCAACTTCAAGCAGTAAATGTAGCTTAAAAGAGTTTTGAGTGCAGATTTGTTCCTGTCTTATTTTCCTGGATCAAATCTGACTTACGTCTGTGCAGCCTCTTCTGTTAGCTGAGAGGTGAGCTTGGCTCACTGTGCAAGTTTCATACTGTAACCTTTATTGCAAATGAGGAATATTTGGTGATCACATTAAGTGGAATTTAAAAGAAAAGCAGGCCAAATCCAGCAACCAAAGCCTTTCCTGGTAATTAGTGAGTGAGAACTGCAGAGGCAGTCATTATTAACAACATTCTTATTAATAATCTATTTCTTCTGGGTAGTGCAGTTAAGTTTCAGTCAGTCATTATGTTAGCTGTTGTGTCACAGTAAGACAGTCCCTGCCCAAGGAGTCTTACAATATAAATAATCTGGTTTATATCATATAGATAACATTTAACTACAACAGTATGAAAATAGAGGAAATTATTCTGATCTTGTTTAACTTCAAGTAACAGACTTTATAAATGCAAATTAGGCTAAAAAATGCAAATTAGTACTTCTTTTTTCAAAATGCTGGCATTTCCTATACTCCTTGGACTTGTGAAGCTCATGCATCTGGTATTCCAAAAAAAGAGCTGCTGAGAATTGCCACACACACCTTAAATTCTGTTTAAAACAAATCAATGCTCAAGTAGATTTTCCACAGTGACATCGTGGAGGAGGATGGGGAGAATCTGTATCCAACTCGTGCATCATTGCAGTGTTCAGAAACCTACTGTGTATGTTTCCCATTGCTGGTAAAGTATGGCCTTTTTCAAAAGCAGGACATACCAGATTTTTTACAAATTATGCAGTAGAAACTAACCCAGCTGCAGTCCTGCCTGCCATGTTTCATCATAACATGATGGAGTTGCATACTGAAGTTCCTTCGTGCCCTTCTGGGAAAAGGGAACCAAAAAAATGAAAAAGGCACGAGTAAAAAGCTGGTTTGGGTGAACCTGTGTGGGGAGTTTCCCCACTTCTGCCAAGCTACCTGGCAGTTCCTGAAACAGGATGGACATTGATAGGAAACTTACGCAAGGACCTGGGGTCAAAGCACACCGCTCTTTTTCATGGTCAGTGGGCCATGGGGCCCATTCAGAAAGGAAGGAACTTTCATTAGAGCCACCCTCTTATTTCTTAGTCCAGGCTATGAGAAGCATATAAGAATTCCTGAAGCTCTTTTTGCTCTTCCCCAGGTTCCATACCTGTGCTGGGCATAAAGAAACTGTGAATTCAACTCTGAACAAAAAACCAAGCATACTGTGTGAGTCTAAAGAGCATGTCATAGCCTGAGAGCTGTGAGAGGACAACTACCTGTTACCTGGCAGATGTGACATCATGTGAAGTTGTATAAAAATCTCCATGCTAGCTAAATAACAAACAAGTAACATGGGCATGATGTTTTATAAGACAAAATTTAATTTCCTGATATAAACAAGGGCTGCAAGAGACCATAGTTCAGGGTTAATGATGACTTCACAAGCCACTGTATCTAACAGTCAATGAAACTGAGCCAGGAAAAGAGGGAGAATCACATTTGTTCCCTGTAAAATTGGTGCAAGGCTGTTGATCCTCATGCATTGATGTAATACACTACACGTTCTCAACACAGCCTTGTGTTAGTATAACCTCGTGCAGCGGTTATGTTTGCACTTGTCCCTGCATGTCTGTTGTCACTATAAACATGTTTTCAGCCAAAGTGAAGACCAGAACATTTCTGTATTTGTTCATGTTGGAAGAGAAGAGAACCAACCTTTTTTTTTAACTTGCTTTCATAGAATCATAGCATCTTGGAATGGTTTGGGTTGGAAGAGACCTTAAAGAACATCCAGATCCAACCCCCCTGCAATGGGCAGGGACACCTTCCACTAGCCCAGGTTGCTCAAAGCCCCATCCAGCCTGGCCTTGGACACTGCCAGGGATGGGGCATCCACAGCTGCTCTGGGCAGCCTGTTCCAGTGCCTCACCACCCCCACAGTAAAAGAATTTCTTCCTAACATCTAACCTAAGTCTTCCCTCTTTCAGTTTAAAACCATTACTCCTTGTCTTATACACTTACACTCCCTGGCGAAGAATCCTTCCCCATCTTTCCTGTAGGCCCCCTTTAAGTACTGGAAGACCACTATAAGGTCTTCCTGGAGCCTCCTCTTCTCCAGGCTGAACAACCCTGACTGTCTCAGCCTGTCTTCATAGCAGAGGTGCTCCAGCCAGACTCTTGTCTTCGTGGCCCTCCTCTGGACTTGCTTCAACAGGTCCATGTCATTCTTATGTCAGGGGCCCCAGCGCTGAATGCAGTGCTCCAGGTGGGGTCTCATGAGAGCCCAGTAGAGGGGGAGAATCACCTCCCTCATCCTGCTGGCCACGCTTCTTCTGAGGCAGCACAGGATGCAATTTGCTTTAGGTCAGGCCATGTTGAGCTTTTTGTCCACCAGCACCTCCAAGTTCTTCTCCTCAGGGCTGCTCTCAATCCTTTCTCCACCCAGCCTGTATTGATCCTGGGGGTTGCCCCAGCGCATGTGCAGTTCCTTGCACTTGGCCTTGTTGAACTTCATGAGGTTCACATGGGCCCACCTCTCAAGCCTGTCAAGGTCCCTCTGGATGGCATCCCTTCCCTCCAGCATGTCATTGATACCACTCAGCTTGGTGTCATCAGCAAACTTGATGAGAGTGCACTCGATCCCACTCTCTATGTCGCCGACGAATGTTGGAACAGCATTGGTCCCAGTACGGAACCCTGAGTTTTACAAGTTTCCATTGAACATTTGTCACTTTTTGTTATCCCCCTATACATACAGTGTTGTTTTTTAAAGACAGGGAGATCAGAATAGATGCTCAGAATAGATGTTGTCCTGAAAGCCAACTTCAAGCTTTTTAGGACTGAGGAGAAGCAGGTTAGAAACAACCATCATGCTGAACCAGACCGCTGATCTGTGCAGTCAGATATTGCCTCTGTAGGGCATGAGCTTTCACTGATTGTGTGTTTGTGAGTAGGCTTTTTGTCCATTCCACATTTTGCTTTTTGCCTTTTGGAATCAAATAACAGACTCACTTCCTCATTCAGAAAGTTAGTTAAAGCCTAGGACAAAAAAAAATAATAAATAAATCAAAACTTAAGGGGAACTTTGGCACTCCTCCGCTTTGTCATGAGAAGTCTTCTGGGAGACAGCGTGAGGACAAGTGATGTAAAGATCACATTTTTCATTTTAGTTTGTGAGAATGACTAAGCTATGTGGTCAAGGAAATATTTTTTTTTTTTCAATAATAAGGAACATGCAGCATCGCTGGTATTTGTTCTATTAAATCCCACAAATCCCAATGTACTTGTTTCCTGCTTGCATATCTCAGCATCAGGTTTTCTCCTGAGCCAGCCAACCATGGAAAACTTCTGCCATTCTTTCTCTTCAGCACTTGCAGACCCTCTCAGCACACTCTTGTGGTCCTCTTCTAGATTATGATTGATTTTTGGAAAAAATAGAGATTGAGAAGGAAAGGGTCTTCAGTTTGTCCTTTTGCTCATTTCCACAATGAATTAGGTCCTTCTTCTAAAGCTGCATAATACTGTGCAAACTTGTAAACATCATATTGGACATACAGAAAGGGTTATAATCTGGGTGTCTCAAACGATGGAAACAAGCTATTGGAAGCCAAGCTTTCCAGGTCACCAGCAATAATCTACTCCTTGACAGTCTCAAAGAAAGATTAATCCTGGTGCTGTGCTTATGGGCGACTTCCCAGAACCATTCAACACCTGCCGCATGGTGCTAACACAGCTTTTTATCAAATGGTACTCCTTGCTTCTTCAGTAATGGGTTTCTGGGTGTTTGCCTCTCATTCTCTATCCTGCAGCATTTTCACGCCCATCTTCCCTTGCAGCCTCTACTTCTTGCCTTCATAGTGGAAGGGGGTCACAGAACTTTATCAGCCTCAGTTTTCCTCTTTGTTCTCATGTGAGAGATTTTCACTTCTCTTTTGAATGTCAGTCAGCTTCTAGTTTCTGTTAGCATCTGTGCTGCAGATGAGCATGAGAGAGTTATGTTTATGGGGCCATTCACCTGAAGGGAGGGAAATGGGCTCTCCAGTCCTGCCTCAGGCTTCTTCTCTGTTTCGTGTATCGATAAGATGTATGGCCCCCTGCGGCCGTAGCTGGCTGTGGGGGCAGCTTTTCCAAGAAGCGGGTGTATCTATACCCTCCCTCTTGGGCAGATAGCTGGATGTGGCTGGCTTGCTTCTTAGTAAGTGGATTAACCATTTAAAATGTTCACAGCTTGAATTTTTCTTCTGAACTTTTTTTGGGGGGGAGGTTGTGGTCTTTTTTTCCTCTGAAGGAAACTACCCACAGATAAATTTCGGGTATGCAGGAGGCTGAATATGAGTTATGCAGAGAATTTTAAATGCGGGGGGTTTATGGTAGGCACGGGGCTCCTGCAGCCTAGAACAGGGCACATCTGAAGAGGTCACAGTCTGGGATTTTGACACCCACACAAACAATTGGAGACATTTCTAGGAAGTCTAAAGAATAATTGTAAATTACATCCTCTGTCCATTCACGATTTAAGCCAGCCTAGGGAAAAAATTTATTATTGTGAGTTGATTATTATGATCATTTACAAATAGGAAGTATTCGAGTAACAGATAAGCCTATTACATCTATCAATATATCGGAAGCCTTCATCAGATTAAGTCTTGCTGGAGACAGCAGTGATCCAAAGTTATTTTAACATGAATTACCCTGCTTTAACAAACGGAGCCAGTGGTTTTAGTGTTCTTCAGTAATCAGCACTCCTGTTGCCAAAGATGTCTGGAGGCAAGGAGTGGGTTAAAGATGGAGTTTACTCTTGCCTCTGCCTGAGTAACTGGAGAAAGGTATATATAACTGAAGGCATTATATTACAATGTGTATTAAGGTTGGAAAAGGTACAACAATTAACCTCTGGTTAAAAACTAAAGGCTCAAATTAAAACAGCTCAGTTTTAGCCTTTCCAGCAGTCCTACATTCACAAATAAAAGGTAGAACTTCAAAAAGGATTAAAACAATGTTTTGCTTCATTTCTCAGGATGGAAGACTACCTTCTCATTTGCAACACTTTCTGCCTGCAGGTTTGCACTTTCATTTGAGCTTTGAATGTAAGCCAAGTCAATATGTCAATAAAACTCTTCACTTTCCTTTAGATGTACTTTTAACTAAGGCCACTGTCAACTATGTCAGTGCAATTCCTGGAAAAGCTTTTCTGGGTAACTTGTTCTTCCTTTGTAAGCTGGATGGCTGCTTGTGTGTTCATGTGGAGCCATAGCACAGCATTTGCCATTGTTCCCTGAGTTTATTTTTGCTTTTAATTCCTCAGTCTCACAAAGCAGAGTTGTTTCCTCAGTTTGCATTTTGTCCTATTCTAATAGGTTTAGCATTTTTAATTGCTGACATGTTATATAGCCTCCATAAAGTGGGAAGCATGTTCCGGGTCTGACAGTCATAGTTTCCCTGATGCACTCTCCCACCGACGTAAATAGACATTTACTTTATTTTGGACCTATAAGTGGCACCATGAACTCTGAGGGAATATACAATGTGAAACTTGAGCTCAAACTGAGTAATGTGACTGAAGAAGGAAGTTTTATTCAGTATGCTGTAGCTCACTGCCATCAACAGAGAAATTAGTTTCTGCAGGTATCTGTATTTACTCTGTGTTTTTGAGAACACAGCACGTGTATGTGTGTTTGAGCATCCACCTGGGAACACTTTGGACTTACCACTGCAGTAACTGGTCTTAAAAATAGTTGAGTGCTTTGTTTTTTCCCATGTCCCCACCACTGCTACAGCTTGCCGTGCTCCATACTCTTACTGTGGTGAGGCTTTTGTAATCTGTATCAGGCCTTTAAAACTGTATCTGAAGATCCCATGGGAAGCATTTATCAGAACCAACTGCAAGGGCACAAAGCACCCCATTTTGCAGTGTCAAGCAGGTGCTGCAATACAAAATCTAACACTGATTGAAGCTGTTTGTTTAACCTGTTACTCCAGTAACACCTGTCTCACTGTATTTCTTTGAATCTAGCTTGTTCCTCTTTGTGCTACTTTGAAGGACATTAATGCTGCTAACAGTCTTGTCTTCATCTATTTTCATATTAATAAAGGTGTTCTGAGCTGTCTTGGCTCTGGCTGTGGTGGTTTAGCTTTTATAATACAGATTTTTCACTGTAATTAAATGGTGACAATGAATCAGCTTGTTGATTTCAACATAAATAACTTCCCTGAAATCATACTTTAAACAGCACAGGTCATTATCTACTACTCTCTCTCCTCTTAACAGTAGACTTTTGTTCGAAAGTATAGTACTGTGCATTTGCCTGGTTCTTTTATCCTGGTAGATAACAGTGTAAGGCAGAAACCAAGAGTTATAAAGTAGAACTGTGATAGCCAGAAAGTTTGATTGCACTGTATTAATTTATTATTAGATAGAATTGCAAAACTGGTGTTGGGACATTGTAAGTATAAAGTCCCTCAGGTTAGCCATTTCTTCTACCTTCTATTCTGGAAACTGAGGAATAGTGAGTGGCTGTAATGAGCCAGAGCAAAGATGAGGTTGGTTGAGCAGTTCAGGGACTTCCCTGACTGATTTTTCTAGTTCAGCCTTGGGAAAGGTCAAAGCAGACAGCCTGCACTGCAGTGGCAGTAGCAGAATTTGGCAAAATATGGCAACTGCTTGCTACCCATACAGCCATGGTGTTCAGTTCAGAGACCGCAGAGTAATCTTTTAGGCTTTTAGAAGATTTGGACCTGTCATGTATGTCAAGTTTAGCGGGAAATTTGAGGAGTTATTTTCCCCAGAGACATTTTTCCTCATCACCTGCATGAGTCAGAGAAAGATTTTCCCAATGCCACTCACAGAAGTGTTACAGAAATTGTCAGCCTCCACACATGCATCTTCCCCCTTGCCCCCCAGCTGAAAGCTACATGTTTGTGCAGATTGAGTGTTCCTCTGGTATCACAGAAATTATTTAAATGGGCTGCAGAAATAAGAATCAGGGGGAAAATGGAGGGAGACACACCAGCTGCAGTTTCTCTCCAGCTGTCATTCACCAGAACCATTGCAAATTTGCACAAACACCACGGCTGCTGCACTACCAATGGGCAAAAAGGGGATGAGGGAGTACAGCGTGCTAAATAATACAGCCCTTGCTCAGGGTCTTTACAGGCTGAAAATGCACAGGTCGGATGCAAAGCTAGTCCAAGGCTTGGGTCTTCTTGACATTATGCCTGTTCATGCTACAGCAGGTTTGGCCCACGATGTTGCATGTTTGGCTTTCACAGAGATGATACATCATAGCAGAGGGTTGTTTTTTTCTTCTGCCTTAATCCTGCAAATATTTGTTTCTGAAGTTTTTATACCCTTCCTTGGCATTGCTATTGTTGAAGAGTCTCATCAGTGAGGAGGGCTGCAAGGATCTGGCCGTAAGGCAGTATAATCTTGGGGTACTATGTGAACAATAGCCTATTTTACCATCTGGCAAAATGCTTAGCCACACATCTACAGGTGAGAAGAGGAATGCTGCTGAAGTCCATAGCGCCACATGGGAAGGAGGCGACTCAAGCTGCTGTTCAGGGTTGGGCATTGAGTCACGTTCATCCCTGGCAGCTGGGAGGTAGGGTCAGGTGTTAGTTCCTGCAGCTCACCGCCTGCTCCGGGGCTCTGCTTCCACCGCTCCCAGGAGGAATGGGTCTGAACTTCGTCACTGTTCTGGCTGTTCTGGCAGTCGTGGTTGGTCAGACATCCGAGAGTAAGTAAAGTTGTACTTTATTTCTATACTTCTGTACCCTATTCTATACCCTAAAAGTAGAAGAAAAAAAAACCCAAAGGGTGTCCACCTGGCATTGCGTCTGCTTGAGCCTCTGCAGCTCCATATGGAACCGCAGATGATAGCTTAAAGGTCTGTGCTGTAGCATGGGAAGATTTAAAAAGTGGAACCGGGCTGTCTTAAACTGCATAAAACAATTGGCATTTGCTTCAGTCAAGTCAGGGCTTCACCTGAGCGTTTCCTTGATGTTTCCACAACAGATATGGGGACTTTATGATTCCATAAAATGACTTAAGCAAGGAAAAGCCAAGTGGATTATTTGTCAAAGCAAACATTATCAAGAACATTGCTGCTGAGAGATTTTAACTGCTGAAGGTATAAGACCTTTAAAGCAGTGATTTCCTGAGGGAACACCTAAGAAAATGTCACTGTTTGTTTAAAGGGGTCTCTCTAGTTCAGCTGCATTTTCCTCCTTTCAAAGCTTCTCGAGAGGGAATAGGTTCAGAAAACCACTTGGTCTTTTTCCTTTAAAGTGAAATTGCCCTGGATGGCAAAGATTTAAAAAAGATTTTTATGCAAACTTCACATAACTCTTCTCTCTCAGCAGAAATGCAGTTTTACATGCAGATTTGCTCTGCGTTTGGTGCAGCACATCTCAAGGAGTCAGGAAATCTAGTAACACTTGCTTTTGTCTTCTTGCATTTCATCAAAATTAAAAAATTTAAAAAAAAAATTCAGCCAGTGCTGTGCTTGAATTCTTAGTTTTCCTTTGTAATTTTCTACTGTAAAATAAGCTGTGTTCATAGAGAACATAACTCAGATTCTGGAGCACTTCAGCCTTTGAGATGTTCCTTTCTCAAGCTCCACCGGTTTCAGTAGGAGTAGGAATTGTGGAGTTTGTTGAAAATTTAGAGAGCACATGGACAAAATCTGCCTTAAAATTTTATCCTGTTAAAATGGCCACTGCACTTGCTGGCATGAGAAAACTCTGAAGTGCTCTTTTATTAGATATATGATCTGGCCAGTCATCAAGATCTTGCATAATAGGACTGGCACATACCTGCACAGGTCAAAGTAAATGTTCTCTTAGAACACTCTTTTATACCGAACCATGTGGCCCAGGGGAAATACCTTTACCACCTAAATTTCCTCATGCAAACATGCTCCATACTTAGCACCAATATTCAAACAGCAGAACCCACAACAAAAATGGGCAAAACTGAATGTAGCTACACAGGTACAGGCACACCCTACCCTGTTCTGAACTACATTTAGGGTTAACCCTAACTAGAGTTACGCTTCTTAGGCTGGCCATTATGCATCCATTTATGTGAGAGTGCCAGGTGCTGCCACACCTGCAGTGAAGTGGGCAGCACTGCATGACAGAGTATACACCAGCTTTGACTGGTTCATTTGAATTTCAATTTGAGAAGACAGAAGCTCTTTTTCAGAACTCCAACATGTATTTAATCTTGAAAATATGAAGGGAGAAATTTGCTAATTCCTATACAGTAAAAGCATCCAAACCAAGTGTTGAATGCTACAGGGTAGGAATAACAACTAAATAAGATTGTCCAAGTCTTCCTTAAAGAGTTAGCTGGAGTTATCCAAGTTATTCCTACAATATCCTAGCTACTCCAGTAATGCTGGTCAGAGTGAGGGTGATCTGTGCAGTGTGGGAGATGGGCTCCCTCTTACCAAGTTGCATTGCTTTACAGAAAAAAAATGTATATTCACATGACAGCTTCTTTTTCATCTTGATGTGCAAGACATTATGTGTTTTGTTTTTGCTAGGAATAGCACAAATTTCACCTTCTGATAAGGCATTGGAAACTAGTGTTTGCTGGTCCACATCAATATTACACTGTGTTTTGCCAGTTTTCAGCTTGCATTTCCTAGATGCTCTGTAGCCCAGAGCATCAAGGATGTTGTACGGGGACAGGGGACAAACAGCTTGCAAAATGATAGCATGATGGACAAATGCCCATTTGAAAATCATGACCTGTATGACATACCCATCTGTCTGTTCATCTCTACTCAGCCTTCCAGCCTTGAAAATGTCCATAGGAACAGCAGTCCTCATAGCAGAACCGGAAAAGCAACACTGCATAACTTCATTTGGGTTTGGCCACAAAATTTTATAGTATGATTTGTTTGTTTATATATAATGATTTGTACTTTATTTACAGTTATTTCTACCACTTCAGCAGGTATAGGATCTCTTCTATCTTTTGTTTATCTCTTTTTTCAGAATTAAGCTTTAACTGTGTGTATTAGCAAGCAGTAAAAATAGTAGGATGCATTAGAGCATTTTTCAGCATTTGAGTTCCCCTCTCACCTCCAGCTATTAAGCAGCCTCATTGTTTTTACAAAGTAGAGCTATGCTACATTTGCCAAAGATTCTAGCATCCTCCTTTGTTCACCTGCCAACCAGGATCACAGCCTTCTGCTAAATGAAGTAGTTATTGACTTGCTTTAGGTTAAGCTGAAAAGACCTGCTTTGAGGTAGTGAACTCAAAAACAGCCCCACATTTTAGATGAGAGAAACATTTTCTGGCAGCTTCATGTGCACATGAGTACTCAGTAGTTAATGTAAAGTGTAGGTGATGTAATAGTAAATTTCCTGCCAAGGACACAGCCTGGATTGTATGTTCATAAATAACAATCCTGGATTAAGAGCTGAAACTTGTCTATGGAAATGGTTGTATCGAGACCAGTGCACTTCAATACGTCTCATGTTCTGACTAAGCAAGACATTGATCTGATTAATCAATGCAAAGGGGGGTTTCCAGATGTACAAAGCCTACTTTGTAACCGCAAAAGAGTTCCATTAGGAAACACTAATGACCGCTACTAATAGCCCTAGGTGTGCCAAAGTTGTGCAATCAGTGCAGAGCTGCATCAGCTCATGGTGAACTCGAGGCTCCTTAGCAGCACATCTTACATCTCAGCACAGGTACAGAAAGTGCCTCAGGTTTACGGATCTCGCCATGCAAGAGACACTGCCCCTCAGACCACACACCATGTTGGGGGAACCCATTCTGCGTAGCAACTACTTGCACTTTTGCTGGGCTGCCTTAGTTTGCGTAAGTGCAAGAACTCTCCTCCTGGTTTTTTGGCTGCATGGAAGAACATCCGCAGTGTGGCTTTTCACTCACCAGTCCATGGGTCACATCCAGTTCAGAAAGGTCAACTAAGTGCTCTCCCAGCAGTCCTGACAGGCTCCCCTGTGCTGCCAGCAGGATCCAGGAGGGACCACTGAAGGCCTGGTCAAAACACTAACTGCTGGAGTGAAACCTGCCAGGAAAAGAGCTGCACAAGGCAGCAGGGTTGGGTCTGGAGCAGACAGGAATGAAGACAGGGACCAAAAGTACCTTTCCTACTATTCTTACCAAGAACCCAGCTTTTCCTATCATCTTCAGCCAAAAGAGGCCAAAATGAAACCAAGCATAGTTAAGCGCAAGCACAGGGGTGGGGAACACAATGGCTCTATCACTCACTATCTATTTCCTTGTGGCTTCACTTCCTCTTTTTTCTGCATCTGTCCCCCCTCATAAGGCAAAGACCTGCCTTGCTGTGTTAAATTTTCTACAGAAGAGGCTGGCTGAACCAATGACTGCTGTGTTTCTTCTTGCCAGCAGTCTGTCCTATGCATATTGAGACATTCACCCAGTCCTACCTGCCTAAAAACTACATCCAGAGAGCAGAAGAACAGCCACCAGCTACTGCTACTGTATGCCATAGGAGGGCTCTTCATCAGACACTACAGTTTCTATAAATGGGTAGGCAAATCTAAGAATATCAGCTTGAAACTGAAGGAGGGAAATGTTCTTTCTTGCACCAGAAACTGAGCAGGCAGCAATAATTGCTTTTAATATTTTTTGCCTGGACCCTAAATGACATAGCCTTCCTCAGCTGTTTAACACGTGGCTCTCAAGTTTAAGAATGATGGTGAAAACAGCAAAGCAGAAAGGATAAGAAAAAGTTTCTATGGACTGAGTTTGGCCAGGTAGCAGATAGGAAATGGAAAATGAAAGTTTTCAGCCTCAAAGAGACTTGACACTGATCAAGTGAACAGAAGTGTAAAGACAGATACCACGAACAATACTTGTGGAGGTCTTGTTCCATCAGAGTTTCATCCTTGTTTTTGCTGCGCATCATCCTCTAGCACTTCACTTCAATAACATCAGTTCAAACTCACCAGGTCTCACAGACTTTGGGGATCTTTTTCCAGTTAAGAGCAACATTTTACTAAAAGAGCTTCTAACAGGTCGAGCTGAATGCAGATGAGAACAGTAATCTCTAATTGGCAACTTTTTATCCCTTCCACCCTAAGAAGTGACTGATGACCGTGCCACCAAGATTTGACAGGTTTCCGAGGAAACAAACGAGCATTCATGTCATCTGGGAAGCCATATTCAGGAAACAGAAGAAATAGCAGTAAATATCATGTCATTTGGAAACTGCTTCTTTGAACACTTCTTGTTACCTTCTGCCACAATTTGTTTTCCTTGTGACCAGCAGCTCCTCTTTCCCATCCTCCTGTTTAACCTCAGAATCATTGTGTCCTTCCTCTTCCTCGCCCGAGTACTGATTCAGGGTGTTCACCAGCTCCAGGAACACAGCATCGCTGAGGAGGACTGATCCTGAAATAGTTTCTTCCACTCCATGAGCCTTCCCATCATAGTTATTAATAAGTTCTTCAATGAAAGTTTCATCTTCTTCCTTCACCTCATCTCCCATGTAAGGGATATTACACAGAATGTTTTCATACTCCACCATGAAATTCTGCTGGAGAGGGGACCAGGAGTACATAATGGGCATCAGTGCCACCGTGTTCAGTGCCCTCATGTACATCATTTGGCTTGGAAATCCCGGGAAAATGCTCTCAACTGTACACTGTTTTAGGAACGGATGCCCGCTGACCAGCTTCATCAATCGCACCAGCTGGACCCAAAGCTTCTTACAGTCTTCATTCAGAATTTGAGTCTTTTCATGAACCTTCACAAAGCTGGCCACAATGTGAGCCTTAGCTCCCATTACTTACTTGAAAACAATTAAAGCTCCCAAACTTAAGTTCTTGTGCTACATTCCTTGAACAACAAGCACTGTAATTCAGAATTTCAGGGATTTTCTTTTTTGTTTTAGAAAAAAGTCAAGTGTTTTTTTTTCACATGTACTAAACAACTTATTCTCACTAGAAAGTCAAAGCTTTTTCTCTCTACTTCTTTTGAAATTGATAAAGCTATACATAGCATGTTAAATAAATACAGTACAACGAAAATATCAGGACTATTGAATTCTACGAGCCACATACATCTGCAAAGGAGGTCCTTTTTAGGTATCCTTGAGAGAGAAGGTGAGGTGAGTGAAGGTATTATTCTAGTTAATATCTTGCTTGCACTCTGCAAAGTACTTAACTTGCTCCAGTGGACTTTTCTGCAAGATTGAAGATAGATGCCACCCAAAAATATGCCAACAAAATCTTCAAAAAGGAGTAGGTCTTTCCCTGGTGAGATTTGCCAGGGAAGAAATATCAAAACAGATAATACACTGAAATAACAGCAGAGCAGTCCCTGAGTGGACAGACCTGTCTCAAGATCCATTGCTAAGCTTGCTGATTTTTTCAGTGGCTCCTTTACCTTTCTGGTTAAAGAGGCTTAGTGTCAGAAAACAGGTCTAAATAACGTTTGGGTAAGCAACTGTGGATTTCTGGTTGTGGCATTGAGCTACAGAGACAAATGAAGTGAGCAGCAGTGAAAAAAAATGTCTTTGGTTAATGGCACACACAAGTCCATGCAAACATCCTTGTGGAAAATCACAGTTCTTTCCTTTTAACCATGGTTTAGGCCAATTATTACTAATAAGACTGATCTAATTGCTGAAGCCACAAAAAATGTATGGTATTAGGTTGGGATGAAATCATTAGCTTTGCTTAATACCTCCTGGTTCCTTCCCACTTGTGGGATTAGATTGTAGTTACAGTAATAATGGACTGGGCAATGAAGCTGCAGGATGGCTCAGTGCTCCAGGAGAACAGTGTCCCCTCTCCTGAGGCTCTGGGGAAATACCGGAATTCCTTGGCTCACTGCCCTGAGCGTTCTTCACATTGGGGGTGGGGGGTGGGGGTGGGGAGGGGGGGAATCACTTTTTCAACAGATTCCCATTTAAAAAGGTACCAGTTACCACAATTGCCTCTGTCAAGACAATGTTTCTGACACTTTCATGTTGTCTGACAAAAAGACCCTGATGTCACGTATTAATCTGTGACTCAAAGATAATTTCTGTCTTCCATACTGTAACTATACTTTCAAGCACAGAACAACAATAACAAAAATTATTTAAAAGCGACAGCTTCTTTTTCATCAAAAAAGATGATGCAGATCAGAATTCCTCAAGGCAAACACCCACACAAACCTCTAAAAGCAAGACAGCCTCCTCAAGCACACACGTCAAATAAAAAGTTACTAGCAGCCTCTCACTCTGCATAAGAAATGTTTTTGCCTCTTTAGCAAGAATATAAGCTCCACCTCATTCAAACTTTATACAAAATTTCAGTCTGCTTTCTGTTGGCGTATTCACCAGCTGTACATGCCGTCAGCTGCATATTCTCAGGCTGAGAGGCACAGGTTTTTGTGTAGCTGCATGACTTAGATGTCAGTGGCTTAATGCTCCAATTCAAAGATCAACTGAGCATCAGATAATTGAATTCACTCTAAAACTGCTAGTCTAGTTATGTAAGCGGTATGTAAAGATGCAATGATAAACAAGTTTCTAAAAGATGCAGTTCCTGTTGGCTAAGTTCCTGGCAAAAGGGCAGTCTGTCATGAGTGGCCAGTGAGATGCTCATAAGTCCACCTGGGTGGACCAAGAATTTTGCTTCATTTTCTTTAAAGTTTGTGTATATTTTTCCTTATAAAGCTATAAAAGTACATCAGTATTAATTTCTTAATTTTTGGTTATAAAGTGTTCAAATGACTAACATAGTGCTATATAGTACAGTATATTGCACTATAAAAAGGGTGATAACAGATGTTTCAGGTCTGAGGATCAAAGTGAATGACATTTCTGAGTATGTAAAGTGGGATGAGGGCAAGAGATGGCAGCCAGGCACTGGAGAAACCAGGTGAAGAAAAGTTCAGGAGACAGGTGTCTTATCTCAAGACCTTCTGGAATATGCAGCTGTTCCGCGGGAGGCTGAGAGTGTTGGGCTTAACAAGTGCTTTAGTTTACTAGACCCCAAAGAAGCAGAGGACTAGACCTCTCCAAAACGCACAGCTGGCAACCTCAGGTCGAGTTCAAAGAAGGTACCTTTCCTTGAGTTTTTATCCCATGTGATCCTTCTGCCAGGAGCTAACTGGCAATAACAAAAGTTCATAGTGCCACTGAAGCTCTCTTGAGCCCTCAGGGGAAAAAAAAAAAAAAAGACAAAAGCAAAGGACAACAGGGAAATAATACAGGTAATGTTCAACTTTTAATTAATCCATCTGCACCATATGATTATTTATCATCCTCTCTGGGTTGCTGAGGAGGCAACTGCTATGCCAGCTGCTTGCTTTCACCCTCCTTTTCAACTGTGAAATCCCAGGGCTCTGTCATCAGCCTCACCGGTACGAAAGCCCCCTGCAAGCTGCAGTGGACAGTGTGACTGGTCTTCAGCAACTCCTGCTACGTTGCTGGCTCCTCAAGCTCACTGCTACAGCTTTGCCAGCATCTAAATTGTTGTTTGCTACAGCAACTACAGCACTAAGCAAGCACTCTTGTAAGGAACAGAGCACACCATCTTCTTGCTCACAGGAAAATTTTTAAAAAGACTTCTCATTCCCTTCTTACAGGAACTGCAACTCATTCTCCTGCTTTTATTTTTCTTGCTCTATGACTCTTGCGCTCCAGGACTAAATGATTACTTAAGGAACAGCATGATTTACAAGCTAGGGGAAAAAAAAAAATCAAAACAAATAGAAAGAAGGCTCTTGCCCCATTTCTCCCAGATTAATTCATGGACAGGGACACAGGGGTCTTTGCTGTGCTCAGTCTGAAGCACTGCTTTGATCCTGAGACCCTCACATACTAGATAAATCCCTGAGCCACATGGCTTTTCTTGTCCTTGAGCTGATGGAGGGAATGCCCTTTAGAAGATCTATTTCTGTGCTACAGCAGAAGAAAATCAAGCACCACATTGTTAGTAATTGTCATCAAAAAATCTAAAGTTAAGGATCTGCTTTTTAGGGTTCAGGGACTTGTTATTTTCAAGATGGTAAGAGCAAGCAGGAAAAAACCTGCAGATCATTCCCTAGTGGAGACACATTCATCCATGGGATCCCTTGGGGCAAAATAAAACACCAAAACCCAGCAACAGCATTAACAGTTTCAAAGAAAAAAGCTAATGGGCTCGATTCAACCTCACAAGGCAGAGCTTTTAAATGATACTTCTGACACTTCCTGTGTCATTAACGTTGGTGTTCTTCCACAAATAAAGCACTTAGATGTTTTTTATTGTATTTCACTGCAACAAGCCTTTACATATGTGTGCATAAGGAGAAGTGGAGGAAACTGTTCCTTAGACAACAAAACCACCCATCTGTCGTGTGGGAGAAGCTGAGAGGACGGTATCTCATCCCATAAGCTGTAAAGATAACTAACCCCTGACACCTCTCTAAAATGCCCTTCCACTAATGCGTGCGGCATGGGGAGCAAACAGGAGCCACAAGTCTGTATGCAAGTAGAGGGCTAGGACCTCACTGGGATCATGAATCATGGTGGGATGGACCACATGACTGATGTGCTGCCATGGAGGGATGTGGGCTTCTAGGAAGAACAGTCTGGAAGGCAAGGAGATGCAGTTGCCCTTTATACAAAAGAGCAGTAGGAACGCATGGAGCTCTGCTGGGGGATTCATGACGAGCCTGCTGAGAACTTATGGGTCAGGATTAGTGGGGCAGATCAACATGGGTCATGTTGTAGTGGGTGTCTACTATAGACCTCCTGATGAGGAAGAAGTAGATGCGGCCTTCTTCAAACCACTTAAAAAAGCCTCACGTTCAAAAGCTCTGGTCCTTATGGGGGACTCTATCCACCCTAATATCTGCTGGAAGGACAACACAGCAGTGGTCAAGCAATCTACAAGATCTCTTGTGTGCACTGATGACATCTTCCAGCACAAGTACTCAAGGAACTATCAAGGAAGAGTGCTCAGCTGGACCAGATACTTGCAAAGAAGGAAAAACAGGTCAGGGGCATGAAAGTCAGAGGCAGCAGTGTCCATAAGATGGTGGAGTTCATCCATAAGATGGAGCAGGGCAAAAAGCAAGATCACACCCTGGAAGTCAGGAAAGCAGATTTACAACTTCTTCAGAGACCTGCCTGGAAGAATCCCATGGAATATAAGGGGTCAAGGACAGCTGGCTGATATTTGAGGATCGCTTCCAAGCTTTAGAAAGGTCTGTCCCAACAAACAGAAAATTAGAGCAAAGTGGCAGGAGACCTGCATGGATGAGCACAGATCTCCTAACTGAACTTGAGCATAAAAACATAGTGCGGAACAAAGAGGTGGAAGCAGGGGCAGGTGACCCAGGTGGAGTATAGAGTTTCTGTCTGACCATACAGGAATGCGGTTAGGAAATCCAGGGCTGAGCTGGAGGTGAACCTGGCAAGGGATGTGGTGTGTAGCAGGAAAGAATTCCACAAGCACATAAATAGCAAAAGAAAGAGAAGGGAATATATGAACCTGCTGCTGAATGGGGCATGAAGTGGTGACAAATGACACGGATAAAGCTGACATACTCAGTGCCTTCTTTACCTCACTCTTTACTATTCAAACTGGCCTTCAAGAATCCCTGAGACCAGAGGGAAAGTCTGCAGCAAGGAAGACGTCATCAGTGGAGGAGGACCAAATCCTGGAGCATTTGAAAAAACTGGACCTACATAAGGCCACAGGGACGGATGGGATGCACACCCACCAGTGCTGAGGAAGCTGGCTGATGCTGTGAGGCCACTGTCAATTAGCTTTGAACAGTCACGGTGACTGGCAGAGTTCCTAAAGACTGGAAGAGAGCAAATATAACAAGAAGGGCAAGGAGGAAGATCCAGGGAACTACAGGCTGGTCAACTTCACCTCAGTCCCTGGCAAGGTGATGGAGAAAATCCTCCTGGAAAGCATTTCCAAAGATCTGAAGGACACGACAGTGATCAGCAGTAGTCAGCATGGATTTATGAAGGGGAAATCATGCTTGACCAAGCTGATAGCCTTCTACAGTGGGTGACTAGCCTAGTGGTCAAAAGGAGAGCCCTGGATGTCTACCTCTACTTCAGTAGTGCCTTTCATACTGTCTCCCATAACATCATCATAGACAAGCTGACAACATACTGGTTAGATGAGTGAATAGCGAGGTGGATGGAAAACTGGCCAAATGGCCAGAGGGCTGTGATCAGTGGTGCAAAGAAAAATTGGAAGCAAGTCATCAGTGGTGTACCCCATGGGTCTACATGGGAACCAATACTGGTCAACATCTTCATTAATGGCTTGGATGATGGGACAGAATGTGCCCTCAGCAAGTCTGCAGATGATAAAAGACTGGGAGCAGTGGCTGATGCACTACATGGTTTTGGTGCCTTACAGATAGACCTCAACAGGCTGTAGAAATGAGTAGAGAAGAATCTTACTGAATTCAACAAGGGGAAATGCAAAGTCATGCATCCGTGGAGGAATAATGCTAGGCAGCTGTACATGCTGGGATCCAGTACGGAAGGGAAGAAATCTGTTCGGTTCATCTGCTTGGTTCACAGGACCTTCAGGGGCTGATAACGAGGGAAAGGGAACCAATACGTTATTTGCTAGAGATCATCACAGAGAATGGATGCTTGCCTCATAAAATGGTATTAGTTATGCTAACCACATCAACAGGGGTTGGGAGCAGGGGGTCACACCATCGAGGGAGGTGATCCTTTCCCTCTACTCAGCACTAGTGAGGCCACATCTGGAGTGCTGGGCCCAGTTCGGGGCTCCCTAGTACAAAAGAGACATGGACTTACTGGAAAGAGTCCAGCAAAGGACCCCAAAGATGATGAAGGGACCGGAGCATATTGCATATAAGGAAAGGCTGAGAGAGTTGGAATGTTTAGCCTGGACAAGAGAATGCTCAAGTGAGTTCTCATCAAGGTATTGTAACCGTCATTCCCATACCTGATGGGAATGAATGAAGAAGAGGGAGCCAGGGTCTTCACAGTATTGCCCACTGACAGGACAAGAGGGAAGGGGCACAAACTAAAGCGCAAGAAATTCAACCTGAACACAGAAAAACACTTTTTTTGTTGTGAAGGTGGTCAGACACTGGAGCAGGTTGCCCGGATATGTTGTGGAGTCTTTGTCCTCGGAGATACTCAAAGGGTGTCTTGGCATGGTCCTGGGCAATCAGCTTCAGGTGGCCCTGCCTGAGCAGGAGGGTTGGATCAGATGACCTCCAGAGGCCCCTTCCCAACCTCAACCATTCTGTTATTCTGTGAAGTCAAGCTATGACTTGTCATCTTCATATCTCTGTTGTTTCTGACATTGTTTTTACTCTTTTTAGCCTTGTTCCCTGGGGCCTTTAACTGTTGCATGAAAATTTCAGATGAAATTCCCAAAGGAATTCTCCGAAGAGTGGAGAGGTTTGAAATCCAGAGAGCTGATGGCCTGTGTCACCTAGAAGCTGTTATGTAAGAGACCTTTTGTGTCAGTCACTGTGAAAGGGGTACTGTCAAGTTAAAACCTATCAGGCGCCATTTAAACAAGTAGAATCTTAGGATGCTAACACAAACGCAATGAAAAACAAGATTGTGTGTGATTTAAGAACTGTCCTTCCTTGCGCTACTTAAACTTCTGACTGCTAAAATTGAATTTCCTTTTCAATAATAATATTGATCATTATTCAGCCTGCACTAACTCTGACACTTGCTCTATTTTCAGAACTGAAGAATGACTCATGCACCTTGAGACTTCTTTGGGTTTTTCCAACTATGCCAACCTTGCCTAAACTCATTAAATCAGCCTTACTTTTGTACATAAGCTACTTCTTTTTTTTTCTTTTTGTTCTTTTTTGTTTGTTTGTATGATATCACACAGTTTGCATTAAATTGATAAATTTCAAAGAAATCCTGGACATGTTTTAGTTCTAGATATTTGCATGATGATCATGACAATAATAATAATATTAATAATGATAAAGTGGTCTACGTATTTATTGGCCATAGAAATGTACTGGTTTGCACTGTAGTTCTTTTCAGACCCACTGAAGTAGGAAAGATTTTGCAGATTTTGAAACACAAGTGTAATCACGTAAACCTTAAATTCTAACTTGCACATATTTAAAACCAGACAAAAAGTGAGTAGACATAGTATAAAACATAAACTAAGATTGACCACTTCTAACTCTGTGGTCTTCACAGGTGAGTGATAAGTATGATTGTTTGAAAAATTTGGGGGGTTTACATTTTTTTCTTTGAAACTGACAACCAATTTTTGCTCTGGCAGTCTGTACATAGGAGGCAGAAAGTTCTGTGTGAGCCCACGGATTAGAAAAGTTAAAAAATGGATGAAGAAGAAGAAGCACAAGATTCCCAGAAAAAAAACTCATGGTGGAAAGCAGAGAAGAACTAAAATTATTAAAAAGAAATTAAACAAACAGTAATGTGATGAAGCAAGCCCCACGATGAAGACACCTATGGCATAAGGCACTGCGAACAAAGATACCAGACTTCATCAACAATGGATGATTGCAGCATTAACATGACTTTTCAGATATCTATGTGCTACAGATAGCAGTGGCAGAAAACCTCACCTGTACACAAGAACAATGCTGGTCAGATTAGCAGTCAAATGGCAAGGTGTTCCTGCCAAGGGCATGTAGCAAGTGCTCACTGTACCTCTGAGATCTACTGGTAGACTTAAATCCTCTTCTCTCCCACTCTGCTTTCATGGCAACCTTCCCTGTGATTTCTATTTTAACAACCCAGCATGCAGTTCCTTCTCATTGCTCCATTTTCCCAGTCCCATTCTTGACCCTTATTCTTCCTTCTCTGCAATCATCTTTGTGCTGTTGCCTGTTTTGTTTCTATTCTTCCAGTCAGTAATCTTTTCAAAAAACATAATTATCTTTTTTGATGAGCTCACAGCCTTCTAACAGGGATGCGGCAGCTCATCTAACTCTTCTTCCAGTTTCTAGGGAATATTGTGTACACCACGTACACTGGCGTAGCTCCACCCTCTGCCTGCTGAAATGACACGCGGGAAGCCTTCTGCCAGGAGCCAGAGCTGGGATTGCCCCGCTGACTCGCAATGTGTACAGAAGCTCTTCCTCCCCAGCACCGAGTCCGGCATGCTGGGGTGGCAGAGGGTATGGCCCTGGCTGAGACAAGCTGAAATGGCACGTTTTCCACCACTTCATTTGCACCCTGGGGCTGCACTGCCTGGACACCATACAGATCCAGCGAATGGGGTATTAGGCAGAATCCAGTCCTCCTGAGCTCAGGTCAGCAGAGCACCAGGAATGCTAAACTGCTGAAATACATTGCACTATGGTACCAGTATCTTCCCGTTTCTGGCAGTTCTGTTTATTTTCTTCTTCATGTTCTTCTCTGGATTCCAGATTTTACCTTCATGCTTCCCTCCCGAGTCACAGATGTCTGGGTGGGTTTATGATGCCATCTCAGCTCCTCAAAGTTTTTTCCATCAATGCAACAAGTGGCCTTTTAGGCGTACCCTAAGTGATGATTAAAGTATGGAGTGTATCCTAATTTCCATGCCTATTCTATCAGACATATTCAGCATTTCACAGGATTAAAGTATGCAACTAATTTTCCAGGCTGACGCAGGCATGCCTAAAGCTCCTGTGAACCGTCTGACTTACAGTATCATTAAATATTGCCACTTGGTAAAGGCAAGTCAGGAAGGTTTGGGAGATGGTTTTGGAGAAAGAAGGGAGCTGTTTTTTGGAGAAAGATGGTATTTTTTTTTTTAAAAGAAACTGAAACTGTGGCTCTAGATGAGACCACAGCAGTGCTGCCATCAGTAGTGGGAACTCCTGGATGCTTAGTCTGTTGGAAGGGAAGGGAAGGGAAGGGGAGGGGAGGGGAGGGGAGGGGAGCCCCTGTTGGTTTAGGCACGGGCTGCTGGGAAGCTCCATACGGTCCTGGCTTGCAGACCTGTCCTCTGCCAGTTGTGGGAATACAGAGCAGCTGCAGTTCTCTCTCCATTTTGGAGAGCAGTATCTGCTTCCTAGTGATGACCTCTTTTTGCACTGTCAGCTTTCCTCGCCCTCAGATCTTAGGTTCTTAAGTGTTCAACAATTACTGCTTTGTATTTGAAATTACAAGGCTGCTGCAGTTCCTCCTTTCATGCATACCATATAAAAGCAGCAAAATGTGATCTACGTACATTTTCATAGCTTTTAATAACTGGAATTGTTACAATGTTTTAAGACTCTGACAGATATGCAACTCAAATACTATTGAAATATTTGCATTTACTGGACCTACTTTAAAAGACAGTCTTTGATAATTTTGTTTACATCTCCCAGGTCTTCGGAGTGCGTGTTATCTTGCATCAGGTTCTCTTGGATTCAACAGATCAAACTGAGAGATTATGAGATGACAGTAGTCCTCTCCCAGCTGCTTACTGTGTTTCATGTTCGGGTTCCTGTGCATTCTTTTAGGAATTGAATTAGAAATAACTACAACTAGTCATTCAATCAAAAAAAAGCTTTCTTCCCTGTTATTGGTACATGAAGTATCAAAACCACACTTGAAAGGTCTACTGTCTGGTACAGTTTCATTTATCCCTGAACCCTGACATACAAAAAACATTAAAAAAAAACACCTTACAGTTTCCAGACCTTCACTTGAGTGACTTTACACTCTCCGTACCTAAGCATTATTTTTGACCTTTGCTATTTTGTACCTGGCAACAAAATAAAATCAATACTTTCTTTTCAGTAAAGTCATCTCAACATCTTATTTTGTGGAAGAGATTACTACGGCACATGGCTTTGTTTTCCCTGAAAATGTTGGCTTTTAAAGCTCTCTTTTCAATGGGTTTAGGTGCCTAAAGATGTAGCTGGCTGCATCTGAAAACTGATTTGAAGAATCAGTCAGCAATATGCAGGCGAGCAGAGGTTATCTTTATTCGGCAGCGCTGGGTGCGTGGGGGATCGCTCCACCAAAGTTATGCACACAGGGGGGACTTTTCAGTCCCTCCCCCTCCTTTACACAAGCTACTCATATGTTGGAAGAAGGGTTCGCCGGAGTCAAGAAGACGCTCAATATGAGTTATGCATCTTGCTCAACTCTGACACTACTTATATAGAACCAATACACATGCATATTTGTAAAGCAGAAATATAGTTGGTTAGTAGTCTCTAAGCGCGCGGTTTCACACCCCTAATTATCATGACTAAAATAAGCATTCTATCCATGTAGCTAACTGAGTTGCTGTGCTTCAGCCTTGTAGTTTGTTACTCCCTATTTTCCCATACGGGTCCCCATCTTTCTTGGCCCTGCACCTGCTTTCCCAGCAGCTGTATCTTGTTACAGCCACGGCCTGTTGGCACAACATAATTACTTGGTCTCAGGATTCAAGAATAGCTCAAGGCTACCTTTCTTGTTAACTTCAGCACAGCAACTTCAGTGCAATTCTGATTACAGGCCTGTTCTAATACCAGGCCTGGATTGTGCAGATCTTCAGAGATTCTAAAGCCATGCTTCTGCAGCCATTCTTCTGCACTCATACCCATTCATTAGTTTTCTGGGAAATAGTTTACATATTCATTACAATTCTGAGAATTCATTTACATATCTCGTGCCTGCACAATGTCCTTGAGGAGTTGTCTCTGCGCAGACTCTATTCCTTAGTGGCCATGTTTAAAGTCTTCATCTTCACCACGTTGCATGTACAACAGGAATCTAAGACAAAATGTCCCTTCTAAAGATAACCAACCCAAGGACTTAGCAGTCTGTGCACCCATCATGTGGCAACAAGCGTCCTTGGACATCTCCTGACTTTTAACTAAACACAGGTGCGTCATCCTTTAGATAAGCGGTACAGCATTCACTATTCAAAACACCAGTGAGTATGTCAGTGACTTAGAAGTGTAGCTCCCATTGAATTAAATCCAAATTAGGCCTGTAACTAATATTCCTGAAAACTGCAATAAATTCACTCTTAAACGGTTTTAAGAAACATCTGGCTGTTTCATTTAAGAGTTACTAACTTAACCTAATATGACAGTGTCTCTCTCTCTCTAGGAGGCTTTATAAAACAAAGTCACAGAATTGCTTAAGAATTAATGAACAGAAGCAAAGCATTTGTTGGGTCTATTGAGACAAAACCAGCACCCTAAATTTGATACACTGGCTTAAAACTAGAAGGTGAGTCATCAGACTGCAAACACTTGTCTTTCAAAACAGTACTGGATTAGGAGATCCAACCCACTTCCACACAGCTGAAAAACAGTGTCAGGGGCTCAAATTCAAACCCCTTTTTTTATCAAAAAAGGCTAGATTTTAATGAAGAAAGGGGAAGTGTGTTTGTCCTCTCACTAGCAGCATCTGAGCAAGTTTGAGCATGTTTCTGCTGCAAGGTTATTCTCAGTCATGCTGAGGTTCTTTGGTAAAACAATTTTTATTAAACTGACCTCTCCTTTCTCAGCTTTTCAGTTCTAAGGTTTCCAAAGCGCAGCATCCTTTTTGGTTTATTAATCCAAATTACTGAATACAGTCTTGACTGAAAATCTCACCGGACAGATTGGTTAAACTCTAGAGCCACAAAAGGAAAATGACGTACATCCCCACAAGCTGGGCTAGGAATAGTAGCAATCACATGTCTGGAGCATAATTTGGTTAGAAGACTACAAATTAATTACCTGAGAGGTTTGAAACCAGATTCACCGACAACTTTTATGTTATTACTGCATCTTTCTAAGAAATTAATATAAACCAATTGTAGTCTGTTGCAATAGCACTATAGGCAGAACCTTTCTTGTGAAGAAATAATAGTAATTTTTTTCTACAGTGTTTCCTTGCAATACACTCAGTGACAGCAAAAGCAGATAGGAGCCTCATAAAGCTGAATAGAAATAATGCTATTGACAGCAATTATAAAATAGATTGTACTGATTAATAAGAAAAAGTAGTAGATCTTAGGCTATAAAAAATTAGTCATCAAACTCATCTGCAAGAAGAGGATGTCTGGACTCGATGTAAATTTAAATTAGTATCGGGATCCAGAAACATCCTGAGGAGGCAAATACATTGCTTTTAGCAGCATAGATTTGATAGCTGTTCTCTGAATTTAACTTCAGATATTTATTAAAAAATTGGGACTGCACTGTGTCCTCAACCACAGTTTAGACTTCTCAAAATCCAGCAACTGTCTGTCACATTGTACCTTTTATCTTTCCTTCATCATCTGCAGGCTGTAATCTTTAAAATGCACTTCAGTACTGACACAATAGGAGAGTCTGGTTAGAATTTTATTGGCTTTAGGCAGTTAATTTGGTGGAGGGCTTTTTTGCAAATACATGATTTTAAATTAATAGCAATGATTTCATGCATGTCTATGTCATACTATTTTCTACAACACAGAAAGTTAATGTCAAAGACTATGAGATGTCATTCACCACATTGTATCATGGGCCATGGTAAAGAGAGCAATAACATGGATTATCTCCCCAAGCTAATCTTAAATCATTTAGGTACCTTTTTTGATCAGATCTGTGAAGATGTAATAGATAAGAAGACTGCTATTTGCAGCTGCATTTATTGTTGTCTACACACCAAAAAAAAAAATTGCAAAAACCAGTTGTGCCTTGGCCATTATGAAAGAAAATATGCCATTTATCATAAAAAACCCCACCACTACCATGTAAATGCAGGCTCAAAGGTGAGCAGATTTAAGCTGTCAGGAGCAGCAAGGGCAGGGTGCCCTGCAAGGGTGGGTGAGCCAGGAGCTGAGCACAACAACAACAAAGCAGGCAGGGCAGTGACCTCGCCAACAAGTGCCCAAACTCTCACAGTGTCCAAACAAAAAAGCAAAGCAGGTGATGGCAAGCAGGGTCAGCCAAGAAGGCAAGTTTCCGGACAAGTCTGTAATCATGAGCAGGTCAGAGGTGAAGCTGGGAAGTCAAGTCACTGGGTCAGGATCAGCAAGGAATGTAGCCAGGCACAGGCACCCCCATGGTGCCGCTCAGGCAAGGGCCCAAGTTCAAACACAGCTCCCAAGTGAAGGGGAAGAGGCTACTGTGGAGGCTCCTTACACCTCCTTGTCCTCCTCATCACACAGCTCTTTTCACTGCAGCCTCATCCAAAGCTACATGAGCACATTGTACCAGAGCCAGCCTAACACACAGGCAGCTAAGCCCCCAGGGAGCAGGGAAAGGGTTGCAAGGTCTCAGCGTACACTTGCAGCTCTAACATGAGCTCCTGCAAAGTCAACAAGATGGACTGTTTTATCTCCTCCTGAGCATCTGTTCTTTGCTAAAGCTGGAACAGTCCAAGTACCCTGATGTCAGGAAACATTTTTCTACCAAAGCACATAATGAAGGCTGGCATTAGGAACCCATTTTGAAGTCCAGAGGAAGGACACAGTTCTGTTTTGGGGTAGGAAGGGAAAAGAAGGAGGGATTGAAGTTTTAGCTTTCCAGAGCATAAGTTCCACTCTTCTAACAAGAAGTTCATTTGGTCTGCAAGCACAGAAGATAACAGTGTGTATACATGATGTGACTATGCCATCACCTACCAAGTTTACATTTTGTCAGTGTGCGTTTCCAGCATTACAAATCAAACTGGCTTGTACACAGGCTGGCATAAGCTTATCAGAAGACTGCAGGGTAACATCACGTGCAAACAAAACTTCTCCCAATTTCTCTGTAGTATTTCTCAATCCTTGCACTACAAAGAGTTACACAAGAAATCCCTGATTTTACATGAGGATAGCGTAACAGTTACACGTTCAAAACAGATTAAACAAACAGGGTAGGAGTTAACACTTTCAGTGACAGTTTTTCCCTTTCTTTTGCCTTATTTTTACCTGCCCTTAAGATGGTGGAACTAACAGGGTTATTTCCTGATACTGTGGGAGGTGAGTGAGGTGGCATCTTCTGCTAGCTGTAGCAATCAGATGTCACAGAACCCGATACCAGCTGCTAAGGGAGTATACTTCTTTGACTTGAGCAGCGTTCTACGACCAAATTATGCAAGCTTTAAAATTTGAATGTGATTTTAATTGAGCAGTTTCCCATATGCAACAAAGGTTTGTACTCCCGGTACCGGTAGGGAGGACTCCTCTGGGGACGCCCAGTATCTTGCGCAGCAATGGATTAGCTGGATACAAATCATCACAGGGCCTAAAGGCTACAGAGGCTGGCATGAGAAACCCATACATTAGCTAACTGTCGACTTGCCAGATAACAGTAACGCCATGAGACAGGGCTTGGCACACGGTGGATTTAACAAGATGGGAAGAGGCTGCTCCAGGAGGATTTGGGGCAGGCAGGACAGGGCACCGCATCCTCCGTGAGGCAGTTTCCCCAGCACGGCCTCCGTGCATGCCCCAGTTCGAGAGCCCCGTCCGGGCCGGCCGAGAGGCAGGGCTGCGGGTGGGTGTCACAGGCAACGGGGGGGCTCACAGGCCTGGGCCGTGCGGCTGAGCTGCCAGCGGCGCGCCACCTGCCCCACGGCCTCCCGCTGGCCCGCAGGCCCCTGCCCCGGACTGATGCCACCCCCAGCAGCCCCGGGGCTCCTCGCGGCCTCGCAGCTGCCTCCCGGCCCCTCACACGCGGCCCGCCGCGCTCGGTCTCCCCGCCCTGGGCGCCGCCGGGACCCCCGCGCCGGGGCCGGGCCGGGCGGGCCTCGCCTGCCGTTGCCGGGCAACCGCCTCCTCGCCTCGCCGGGCCCAGCCACCGTCCTACTCTCACCCGCGGTCGGCAGCGCGCTCCCATTGGCTGCCCCCGCGCTGCGCTCGGCTCCCATTGAGCGCCCGCTGCCTCTGCCGCGTCCTCATTGGCGCGCCGCCCTCTGGCCACGCTGCGTCACTTTCTCACACCATTCCCCCCGCCTTCTCCGCCAGCTGCGGGCCGGCCGGTGGGCGGGACCTGGGCGGCTGCGGCTGTGATTGGCGGGGGAAGCTGCCGCTCAGGGCGCGGGCCGGCGCCCGGGCGGCGGGGCTGTTTAAAGGCGCCGCACGCCGGCACGCCGTACCTTGTGCTGTGTGTGCCAGCGGGTGAGCGAGCGAGCGGAGCGACACCGGGAGCCATCGCCTCCGACAGGTGAGGGCGGCTCGACCCCTGCAGGCCCTCGGGCTGGGCGGCGAGCGCTGGTCCCGCCGCTCACCTGCACCGCGGCGGGTGTCGGGGCGCGGAGCCGTGGGGCCCGCACGCGTGGGGCTGCGGCGCCGCTGGCGGGTGGGTCGGCGCGGCGGTGTGGGTGCGGGGTGCTTTTGAAGTGCCTGCCGCGCGGCGGGGGGGGGGGGGGGGGGGGGGGGAGAGAAATAAGAGGGGGAAAAAAAGGCAAAAAAGAAGAAAAAAGCGCAGAGAGGCGTGTCTGGGTGCCTGTTACCGTAGGTGTTAGCCCGCAGGCCCCGCCGGGCGCTGCCCGGAGCATCGTGGAGCATCGCCGGTGGCGCGGCGCAGCGCTGCCTGCTCGGGGCAGCCGCCGGTGCCGGCCGCCTCCCCAGAAGACCGGTGCGGGGGCTCCGGGTGCGTCCCGCCCTGGGCGAGCCCCCGGCTGGGTGAGCTCTGCGGGGCTGCTCTGCCCCCGGCTTGGGGGCCTCAAAGAAGCTTGGAAGCGGCGGCGCCCTCTGCGTGGCCCTTAGTCCCCTCTCAGTGTCGCGACAGAAGCGCCCAGCCAAGCCGGGGAGGGCGGGGCGGGCGTGTCCCCTGCCGCGCACATCCCCACCCCGCCATCGCGGCGGGCGAAGGGCCGGTCCGGACCCTGCGTGCGGCCCCCAGGGTGCGGGCATCCCGACAGCCGCCGGGTGTAACGGAGCCCCGGTCTCGGCCGTGCCCGCGGGTGGCGCCCGGCATCCCCGCGGGGGGCACGGCGGGCGGGGCCGCACGGCTCACGCACGGTGCGGGCTCTGCGGTTTGGCGTTGCGCGGTTCGCTCGCCTCCCGCGCAGCCCCGGGACGGGCAGAGGCAGCGACCCCCCGCGGCGTGCGGGGGTCCGGCACGCTCGGTACCTGTGAACCCTCCCGTTCTGCGGGGATGTCATAGCAGGCACCGCCGGGTCATCACGGTTTAACTTCTGAAAAGCCGCCTGAAGTGGCCCAGCGGCCATCAGCAAGGTCTGTTCCGCGGGTCCTCCAGGGGCGAGGCGCGGGAGGGAGTTACCGGGTGCGTTGCTTGTAGCAGACAGTCGGGGGCTTATTTTCCAACTTTCAGTCAAGTGTTCTATATAACTGAAAAACTGAAGCAGGAAATAACGAGGTCAATTTATGGACAGTACATTCTCAAGTTCTTAACAAAGACAATGAAAGCCACCAGTTGTGGGAGAATGT
Organism: Falco biarmicus; assembly: GCF_023638135.1. Taxonomy (NCBI): domain Eukaryota; kingdom Metazoa; phylum Chordata; class Aves; order Falconiformes; family Falconidae; genus Falco; species Falco biarmicus. Next base: position 69,694,197 of record NC_079311.1, read on the forward strand.
ATTTCTGGCAACACTAGCAGAGAGCAGGGGCTGCTCTGTGGTGCTCATTCATTCCCTACAGGATCCTAAGTGGGCATGAAACAAAGCAAATTTCTCACTTCTTTATATTAAAGCATTTGGGGTTCTCTGCTTTCTAAAAGAACTCGTGCTTTTGAGAAAGCTTTAGTTTTTGGTAAAAAAAAAACAAACCAATGATGGAATATTGTTTGCCATTTGACCAGGAGCACAAAAGTCTGTTTGTTTTATATCAAGTAAAAATTTTTTTCCCTGTAATGACTGACTTTAGTTATCATATGCCCTATTTCTTTTAGTGATCCAACCAAGCTTATAGAGCAGTCTTTTTTTTTTTTTTTTTTTTGGCGTGATACAGCCTGACACCCCGACTGCCACTGTATGAGACATATTTAGTGAGCCATACACTGTAGACAGAGCCTCCCTTTAGCTGTCCTCTGCAGAAAGTTTTCTGACGAGAGAACTGCAGCAAGTAGGATGAACTAAATGCTGATTTTGGCCTCTTGAGTTCTGTAAAGACCAAGGGCAGAGCAGAGTGTTTGCCTCAGCCCTCACCAACAGTGCAAGTCCTTTCGGCACACTGCATTTCCTAGTAATTCACTGACTGGTTAAAAGCCACTGCTGTTCTATAGCTATTAAAGGTCAAGTCCATTATGGGCTGCATGCATTGCCTCTTAGTATGTAACTTAAATAAAATTAAGCCCCTAAGATTCTCTGCAGCCTCTGCTTTTCAGCTTTCTGGCTCTGGCAGCAGAAATGAGCCCTGCTCTGGGGTACAAGGCTCGCCCTTGGGGTGGCTGCCAGATGCTGAGCTGAGCTGGCAGCAGTCTGTACACCCTTTTTGTCCACTTCTTTCAAAAGTGAAGCATTTTGTGCTGGAAGGAGCTGGACCCCAAAGTCCTTTTCCCAGCTGATACCTTGGGATCTCGCTGTTGGTGGCGTACCTGCATTCTGGAAAGCATCTGCCTTCTCCCCTGCAGTGCCTGTGCAGATTTGGGGTAAAACGCAGCTCTTGGAAGAAGTTCTGAATCCCAGGACTGCTCTGTGCCCCCAGGAGATGTGTGTGACTTGCTGCTTGTACTGCCAAAAGGGGATGTGAGTTTGTCCTGCAGTTCTTCTGCAGCCTGCAGACCACCGTGCGCTGTCCCTGGCTGTGGCTTTAGGAAAGCAATGATGGCCACCTCATTTCTAACAGTGTAAACCTTCTGCCATGCCATGGCAAATCCTAGTGCTTGACCACAAGATTCCCAGAGGCAGAAATTTTCGTTGCTTTTTTTTTTTTTTCAATCCAGATGATTTAAAACAAGATGTGGTACGGCTCGCTGTGGTGTAGGCATGCAAAAAAATTAAAACTTACAGCATTGGAGAAATGCAAAAAAAAAAAGCAACAGAAATGATGTGCCACCAGGATGCCCGTGGCCAGGGATTGTCAAAAAAAAAAAAAGGTCGAAAAACCCCTCAGACTGGGGGATTTTGTGTGCTGGTGGGTTTCCTTTGGAGGGGTTTTTTTTTTTGACTGTTGGTTTTGGGTGGGTTTGGGTTTTTTCTCCGTCACGGTGCTGCTGCGTTTCATCGCGCAAGGCGCTGCGGGCGGGGGCGCGGGCGCGGCGGGGCGGGGACGGGGGGGTGGGGCGGGCTGCCCGCGCCTGCGCACTGCCCCGCCGGGCCCCGCGCGCATGCGCGGCACTCCGCGCCGGCAGCCGGCGATGGGCTTCCGTAACGTGTAAGGGCCGGGTCGCGCTCGCTGGAGACGGGGTGGCAGGGGGCGGCCGGGCGCCGCGGTGGGCTCTGCGCCGCGCTCCGCGCTGCGGGTGGGACGTGGCGTGCCGCCGCCGTGCCGCCCCGGTGGCTCCTCGCCGTCTCCTGGGGCCGGGTCACGGGTAACCTTGAGGCGTTGGCGAGGGGGCGCTCGGCGCCCTCAGCGGTGGCGGCGGCCGCCTGAGGCGAGGGGCTGCGCGGCAGGGCGGGTTACGGGAGCGGAGGCGCCGGCGGCCCACGGGCCGGGCGGCAGGGTGCGGGGACAGCGCAAAATCGTGTTTTGTTTAGCTGAAAACCATGGCTGTGCCGCCCGGCCGTACTGCAGCGCCCCGGTGCGCGGCCTCGAGCTGCCTTTTTCTCCTGTCTGCGCCGCCCGAATATGCACGCAGGCTGCAAGAGAAATACTTCACAATTAAATAGGTTAATTCAGGTACATCGTAGGCATGTTGAAAGATCTTCGGTGGTGATCGGAATGAATGGTCAGCCGCGTGCTCGTATTTTAGGCCTGGCGTAAGGCTACCTGTAACAGAAAACACTGCCAATGTCTTCCTAATGTTTGTCTTTATATACATCGTGTAAAGGCACCAGTCCTGCAGCAAAGGGCTCTGTGCCGCTATCCACCTGACTGGTTTGATGGGAGAAGTTGGGTGCTTGCAGCTGGGCACAACGGGAGAACGCTCTGTGAAGCCCTGAGTGAAAGTGTAGGAATGCGGTGCCTGCCTGGGTGATGGAGTTAAAGTAATAGAGTGTAGTGACAGTAAAGTTACAGGATTGAAATAAGAAAACTTGGTCCACCAGGGAGGATCCCTCTGTATTCATTTCAGCCTGTGGAATGTTTCTCTAGGTCTGGTGTTAGGAGTTCCACTGTTCTGGAGTGGCAAAACAGTATGCTGAAGACAGACAAAAACCCCAACCAAAAATACAAAAAGAAACAAAAATAAAAACACAGCAAAAAAAATTGCTATTTTTGTTCCAAGTGTAAACAAAATGGAGCAACTTAAGTCATTTAGTTTAAAAATTAAAATAATTTTGAAAAGTCCTGGCCTGTTTCAAGGCAGAGCTTTCCTGGGAAGGATAAATTTTAAACTTAGGTTCTCGGTGAGCAACATTCAACAAAAAAGCCCCCAGTGTTTCTAGCTTGGCTGTATAAACTTGAGACTTTGCATATAAGTGAAAGTAGAACAATGAACATTGAGACTTTTCTTAAACACTTAACGCTTGTTAAGCATGAAATAACTTGGGTTTAACCTACATCTGTTCGCTTCCAGAGCTGAAATCTGTATTTTTGCTTAAAAGTACTCCTTAATGTAAAATGTTACAAAACTTCTCATGATGTTTACAGTATACTTAGACCAAAGTCTCCCCAGGGACAAAGGCTTACCTTTTGCAAATGACCTTGTAAAATACCTGAAATTTAACTGTTTCTGTAAACCTACAGAAAGTGGAAGTAGGTCTCTTCAAATGGATGTGAATAAGTCAGCTTGTTTTGTGGTTTTTGTTTTTTTTTCTTTTTTCTTAAAGATCTGCCACGATGCCTGGGTCTCTTCCAGTGAATGCTGAATCCTGTTGGCCCAAAGATGTTGGAATTGTTGCACTGGAAATATATTTTCCCTCTCAGTATGTTGACCAGACAGAGCTGGAGAAGTATGATGGTGTGGATGCTGGGAAGTACACCATTGGGCTAGGCCAGTCAAAAATGGGGTTCTGCTCCGACCGGGAGGATATCAATTCTCTCTGTTTGACTGTGGTTCAGAAGCTCATGGAGAGGAACAGCCTTTCCTATGATTGTATCGGGAGGTTAGAAGTTGGAACGGAGACAATAATTGATAAATCAAAATCTGTAAAGACTGTCCTGATGCAGCTTTTTGAAGAATCTGGTAATACAGATGTGGAAGGAATTGACACCACCAATGCATGCTATGGAGGCACTGCTGCTCTTTTTAATGCTGTTAATTGGATTGAGTCCAGTTCTTGGGATGGTAAGTTGAGGGTATTTTCCTGCTCAGCTCCAGACTTTCCTCTTTTTCCTTTCTTTCCTTAAGCATACTTCTTTGTGCACCACTCTCATGAAAATCGCAGTAACCCATAGTTACCATGTATTTGACCTTCTTATTGAACTCTTGCAGGGATGTTATCAAATAGAGATATGGTTCAGTAACTAGCGGCATTTCTAGCGGGCTCTCCTTAAAAGTATTTGAAATAAAACTGACCATTAAAAAAGAGACATATTTTCCCAGTAACCCTCAGCAATTTGTTGTGCAATATTCATGTAACTGAAATTTCCAAGTCGTCACCTAATCCACTTCAGCAGTTCAACAAAGCTCTGAGAGGTTAGAGCAGAAAATACATTACCAATAGAAACAGGGTTGTTGGTTGGTTTTTTTTTTCCTTTTTAACATACCTTCATTCTTCCCTTGTTTACATGCTGCATGTATTCAGAAAGATCATTTTTTGGGGGGAAAAAAAGTTGCAGCTATATTTTTGGAATTTAAGTTTTAATATAGCAGTAGAGATGAGAAAAACCTGTAGCAATTCAGCTTCATGCCCAACAAGTGGGTTTTTTTATGTCATCCTCTGGTTTTGAATAGTCTGCCTTACAGCAGTGACAGTGTTGATGTTTAAGCATGTAACACCAAGAGGGTAAACTTCTTTTCCAGAGTCTTTCTTAAATGCCATGGCTGTTTGCCACTAGTTCAGTTACACTGAAAAAATAATGACATGGCTAATGATCACTGGTCTTCTGTTAATTTTGGTGGCTGCCAGGAAACTGAGATGTGGCAGAAAAGACAGGATTCAAGAGCCCCATAATTTTTGCATAATCTCCTCTGTAACTAAAGCCTAAAAGTTGCTGATGGTATTAAAATGTGCTAGATTCTTGGTTATTTCTCATTGTTATTTCTGTGTGTTTTTCACAGGGCGCTACGCACTTGTTGTTGCTGGAGACATAGCTGTGTATGCCAGTGGAAATGCCAGGCCAACAGGTGGAGCTGGTGCTGTTGCTATGCTAGTTGGTCCAAATGCTCCGTTAATTTTTGAGAGAGGTTAGTCCAGTGAGAAAACATACACCATTCAGCCAGATAACTGGATCTGCCCTGAAGCCTGTCTGCTGGTTTTTGTGCTTTGCTGGAGGGCTGGATTAAATCCCACGAATGTCAGAAATTGTACTTTGTCTCCTCTTGCTCTGGGTTAATTTGGGCAAGTCCTGTTAATAGGAGGCAGCAAGGAACAACTAGAGATGATCCTATCTGTTTATTTCCTTGGGCATTCTACAGCAAAATTGACAAAAAGCAGACTCCGAGCTGAATAACAGAGCACTGTACTTTCAAGGTGAAATAATGAAAATAATTTGTTACTTGTGTTTGTCCTGCTTAGTCCTACCGTGCTTAACAAGCAGTTGAGAACTTACGAAATGTTACCTTAAAGGGCCTGAAGGGCTATGAAAACCTGCTTGACTAGAGCCAAATATTACTTCTTTCCCCACAGATGTTAAGTGATGCATTTAAATTCACTCAAAGCAGCTGAATAAACTAATTCTCAACTTTTCGTAAATTTCTGTTCATCAGGGTTACGTGGAACCCACATGCAGCACGCGTATGACTTCTATAAACCAGATATGGTCTCTGAGTATCCTGTAGTTGATGGCAAACTATCTATACAGTGCTACCTCAGTGCATTAGATCGCTGCTACACTGTTTATCGCAACAAAATCCACGCCCAGTGGCAAAAAGGTATGTAGCTTCACCTGATACTGCAAGATCTAGCAAACGCTGAAACATCTAACTACACAATGTATTTAGTGTCCAGTCTGAAGACTAGTATATGGGTCCCTTTCTTCCTGTTTCTGTGTTCTTTTGATTGAAAGGTGTGCTCTCTTGCGTAAGAAATGTGTTACTACTTTTCTGTTGTCACTAAGTACCTGATAGTAAGCAGTAGTCTCTGCAGCTTTTGTTGGTCTAATGTATAATACCTTGCTTCAAAGTGTGTCATTCCCCCCTCTACTCAGGGTCTTAAGTTACTGGCATTAATATTTAAATGTTATGTAACGATGCCAATACTGATTTGTTTTTACCCTATGTATTTAGTAGATGCTTCACTTCATTTAACTACCTGCTCGTCATACCTATGCTTCTTAATAGAAGTAGACTATTTATTACGTCAAAATGCTGGGTAAAAATATGAGAGTCTTAATATAAGTTAAGCTTGCAGCTTTCTCTTCTAGAAGGGCAGACATTGTTGGTGCAAAAGATCAGTAAGAAACCAATTTTTAAAGAGAAGTAGCAGCAGTGTTTAAAATGAACGGGCCAGCAACAGTTAGTCTTATGGTTGTCTCTTGTATGCTGATCCATTAGGATCACGATATCCTGCCACCCTCATACGTTACTTTCATAGTTGAAGCAAGTACTAAACAAAAGTTGTAACACAACATTTCTTCCACTTCCAGAGGGGATGGACAGACATTTCACCTTGAATGACTTTGGATTCATGATCTTTCATTCTCCCTACTGTAAATTGGTACAGAAATCTGTGGCTAGACTCTTGCTGAATGACTTTCTCAGTGACCAGAACCCAGAAACAGCAAACACTGTTTTCAGTGGTCTGGAAGCTTTCAGGTGAGAATGACTGCTGTCTTCCTTAATTACATAACCTTAATTTGTTGCACATCCAAGGTGTGTTTTCACTTCCTGGTATTTTAGTACCTGTTTCTGAACTACTGGGTTTTTTTTCTTTCTTATTAATAGGGATGTAAAACTTGAAGATACGTATTTTGACAGAGATGTGGAAAAAGCTTTTATGAAAGCTAGTGCAGAGCTCTTCAACCAGAAAACCAAAGCTTCGTTACTCGTATCCAATCAGAATGGGAATATGTATACCCCTTCAGTCTATGGTTGCCTTGCCTCGCTTCTAGCCCAGTAAGCATATAACTGGAAAAAAAAAGTCATAGCCCTTTATATGTAAGGTCATAAAAGGTTTTTGTTTCAAAAAGTCTTTTGTAAAAGCACCATCTAGCAAACCTTTTCCTGCCGGATTGCCTGAAGCAGAAAGACTAAAGTTAAATTACCCTGCACACACAATCTGTTCAAGTGACAAGGAGACTCAAAATTTCTATCAGAAGCTGGTCTGAAACAACTTGTTACTGCCTTCCAAAGTAGGATCTTATTTGTAAGGTGGTGTCTCTTCCCAGCCTCAAACCCTTGTCCCATCCCATGTCTTCCCTGCCCCTCCACAACTTCTCCCTCTGTCCGCAGCCTCCCAAGAAAAAACCCAAACAAAACAAACAAAAAAACCCCACCAAAACAAAACCACTGTAGTGGATCAGAATGCCTTTTTCTCTGTTTTGCTGTAGTAAACAAAGCCAAATTAGATCAGTATTTACATAACTTTTTTTAATGACAGACTTTTAAAAAATCATGTTAAGTTTCAATTAAACTATTTCTCTTGGGTCCTTTTTTCTTTATTCTGACTTTGCCTTCCAATATGTGGTCATTCATTTTAGGCTTTAGGTGACTCCAGAATGAAAAATGGCTGCCTTCTAGATAATCATATTCTGGGCAATTCTTTGCTCTGTTTTCCTTAGGCAGCTATTACAACAGTGTTAGAATCTGTGGTTTTAAAAGTCATAATTTATGCATTTAGCATGCTAAATGTGTATTGTCAATACAGTTTGCTGGCTGCTCTTTTGAAGCTAGCTCCACTTTCTAGTTAATTAAAATTGGTGCCTTGGCTTCATTCTCAGTTTAAATAACTGTTGCTTGATTGGCAGGTACTCCCCAGAGCAGCTTGCAGGACAAAGGATTGGTGTGTTCTCATATGGCTCTGGTTTTGCTGCTACGCTGTATTCCATCCGAGTTTCACAGGATGCCACTCCCGGTGAGTGAAAGGAAGAGATGACAGTTAACTCCTTTGCACAGCTCACCAGCATAAGTAAACCTGCAGAGCAATGCCTAATGACAGTAACGCTGAAGGGAAGATGTTCCTGCTCCAGGAACATTTAAGTGTCGCCTTGGGCAAATAATATTCTTCAAACTCGGTTAATGTTTCGATTGAGTAATAAGGAGTATTTTTAAATGACTAAAAGTTTAGCTTCTGTAATTCAAATTATTTTGAATGGGCTTGAAATGTGAACATGCTAGTGTGCAGCTCTCTGCACTGGTGCTACCTTACATGATGATTTTATATTGTAGGTTCTGCATTGGACAAAATAACTGCCAGCCTTTCTGATCTCAAGATAAGACTTGACTCAAGAAAATGTATTGCTCCTGATGTCTTTGCTGAAAACATGAAGATTAGACAGGAAACACATCATTTGGGTAAGAACTTCATTAATATAAGTCATTCCTAGTCTTACAGCAAAATGCTTATCACTTAATTCACCTGACTTTAAATGACTAGGGTGTAGAATGAAGAAAATATCCAACCCTTTCTGCTTCTGAATGGTTTGTGTTCATTGGCCCAATGAATGTGGCTGAAATGAAAATGTTTTTTCTGTCTTACTACATCCAGATTGCAAAGGCCTGTGTTGTGTAAAACTCTTACCAGGAACCAACTAACTGTATCTGTTACTGGCTTTTTTACAGCCAACTATATCCCACAGTGTTCAGTAGAAGATCTGTTTGAGGGAACATGGTACCTTGTGCGTGTGGATGAAAAACACAGGAGAACTTACGCGCGGCGCCCACTCATGGGTGATGGACCACTGGAAGCAGGAGTTGAAGTTGTCCACCCAGGCATTGTTCATGAGGTGAACACTCATCACTCTTTTAAAGTTTGATATAGGTGGTGGAACAGTTATGTGTTTGTCTTAGCATGTGCATGTATGTTAAGAGGAAGCGGTTTAACAAGTTACATGAAATACTTTGTTAACATATGTAACATAGCAGCCAGAAGTAAAAAACTGAACATGAGACTTTTAAAAGTACATTTCATCATAACAAGAAAGAAACTGCGCAAGACTGAAACAAGAACAAACTGGCTCTTTTCACATAATCAGTTGGCATGAAGCATGACCGATTTGATTGACTTAAGACCAAGCCGTCCAAGTGTAGCATGAATTGTTTTGAGAGTTGGACTAGCCTTGAAGTATGAATGTCTGATCTAGAAAATCTTATTTAATGATTTTTTTCCCTTCTTCTTAGCACATCCCAAGCCCTGCTAAGAAAGTGCCAAGAATCCCTGCAACAACAGAATCTGAAGGCGTTACTGTTACTGTTTCCAATGGGGAGCACTGAGATACCTCTGTGAGGTGGGGAATGAAACAAGGTGTGAGGGTAGGGTGAAAGAGAGGAAAAGGATTGCAGTAGCGCTGAAGTTTCAGTGTATGGTAGTGCTTCATTGGAGTATGGAAAAATTGTTTAAGCTCCTTGGAAAGATTTGTCACAATATGGTATGGTGATATTTATAGTATTTTCAGAACACTAAAATCATGAATATACTGGAGGTGGAGGGTCTTTCTGGGGTGGTGTAGATTCCTTAACATGTCTGAATTTTTTTCAATTGCTGAGCAGTACCTGTAGTCTATTACAAGGTCTTTGTACTTAGGGGGAATCTTCTGTTTGCTCTTTCCATGTAAAATGACTTGAAACTTACGCTGTTAACTTCTACTTCTGCCACACACACCATAGTCCAAGCTTTTAATGTTAGGGTTCTCAGTGCCTTGACAGTAAGCAATCTTCTCAATACTGCACTTCATTTTGTCCCCTTTATCACCTTCCCTTTCTCCTCCCAGTCTACCTCCCACCACCCTGTTTTGGGAAAGGTTTAGAACAAAGTAACATTCATTGGTGGAATAGAATCTTTCTCCCCTGTCAAAATGACTGGATTGAGAATGGCTAGACAGGCAGGTGGTTTTCTTGCAAGAAGCTCTGTGACCCACCGTGTTGATTACTACATAATTGCTCCGAACATCCATATTACTGGTTTTATACCTGCATTATAAATCACAGCAGCCTGGGAGGAAAGAGGAAGAGGGGAGGTAGTAATTTTTTCTTTCAAAAGAAATGGGTTCATGGATTTGGCAACTTTCAGGATCATTTAGTAGAAGCATCCAAGGCAGCAGACTTTGCAAATAAAACTTCTGGGTATTATAGAGCTGGTTTAATTGGCAAACAGAGGAAGGGAGGAAGATCACTTTGGAGCTCTGGCCTCTTGCTATTATTTATATAATACATTTCTGAAAGACGATAATTTTGGGTTTGGCTTTGTACTTTTGAAGTCTTTCTCGCTATTGGTATTACTGTAGGAGTGGAGTCTTCTTTTTCTCTTACCCCCACCCCCCCAACATGCAAGCTAAAAGCTATACATTTTGCAAGTGGTAGAAACACAATGCTAATGGGGATTCCATTCTGGGAGTTTTTTTTTTTAAAGCCCAGAATGAATATTAACTATGACATGAGCCTTCTAAGCTTGTAATATATATTTAAATTGAGCTAATGTACAGAATGAAGTTTTGTTGAATTTATTTCTTTGCTAATTCTACAAAGCTACATTACCTAATATAAAGTAGCAAAAAAAAAATTGTCTGTTAAATTACAATCTTTTTTGTGTGTAATGAAGTGTTTGTGTTATCTGTCACTAGGATTTGCTAACTTGCTGTATTTGTACAGTCAAGCCTTGGTAAAAATGGTTGTTTATTATAAACTGATGAGTACTAATCTGTTCTGCTGAAAATGATGGAGCAATGATGCATGATGATAGTGTTTGCAAGTATTTTGGTTTAGGTTGCCCTTGTGAAACTTACCTTGGCACCAGGAGACCAAAGTGCCATGGAACAAAGTCCATTGCTGGCAGTGGACAAGCCGGGAAGTGAGCTACTGGCACAAAGTTAACCACAGGGACCTCACAGGCTGTGAGGCTGATCCTTCATTAAAATAAAGTTTGAGATATTTGAGACCCATTGGAGTAGTGCTAACTTGTTGGGTTTTCAGGATGCATTTTTCTTTAACAGGAAAGAAAAAGGAAACTGGCCCTGTGAAGACCTGAAGTTGTGGGTTCACAAACTGTATGGACCTTCTTTCTTTATATCATTCCATTGCAAAAATGGAAAGAAAGGGTTGCTTAGGCTGGTGCAAAACCATTGTTTCAGGGCAGTGTTTCAAAGTAACTTAAATGCTTTCACATGGAAACTGTTTAAAGAGGAGGAATTGATTACCAGCTTATGAATTTCAATTTATCTTCATTACTGTCTAATAAAAGCTGGTATTTTTTTATCCCCCTCAGAAAATCCATGAAGGGGGATTGATTCTTGCTTTGTACTTGCCTGAGCCTCGATGAGTCCTGTTTCCCATGGCTGGCTTGTCATTCTGTTGCTCACTTACGTTATTTTCTCCCTTTAAATTCATCATGATCTCTTCAGTCCCCACAACAGATAAGGCATCCTGCCCTTAAATTTGAAAGCACCAGCTGTACCTCTCAAACTTGTATTGGATTACTTGCCTTATCTAAGACTATGTGGGCTCCAGCTCTTAGCTTAGTCATGTTAGCTATGCCTGTTCGGAGGACAGCTACTGCACTTTTACACTGTTTGCATTGGTGCTGATGGTGTTGAAGATTAAAGTATAAAATAGTCAGTTAAAGCTGAAAATCAGAGTATCTACATCTTGTTGATGCTCAGAATAACTGGAGTTGTCAGGCTATCCAACTTTCAACTTGTAGTGGTCAAGAGTGTCAAAATCTGCTTTGTGCCAGCCTTTGCCAAAGTAGTATGGCAGGAGTTAGTACAAGCCTGTAATGCGCAATGTATAAATGGATTTTGTTACAGGTTGTGTTCCACATACTGATGCCTAGTGCTAAAGCAAGAATTTAAAACTACGTGAGTTTTGGAGTATGCTTAAATCTTTACAGGAGTGCAGCTGGAGTCCAAGCAGTTCTAGAGTGTTATAGAATCATGCAAGTAATGGAAAGTGTCAGAAGGTTAGTAGATGGTAGCCCAGCCAACGATGCACTGGGAATTGCAACCACATGTGCAGGGTAAAAGAGCATATCCTAACTTGCTTCTCTTGAATTGTGATGAATGGGGAACTGTGGTTAACAACAGCATTGTTGTTTCTTCAAATAAAACTAAAAAAAAAAAAGCTGTGATACACACTTTATCATGTTTAGTTTGCTGAAGAAACTTTAAAGAAGAATTTGGAGTTGTTTAGATTATGGTCTGGTTTCTGCTTAAATGTAGTCCTCTGCAAAAATGGTCCTGGTTTGCAGTGGTAAAATTGTGTCGAGCTGAGGTATGATTTGTTCAAGAAGTCAGCTGTCACATGCCTGTACTGAGAACCTTCTGTGCGTGAAATGCAGTATTACTTGATCGTTACTGAAAGGTCACCTCCAACTAATGATTCCTTACCTGTGTCACTTACTGGGGTTCTTGCAGTGCTGTACTGTGCCTCTGGAGCAAGGCACAAACAAACGCATGAGGGCTCTGTATTTGAGTGCTTCAGTGTGACTTGAGACATACAAAGGAGATGAGGCATTTTTTGTTTATTCAAAAATTACAAAAAAAGTAACACCAGAACTTGCGAAAAGTGAATAAAACCCTTTGTTAAATGTGCAGAGTAGAAAGCCTGCAGCGCAATTTATAAAATACAGCACAGCTTGGATGTGTGCTTCACCCTGCTATAAGAATGGGTTCCTGTCCTCAAGTCTTGTTCTTTGGGGTCTGGATGGGACATGATAGGAACACATTCAAGTGCCCTTTTCTTCTGGACTTTGTGTAAAACAATCCTGTAGACCCCTGTTATTGAGCTGTGTGCATCTCTTCCCCGGTTATTTTGAATGTGTTCTTCTGTGATGCCCAGATCTTCCAGAATATTTTTCACTTCAATTTCTTCCTCTTTGAGTGTACTCCTGTCTGATAAATACTTTGGATCCAGTTTAAACGGCTCTAAAGGTTTGGGGTACTGTATTCCTTGCATCCATTCACTGTTCATAATAAGTTTGACAGAATATCTTTCGGTTGGTACTGGCTGAAGGACTCCTTTTATCAGATTCTGGCAATCTTCTGAGAGGCAGGGAGGCAAACTGTATGTCCCTTCAAGAATGCACTTTTTCAGTTTGGCCACTGTATCTGCCCGAAATGGCATGATACCTGTTGTCATAAAGTAAAGCAGGATCCCCAGTGCCCAGATGTCTACATAAATACCAATATAGTTTTCATCTCGGAAGAGTTCAGGAGCAGCATAAGGAGGAGAGCCACAGAAGGTATTTAAAGTTTCATCTCTTTTACTTACTGTGCTGAATCCAAAGTCTCCCACCTTAACACAGGTGTTACTGGTGTAGAAGATATTTTCTGCTTTTAAGTCCCGGTGAATGATATTATTCTCATGCTGTAGAACAAGAGGGAAATCTGGTATTAGCTTGTTTACAGGAAAGTTAAGTGACTAATTAATTACCATGCAGGAGAAAGGGAGTTACCTTGGACAAAGTCAGAAATAAGTATTGCAATGAAATTGGGAAGTTAGAAGTATTTAAACACATTTTATCTATATTTAAACAAATATTTATCTCAAATATCTCTACTGATACAAAAACAACAGAGTAAGTGAAGACGGGAAGAAGGATGCTGGGTGTTGTCTTAAGAATAGCAGTCTCAACCTGTTAACCAGTATCAGCTACTGTCATGAAGCAGATCTGTGATGGCATTGTAGTTAATCCTACGAAGTTAGATAACCATGCACAAAACCTTTTTTCAGGGTTCAGAACACTTGCTTTTGCAGTTACTGTAATTCTGTAACGATACAAGTAACTATTCCATTTTTGTATACATCGTAAGGTTGTGGACTTAAGAAGTGAAGGTCTTCAGTTCACCCAGTGAACTTAGATAAAGTAAGAAAGTTGCAATTCTGTTGTGTGCTCTGGTGTCCTATGAGGAGCTGGTGGTGGCAGGAGAAAAGGAGCACACACCTGTGCCTTGTGGTATTTCATGTTGTTGCAGGGCACAGAGTTCAGTCGTGTCTTCTAGTTTTATAAACCTAAAATAAATACATGTATCTTGTACTTTTTTTTTCTCCCTTGGAAATGGTAGTGGTAACTAAGGACTCAAACTGAATTTGCTTTGCTTAGTGGCAATATACCTGCCTTGACTAGTTAAGGGTTTAGCTTCATCTTTTAAATAACTGGGAGGAGTAGACGTGTTTGAGCACTCTGCCCAGGCTTTTAAAGTAACCAGGTACAGTATTTGGAGGTAATAAGGAAACCTTTCAGCACCCCAAGATTTTTAAACTCATCAGTAACAGGCAGGGATCTTCTGGTTGTGTACTGGTGGCAGTGAGATGGGATTTCAGTAGCATGGACCATATGGTATAGCAAAAGTAAAATGTTTTGCAGAGGTCTTTGTGTATGAGTAAAGATAGATGTGGGCTGGCTTGGTAATCTGGTTTTAATGCTGAGAAACGGATGCAGTCTTGGAAGTGTAAAGTTCATTCCGGTAGCTGTAGAGTACCTGTCCTATGGAAAACATGTTGAAGTTAATCCATCACTTAGAGGACATATGGTGATTTTATTCAAAAGATGTAAAAAATGCAATGTTTATATATGCCATGAGCAGTCTATAATGCGGTTTCTAGATGTGTAACCTGGGAACACCCTGGCTTTTGACTTTGCCTGAGGCTATTACGTGGCAGGAAAACATGAGCCACTGGAGGGCACCCTGAGCCAACTGTAATGAATGCTGCTATTCTCAGATTTCCAGAACAGTCTTCCTGTGTTTTTATGCTGTTGTTTGAAGTAGCTGTAGTTAACTGTGCAAGGTTCAGAGGAGGTGGTACTGAAGTAGTGTAGCTAATTGCCCCTTTTCTGCCTTTACAAGATGCTTTGGGTTCTGGTAAAATAGCAGCATCCCAACCCTGAAGACAAGGCAGGGAGAATGTGTTGCTGGGTGTTAACTTCACAGATTTGTGCCAAAGCAAGGACCAGGAATTAACTGTCTTTAAGTGCCGGTCTCCCACATTCATTAATAAGCAAGTGGCTGCACGTTTGCAACATTTAACAAGCCTCTTCTCTGAAACACTTTCTTCAAGGAAAGGAGTGACTGATCCTGTTTTGAAATGGCTGGAGGGAAGAAACGAAGCCTTGTTAATGGCTGCCTACAGCAGCTCAAAGCAGACAGGAGAACGTTAAAGGGATCGTTCCACCTATGAGGTGTTCCCAGTCCAGTCTCCTCCAAAAAGCTGTCAACAGAGAGGCAGTAACTCCAGGTGGATGAGAAAGCTCTCTCGGATGCTTTTAAGACAGCTCTTGATCTGTTTTGCTCTTCAGAAATGTGAGCCTGAAATCTTGGTAACAGTTAACCTGCTAGGTAAAAACCAAAAGATACATTGATGAGTAGTGAGGGGCAACATGCCTGGGGAGGAAAAGGAACTTACCATGTGCTTCACAGCAGACACAATCTGGGAGAAGATTATTTTACACTCTGTTTCTAGCAGCTTCCCTTCTGTACTGATTTTAGTGAAGAGCTCCCCACCTCCTGCATACTCCATCACAAGATGCAGTTTTGAGAGTGTCTCCACCACTTCATACAGTCTGATGATATTTGGGTGGTGCAGTTTTTCCATGTTGGATATCTCACGAGATAGCAAACGTTGAGTCTTCCGGTCCAGCTTTGTCTTGTCCAAAATCTTAATTGCAACTTTCTCTGAAAAGAAAAAGACTTTTCCATGTTGTTAATGCAATAGGTACAAATGATGATACTACTTACAACAATGCTTGGTTAGAGTAGGGCAATAAAATTTCACCTCTGATCAGTGCAAGCTAAGCTGCAGAGGCCTACTAAGCCCTGCAGTCTTTCGCACACCCCTGT
The DNA here is from genome assembly GCF_023638135.1 of Falco biarmicus. NCBI lineage: Eukaryota > Metazoa > Chordata > Aves > Falconiformes > Falconidae > Falco > Falco biarmicus. The sequence continues at coordinate 69,709,750 of NC_079311.1, forward strand.
GTCCCTTTCCATCTACAGCATAAAGGCTGCTCGAGTTATTGCAAGAGCTAATGGCCTGCTGTCTTAGTGTGCTCTGTTGCCACCAGGCTAGTACCTGTCTGATGGCAACAGTTAAAGCAGCTGCTTTTGGTGTGTAATGCTGGTAAAGTCTGCACTTTCCTTGCTAACTCAGTGCTCTTCAGGTGGGCTAGGTCTGAGCCTGGTGAGTCTGGTACTTGCAGACTGATGGAGGTGTTAAGATTAGGTGCTTTGTTTCAGAGCAGATAGACAAACTGGGGGTAACTTAGGGGCTCTGGCTGTAGTCCTGCAAGTAGAGTGAATAAATGCATCACAGTTGCCTTTACATTTCTGTATCAATTGGCAGGTTATGGCTTTTCTCTTCACTCTAAGCAATACAGCTGGTATTTGAAGGATTAGTCTGGTTAAATTAGGTTTATGGTGGCTTTGTATAACTAGTCAGGACAGTAAAACTGGATCATGGCAATAAAAACAACTGTTTATTCCTGGGAAGGTTTTGTTTTTCCCCCAAGAATATCTTAGTCAAACACCCCGAGTGTTTGACTTTTATCATTTTTATTGAATCTTTCAGAAAAAAACTTCAGTTTCTAGTACATGGGAGTAAATGGAAAAGTATTGTTTACTTGTTGCATAAGAGAAGAGCGAGAAGGCTATTATATTTGTACATGTGTTCCGGTATAAAAGGATTTAAAATGTTTTTACTTAATATTACAAAGGTATTTAACTTGAGTTTAGCATGTCAACATACCTAAAGGAAGTGTTAAGCATATGTGTGCATACATCTGTACAGACCAAGAAAACTCCATGTTTAGTATATTTACCTTAATAACATACATAAGTTGATTTCCCTACTGAAATGCAGCAGATATTCCAAGCAAATGTGATTCTTGTGGAAGGTGCTGAATTATCCCTTGACGTGCCTATTTTCAGAAGGAGCCCGTGCTGAGTATAGGGCAGTCTTCCCCACACTGCTTCTCTCTGACCTGTTTTGTACTTCCTAGCAAGCCCCTTAGAAACGCGGGAACCCACTCTGGCGTGGTGTGGATGGTGGCATGGTGGATCGGGAGGAAGTGTAGCTATTGCATGGTAACAGCATGTGACACTGATCGGTGGCAGAGCTCTGACTGCTGGCCTGGGCGTGAAAGACTAAAACCCTTGTCATGTCGGTAGCATATTGATCACCTAAACCAAGAGCAAAGAGCATCAGCTCGCAGTAGGTAACATTTGCACAACTAAATATTTAGATATTGCAGGGATAACAATTGTTACAACGTTAACTATGTAATTGCATCATTACATCTTAATTTATAGAAGTTGGGGGCATTTGGGCTTTAAAAAAAAAAATCTAGGTTAAATTCCTTCCCTTTCCTTTTGCTGGACTTCAGTATTCCTCCTGGTTGGTTCTTCTGCAGAGTTTTAAAGGAAAGAGGGGAAAATATTGCAAATGGTTTAGCACTGAACCATAAATCAGGACTGAGCTTTAAATCTACATCACTGCAGTTGCATATGTGTGATATGCAAAGAAAACCAGCCCACCTTGAAGTGTGATAAACCTGACACTCTCCTTTTCTTTTTTTAAACTTGTTTCCCTCTGCTTCCAAAAAATGCTTGGTTTATAGATCCTGTACTAAACTTGCATGGCAGCAGTGCTGAACAGGAGAGCATTTTTAGCAGACAGCTCATTTACTAAAATATTTAAACTGAGTCGTGTGGGATTTTGATTGACTATATGCAGTGTATGCAGAGGTTTGGGGAAAAACTAGCAGAAATCTTTATAAGAGAAGTCAGAAGGTTGAGAAGTCATTTCAGGAAGAAGTCGTGTATGCTATGATGGCAAAAGGAACAAAATGCAAATGGAACCAAGTTAAAAAGGCTTAAAAAAAAAAAGATGTCTGAATACTTCTGCCTTTGCCATTGATGTTTCGTGTTAGGCTGGCTTTTTACTAGCTGTAAATTTTGGATGCTCTTAGTTGCATCTATTCAGCTCTGTTCTCACGCTACATTTGTCAGCTGGCAGGTATGTAAAATAAAGGTTACAAAGTGCTTAGGACCATAATAACCCTTAGCATGCAACTCTGCAGGTCTCTGGAGAAAATATCTGCCAAAATTGAGGTTAATAAAGTGGGCAACACTCCTGCATAACCCAATACATATCACAGCACCAACGATTTTCCTGTATTCTCTAAGCAACCGAGATGGCCTTATGAGAGAAACAAGGTGCTCTATCCAGTTTTTTCCTCTCTCCTTCTAGAAAACTTTGGTCCCTCTAGAAAACTTGTCCCGTGTTCTGCTGCAACATCACAAGGGCTACAGAACAGCACACATGTAATTGTTACAAAAACTCATCTTATAAACAGCAAAATTGTTACCTTTTTTAATATAGTGACATTTAAGAAGAAAGACCATACTTAGAACTTAACACTATGACAATAACTGAGGAGCTGAATATCTGCCAGACACATACACCTACCCCTACAACAGGGACCCAAACAGCATTAGAAATACAAAGGCTTCATTAATATAAGCAGGAGGGGAAAAAAAAAGGAAAAAAAAAGCTTGTACTCATTAGCACCGTGCAGGAACATCATTACCAACACAATGATGTGCATCTACTGGAAAAAAACAATCTTCTTGGTGGGGGTGTGTGTGTGTGTGTGTATGAATGTATGTATGTATGTATGTGCACATGTGCATGCCTATTCTTCTGTCTACATACTGTATTTCATGAGGACAGATAAGCTCAGAGGCAGATAAGAGTCCAAACATGTTTATCCTTTATCCTTCCTTTCATGTGATGGTTGCAAACTTAGTATTGAGAAATTAACTCCTTGCCTGGTGAACATTTTAACCAAAAATCTACTAACAAACCAAAAATAATTTGAGAGGTCTCTGGTGAAAAAGAACCTTTTCAAGAGAAAAAAAAAATATCATAAATTTGCCCAAGCTTACTATATTCAGTGACACTCAAAATTTTTCAGTCAGCTCTATTCAAATGCTAAAGTAACCTGTCAGTTAAGTTCAAGAGGTCAAAGTTCATCCAGATCAAATCTGTAACTTCCTTTCCCTAGCATTCCCCCCTGTTCCCAGTACAGGAGCAGCATTTCCTCCAACAGTAAGCACAAGACAGTTTTCTCTGGAAGAAAAAAAAAATTGGGGAAAAAAAAAACCCACAGAAGAGGAAATAACTTGATATGGGCCAAGTAGAATAGACATGCTTTTCTGAGACAAGCAAAACCAAAAAATCCACACCCAGTTAGGCATAGGCAGACTTAAATTTAGGAAAAATAAATACTGTCAGTTCCCTGCTTTTATTCCCAGTACAACAACTGCTGCACACGAAGGATAAATGTGAGTTCCCACAGCTTTGCAGTCTGGGCTGAAAGAGGTGGTTAGAGAAAATAACAGATGATACAACATGAAGGCTTTAGGGCATATCTCGTTCTCTCACCTATAAGGTGATGGAAGAAAAGACAGTCAAAGACTATAAGAAAAAAATCAAGGCAGTAGTGTACAAAGATGCAGGGAATACTCACCCCGGGGGAAAACAAGAACAGTTTCTATTATTGTCAGACAGAGACAGAAAAAACAGGACAGATGAAGACCAGTTCTCAGTTATAACTTCTGTCTTCTCTTCATGCTACCTAGCCTTTCTAGTCCTTCCTAGAAGCGGATATAGGGTGCTTTTCTGTACTTAGGTAGTTGACAATTCAGCACAAACCCTGGTTTGGCTGTACCTGAGCTGCACTTGCTCAGCAGCCACGTCTCAGCTTTTTACAGTAATGAACCACCTGCAAATGGGTCAGTAAAGCAGGCATAAAATTTCTCACCAAAATGACTGTGATCAAATGAAAGCTTCATCCATACTAGTAAAATCTGTGATGAAACAAAGGAAGCTGTGCTAACTGCAGGCAGCAGCATGCCTAACCAGGCTGCCCTGGGGGTTTACAACCTCTACCCGTGCAGTCCATGAGCTGGGGCAGGGAAGAGGAAGAGGCAGAGGGACAGGACGAGTTGAGGGAGGGGAGGCACAGCACCATGCTTGTAAGTGTGGAGTGTTTGAGCCATGGGATGAGATACATTAACTCCATGAAGTGCGGAGATTAACTTCTCTTGCAATAGGTGCCATCTAGAGAAAATGTTTCTGGTTTCTTTAAAGCCTAATCCAAACCTAAGCATTTATCTGTGACCATGCCTATAGATTTTGCTCAACAACAAAAGAAGGACACATACAAACTATATGAGTAATTAAAGTTCAGACTGCATCTCTCTTTCCAAACAGGGCCATATGTATACCTACAGAACTAGGGTGCTCAGCATGCAGGTGACCCACCCACCCTAACCTACCTTTGGTTAGGGAATGAATTCCAAGCTTCACTTGTGAGAAATTCCCACTTCCTATTTCTCCTCTGACTCGATAGAAGCCAAGTCTCTTTCCCAGGGTTAATTCTTTCACAACTTTTTCATTCTGGGACATATCCTGCATTAGTTTCTCAAATGGGGTCAGCCTGTGCTGCCTGCCCTCTTCATCGCCTCCATAGCACTCTGGATGCCCATCGTCTTCTCCACTGTCCTCACGATGCCACTTGGCATAGCGATGTTTTCCAAGAATTCCTCCATTCACATATCCTGTTGTCATAGTCTGTACAGTAATCACTTATTTCCCCATTTAACAAGATGGCTGGATAAGGAGTTTAAATGAAATAATTCTGTATGAATATGCAATCCTGTGCATAATGGACACAGTGACAAACTTAGCAAAAAACCCAACCAGCTTACTGAAGGTCCATCTTTGGAAGTTATTTCAAAAACAAATCCAGCATATCTACATATTGCAGTTCTGTTCAAAGCCAGAGATAAAACTGGAAACTGTTTACATCCGTCCCTGACTAACAGATTTAGTATATCAGGATCTTAATCTACAAGGTAAAAAAGGCTTTGCAATTAAAACTGTAAACTTTGTGCAAGAAAGCGCCGAGCTGCTCACTGTCTATGCAGTACATTTGACACATGCAAAACATTTGACATGAATTTTCAGCCTTTAGCTTGCTGCTTTGAAAACTAACTTGATATATAAAGGTCAAACAAATAGCTGATTAACTATGCTGAATAAATCCAGATGCTTCCAGTTCATTTTGAATAGCTGACCTTAAAAGGGTAGTCCTTCTTGACTTTGGTACCAATCCAAGAGCCGAACGTAAGGTTTGCCTTTGATTCATTCTTCAGCCTGTGAGCTTGTCACTGTGCCTTGGAAATGTCACTGTGCCTTGAAGCCTTGCTGTAAAAGGTTTGTTGCTGCTCTGTTTCCTCCTCAGGGCATGTTTAACAAAGCAACTGATCCCAGAAGATGACAGGAAAAGCATACTCTGTGCAGCGGGCAAAAGAAATGCTGTGCCTCAGTATCCCTGCCAGTCACATGGCAGGACAATACAGGATTAAGTAACTGCAATGTCACATTAACCCTCCTTTATTTAGATGAGCTTTCTTTAACGCCTTGAGCCTTCTCAAAATTTTGCCAGACGCATGGTGTTCCTAAGCAGACAGATGAAGAAAGTCATTAAAACATTTACATAACAGCATGACAGCACACCACATACCATTTCACCAACTTAACTCTGGCAACACAGACGAAGAAGTCTTCATTCTAAATACACAAGCAATCACATTTAAAGCAGTAGACTATTTTTTTCTTTACCTTCCTTCTTTAACCTTGAAAAATAGGAGTTGATCAGCAACTGCTAATCATGCAGCCACGTGCCTGAGGGTGGTGAGCTGGGCACGAAAGCCGAAGGTTGCAGTGCTCACCTCCCCTGCTCTCAGCACTGCCCAGCTGACAAACTGAAGGCACCTCACTGCCACCCTGCACAGATTCGCCACACTGAGGGGAAGAGAATTAGACAAGTAACTCAATGCCTGGAGCTTAGGGAAGGTAGACAGTCACCTAAGGTGCCACACTAGAAGAGGGCATGTGACACTGACAGGTGGGGCTGCCCTCTAAACCCCAATATCCAGTGTAAGCAAGAGGATGAGAGGCCAAAGGCACTGCATACACAAAGAAAAGGCAGCCGGTGGTGATTTCATTAAATGGGAATTGCTGCTTCTCCAGAGGGGCCGAGGCAACAGACCCAGCCTCTGGGAAGCTCCTCCTTGTCCTGATGCATGTGAGTGATTCTGCAAGTCACTTCACCTCTCCATACTGCAGCCACACTGCCAACAGCTCTGCCCAGTGGAGGTAGAGAACCTGGCTTCTCCTCATCCTCAGGGTACAGGAAGGTCCGTCACTTTTCCCTGTCACTTCCCTGAGCCAGGGATGCTCCCTACCGTGCATACTGCAGACTTACAGCTAACACAGTTTATAAGTGGAATGGAAGGAGAATGTACTTGTTCCAGGATGCCTTTGAACTCTTAGTTACTCTTTTTGGTTTACTCTCGTTTGAAGAAAAACACAGTTTTCATGGTTGACAGAAGTATAAAACAATATTAAATACTCATACATTATTCTGTGGCTTTAAATAGAGTCAAACTCCTGACAAATACTGTATGTGTGCAACAACTGTTGGCCAAATCCTGGGGAGGGTGGCAACTGAACAAAGTCTTGATTATTCTGCCATCAAACCAGCCTCACTTAGCACCAAATATTCCCTCTAACTTTTCCATTTGATGCCAGGGAAGAAACATCTATGTGGAAGGATACCCCCTCCCCAAACAAACCAAAACCTCACCTAAATCCAAACCTTACATTCTCTATTTGTTCTCCTCCATTTGGAGAAAGGATGATTTCTTGTAGGATTGTCTAAATTCTGGCCCATAGTTGTTTTCTGTTTTAACCAGTCTCACGTCAGAATTTTAAGGGTGTTTTAGGCAACAAAAAGCTTGTTATATGAAAATTAACTGTATTTCACAGTTTTAATGGAGGCCAGCATGCTGGCAGAGCAGGGCTTTTGGAAGCCACTTGTCTGCTGTACAGCACCACAGTGGTTCAGGTATTAAAGAGGCTGAGTTCTGTTCCCATTCTGCTGTTTGGTCTTCAGGAAAACTACAGAGCTCAGGTTGTCCCTATGAAAAATCTAGAAAACTCCATAAGCAATGTCAGATGTTACAGTTACAAACAGTTACAAACTGTTACTTAATTATCTTTGGATGGGCAGAGACATCCTCATCACCTTACTAAAGAAGAGGTGTAGCTTATGGCTATAGCCTGACACTCCAGAGTGCCAGGTATGGACAATTCTGCTCTTTGCAGAAGCAGAAACAGAAACACAAAACTGCTACTAATGGTGGGGGGGAAAAGCCCCCAACAAACACGCCAGGATGCTCTGGATAGCTGTTTTACAAATGCCAGCCTATTCATCATTAGAAGTCACCCAGCTAAAGACCATCTTCTTCAAAAATCATCAGAGCCTTTGCAGTTAACTGGCTGTACAGAAAGGGCTAACTGCGTAAGAAGGATTTCCTTCAAACAGACCTATACAAGCCCCTCCTGAATACATTTGGCAAAGGCAGAGAAGGCAGCTAGCCCAGTCTATGTGAACATTTAGTATCACAGAGACAAACACACCACATGGGAATGCCAGGACCTTGTGGGGACAGAGGTGTCAAGAGAAAGGCAAAACTGCATTAAGACATCAGCACATGGTTCTTCCAGAATTTGTCCCTGCCAAATTTCTCCTGGGGCTCAACATGCTCTTTTTTAGGGCACAGCCTACCACTAATCTCCCTTTCAGGCTTCCCACTAATCGTCAACCCTGCAATCTCCTGGCACTTGGCTAACTGGCTAGGTTTCCCCTGTCTTTTAAGACGAGCTATTTCAGTAATCTTGGTGTTAGCAGAATGTATACCATCTATTTATGGACTGCATTCCTTCCTGTAATCTAAACCAGTACAATCCACCCTGATATCACACAAAAGGGCACCGACTGCAAAGGAAAATAATTCTAAGACAGACAGGAGAAACAAGGAAATCAGAAGTCATCCAAATACAATGATTATATTTTTTTCTCCAGTCTGGCTGGCTGGTGACCTGAAAAACTTTAGGAGAATTTATCTGACCAAATTATTACTTTAAAAAAAGAAAAAAGCAAAAGAAAAAAACACTTAAACAAGCAACATAAGACAGAGTGAATAGATGTATCAGTCCTTAAGACCTCTGCCAGCCCTGCTCGTGTTTAACCTTGGTTTTCAAATATTTCCAGGTACTGACATTCTGGTCCTATTCTACAAAGTGCTAAATACCCTCAGGCTTCAGATGCAGGCTCAGCTTAAACCCTGGATCCTAGCTCTAAGGAAATTTAGAATGAAAGGAAAAAGGATCAAACCAAAAGAAGAGATCACTGGATATACAGACTTTGATTCCTAAAATCCCATCTTGGCAGGTATATAAAAGTGACCTGGTTTTAAGAAGCTTTGAATGGAGCACATGGAAACATAAAAACAGCAAGACCAGGCCTCCCTCCAAGCACTGCGCTTTGCAATTTGGTCTTTTTTATTAAGCCTGTCTATCGGAGAGGCAAAATAACATTCAGCTTTGTGTGCTTAAACTTCTGCAGTTCCTTTTCCAGTGAAAATTAAGGAAGTCACACTGGATGGTCTCCTACTACTCAAATCCTGAGTAACTGGGGGGTTTATGAGGATGCCATTGGGTATTGCAACACATTCACTAGAGTTCCCTTTTCAGCCCCTCTGCTGTCTAGCCCAAGGATTTTGGAGTTATTTCCCTAGGGTAGGGAATTAGCTTGATTTGTTTGACTCCCCTTGAAGAACAGCTTGTCTCCTGATTAGTATATTATACACACCACGAGCCAACTGTGGAACTGAACAGAATTTGAAGCAGCAGGGATTTTTTTTAAGTCGTTCATAAGAAAAACATTGACTTTTTTTTAACCATAGCTTTGAAAGTTCGGTTATTGCAAGGAAATAACAACAACATAGCATATTCCTATGTTTAGAAGACTGATCTTTTATAAAAGATGAGAGCCCAGCAAAACTCATGGTGATGAGTCCACAAGACCTGTACCACAGACTGAATATGACACAAAAGATCTACTGTGCAGACACACACCCTGTTCATCAACACAGGGAAATTAATAGCTCCACTTCTGTACTTCTACTCAAGTAATACTGATTCAGTGCACAGCTGTGGTGGCCAAAGGAAAGCGATGTTTGTTCAGGGTTTGCCCTGACCACATTTTTTGGATTTGAGTAAGAAGCACTCTCAGTGTTATTTCTGTGAATGCCAGAAAATGGAGTGACTATAAAATATGCACCCCTGAGCTTTTGTATTGGTTGTTAGAAAAAAAAAGATTCCAAACACACAATATAGCACAGTTACAGGCTGAACGCAGACCTGTATGTTCCCAGCTCGGGTAGGAGAAAATATGAACAGTGGTTGTGGAGAGTTCCAGAAACAAGTTGCTCTCTCTGCCCAGGCCCGCATGCCACCCATTTCAGTACATCCCAGAATTACTACTGTTAGTTAGCATAGCATTCAGTTTGCCAATTATTGTTTGATGAAAACCAGATGTGATCAACATAATTCTTGACCTTATAAATATCCTTGCTAAGACACATTGTTTTTCCACACATGGAATATTAACATACGCAGCAATCCTGGCCAAGGCAATATAAAAAAACACTGAACACACTTTTATAGCCATGCAAGTACAACCAGTGTTGTGCCAGATGGAAATAACTGTTGTTTAGGACAATGAAATGGGAGATAGGCCATGTACAACAGACTATGCATAAGCTCTATTTGCATTTTCAGTTAAATGAAAGCCTATCTGTTAAACACAAGATGATACACCACAAAACTGTAAGAAAATGACTGTAACAGGTGCTATAGTGAGTTAAGCACTCACTCCTTTTATCACCTCATTTATCACATTGTACATGGTGACAAGGCACAATGGTACCAACATGTAAGTGACTACATATGGGCCACACTGTAATAGCAGATCTTCCGAGGGTCTGACACAGCACTTGGAGGGCATGTCACCTTCACCTCTTCCACAAACCTCCCAGTGCTGCCACACAACAATGTGCAGGCACTGGGATAATCCAGTCACTTCTGGCAAGCTGTGTCAGCACACTAACTAGAGTCAAGTCAAAGCACTCTGCTGTCCTCTGTGCACATCTTAGACCACAGATGCAAGACTACCTTCAAGATGACAAAGTGAAAGAGAAGGCTAACAAAAAAGAATATGAAAGATCATGTACTCTCTCACTGCTTTCCTGCTTTCTATTCTTTCCTGCTGCCCATTGCTTGGTGAAACAGAACACAAACACCTTCAATGGCTTCCATGCAAAACCTCACTGATCACCAAGAGGGGAAGCAGGAGGAGGTAAAAAATGGTTGTATTGTACTGACTCCTTCGCAACAAAAGGCCTATTCTACATGCTGATGCCAGCCCAAGAAAATAAGAAATCCTGATGTAAAAAGGGAAAAAAAAGCCAACCAAAAATCTCCACCATGGAACACACTAGCTCTAGCCCACAACCTATAACACAATTGTAACTAAGAGGAGATGACAGTGAATGTTGTAACCTAAATTCAGAAATTTAATAGGCCTGAGCCCTGCATACTGAGGCAGAATACAGGTGGATGCTTGATCAAGTGTCCTCCCCCAACCTCACCAGGCAGTCTGAAATCCTCATCTTTTGGGTTGATCCCCCACTCATTCTGGGATAGACTCCTAAAGACAAACACAGATGTTTCCTTGATGGAACCTGAGCTCTGACTAGCCAGCTCCCACAGCTGCTGACTAGAGACAGGCAGAAGCACGGAGAGCACCACTCCACACAGGTCACCATGGTGGAAGATTATATATTCAAGCAAGCTCCCATGTTCATTTAGCCCAGCTTCCGTCTCACCAGGAGCAGAGAGAAGAAATAGAGGGGTTTTCCTAGGTGTACCCTAATCAGTGACCCACACCTAAAAGCTCTCACCATGATCTCTAATAGGCATCACTGGCTGAGTCCAGGGAGTGCTACAACCTGGCCCACAGAAAATCACCTAACAGGTGGACCATCAGGCTCAGCCAGCATAAGCACAGCAGCAGCTCAGAGAAGTCCTGCTGGGCTACTGACAGGCAGTCCATGCGGTACTGGTGTTGGGGCACAGCACAGACTCACCTTTCCACCTCCCCAAGTGTTACCTGCTGACAGGCTGGAATAAGCTCTTGGACAAGAGCATCAAGGAAGACAGGCTGCACAGACCTGTCAGTGTTGAGATGTAACCCCCAGTCCCAGCTGAGCTGATGCCAAGTTGGGTACTGCCCAGCTGGTGTAGTCTAACATCAAATCCACAGTCTGCAGATGCATGGGGTATATTGAAAAAAAAATAAATGCACAACAATCAAGGTAACACTAACTACACTAAGCTAATACATTAGACCTGTGAAGTAGAAACTAAAATATGGGGGGTGGGGGGTGGGGGGGGAAACCTTTTCATCCTTTTGCAGATCTGCATGATAAAAACAGCTAGAAAGAGAATTAATTAGTCTTTGAATTACACAGAAACTTACATTAAAAGCAAAGACAAAAGAAGAATTTATTAGCAGAACTCATTGATTTTCCAGGTCTTTGAAATACATGGGAGGGATTAATTTGAAGTCTGACTGTATTTTGAAATAAAATTCACCCTCTCAAAATTTTAACCTGGCCAATCTCTTTTATTTCCTTAATGAGGTGTAATAAATATTGGTCAATTTGCCACAGAATTGTTCTTCCAAGGTAAAACTAGCTTCCATTAAACATGTACTCTGAGGCAACAGAGATGCAACAAAGTCTTTATTAGCCTTTTAAATAACAGGACAAAATTTATATCTAATTCAATTACTTCACTAAAAAATGAATTTGATTCATAGGCTTTCAGCAAAAATAAAATAAATTCTCTGGAAAAATCAAGCTATAGTACAAGAATTAAGAAGTAGGCAGTACTTTGAGTCCCACTGAAATCACTGAGAAAATCAGTCTTTACTTATTTCAAGAAAGTGACTGTATATTTAGAAATCACCCTGCTGTTATTTGCAGGAAAGAGAAACCTAACATGTTTCCATACAAGTGAAAAAGGAAAAAGAAAATGTTCTGGTTTATAATGTCTATCACAGTTTTCTTTCACTCTTCCCCACTTATTAGATGGGCTGTAGCAAATAGAAATAACTCTGGTTACCTTTTACAAGGTAATCAAATTTAGTTGCATCAATATTATATGCACTCCTCAAAAGTACTATGTAGTAAAAGCTTAACTATTCATAAGGCAAATTTTAAATGGAACTGGGCAGAAGATAAGCAGTTGCTATTATTTTCCAGGGAGGTATTTGGAAAGATACAAATCCTGCATTGCACTTTGAAATGTACTTTATACTGCCTGGCATTTCCAGTTTTTCAGAGTAATGTCTGAGACACTTGAGATTTATCCTGAATCAACATTAATAAAACACTGCATTACAGTAATTGTATTACTAAGCCTGACTAAAAGAAGGTGTAGATGTAGACATACAATACCCACATAAAAGTGGTAGGAGCCACAGAGAAACAGAGCAACACCATAAAGACTGTCTGCTTGGTTTTACAAATGCTGAAAAAAATACCTTGAAAGTGTCGTTGCAACAGTCCTTGCCAATTTTAAATGGCTCAAAGTGACTGCAGTACTGAGAACTTTTAGAACGTTTAAAGAAAAAAAAAAAAAACAACTAGAAAGCAAGACACATATTTGTGCTTTTTATCTAATTGACAATTAGACTGGAAATCTCTAGAACCTATCAGAAAATAACACTGAAATGGGAACCAGTCCCAGCCACATTTCTGCAGCAATATATGAGCATGCCACCTTCTCAGACCAGTGTGGTCCTCTCACCATGACGACCACTCACTCCTCACACCAGCTCCTGCCTCTGAAACTGTATTTGGACACCATGTACTGACAAACCTCTGCACCACGTCTGCCATCCTTAAGCCCTCCCCAACCTTTGCAGGCACAGAGCCATGCAGGAGAATATGCAGAAGCTCACCAGAATCACTGAAGCGTCAACTAACCTCTGGAAACTGCTTAATGCACAGTAAGTCTTCAAGACTCGGCAAGAAGCTTAGCAGGAAGTGGTCTGATCTTATTTGGCATCCTGCAGGCTATAAGTTACTAATCACAGAATCACCAAATGGCCAGCATTGGAAGGGACCTTGGGAGATCATCTAGTCCAAGCCCCTGCTAAAGCAGGTTCATCTACAGCACACTGCACAGGATCGCATCCAGGCGGGTTTTGAGTATCTCCAGAGATAGAGACTCCACAGCCTCTCTGGGCAGCCTGTTCCAGTGCTCTGCCACCCCCAAAGTAAAGTTCCTCCTCAGATTCAGGTGGAACTTCCTGGGTTGCAGTTTGTGCCCATTGCCCCTTGTCCTGTCACTGGGCTCTACTGAAAGGGGCCTGGCCCCATTCTCCTGACGCTCGCCCTTAAGATACCTGTATGCATTGATCAGATCCCATCTCATTCCTTCTGCAAGCTAAACAGGCCCAGCTCTCCCAGCCTTTCCTCAGAAGGGACATGCTCCAGGCCCCTCATCATCTTCACAGCCCTTTGCTGGACCCTCTCCAGTAGTTCCCTGCCTCTCTTGAACTGGGGAGCCCAGAACTGGACACAGCACTCCAAATCAGCCTCATCAGGGCTGAGTAGAGGGGAGGCTTACCTTGCCTGACCTGCTGACCATGTTCCTCCTAATGCCCCCCAGGATCCCACTGGCTCCCTTGGCCACCAGGGCACACTGCTGGCTCATGGGCAACTTGCTGCCCACCAGGACTCCCAGGTCCTTCCCCGCAGAGCTGCCTTCCAGCAGGTCAGCCCCAGCCTGTGCTGGTGTGTGGGGTTGTTCCTCACCAGGGGCAGGACCTCACACCTGCCTTTACTGAACTCCATCAGGTTCCTCTCTGCCCAACTCTCCAGCCTGTCCAGGTCTCACTGAATGGCAGCGCAGCCTTTGCCGCTGATCACGATCCTCCGAGCTCTGCCATTCAGCCAGTTCTCAGTCCCCATCACCATCCACTCATCCAACCCACACTGCCTGAGCTTACCTATGAGGATGTTGTGGGAGACAGTGTCAAAAGCCTTGCTGAGGTCAAAGTAGACAACATCCACCGCTCTCCCCTTGTCTACCCAGCTGGTCATTCCATCACAGAAGGCTGTCAGGTTGGTCAGGCATGGCTTCCCCTTGGTGAATCCATATTGACTACTCCTGGTAACCTTTTTGCTCCACATACTTAGAGATGACCTCCAGGATGAGTTGTTTCATCACCTTTCCAGGGATGGAGGTAAGTCTGACTGCCTTGTAGTTTCCTGGCTCCTACTTGTTGCCCTTTTTGAAGACTGGAGTGACATTGGCTTTCCTCCAGTCCTCAGGCATCTCTCCTGTTCTCCATGACCTTTCAAAGATGATGAAGAGTGGCTTGGCAATAACACCTGCCAGCTCCCTCAGCACTCAGGGGTGCATCCCAATGGGGCCCATGAATTTGTGTGTGTCAGGTTTGTTTAAGTGATCCCTAACCTGATCCTCCTTGACCAGGGGAAAGTCTTCCTTTCTCCAGACCTCCTCTCTTGCCTCCAGGGTCTGGGAATTGTGAGTGCTGGCCTTGGCAGTAAAGACTGAAGCAAAGAAGGCATTCTGTAACTCCACCAGGGCATCCACCTCATTCAGCAGCAGGCACACATTTTCCTTAGTCATCTTCTTACTGAGGTACTTGAAGAAGCGCTTTCTATTGTCCTTGACGTCCCTTGCCAGGTTTAATTCCAACCAGACGTTAGCCTTCCTCATTGCCTCCCTGCATGCTCTGACAGTGTTCCTATATTCCTCCCAAATGGCCTGTCCCTTTTTCCACATTCTGTAAAATTCCTTCTTCTGTTTGAGTTTAGCTACAAGCTCCTTGCTTATCCATGCAGGCCCTCTGCCCCCTTTGCTTGTGTACCTCTGCATATCAAAGAAATGCTGCCCATTAGAGACCCCCCCCTTTCACTGGAGTGAGAATAGAAGTGAAATTAGGACTGGTATTTTTAAAAATAGGATCTAGAAAAACAATATAATGGCAGAAAGCAACATTCAAGACCGCCTACTGCAAATTGAACTGTTCTCTCATCTTCAGCTGCTCTGGTGCATATTAATGATCCTAAGCGAGGGATACTAACCCAAACAAGGTGAAGCACAACTCTAGTTTTACTCTTCTTTCACAACTTTGGCTTCAGTATTGCAGCTAAATGCTTTGACATTCATCTCACTAAAATAAACCTTTTTTTTCTCTTCAGCTTGTCTGGGTTTGGAGCCCTGAAAAGTTCATAATATTGTCTCTCAAACCAAATATCCAATACAGTAGTGTGTGTTGAAGAGCCTGTAACCCAACACTTTTAGGCAAGTGGCTTGTCCTGTTGCAAGGATCAGTAAAGGAGCCAGGGTTTGAAGGCAGGCACAGAACAATACTCCTCTGGCTGAGAAAGTGCAGAAGAGGAACACCTCAGAGGTTCAATCAATACCCAGCTTGTTTATGATCCACTGAAAGCCAGGGTGATGCTAAAAAGTTGCCACATCCCAAATGCCTAAAAACATCCTTGTTTTCACACTTGAACAGCAAAAGTTTTCCTGACCTGAATAAATGTTAATGCTAGTAAATCTGGCTAGTATATAATTTCACTAATCTTATTGAGATTCATTGAGTATGTGTCCTGGACCATGTACAATTAGTACTATTATTTTTGTCAAACTGAAGACTTACATAAACTGCACTCCATTAGAAAGAATAACGCAAATCTGAGTATCCAGCAGCATTAGGAAACCAGTCACTGTTCTTTCCATTTAATTTTTCTAATTAAATCCACTGGAAAAGGAACTGTTGTTCCAAAGATTTTTGGAACTGCTAAATACGTATTATGTGGCATTTGAGCCTCTGTACAAAAGTTTGTAAAATTTACCACACAGAAGACTGCAAAACATGTCAAAAGCTAAGACAGATGATACTCATTAACATTTTAACAAAGTAACACATTCAGTGCTCAAGACTGGGGACTAGATTTTGACAAACCTGCAAAAATGGAAATTAAGAATAAACCAACTCTACAGTATTACACAGATACAAATTCCCTTCTGTGATTTCAGGAAGTGTAGGTTCACTAACAGAGCAAAAAGCCAAGATATGCAAAAGTAGAGCATTAAGTTATTTTAGGACATCTTTAAACCATAATATTCCCAGCAAACACCTGCTCCCCCTGGTGCAGACAGTTATGTGGCATCTCTCAGAACCACCATTCACATTCCATGATCCAAAATCCCATGTTTATGCTAAACTCTGTAAGATACTCCAGTTTCTCACCTTCCCTCAATTTCCTCCTTGATGAAATCTGCAAGAGAATTTCAGATTAGAATCCAGAAATGTATCTGAGAATACAGACACCCAGAAGTCTATAAGCCATTCCTATTAGACTAAAGTTCTGAAATAGCAATCTATTTTTAAATAATGACAATATAATGCTTCTAGCATTTCATTCACTGACTAATCTATCCTGGATTTCCTTAATGCTCAACCCCTTTCTAACAGCCTTCTATCAACAGAAGAAAAGACAGCTGCCGGAGTGCAGCAGAACTCAGTGATGGGGAAAAAAGCTCTCAAGTTTCATTTTACTGTGTGAAGTGGAAGAGAAACAACAGGAAATCAATCAGTGGAACTAGGTCAAAATTAGTGTTTTAAGAAAAAGAATGAAAAAAGAAATAAAATTTAGAGAGTAAGAATATTATAATAGTTTGCACTACTTTAATGGTGATAATTGCTTGAGAAAGATTTTTTCCCACTTATCGTTATAATTAAATTAGAGAATCTATTGGGTGGGGGTTTTGTCAAGATACTTAAGAATGAAACTGCTGTTTAAGTGGTATGCACATGAAATTATATGCCAGCAGGAAAACATTCTGACAAAAAAGAGCTGATTTTGTAACCATACTAATACTTTTGTATAATAATAAAGGCAACACACAGAGTGTGCTGTTCAAATGGCTGCACATTTAAAAATATAAAGTTATAAGACCTGCTAAGGTTTCTAGAATAGCTTTTGCAAATAGAGGAAAATAGGAACAAGAGATACAGAACCACCCATACAGATTTTCCAAATTCAGCAAACGAACACCACAAGGTCAGCAAGATGAAATGAGACAAGAAATGCTTAACATTGCCCATAAATCTGAATGAAGTGCAGCTGACAATCCAGAAGGTCACATTTTCTCAGGACAAACTCTGGCTTGGCCAGGTGCTGGACAGGATGGCAGCCTGGGCATGGCCAGAGCCTCCGGCAGTAAAAGGCCAAGTTTCCACATGATGGATGCATCACCCCTGAGCTCAGAGACATGATGGCAACTCTTTTCTTGAAAAGGGCATCCTTCCACCATCCTGATTATTGTAATAATGAATGGTGAAGAACTGTAAACTCAAGACCAAAACCTTTTATGCTTCACAGCAGTTTACAAATTACATTATGTCATTTTAGCACCACAGAGTGATAGCAGAGAGCAGGTCTGGAAACGAAGACATACAAAGAGTTGCAGTATGTGCAGTAACAGATAGCTATATTTACAGCCAAGCAGGGACTTTGACTTGTTTGATCCCTTATACCTTCAGTCTAGAAACCATGTTCCACTAAGAGTCCAAAACCTCTCAGGAAGCAGACTCACGATCAGCTCCTAAAGAGACGTATTGGAAGCAATTCTCCAGCAAGCAGCTCAGAGTAGACAGGACACCGTCTTTAATTTTGACTGAGGATGTACCACATGTGAACAGAGTCAACACTGCCTTGAGCTAGAACTGCCTGCTTTACTGGCACTAAGCTTTTCAGCCTCTAATGTAAAGATTCTTCCAGCTCCTCCAAAGCTTGGTCTCCGACTGAACCTCCATCAACAATATTTACTCCCCTGTCTCTCTATGGCAGCAGCATTTCTCAGTGCCACAGCAGTAGGTGAGAGAGAAAAAGAAAGAAAATGCGTCTCTTGCATCCTCTTCATAAATCTAGCACTTAAACCCAGATAATCACACCACTTAATCTGGTGACAACATGCAGAGCTCAACAGGAATGGAAAGAGTTTATTCTCATAACCTCTAAATCATACGGCTGGCATGAATGAACAGTTTCTCGTCACTGTTTACTAGAAGAAAGAACTTCATCCATTTTTGTTTCTCATTTGTAAACCTGGGGGTAGCACAAACCACTTAAAAGGCAAAGATATAGTCATTTACCACAGTGATCATGGTAGTACTGAACATAAAAAACAGAGAACCATTATTCTGAAAGCCTGCTCACACCACAAAGCCAGCATCAAACCTGTATCTTGCACTCGCTACACTCTCCATATAGAACTCCAGAATTTTTCACAGACATGATACAGAATTGAACATATACACCAGTTGTGCAGATTGTTAAATCAAAAGCAAAGCAAAAAGACAACCTCTCCTTCCATGCTGTGCTTTCTTCTTGTTTGTGACTTACTGCTCACTCTAGGCAACGTCACAGTTCCTGTTTACTACCCTGATGACGATAATCCTGACACTCCTTTAAGATGTCTTCCTTATTTTCTCATTATAATAAAAAAAATGCACAAAATTACTGTTTGTATGTATAAGTTACTTTGGAGAAGCAAACAGGTTAAGCCAAACAGCTTTAGTGAGTTGTTAGTGTATGCTTAAGACACACACACACAGATGACCACAAAGTTTCATAAACTGTGGGAAATGAACTTGGAAGATTGCTGGAGGAACCAGACTACTAGCCTGACGGCTGAGATGCAAACAATGGAGTCTCATTTCTGATGAAGACTGAATCTGTTCAACTTCTCTATTTTTTTACCAACATGGAGTTTCTCACCATGTAAAGGAGTCTTAGCAATACATTTGCTAATTATGAACTCATTGTATCACAACACTAAATTTAAGATAGAATTTTGCACTTTGAAAAGTTCTGTAACATTACTGAAGCAGATTAAAAACATTTATACTGGGACTTTTAATACGGCCCGATGAAGCTGAGTTCTCTTCCTGCAGCCCACATGAGAATTCCAGTTCTAGAAAAGTTTTCTTTCAATTATTATCTTAGAGTAACTTAGATTTTTAAAGTCTAATTTCTTACATACTAATTCAAGGAAGAGAAAAAAAATAATGTGAATAGAGGCATTTTTTCATCCTTCCTTAAATGGTTTCACCAGATGACCTACTGTTTGCGGTCCAAAATTCAGATAAAACACAGACATCTTTTGAGTGTCTCCTTATTCCTCCTCTACTGAAACACATCTGTCAATCTCTCTATTAGCAGAATGTCTTAGACATATGAAAATTATGGTAGTAGATGTAAAACTTGCCTACAAATACAAACAGAATCAGAGTCCGAATCAGCTTTAAAATTCAGAAGGCCTTGGCAGACAGTACCTTTTCACAGCATTGAAATCCTTTACATACACCATGTTGTATTTACTGTTAGGAGAACTAGTGGAGACTAAAACCAAAAGTGAACTCTCACTGTTAAAGCTGCCAAATTTATGGAGTCTTCACAAAGCACTTCTGAAAGATAAAATTTCTGTGGAGGTGTATTGCAACTAATTGTCATCTCAGACTCTTCTTCGGCACCATTTTGTGTAGACTACCCACCAGCCACAACCTCAAGGTCATTGTTGAACCTGCAAGACTTCAAAGCCCAGACACATTTACTGAATGCATTCTCCAAAACTAGCTCTGACTTTAAACTTTTCTATGCATTCCTCCTCACATTTGCAGATAATTACACTCGTCTCTAAGGTGACCTGAACTGTGACATCAAATCAGAAGAAAGCCTTTCTCATTGTGTGGACACACATGTCAGAGAAACATCTACTCCTTCAACAGAAGCAGTGAAATAAAAGTGGTGTCAGATGCAAGTGTGTAACCTCAAATGTTCAACTTTTTTCCCCTCTACTAGAGCCCTGAATTCAACATTTCCATTTCACATCCTGATTCCAAATTCAACTAAATCTTACAATACACCTATCACACAGACACATAATTAGGCGGGTAGCCACCACAGACTCACATGTGCAATATCCAAGGAAAACCACTAATTGCTAGAGAACCGGGGGTTGCTGGAATTCCTTTTCCCTTGTCAGCTCTGACCACTATTGAAGCACCCACCGCTGCTATCACTGGCTTTTCACTCCTGACAAACTGTCAGTGCTTGTTCCTCACTTGCCTGAAGAGAGCAAAGCATGGAGTGGAGGTCAAATGGAAACAGCTTCTCCCATTCACTCCCAGGTGTTGTAGAGCCAAACAGCTGCAGCACTTTCCAACTAAATATTGCTGTCACTGTGGGCAGCACATACAAAATCATTTAATGTACTCATCCAGCCATACCAATGCTTTAATTAATAAGAAGTTCTCAGGTCAGACTGAACAGAGGAAAAATAACGAAGAAGAAAATCAGGAAACTGCCAAGACAGGCTTTTCTCTGAAGGAAAAATATTCTGCCACATCACATATGTTAAGGAAGCTACATTGTCAGCTAGTGATGCACTGGCTATACTTTTAAGTGCCATTGATACCAATATCTTTTCCCTATGAATAGCATAAGAGTCAACATTCCAAGTGTGGTGGATTGACCTTGGCTGGATGCCAGGTGCCCACCAAGCTGTTCTATTGCTCCCCTCTTCAGCAGAGCAGGGCAGGGAGAAAGTATGATGGAAAAAACACTTGTGCATCAAGATAAAAGCAGTTCAACGAAGCAACAGCAGAATATGTCATTTTCTACTTCCCATCAAGCAGGCAACGTTTGTCCACTTCATGAGAAGCAGGGCTTCGGTACATGTAGCAGTTTGCTTTGGAAAACAAATGTTGTAAATAACAAATACACCCACCTCCTCCTTCTTTCTCTTGGCTTTTATATCTGAGCAGATGCCATATGGGACGGAATATCCCTTTGGTCACTTTGGGGCAGCTGTCCTGGCTGTGTCCCCTCCCAAGACCTTGCCCACCCACAGCCTACTGGTGAGAGGGGCAGGGGGAGGTCGGGCAGGCAGCTGGGTGCTGTGCCAGCGCTGCTCAGCAGCAGCCAAAACAGCGGTGTGTTATCACCGCCTTTCTGGCTACCAGTGCAAGCACGGCACTGGGGGGTCTGCTGTGGGGCTCAGCCAGACCCAATACACCAAGGCAGTTTCTTTTTTTGTAAATGCCTCTGATGTCGGTTATGTAGAGCAGGCAAAGACAATTCAGTTTCTTTAAAGAACCTGAAATTATTCTACATCTGGACTAAACCAACTTTCATATGTTTTCAAACAGAACAAACAAAACCAACAGAACTTAGGTCAGAAGGGCTACCACAAAATAGCCTCATGCCTGGAGCACCTACTCAGACTTGGTGGTGTATCTGACTCCCGGTCCTAAACCATGAAGGTTTTCAGATGCAGCCTTTCACCACACAGAATGCTGTCACTGCTCAACTATTGTACAGGCATGCCTTGAAAACCATAAGCAGCATTAAAGCAAGTTTCCAAAGGGACAGAGAGGGAGAACAATTCATTGACTGTGATGCAAAGCTGTACAGTAATTTATATATGAAATTTATACACCAGACTTATCACCCCTTCATGTGAAGAAAAGTAAAAAAAATAGTTTCTCAGCATCAGGCTTGTGGGAATAGCTCTATGCAAGATACCCAAATGAAGTAATGTGATGTTTAGCAAGAATTACGCTTCAGTTAAAATGCATTTGTTCTGAGTATTGAGTACAGAAGTTTTGGGAACTCCAGTCTATATTCTCATATATATTCAGTGTATTTTGCTTGATGACTACACTTTCCTGTGAAAGGTAAAGCTAGTTTCTAAGTGTGTCTTTAACTTCAAACTTTCATTTTTCTGGCAAACACCTCCTCAGGAGGTTGTCAAATCCTGGGTCACCAGAGACAAAGAGCAGCAAAGAGGATGACATAATCCACATCTGGGAAAAAGGCCAAACCCAGCTCTTACTGATACTCCAGCACTTTTGATTCTGAAAGGAAACCTGTATCTTTTTTTCTGCTTAGCAAGATACCAGCTGTTTCAAGTGGGATCAAGCAGTTAAAAGGGGTCTAGAACACAAGAAACCACAAGGAATTAAAAAAAAAAAAACCTCAAACACAAAAAAAACCCAAGGAAGAATAAGCAAAAAGGCTTTGAAATAAAATAATTTTTAAAATCTTCATTACTGATGCAAGACGCTGTCAATGTTAATTACAAGAGAACTGCTGTCAAAAGAAATCTCCACCAAATGGAGCTGATTACACTTCAAATTAAGATAAAAATCTGTCTTTGATATGCTGCAGAAGAGCTGACACTTTGCGTTAGCACTACTTTTGAAATGCTCTCCTTTGATGTTTTTTAAAATTCGGATCCTGCTAGAATCTGAAAGTTTTTCAAGATGTCATGAATGTCCTAAGCCTTAGGGGAGCCCTCCATGTGTACCCCCAGCCTCTAGACGACACCTGTAGAAATGCGGTTCTGTGATAAATATGAGTCCTTAAAGAGGAAAGTGCAGCTGCCCTCTCCTGTTGCTGCATCAGCACAAATAAAGGAAGCCTACACTGAATTTAGTTCCTTCCAAGCAGAAAGATGCAATACATACCCACAAAGATCTGCAATGCTTGTTTTCAGTGCAGTGGCGTAGCAGTGCAACGTACCCATACGTATAACAAGCTATGGACCATGAGACAAGGGGTAAGTTGTTGGTAAATGCCTTACAGCCTTTCCAGGCAGCTCTTCACAAGAGTAGAAAGCACGACACTAAGGAGTGAGTGATGACTCCTGGAAAACGCAAATCCCTGTGCCCTTGTGGCATGCACTTTGGTAGCTCAAACAGCCTCGTGCAACTGCTGAGAGTAAGTACTAACGCTCAAGGGATTTACTGCCTGGCTTATCCTAATGCTGTGCTTTTCAGGAGGGGATAGAGTTGTACAGTAGAGGCCTAAACAAGAAGCAAGCACAGCATATGCCATTTGCTCTGAAGTTTTAGCTCTTTACCCAGACAACCTGCACACATTATCAGCAGCTACAATCTTGCACTTCATGTTCTTCATAACGATGGTCTTATAAAGGTAACACCAATGAGAACCTACTGAAATGGAAAATATGAAAGTGCAGCTGACATTGTGTGCACAAATTAATATTTACACCTTCCAGGCCATTAGAACCTTTTAAACACTATTTTCTCTTTCACTCCCAAAACTACTCTCCAGCAAGACATGTTAGAAATTCACATCAGAGCTACAGAGAAAACAATTGTCCGAGAACTGTTTTCTCCTTCCACCCCATTCTCAGAAAGAAAACCCTAATTGTAAATGTAGAAACCAGAATTTAAGAAAAAAGATTACAAAATTTCATTGCTTCCCACCCTCTACTTCCCTCTGCAATTTAAGGTAGGATAGGAGCAATCACTTACAGTAGCACACATCTCAGGGTATTTCCAAATGTCAAATGTAAACTATATAGGAGAAAAACATATATGCAAACACAAGTATGTAAAGAATACCAACACCTTAAAAATATAATAAAGAAATAAATCATTGATACATACTGTGCTCCAAGAGAAGAACTAATTTAAGAGGGTGATAAATAGTTGTCTGAAGGATAGATATGTCCAAATATGTTACAATGAAGCAAACCAGTAATTACAAAATCAGGCCTTTGGGCTGTGGCATCTTAGTGCCTACCAGCACCCAAAAGGAAACAACACTGACACAGAGAAAATAACCTTACAGTTTTTTATTTACAAAATAGAAACTATAGAGCTAAATCATATCCTAGACTTGAATACTGGTGCTGCGAGAGCAAACACAGGCCTGGCTGCTGCACGTGGTGACCCATGGCCTCAGGGAGCCATGCAGCTACTGAGGTGATGGGTCTACAGGGGCATCCAGAGACTGACCCTCATTCCAGGCACAACCCCCAGCTCAGGAGTGAGGCTGTAAAACTGTGAGACTGTTCCACCATATGGTGTAGGAGAGTTGGGAGCAAAATGATAGGCAACCTCTTTTTTTTTTTTAAAAAAAATTTGTACATTTTTTGAATAATAAATGTATAATCTATAAGGACAAAAAATCAGCAGCAAGATCAAGTTACAGATGAAAACGTGATATTAATGGCTGACAGTTGAAAGTTTTTTGCATTCTACAGATCTAAATCAAGTACTTCATCAAGAATGTTTTCTTATGCTTAAGGTCAAGAAAATAAAAATATTAAAATAATTTACACTTAATAAAAATGAATTGTTAATGAATTAATAAAATTAACATGGGTATGAGATCAGTGATGTCTGTATGCTTTGTGGCTGAAGCAAACATTGTGTGGGCAAACACAGTGGAAAAAGCCGCCTGGAGGCATCCTCGGGAGCCTCAGGGAGAGCAGCCCAAGGCCACCATTACACAGTGTGGCATGACACCCCAGGGAAGTTGGTGGAGCGGGGAAAGAGAGAGGACTTGCAAGCTTTATCACCAGGCTGGGGCAGCAAGCATATAAACTGTTTCATAATGTTCATTCCTGCTCCATTTGTTTCACTGTATTTATAAAACCAAGACTTATTAAATGCTAATGAAAACGACCCACCCGGATTTATACACTGACTACTCATTTTAGGTGTTTCATTTATTGATGCTGGTAAGGAATTAGTTCTCCTCTGATGCAATTATGCCATGCTTGGCCAGAGAAGTGGAACTTTATTTATAAGCAGAGCCCCAGGCTCAATTCTACAGTGTAGGTTTTGTACTTTCTGAATATCGGACAAGACATGAGTGGACAGAGACTCCAACTTGACCTCTGCAAAACCAAGTTTCTAAATAAGGATTCTCTAGAACCTGCAACCAGTAAGAAAAAACAACTTACATAACTCTGTTGTGTATAAAAATGGAACCAAAAATGAGAAGTGCTGGTGGACTCTCCCTTTGTAACTATTAGAGCAGTTTCATGCTCTCCCTCTCAGCCCAGAATTAACTCAATTCACAGTGGCCTAGCAGGACAGAGAAGACAATCGCCAGTATGGTCACTTCCTCCAGGACTCAGAAAAGTTCGTTCTTTCAGCTGTGCTGTACAGAAAACAGCATTATATATGAGCCTATTGTGGAGCAGAGGCCTGTCATTTTACACAAATGCAGCATCACAAAGAGGCCGCCTTGCACACGTGAACTGGACCTGGCTACCTTGACTTCATGAAAGCTTTCACAAACACTGAAGTTCATAAGTACAACTCAGCAAACTATAGGAAATACCATGGAAATAATAACATAGTATTTGCAAAATAATAAAAGAGGGATCTATAACTGAGGATCAATTCAAACAAGGAGTAGTTCTCCTGAACTGTTTAGTGCCAGATGAATTTTCAAGCAAGCTCCAATTGCCTTGCAGGGAATACTGATGTTTTTCGCATTTTGGAAAGTCCTTTGAGATTAATGATTTTCTCATTTTGCAACAAAAGTTTTAAAAGTCATGACAGTATCAGCACTCATTGTTGTACAGTGCAATAACCAGATTATCTTAATGAGGACCTGAAGAGTCCTTAAACTTGTGATACAATCTCTAAAACAGAAATGACATAATAATTTAGGCTGAGAACAATGACTTACTACAAACACCTGAAAAATGCAGGGCTTGGGACAATAAGCCAAGTCATGCACTGCTATTACAGCAACAAATTGCTCCATTGTTTAACACGGTGTCTTTCCTAGAGGATTGGAAATGCATCAGTTGGACTCTGGGCACTATTTTAAAAGAAGGAAATGGAGAGCATTTAAACCAGCTGTTATATAGCAGCTCAATATTGATGATCTAATTTGCAAACTGGATTAAGCTGCCAGCTGCATGGATTTATGGTTGTCATGACAACCAGCAGAAAATGTATCCCACTAATCCTCTCAGCAGATCTGTCTCTATGCAGCATTAACAAGACTTATCACTAGCACAGACATACATACAGTGGTTTCACTGCAGGTATCTAGATTGGTATAATTTCTTGACTTCCTCTGCATCTTAAAGTATCAATTCAGAACCAGGAGGAAAGAAAGGCTCAGCTTGTAAATGAATGCTGGAAGGAATGGAATATCCTTGGATGTTGTCTGAAATGCATAATTTCTTAGAAAATATTAGTGTTTTCCAATTATTTTTCCAGGGTACTGAGTGGGCAAATATGTATTTATTTTCTAAACATAATAAAGTGACTATTACCCCATGCTTTCCACATTAGGCAGAGCCCTCTCAAGCAAGAGACATGCTGTTGTCTATTCTGCTGTTACCTTTCTCAATAACTTGTTTTCCTTGCAATAACGAGAACAGTCTTTGGTTTTATGCTTCAAGAAAGAAAGTCAGGAGGCTGGACAGTGTTTTCAGTTCCACTACTGGCTGCTTGCAGAATTATTTACTCTGTGTAATCATAATAACATATAGAAAATGAAAAAGAAAAAAAAGGAAGAAGAAAAAAGCCATTCACTTACTTCATAGGAACAGCCAGAGGCTGAGCTAATCAGTATTTGTCAAGTGTCCTAAAAGAGAGCTGTCTACGCATGAAGGACTGCTTTTATCCAAACACACAGAACAGTCGAACAGCCATGCTGGAGATTTTCTCAGTGTTAGCTGAGAGTTTCAAAGGTTGAACTTTATTCTCTGCCTCATAGTAAAAATCAGGAAGAGAAGCAAACACTCCCAAATTCTAAGGCTTCAGAATAACACCAGAGGCCAAGACTGACCATGCAAAAGTTGGGTTAGTTCCACCTGTAAGGGGCTAATCCTATCACTTGTCAGTATGGTTCAAATTCATGTGCTTTCATTTTTTATGTTCCCCACTCCAGTGTAACTTTACTTCCAAAAATAAAAGAGCAAAACCCCCAAATCCCCCCCCCCAAAGAGCACCTTTTGAACATTTATCTTATAACCTATCTATGTCACTCGTGCTTCCCCCAGGTGAAGTGTTACAGCTGCCATGTTGCTGTATCTGCTTGGGTCAGCACTCCGTATCTTATGGAGCAGGAACTTGCAACAGCTCTGCTCCAAAAAGCATCTCATTTCCGCAGTGGTGAAGTCCAGAAAATCCTCCCATGACGTACAAGGACCCAAAGAAAAATCCTTTTTAGCAAAGGGTTAATTGATCAGTTTATTGTAACAGGGCTATAATATGAGCAACCAATTCTCTTCCAGTGCACCTTAATTGCCTTGAAAACATAATCACCAGATTAGAATGTATGATAATGAGTTATTTGTATTTGCAATAGTGCAGTCCGTGTGTTAGTTTACAAAATATTTTTGAGTATTTTCATACAACAAAGCTAAGGACCCCACAGCTGGACAACATTTTTTTAAATACCCCAGAAGCTGCAATATTTGAAACACTCTCAAAAGAACCCAAACAAGTAACTGTAAGAATAATAAACCGGGCATATTAAGGCATCTTTAGTTCCTAATTCCCAAAGAGACCAACTGCCTAGGACTACTAAAATCCTGAGGTCCTTGCATCTATTTGTGGGGTAAGCTACTATTTAGGAAAGAAGCACCAGTTGAATTAAAGGCACTAGAAGATGGATGACAATATTTAAGTGGATAGGAAAAGTAAATTCAACCAATGCGCTCATTTACAGACATGGGATCACTCAGGCCCTAGAACTGGTTTAGATCTGAGAAAATATTTAAAAAGAAACTACCCAGTGCAAGAAAAAATACTATATATGTAGCTCAGAACTCTTTTTGATAGAAGGATACTTTTTAAATTCATGTTTTTAGACACACATGCACAAACATCCTTCTCTTCCTGAAAATGAGTGCCTGTTTTCAGTTTTCCTCCTGAACTCTGGTGGAGGACAATCTAAACTCACTATAACACACGTGCGCCCATGAGGTCAACAGATCCATTTGGTGTGAGTCAGTCAAAATGTCAGTCGACACCCTTAAAGGAGAGTCCTGAAACCACAAATTTCTTGTGACACCCACTGTTACACGTGACAGTAACTGTGCCAGCCACTCTAAAGCCATATGAACAGATTACACTATCTAAAGAATAATACCCCAACCCAGAAAGCACCAAAGCACGTCCTGACTCCTTCCGTGGAATTAGCCATATATTTTGTATGTTCAGCATTTCCGTTGGACTGGGGTATTTTGTGGCTTCAGAATGTGTTTTGGCTTTAGGCTCCCATGAAGTCCTAGCATAAGGAGAGGGGGTTGCACGTGCCTCTCAAACAACCTGCACTTAATAACAATTAAAACCCACCGCGTGGGCACCCAGGGCCGCCTCTGCATGCGCCCAGTTCCCGCCGCCAGCACCCTGCTTGAGTTAGGTGTTTCGAAGAAAGGTCAGAAATCTGAAAAATGTGGGATGTTACACCAGTAGCGTTATCGAGAAAGATAATTCCCTTTAGCCGGTATTCTTCCTCTAGCCAAATCAACATACAAACAGCAGCGGCAAGCTGTTACTGAAAGGATTAAGCCTCCTCCAGCAGCAAAACCAGAAGCTCGAGGGGAGGCTGGTTCACCCGGGGGGTGCCCCCGCCGAGCCCCGTTAGGCGCAGGGAGGCCCAGGAACGAAAGCTGGGCGAGCTCCCCGGCACAGGCTGCCGCACCCGGCCGCGCTGGAAGAGCCCGTACCTGAAAGCCGGCTCCCTCCCGCCGCGTCCGGCCCCAGCTCCGCAGGCCCTCGCCGCCCCTTCCCGCCGCCCAGCGGACCAGCCCCGGCTCGCGGGCCTCAGCGCCGCCGCGGCCCCCACCCGCCGCCCGCCATTTGCTCCTGCCAGGCGGCCCGCCATTTGCCCGCCTCCCCCCCTCCCGCGGCAGAGACGGGCTCCCGGCCGCACCGCGCCCCTCGCCCGTGCTGGGGAGAGGCGCGGGGCCTTGCGCGGCTGCCGGCCACCCGGCTGAGGGGGACGGCAGCCGCACTGAGGGTGAGGGCGGCCCGTGGTGAGAGAGGGCAGCCCCGCTAAGGGGGAGGGCAGCCCGTGCTTGGGGATGGCAGCCCCGTGAAGGGAGCGGTCAGCCCGTGCTGAGGGAGGGCAGCCCCGCGGAGGGAGCGGGCAGCCCCGCGGAGGGAGCGGGCAGCCCGTGCTGAGGCGCCGCCGCCCCCTTTCCCGCCAAACCTTGGACAGCTCCGGCGGCGGCGCGGCAGCCGGCCCGGCCGGCAGGCACAGCACCCCGCACCCCACTGACACCCTTCGGGTCCTCCTGTCCCCCACGCTTGAAACCTGCACCCCAGGAGCTACAGGCTGCACCTCCCTCCTGGCTGAATTCAGGGCTTTTAGCGGTACCAGTTATTCCCCCAAAAGGCCGCCAGCCCTCACGTAAAGGAACGGGAAAGACAAGCCCCAGCAGAGGCAGCTGCAGATGTCAAGGCTCCAGGTAGCAGAAAAACCCGGCAGGCAGCAGGTACCAGGGGGCTGTGGGAGCATCTCTCACGCCTGCACAACACCACGACGAGGACACGAATCTTAGGCACACTCAAAGTTGAGTCCCGCCACGGCTGAAGCTGCACTAGGTCTGAACTGGTTAATCAGGAAAGGGCTCCAGCTTCTGCTGTACCTGCCTGAGCTGGCAGTTGTTTGACAAGCTACAGATTATTTGTATTTTTGTTATAAATGGGTTGCTTTCATTTTAAAATTACTTGCTAGCAGAAAACACTACAGCTGAACAACAACAACAACAAAATCTAACAACACATAACATTTTCATGATAATCCCTGTAGAAAAGATACTTCAACCTTTAACAATAAGCAACCAAGTTAAACATCTATTAAAAATGTTTTCTCACAGGAAATAATAGTTACAGAATTTGTGTAAAAGAGTACCATATGCTACACTGTTAGCTAATTAAAAGTTGCACTACAGTCAGGTGAAGCAAAGCAGAAGTACACAATACTCCTTCAGTGACCATTTCACACAGAAAAAACATCCAATTTCATTCATCCTTGTAAGCCTGCAGATGAAACATGCCTTGGCTCGGGAAGACTGCCTTTCAAAAAAAAAGCAGCTAGTCCTTTCTTACACTGCCTCAATGACATGGCATCTCTCAAACTATTGAGCAGCTCCTTTTCCCCTCTCTGCTTTTTCTTCAGAAACAGCTTGTGGCCTCTCAGGAATATCACATATAAATCTACAAGTCTGCCTCTAACCTCAGTCTCAATATTTGATGCCCAATTTTATTTTGTATCCAAACACATCTTACGGGTTTTTGTTCATTCCAGCTTTTCCACTTCCTACTGCCTAGACAACTTGCATGCTGCCCCATTGCAAGCTACAGGCCAGTACACGTATAATACAGGGCTCTGGGACCAACAGTATGTATGTATTTAGAGGCAAGATCTCCTCCAATGGTGCGTAGGTAATACAGAGAGGTCTGTGTGTCTATACAGACGTTTGGGGCAGAAAGAGGATGACAATGTGGCTGTTCCAGAGAGCAGCCCCCAGTCAACCTTCCCTCCTCCAGTATCAGCTGTGCAGTAATGAGGCATAAGGGACTCCACTGGTGGGAGCAACTTGGGCTTCAGACATTTGGGAAGGAAACTGTAAGGACAGGGTTGCAAAGGGAAAGGGTCTCCACTGGAGGCATTACTTGATGACAGCCTTCCACCCTGTCCTTCAGGGTAAGGAGGGGATTGCTCATGGTGCCTGCATGCTCCCACCCAGGCTGTGGCTGGGGCAGCACTGGGTCTAACAGCAGAGCATTGTTACTCTCCTACCAAATTAATGAATTGTTATTGAAAAGGGGAGAAAGAAATAGCCCAACTGTGCTTCCCAAACCACAGCCCTGCTACCGATTACCACATGAAATGCTCAATTTGCATTGGATTTAAATTACCTAAAAGTTAGTTTCATTGGTTAGACACACAGCCAGACTGTTCCTTTAATTCCACAGATATAGACCTTGTGCCTATACACTCAAAAACATAAAAAAAATGAGTTATACAGCTAAGTAAGCAGGCTTGTCCCCTCCATGTTATCAAAAGATTGGCTTGTTATCAGAAGCTAGGCATAAATACAATAACCAACTTTTACTTTCATGCTTAACACTGGGCCATGTTCTTCCACCCGCATAGAATCTCATCACATATTACTTGCACCTCAGAAAACACAAAACATAATAAAAAAGAATGTAAGTTACACTAATCAAATTGTTTGAAATTTTAATTGAGCTCCATGTTTGTTTTGCAACATTTTCTGAAAGGCTACGACGAAACGCAAGATTCATTTTGAATGAGACTAAATTAAAGCACAAATCCCAGGAAACAACCCTGCATTTGGTGAAGATTGAAGAGAAAAGCCTGATTTTAACCAATATCTACATGACTAACAGCCGTATTAGGGAACGTCCTTGCAAAATTTCCTCCCTTCAATTAAGGCTTTGAAAAGAAAATTTTTCAGAAATATGGAGCACCTCTAATCTCAGGACAATAACTAAGAATTAGAAGTTCTTAGCATCCTTGAACATAGAGCTAGACAATTATTTCCTAAATGAATCTAACTTTACAGTAAAGAGTAATCTTATTAAAAATGAGATTGATTCTTACCACTGGGAGCTGGCACTGTAACTGCCAGTCACTCAGCTGCTCCTAATTTATTGGATGAAACAAATAATGCAACTTTTCATGGTTGGTATTGTTTTATTGTCCAATATTGATTAAATTATTTACATTCCTACTTTTCAATCCACAGTTTAGCACTCATACCTATGGCTTTTACTTTTATGTTTAGCATATCTTTGTGTCAAGTGTCAGAATTCCATTTCAAAAAACCAGGAACCTGATACCATATAGACAAGTCTCCTATATATTTATGTTTAAACATATTCATTTTTAAAAAGGATGATTTATAAAATAAAGACTTTTCTGGTAGCTTTCTTTCAGCTCATGTTTACCATAGATTCTACTGAGCTTTTCCTATTTCAATATGTCCCTTTTAGAGTGTCAAGCTGACTCAATGTGGAATTGGTTTCTTCCCTCAGCTCCCTGCCACTAAATTTAACGCAAAAAAAAAAAAAAATCAGCAGCTGACAATATTAAGCAAAAATATAAAGCGCTATAACATAACCTACATTGCCTTTTACTCAGCTAGGTTGTTGGATAGTCTAGGAACTTTGTGGAAATTTGACCAGTCTGTGTTGAACAGGCACAGAATTTTTGTGCTCAGAGACCTCCAGCAACAATGTTTTTTTCCCCAGCCTCAAAGTTAGGGACCACTGTCAGGAACCAGCAGTCAGTCTGATCCAAAAATTCACAGGTATCCAATTGCCAATTAAAACAGAACCCACCAGATTTTACTGATTCTTCTGCCACAGACACCCTGCAAATCTATAACAAGACTTTGCTTCAATGGCAAGAGGAAAAGTTACTCTTTTTCTTTTCTTACGCAAGGATGCTGTAACAATGACACAAGCTATTCATTATTAAAATCCTCACAAAGCTGTCCATGTCTGTGGCAGTTTCTGTTTCATGGTATTACATGAATGGAAAAGTTATTTTCCACATGAGAAAAGTTTAGTAGTACATGAAGAAAGCTAATTTTGGTCCACTTGTCCAGCTTCCTAAGGACAGCATATTGGAAAGGTGACCACCAACAGTTCAAAAAACAATGTAAAAGTTAACAAAAATAATTTGGTATTTCATTCCTAAACCCACAGTGTGGTTATCTGTCCTAGTCATGCACCTTGTAATTCTGTGTGTCCACTAACTGTTGAGTTTTTAAGTCTTCAGCTTGTTCGTGATCTTCCTTATCTGCATCCTCTACTTGATTATGTTCCTTTTCTTCTGCTTCTCTCTGATCAACACTTTCATATTCCACTTGTTCAAGATCTGTTCCATCTATAAGTTCTGCCTGTACTTCTTCCATCTGTATTTGATTTACATGCTCAACTTGTAACTGCTCCACATGAACTTCAGCACCTTGTTCAGTTTCAATGTGTTCAACTTCCAAGTAACTAATTTGCACTTGTTCTTGCAGTTCATCCATCTGTGTGCCTTTCACTTGATTGTCCTGTATGAGATCCTGGTGCATCTGTTCCACAGTGACCTGTGCAGGATCCACTTGTACCTGAATTACTGGTAGGACATGGACTTGTTCCACTTGTTCTATTATAGTCATTGACGTTACTGGTTCAGCTTCCACTGGCAGAACCTCTTCTGTCACTATTCGTTCTGCAATATT
The DNA here is from genome assembly GCF_023638135.1 of Falco biarmicus. NCBI lineage: Eukaryota > Metazoa > Chordata > Aves > Falconiformes > Falconidae > Falco > Falco biarmicus. Next base: position 69,742,928 of record NC_079311.1, read on the forward strand.
GTGCATTTCTTTGAGATGCCTTCTCAGCTCACTGCCTTGCATAAACCACAAATCACATAAGGTACAGTGGTTGGGTTTGTCACCAGTGTGTATTACCAAGTGATCTTTGAATTGATCCCAGCTGTTAAACACGCTGTTACAAACCTGAAACAAAAGACAGAGTGTGTTGAACAGTGCCAAGAGAAATATGACAAAGTATAGTGCCTATTTCAGATCATGACTTCACATAGTGTAGCTTCTTGCTACTTGCATTAAAAAAAAACATATACGTTAGAGGTAAAAGCTTAAAAAGCTGAGAAGTCAGCTTCAGATCACCAGAAAACCTGGTATTTAGAAACAGCGTGCTACTTTGAATTGTGCATACACAGGATACCTACAAAATTTGTCAGTGAAGCATTTGAAAGCTTTCTTATTTTAACCTTATGTGAAATTCACATACAGCATCATGCCACAGTAATTGTCTGGTGCTAGTTTTGAGTGGAAAGCTATTTATGTAATAATACTGTAAAATGAAAGTGCAACACAAACTGTCCTTTTACTGAAGTTCTACTAGCTAACTCTTCCTTATCAGCTTTCATTTGCTCATGGCATCATGAGGTTTAACTGGCTAGACTGAACTACCCTATTTTGCCACTTCAAAAAAACACTTGAGTGATTTCAGCAGATAAAACTCTCTTAAAACTCCATCCCTTTTATTGCCTTCCAGCTAAAAGTACTGCCTCAACTGCAGACACATTGTTTTCACAAAGTACATGAGCACACTTCCTTCCCTTCAGCTGGTGCTAAGTTAAGTAGCCTGAAAACAACACAGAGGCTGCAGAAATGAATGAGGTGCCAGGGTAGCAGAAAGAGAACAGGGTAGATAGAGTCAGACTTAGAGCAGAGAAAGAGGCTCAGGACTCTTTGCCCATGCAAGTGTTCTTGGCTGCTGGCAAACAGTTTTGAAACTGAATTCTCCATCTTGTCCATCAGCCACAGCACAGAAGGATGATGAAATATCTGACAGGGATTAACTCAAGAACAGGTCTGTGTAGTGGAGCTAAATACTGCAGTTTTTCTGTTGAAGTCTGTTAAAACAGGTTTGTGATGCTAGTGCCATGCCTTTTTTTCTTTCCCAGGCTCACTTCAGAAAAGTTGCACATACACTTTTATAAATATTAACCTTACAGATAAGCACTCAAAATTACTTAGTCGCACATAAAGATAATGACTATCAGTCATACCCAAGCACGTTAAGTACTGTTCTTGCACATGGAGCTTAATTCAGTACTCAAGGCATACACTGAAGATCACCAAAAGTGCTCATAAAAGAAGCACAATTTTGTCTTCTCTTCTTTGTCCAGTGAGACAAGATTTATTTACTGAACACTACTCAAATTTAGTTCTAAAGAGAGAAAAATTCAAGAAAACTTTATCCAAGAATTGCTGTAGTTTTTGCAGGTTGAAGAAACACTAATCCACATTCACAAGTTCTGTGAGAGGATGTGGTATCAATTTAGCAAAAGAAAGCAATGACACAAAGTGATTAGACCAAAGGGTCACAAAGACAAAGCAGTATGTTCAAATGAAGCTGTTAAGTACAACTTTGTCTTATACGGTAATTCTCACATTCAGAACAAACTTATCTTTAAGATGAAGGTACACTCCCGAGAATTAACTTCAGAATAGTGTAACAACTAAATAGTGCAACGCCTCAGTGAAACTTCTGATTAAATGATTTGATTAGCAACATAAAATTAACTCATCTACTGCAGTATTCAACACATTCTGCGAATAAGATTACTCTCCTTTGGAACAAATAAAGCCAATATCCAGCCATTCTCTTCACTGCACAGTCCGATTTAACCTCAAGCCACAGCCACTCTGAGAACTGAATAATGTGAGATCCTTAAGGGAGAACATATGAGAGAGCATGTGAGAAACTGAGAGAGTGTGCACAAGAGAACATAAGACCACACACAATATAGAGCATGAGAGCAGCGTGTTTTATTCAAGACCATCACAGCAGTGGGGCAGCAAAAGAGCAAAAAAAAAATTGCTACAGCCAGCCTCACCTCTTGTATTTTCTAGCTTTTCAGAATCAGCTTTTAAAAGCTAAGTAACATATCTGAACAGCTTTTCAAATGTCAGTCACATATAGTGACCAAGTACCCTAGGTATCCATCTACAGCATTTATATTTGATTAAAAGATGTTACAGATTGTCATTGTAAGTTGGAATGACTTTCCAGACAAACTCAATTATGTTTGGTATCAAACAGAATAATAACAACAATAAGGGGAATATTTTCTATTTTGGACTCTTAAGTGAAGCATGCTTACAAGTAGGAAAGGCCTAGGTCAGTGCATCAAGAACCTTGAACATGAAGTAGAAAGATCAGTAAAATGCAGATGAACACTTACCTACCCATAAGAATCCCTCTGAGTATAAGTATTATGAGGCTTCATATCAGTAATTCCTTATTTAAAATAGAACTACTTAGATATAAGAACTTGTCTGCATGTTGCGGTTGAATGTGATCCTTGTATTTATTTCACTAGAAATAGCTCTTGGAGACATAAGCCCACTCTCGTTGCCTTTCCTGCTCAGTACTCCCACACTCCCTCGGCAGAGGAAGGAGGTATCCCGCCTCAGACTCTGCTACTTCCATTACCCACCTGGCATTCATACAGCTTCTTTCTTCCCTTTTTAGCTCCAGCTCCAGACTGACAAGCCGTCAGGTGACATTTAAGCGTGCTATTCCTGGCAAAACGTTCATGGCAGTTTGGACATTCAAATGGTTTTTCACCTGTTAAGACAGACACAGGGATTTGTAAGTGTATAAAACCAGCCAGTTTTCTGTCAGCTCTTTTTCCCCTCTCACCCTTTTGCGCAGGCTGATAAATATGCTGTAAAGGATGTGGCCACCTGGATTGTTCTACAGAAGAAAAGGAAGACATTCTGTGCAGATCTAATAAAAGGGCAAAAACTTAATGTGGACTCATAACTGTCATTTAGAAAAAAACCCATTACTACTGCTATTTATGGTACATTTAGGATTTTATGGAAATTTGATTACTATGCTGACAAAAGATCTTGAAGAAATAGCAGCTATTTCTCTCTTTTTATCTGATAATATTTACAATGAAAGAATCAACATTAGTAAATACCCAAAGTGACACATTAAAGAAGGAACTATTTAAATAATACAAAGGTTTACTTTCAAGAACAGTAACAGCTTATGCTTCACCGCTGAAAACTGAGCTCCAAAAAAAGAAGCTGGCATGGAATGAACACAAAATAACAATGCACCAGTATTAAAACAAACACACACCACCACCACCCCTCCCCACTCCAAAATACAGTGATGAGAAAGTACTGAGGGACATAAATGCGCACAAGTAAGATAAAAAATGCCTTCAGTTTGGCCACTTTATTTCAAACCTGGTACTAAATACAGAAGCCAGCTAAGGACAACAGCAGGGGAGGCTGAAAACAGGTGGTTTTCTCTTTTTCATTCAAAGTAGTATATTGTTATTACTGTCTTTAAGTAGTAACAAAGAACAACTGATGTCTCTGTTTACTACTTTCATCATGCATAAACACAATGAAATTCAAGGAAATTAAGTACAAAAAATTAGGAACAGTGTGTTTCTTCTGAAAATCTGGTAATTAATCTATGGAGGTACTGACACCAATATCACTACTGAAATAAATGGCTTAATGAACTCCAAAAAAGGCTGAGACATTTCAGTGAATAGCATAGGAATCCATCCTAGCTAGTTTAAAAGCCTGCATGTTCAGAAATGCAGTAGTTACTGACTATTGAGATGGAAAGCCAATAAATCTGTATTTTCAGAAATACAAAATTCTAGAAGTTCCTAATCAGCTTTTCAAAAGAAATCTACAAGTAGCCTATAATTCTCACTTACACACCTAAAGGCTACAGAAAAATGTTAAATGGTAGGCATATTCCCCCTCAGTGGTTACAAAATACTTTTTGAGACTGTTGTGCAGGTAATGCAGAGGATGCTGAACTGTCATCAGTCTTGCAGGTCAATGGTCACAGACTTGGCCCAAGCAACCGATGGATACTACAGAGCAAAACTCACACCACTTACCATCACTTATCCTGTGATCTGGTCCCATCTAAATAATTACTTAAAGGCACCAGTCAAGGATGGATTTATTCTATTCTTACTCAAATTCTTCACTAATCTTCAACATATTCTGCCAGAAATGTCCAGAAGTGACAATACAAAGATAATGGTGGCAATATCCAAAGGCCAAAAGACATTGTATGACTTTTTGCACAGTGCAAATCAATGCCATGACCTGGGCGGCACCAGTCAGTGTTACATATCTGCTATTAGTTAGAATTAATTAACCACATTTGATTAGGAACATAGAGTTTTAAGAAATATTTTAGTGGAATTTGTGTTTGCATAGCAACCAACAGCTACTATGAAATCCTCTGTACAGCCCCGTACCAAGGGTCAGAATCACCTAGTAGGAACGTTTAGAACTTAGGGAACAGTTTCATGATTGAATGCAGGATTGGATACAGTGATAACGTGTAGCCTAGGAGAATGTATTGAGATGTCAAAATGTAGAATTAATGGGAACTGGGGAGAGTCGAATGAAGCAACTTGTAGTTACCTGCCAAGAAACAGTGAATGTAGGTAAAAGGTAATTCTGGCAGGGGGTATTGCGACCACCGACTCATGTACCACCCACCTGAATAATACCCCAGACCCATTTCTAGACCTTTCTAACCTTTACTGCGCAGAATCAGATATGGGAGGGGAGTATATTAATGATTTTTGGGAAATACTATGTTTATGCATGAATCAGACAAAAACCCCTCCCTCCTTCTAGGTTCTGGAGATGATTTTCTTAATAGTTTGAGAGTTACATGACATGCAAGACATTTTTGAGGTATTTCTTCAGACACTCAGAAGCTGCTTAAGGCACTGTATGCATAAGTAAGAGAGAAACTCTGTGGATCTCCTTCCATTCTTTTATTGAGACGAAGATAATAATCATTAGTAACATCAAATTACTACATCGAAAAGAATTACCAACACTGATCAGGGCTCTACTTCTGCCCCACTTGCTATTTTCATGTATTTGCTAGTGTGATTAAGCAGCAACAGGATCAAATACTCTGTAGGACATTTTCTCCCAGGCCTTTTAATTTCATTTTAGCATTCAATCAATGCTATACAGAATTCAGAACTTAGAAAGACTTTGACTGAATGGGAATTTTTCCACTGACCTTAGGAGACCACAGTTAAATGTAGTATCTGTTTTGATTTTAAGCTTAAAGCTTTTCAAAATGGTAAACCAGAATTAGGTGCCATGCATTATACTTCTTGTAACAATATATATTTAGAAAGTACTCTGTACCTCCTCTGTGATGTCCCAAGTTCATTTGTGCCCAAAATCCTTCATTGCAACTGCAATCAACATATTGTGGTATTGGGGTTACTCTGTTAACCTGCCACAAAATTGTCTCTGAAAAGACTTTCGTAAAGTAGCTTGTATTTAGACTGCTCATCATGCAGAAACATTCCCTGCTTCGTGGGGGACAAGGATTTGCCAGAGTGTTTCTAAACGGAAGTTTTACGGGGCTCTTTGGAAGAGACTGGACACAGTGTCATATATCAATACTCTGTGAAGTCCCATACCCATATGTGGATAACTGGCTAGCTGAAAAGGGTCACATAGACATAGTCCAGCTGGCTGGACAAAAATGCACATCGCTCTCAGCTTTTCTGAAGTAAAGCAAAAATACACTATCCTTGGCTGTTCTTGTTACACAGTAACAGGAAGATCGCGGTGGGAAAAGAATGTTACAGGTGGGAACAGATAACTACAGAAGAGAAACTAGGGGCGGGCTTGGTATTTAGGCAACTAACCAATAATGAGCTTAACTTTTGTAATACGTATGAGCTAATTATAACAAGGCATAAAAGGTGACTGTAAGGCACAATAAACGAAGTCTGCTGATCACTCATATTGAGTGACTGTGTCTTCCCTCCGTTGCGACACCCATATGCAAAGAAATTCTAATTAAAAGGCTTTAACAACAATAAAAAGCTGCAGAAGAAACAGGGATGCTACCTTTCATTAAATTCTTACTGATAAGTCATGACTGATGTATTAAACAAAAACATCTAGAAGATCAGGACTGCATACATTTCGCATTCAGTTATCTGTATAATGCTCAGTATCTGTTCAGACAGTAGGCTTTTCAGTGAGGTGAAGCAGTAGCATCTTAACCTTCCATATTATAAAGAAGGAGCACAAGTAATTTTGTACTCAAAAGATGCCATACCAGATTTCAGAGGCAGATTTCACAGTAAAAAAAAAAGTACATACTACAGTGACTAGAAATGTTTTGCTGTGTTAATTAACAAAGAAAAATCAAATCATAAAGCAAGAGTGAAACTTTCCAAACAAGATGGATCCATAGGCATTTGCTCAGAAGTTCTGTTAGATACAGAAACCCTCTAAACTGAGAAGCTCACAGTTTAGACTGTATTTCAACAGAAACACTTACTAGTAAAATTATAACAATATAAGTAGCTCCTCAGCTTGGTACTTTTGAAGAAGGAAACATGCTTTAATAAAGATTTTGAAAAAATCTTTAAGATTTAATAGACTTGAGAGAGAAGCCTCATCAGTGCTTCCTGGGTTTAGGCACCTATTTTTAAGGCCCTCAATCCCTCAAAAGTTTACATCAATGGGAAACAGAACAAAACAAACAAAAAGGCAAACCATCATTTTAGTTGTAACTAGAAGCCAAGTGCTCAGGACTCGTGTTCTCTTCAGCACATTCCCTATTTCCCCAAAGCATGCAAAAACCTAAAATGCTAGAGCTAAGGTCATAACGACAGGACTATAGCAGTACTTTTACCTGTGTGCTTCCGGAGGTGCTCTTTAAAATGTCCAAAGTGGTCGAATTGCTTATTACAGTACTGGCATGTATGTATTTTCTTCCCAGGTCTTTGCTTCTTGCCGGCACCACCTTCATCAAGGTGGTAACAGGTGAGGTGCTGTTTCAAAGCACTCTCTCGTAGGTACCTTTTATTGCATATGTCACACTTGTAACTCTCAGTAGAGTGTGTTTTCATGTGTTCCTTAAAATGGTAAAACAATTTAAACGAACGGTTACATTTCTCACAGTGGAAGAAATTGTTCACGTGTGACAGCTGAAGTTCCACAATTTCAATACCTTCTACCTGTTTGCACGAGGGATCAGTTGCACTATCACCTTCTTCTTGGATCTGGCATTTTCTCTCTCCCTGACGATACTTGCTGGTGATATCTGCCAAAAGAGCCAAAGCAGATTCATCTGATGTATCTGTTGTCTGTATGTACTTTATGGATTGCTCTGCAGAAGCTACTTCTTCAAGTGTTTCAATGCTGTCATCTTCTACTTCAATTGTTCCTTCAGCAATCTCAACCTCAATTTCAACAGGCTCTGATTCTGCAGATGGCAGTGTTTCTGTGATAACATTAGAGGTTTCAGCTATTTTCCTTTTTTTTGGTTTATTTTTACCTTCTTCTTGATTTGATTCCAAGGGTGATGAATTTTCTTTGTTCCTGTAAAACATTCACATAAAAATGGTTAAGATCCATAAGCACTGACATAACAGATCCTGCCTAATACTGGCTTCTGAATCAACACTTTCTAGCTGTTTCTCAAAGACACTGAATGATTAATGACCACATAATCTGTGTGAATGTCAGAAGCTAATTTGCCCTTAACCTACACTCCTTAGAGCTGTAAAACATCATGGTTAAAGCTGCAGAGCCTTTGATATAAGGCTACAAAAGTGTTTTAAATAGCTTTGTTTGAATGACACAAAGCACCTATCAAGAAGAAAGGCCAGTTAGCTTAATAACATAAGTTTAGCTAAGAAACTCATGAAATTCTGTACTTTGAAAGAAAACTTCCCTGAATGAAGGAGTTCTCTGGCCTGCCTACTCAGAAATAATATTTAAGTCCTTCCTAAGGTATTCACCTCTGTGGTGAAAATTTACTAAATTGATGACTGCTTATGAAAAGTATTTGTCTTTAATTAGATATCGCTTAACTTGGACAGGGAGCTCAGGCAGCTCAAGGACAACTTTAATGAGTGGGTGGTGTTTGTCTTGAGCCCCCTGAACCAGCAAGATATGAGCAGGACCATCCAGACAACAAATATTGTGTGCAGCTGTGTCACGGTGGTAACTTCACCATGCTTGTGTGTCTGGCCAACGTTCCTGGTGTGCGTGAACCTTACGAATCATGAAATAGTGCACGCCTGCACTTAGCCTAAACATAAAAGTTTACACACACTGGGTGCGTAAACTATTTTGGTTTTTCACTGAGTATAAAGGCAGGCAAGCTCCAGGACTAGGCCAGAAGGTAATAAAATAAACTGCATTTATTCTTACATTTCATTTGGAATTCATTTTTGCTTGGTATCCAGTCAATCAGCAAAACAACCTCTTAAGCTCTGGAGCGTGTGCAATTGCCTGCAGCACTTACAGCTTGTTAGAAAACACTGCAGCTGTGACTTCACACGATAATTATTATAATATCTTGTACTTCAGGAAAGCACACAGCTAACAGCTGAGGTAAAAATAAAAGCCATTGGGATGTGCAAAGTGTTCTAGTTTAATGTTCTGGGCTTAAACACAACCCCCAGCTCTGTTCCTGTTCTCCCTGCACCATACACCCACAACCCCCTTCCTCTAAGATGTCAGGGATGATATGACATCTCAAACATAGAGCTCAGTGGGCCAATGCTTTCAAGTCACATCCTCAAGATTATCCACAGCACTTATGTGCTGGGGGTTTTATTACTGTTTATCAGTGTTGAAAATGAGTGGTTGTCTTCCCCTCAAATCAGACTGGCAGGAGTAAGCTGTGCTTTCACCTGCCTTTGCAGTCTGATGAACCCTTTTATATAATCTACTCCCCATCACTTTCACATTTTCTAGTAATAGCAGAGAGAAGGTTTTGCCCAGTATCTATATGTGGCTAATGATCTAATGCAGCACATAGCTCATTAAATTGCATCTTACTCTATTCAAACAGAGACAGACAGCAGAGGTAAACTTCCAGTTTCATCTAGCCTGGATCTCTGATGTCTAGAAGATGACAGTTACTTTGGACATTACTGCAAGGAGCTCCAGGATTGCATACCAGAAGAATGATCTGCTCAGCAAAGAGAAGATCATCATGCCTGACCACGCTGCATGAAACTTTGATTGGGGAAACACACGTACACCACAACTGCACTTGAAGGAATAACAGCTAGTTGTTTTCTTTCTAGTCTACATTATGCAATGTGCAACTCTTTGTTGCACTATACAAATAGTTCTATAATTATCTCTACCTCTGCTGAATTTTCTGAAGCCTTCCCCTTTCAAAGCTCTAACTGAGGCACTGTATTGCAGCTCTCCCCATCTTATTGTGGGGAACACAGACAGCAACAGTGGTACTCAAGTTTGTCTTTCTAACGAAAAAAACCCTGAAACAAACCAACCCAACCCCCACAAAAAACTTTTCAAAATCTACAAACAATGGAAATAACTCTAAGAATAGACTGGCTTGCATGTGCATTCATTAGGCAAAACAGTTTTGTCCTTGTAACACAAGAATTACAGCATTCACTAGTGACGCGTAACCAACAGACTGAGTAACATTATTCAACAGTGGAAAACAACTGCAGGCTGGACATTTCAGCTTGATGGATGGATCTGAATCCTGTTCACCGGCTCTGTCAGTGCACACTGACTCAAAGCGATACTGTTTAGAACACACTTCTTCATTTTCAAGTGTTATTTTTAAACTCCTCAAGCAGACAGCTAAGGTCTGCTTTTTCTCCTGAATAAAAAAACCATAAAGAATGTTTATTTCAGCGGTACCATACTTAAAAAAAAAAAAAAGAGAGGTGTTTGTGGGTAGGGTAGGACTACAAATGCGCAATTCCTTATCTTTCCTATTAAAAAAAATTACTACTTATTCAGTTCTCCTGCAAATCCACAGAATAAGCACAGAATAAGTTAATTTAGAAATAAATACTGATGTCAAAAAACCAGTTTCTAGTGCATCATGCCGTAGAGGGTTTTTCTAAAAAATAAAAATAAAATTTAGCTGGCTACTAGAGGAATCTGGGGCCAATGCCACTCTCCTTGGCTAATGTGTCTATGGGGAGACAATAAGGAAGCAACAGTCTTTCATCAGCTTGAATGCAAAGACCTTTCAGCAGGTCTAGAAGAGAAAGCAAAGATAACTGTAATGCTGGGAGCACTTATGGCCCCTCCTTCTGCTTCATGCCAGCAGAACAGTGTAGCATGCAGAAAGAATGAGAACATGACAGCACTTTGTGAAAGTGAGAGGGAAGGAAGGGGAAAAAAACCAGCATGATGGGACTGGCACCTGCTTTTCTCAGGTTGGACTTCGGTGATGGAGTACAGTTCCTGGCAGCGGCTAAAATGTGCCACAGCAACATCTGATTAAATACTGATCCTGTATAAAACTGATCATAACAGTTACATTCATTCAAAAGTTGAGACGTTAATTTTACAGCAAGAAGCTCTAAGATCACTGATTATTCTCCCAGAAATAGAAGAAAGATGCATGAAACCAAAACACTAGCATAAGCTTGTTTATGTGGTCTAGTGACACCTGAGGTACATCATCATCTAGTTACCTGAGGCACGTCACACCCAGCTGTCAACCAGGTGTGGGCCGTCAGATAGTACAGAGACCTGATATTAGTAATCACAAAGTCACAGCCCTACAATACCTGCAACACTGACCAGCCATGTCACTTTTCATTGAGTTCCAGCCCAAAGAATGTGACATTCATTTTTCAGCCTGTATAATTCTGACCCATATCTTATAATAGGAGAGTATATAGTCCCACACAAGTTTAGCAGATTCCAGGATAAGGAACAGCACTGCAAAATACAGGCAGCCAGCTCTCATAAAAGGATTCTTGTGACTCTACATTTCAGTGGTGGGAAGAAAAAGAGGTTTATATGCTTACCTGGTTTCAAGTGCTTTGATCGCTTCTAACATTTGTAGATACTCAGCTGCCTTCCAAACATCATTTGCTTCTTCCTCACCTTGGACCATTAGTTTTGCTGTATAGGTGAACTCAATTAGGTGACGAAATGCCATGTTACTTACACCTGTATAGAGGCAAGAAAAACAACAGTTTCTTTTCAAAATTCCTCAGTCTCATCTATCTGATGAATCTTGCACGCTCGCCTGCTCACCATTTGGCTCACAGTATTGTACCTGCCAGTTTCATGAAGATAACACCCTTAAAAGGCTCATGCTGGAAAATAAAGCCTACTATAGAAACATGTGAATCTGGAGCAACTACAGAGTTATGCCACGACAAAGATAAAAGGAAGGATAAAAAGGGACAAAATGTTGTTTGAATAATAAAATGTACAGATTTAAACAGAAAAATATAATATCTCTCTCAAGAGACCTCTGAGCAGCAAGTTACTGGAGGCTGCTCCAGGAATTTGCTGCCTGCCTATCAGGCAAGTACTGCTCCATGTCTATCCTGCTCTTGCATCCCAAACAAGGAATCTGCCATTGGCCATCACAGGTAGCCTTTTCCATCTGACTGGAACGGCTGTTTCAAGGGAAAAGATTGTATGTCATACTGCTAGTCCTAAAAACATACAAGGTCCGCCTACCTCTGTTAGTCATGTATTGGGGGGAAGGCAAAAAAAAAAACCCAACCCCAAAAAACACAACCCACCCACAGAACCTCAAACTTTCCCTTCCAAAAGATTTAATTCAGGACTGTTCTTCTTAATTTTTCTTCAGGGGATGCTTTTTTCCACTGGTGGTAGCCGCCTTAGAACAACACAAGAGCTAAGATCTGGAAAGCTAATTGATACGACCAAGCATATAAGTAAGCCCATACAAAGGATACTACATTCATTTCTAGCTTGGGCACACAACTCTGAAGGTTTTTATTTGCACAAATCAATTACCTTCGATCTCCACCAAGGGCTCCTGTGTGAAATCTTGGAAGAATTTGTAGAAGAATTGGCTACAGGCAGCAAGAACAGCCTTATGAGCTTTGAAATGGTGACCTACAAGGAGAGACAAAAGTTTTGATTTAGGATAATACCTTCTTCACTCACAGCGCAGAATAAGTGCAGATGCAGAAAAGAGATCACTTAGTCTACAAATTTATTCCAGCAGCACCTAGTCCCTTAGTATGTCTCCTTGTAACATGGGATACTACTGCAGCTAGCCTGTCCCATCTCATGCAGACCCTTGCTGGCATCACTGACCTTGCTGAAACTCTGCAACTCAACCAGCTGGAGGACCCACTCACTCTAGCATTTCTCTTCTCACATATTTAAGTTATGCGAGTCCTACACAAACTTTGTTGCTGTATTCCTTTTTCTTGGGCTCTGGTCTCAGGTTTTACCCAGGTCTTCCTTGTTTTTTGTCACTTTTACAGACTGTAGGAGACCAATGGGAAAAACAGTCAACTTGACACCATGGAAAGCTCAGAAAGGTGCAAACACCAGCAGGAGATGAAATTCCTTAAGGGAACAGGGGGTGGAGATCCCCTTAGCCTGTCCCAGGAAGGTCTCAAAAACTCGAGTAACATCTCCAACACTTTCAAGATCAAGCAAAAGGTTACTTTGTATGAACTAAAGACTGTTAAGAGGGAACAGCCTGCCGAAGGGTAAATAATGGCCCAAGAAGCAGCGAACAGAGTCAGCAGATTTCTGCAGTAGCTGGAGGAAAGGTAATATGGCTCAATTCAAGACCAAAAAGACTTGCCGAACCACACCCATAAGGAGCATGCATGCTATGTTACATGGCAAGTGAGGCTGATTCTCATAAGAGATGGTCCAAAGAGGAAGGCAAGTGCCAAATAAAAGAAGGGACTTCAGGATGAGTGCTCCTACACAAAACATCCCCCATCGGCAGCCCCAGTGCTGGATCCAGGACTGGTGATCTCTCTCTCTCCCCGCCCCCATCCCCGTCTATGGAATAAAAGTCTGTTTGCCTATGGACCTCTGCTACTGTGTATACCCTACTCCAACCAAAAGAATCAGTGAATCAGAGTCACTCCTCCCTCCTTCTTGGTGAGATGTGACACAGACTGATGTATTTTATCACTATTTCTGCCAGCATAAACACCACTGCAGAACAGAAGCGGTTCTGCTCTGTTCTTTGTGTTTTCCAGACTACATATCCCCCAACAAGGCAACAGCGTTCTCCCAGGCACAGGCATGGACAGTCATAAGGCCCCATGGGACTAAGGTAAGAGAATTGACATAGATTAGATCTACACAACAGCTTTGAGCTCAACACATGGATCTGGCAATGCCAGAGCAGGAACAAACATGCAGGATAAGTTTTGTGCAAGCGCTGTCAGTGAAACTATGGCAGCTTCTGAAGAGTAATTTTTCTCTTTATTGACTTACTTTTTTCCAATTTGTGTTCTGTAGAATCCTTTTCCTTCAAGCAAGTCTTTACTACCCTTTTAAAGATCTGGTGGTACTCCTTTAGCTAAGCCTGTCCTAGTGGACACGGCCTGTTGTACTTGAACTCATCTGTTCTAAGACATGTTTGGGATAAGAAGCAATCTAGGTAATCCATCAGACACCATCTTTTCTAAGGAGATAATAAGCCCTTGTATCTCTGTCATCCTTTTAAACTAATACTTTTGTCCTTAGAACACATAAGAGAAGTGAGTGCTTCTACCCTATTTTAACTATATCACAGAAGGCTGGCATTGGAAGGGACCTTGGGAGATCATCTAGTCCAAGCCCCTGCTAAAGCAGGTTCATCTACAGCACACTGCACAGGATCGCATCCAGGCGGGTTTTGAGTATCTCCAGAGATAGAGACTCCACAGCCTCTCTGGGCAGCCTGTTCCAGTGCTCTGCCACCCCCAAAGTAAAGTTCCTCCTCAGATTCAGGTGGAACTTCCTGGGTTGCAGTTTGTGCCCATTGCTCCTTGTCCTGTCACTGGGCTCTACTGAAAGGGGCCTGGCCCCATTCTCCTGACGCTCGCCCTTAGGATACCTGTATGCATTGATCAGATCCCATCTCATTCCTTCTGCAGGCTAAACAGGCCCAGCTCTCCCAGCCTTTCCTCGTCACAGAGATGCTCCAGTCCTCTCATCATCTTCATATTAAAATAGTAGGCAGATACCAGAGAAGCAAGAAGTAAATCTTATTTCAAGGTGTGTGTGGGGTTGTGGTGGTGGGCGTTTTTTTGTTTTGTTTTTGTTGTTGTTTTTGTTAAACACAAGTTTGTACAAGTTCTCTGCATGCAAAACATTCAGCTCAAGTTAGGGAAAAATATGTTAACAATGTTTTGGAAATCCTTAACATGTTAAATGCCACACAGAAGTTTCAAAGTGGGCTTCTGTCTGAAAATATTTAGCCCCTCATTTGGAAAAGCAGAAGCAAAATTATTAATCACTGGATTAATTTATTAATAAAATTATTAATCACTTCTGGAGACTCTCTTCGTCCCCAAGATTTAAAATGAAACTCTGCAAGAAACCCCCACACTGGGACAGAACCAAGTACTTATTAGCAGCCCTGTTTGACAGCTGACCTGTGACAAACCAAACAGCTTCCCAGCCCAGCCTTCACAATTCTCTGTATACCAACTGGTTCTCAGGTGTGTACGTACCATCGACAATCAGAGTGATATCTGTAAACTGGTCCTGCTCACGTTGCTCATTTAGTCTATCCAGAATAACTTTATAGTGTTCAGGGAATTCCTGGATACATTCCATCGTTTCTTCAGCTTCCATGGCAAAAGGCCTCGTCTGCAAAAGATGTGGTATGACAGTAAGAATACCGCACCGCTCAGTAAATAGTATGCATAGTCAGGCTGGTATACAAACATGAAGTAACTGGCACTTTTCAGGGACTACGAAACCAATAGAAACACTAAACTGTCTTGGTAACAGGTTTACCTGATTTTAGCTGACAGGTAGGAAATGGTAGGGTTAATGAAAATACAGTCAATGTGGGTAAGTGTATTGCTTTATTCTACAGATTCAGCAGGGACCCACCTTCCTTAGAGAAAATATAGCAGGGATGTAACCTCTCCACAGCAATTCAACACCACAGCAGCATAATATCAGAGTATTTGTAGTTACTTCTTGGAATTCCACCAATCCACTTGGTGGGAGAACAGTTCTTAAAAATGGTCATATTCCAAATCAGATTTTGTGCCTAGTGAACACAAGATGTTTACTTCTTTACAAGATTTTTACTTACAAGATGTAAGGATGTAACAAAGCAGCCCTTTTCAGTCTCTGAGTACATAGGAGTTGCCAGCGGTTTAATGTGCTATCACATCCAAAACTAAAGAGCATCTTATTCACCCAGCCTACTTCTCCCCTGCCAGGTGAAAGATTCTTTGTGAACCTTTTGAAAGAGGCACATACGCTTGTGATCTGATGGCCCTTCCCCCCTTACTTATACAATAAACATAGCTGGGGGTGGGTGTTGCAAAGGGTCTCAGACCTGAAGAGGTTTAGCAGAATTCTGTCTGTGGAGGAAACGCAGATGTTAAGTCTGCTGTTTATGCAAAAGAACCTCAGGAGAGAGCCCCAGTGACTCAATGAAAGCATTTCACAAATGAAGTCCAGGCAAAATGACTTTAGATCTGTGCAGTAGCACTCATCTTCAACTCCCATGGCTCAGACCGAGAACGGCGCAGAAAAAGCAAAGATAGGTCAAAGTCACATTAGCACAGAAACATTGCTTGCTTACACAGCCTAATCCACTTTGAAGAACATGGGGTTTCTGACAGGCTTGCATGAATCTTAAAGGAATTTGAGACATACCCTTCGCTATACTGTTATACCTAGTACGGAGAAAAGGAAGGAAGTTAGGAGAGCAGGTAGTATCAAACCAAACATTGACTATAAAGACAGGAATTTCTGGTGTGACAAAAAAGCTTAGTTGCCAGCTGGGATTAAAACATGACACTGCTGTTACAGCTTTGCCAAGATGCTGAAATACCTATCAGGGTCTTAAAAGGAACAGAGAAGATCAGCCTGTGAGGGCAAGAGGGAAGGTGAGGTAGAAGGCAGCAGATGCCTTCAACAACAAAATTTTGACTTGTAACTCTCAGGATTTCCACTTACCCAAATGCAATTTACTTCCAAATGTTTGTAGGGGTATCTTACCAAAACCCTCATCACAATAATAGAGTAACCTGCCCCCGAAGAAATCCAAGAAATTTTAAAAAGCCTTTCTCAGAACACTCTAAAAACATGAATGACAAAACATAGAGCTTATGATGACTACTTTGTCATGAATTAACACAACTAAAGTGTGAACTTAGTGTGTATGTAAAAGCAGTTGCAGCATTGAGTATTCTCATTTTAAAAACTCACATTGCAGAAAAAAGCCCAATCGAACCATACGTATTCAGTAAGAGCAGGACTACTTTGGAGGAAGAACTGAGAGGTACAGTCGAGAAGACCAAGAAGCCGTGCAAGACAGAAGCGAGATCCAAGTTGCCACTTACGAGTAGGCACATGGCCATGTGATGGGAACTGCACTACTTCAGCTGTTTAGACAACTGATGGGAACTGGACTCCTTGTTTACCTTGATTTTCTTGGAAGACCCAGTCAACTACTGACTTAACCTTAACCTTACCAGCTTGTAATGGGATGCATCTCATGTGATGCACTGCGATCTGTACATCTGTTTTTATCAGTCTACCTCAATGAAGCCCTATTATCGTTATCCTCCTGGACTGCCACAGGGACTCCCTGCATTTGAGGCACTAGACACGTGCTTTCTTTGCCTACGTGGCCGATACAGGAACGCAAGCAGTCAGAGCAGTGTCACGGCAATTCGGATGACCCAGAGAGGCAGAATAAGCGCTGGCCAAACGGCCGCCATCTCGCTGCAGCCGTACAGGGGCAGGGGGATCCGAGGGCTGCCTGGCGGGGCACCGCAGCGGTCGCCTCCAGGGCCTCCTCGTGCGCTTCGCCGCGCGCTTTTCCCCAAGCGGGAACAACCGCAGGGCAAGGACGCCCAGCCAGCCCCGGGTCCCCGGCGTCGCTGGGGGGGGCAGCCCCGCCACAGGCCGGGCAGGAGGGGTGAGGGTCCCGGTGCCCTGGGCGGCCGCCCCGCCCGCCCCGCGGCTCTGGCGCGCTCCCGCAGGCCCCGCCCCCGCCCAGCCCCGGCTATCGCGCCCCGCGGCGAGCCACGGGCCCCCCGCACCCCCGTCGCGGCCCCATTAGCGGGCGCTGATGGCAGTCAGCAGAGCCCCCACCAATCGTAACGCGGTGGCAGAGCCCGCCCCAGGCCGAGGAGCCAATGAGCGGCCGCCGAGTCCCAGGAGCGGGAGAAGGCGGAAGGCCTAGCCAGCGCCGAGTGCCCGCCGGGCATGGGCGCTCCGAGAGCGCTGCGAGCGGCCGCCGGCGGGCGAGAACGTCCCATCGGGG
This sequence comes from Falco biarmicus, assembly GCF_023638135.1. NCBI lineage: Eukaryota > Metazoa > Chordata > Aves > Falconiformes > Falconidae > Falco > Falco biarmicus. The sequence continues at coordinate 69,760,398 of NC_079311.1, forward strand.
CGCCCCCCCCCGAGGAGCGGGACCGGCCGGTGCCGGCCCGAGCCGCCCGCTCGGCAGCACCGCCGCCTCGTTGGTCCTTATTACGTCATCAAAGCGCGCATTAAATCGATCCTTTTCAATTCCCGGCCGGGTCGCGGCCCGGCGGCGCGGCGCCCCGCGGGGTGGGTAGGTGGTTCCGCTAAGTACTCACCGCGAGGAGCCGCTCGCCCCGCCGCGCCCGCTCCGCCGTTACCGCTTCCTGCTCGCTAGCACGGTGGAAAGCAGGGTGAGCGCCGGCCAATCGCGACTCGCATTCCCGTCCTGCCCCGCGCGAGGGAAGTGACGTCAGGGTCACCTTTCACACGGCGGGGCGGGGCGGGGCGGGGCGGGGCGGGGCGGGGCGGGGCGGGGCGGGGCGGGGCGGGGCGGGGCGGGGCGGGGCGGGGCGGGGCGGGGCGGGGCGGCGCCGTGCGTTCTGGGAGCTGTGGTCGCTGCGCCCGCGCCCGCGCCCGCGGGGCGGTGCTGCCGCTACGAGCCGCGGCTGCGGCGGGGGCTGCCCCGCTCCCCGCCCAGGGCCTGCACCGTCCCGGCGCCGCTGGGCAGCCGGTAGTGCCCGCGCCGGGTGGGGGCGCCGCGGGAGGCGGCGGCTCCGGTGGCCTCCCCGGGCCGGAGCAGTGCCGCGATCCCCGGCGGCGGCGGGAGGCGCCGTGGCGGCCGGCAGGCGCCCGCCTGGGGGCGGTGTAGCGATGGGGAGGCGGCCGGGGCAGTTCCGCCGCGGCGGGGGCGCGTGGCGGTGGAAGGAGCGCGCGGCTGGAGCCGTGGTGAGGCCCGGCGCTGTGCGGGGCGAGGCGGGTCGGTGCAGGCGCCCCGCAGCAGGGGGCTGGCGGCCGGCGCGGCCTTTGCTGCCACGGGGGCCGGGAACGCGGGGCGCGGCCTGGCCCTGATGGCGAACGCGCGTTTCCTCTGCCGGGCGCGCTCGGTCCGTGCGTGGCGGCGTTTGGTGCGAGTGACCGCGCTCGGCGTGCGGCCCGCCGGGAAGTTATCGAGCGAGCCCTGCGGTGGCGGCCCACAGGAGCACGGGCACCCCACCTGCCGGGCTGTGTCACCACGGCACTCGGCACCCCTGGGATTCTGAGCCCCTCGTGGAGCCAGCCCCCTCCGTTACACAGCCTCTCTGTCAACGCAGGGCACGCACACCGCGTTGTTCGCCTTTTCCAGTTTAAACAGAGTAGTACTCAAAATAATCATCATGAAGTGGCGTCAAAAGCTGCACTGAAATACCGCTTAGCAAGGCTACTGTTCCTTTCTGTGGTGCCCAGCTCCCCCCCTCTAACTTCAAATCCCAACAGATGAAGAAGAAAACGGCCAAGCAGTGCCTAAAAGCTAGAGCACAGCTGCTGAGTGACTTGGCTGAGGCACCTGAAGAAAAGGTAACAAGTGAGTGGCCCCTCTGCTACCCTGTCTGGGTGCTGGCAACGTGAAACTTGGGTTCCTCTTCTAGGCCAGAGTATTCAGGGGCACCCCTAGTCAGTCAGCCTTCATGTGTTGTCACCAGATGAAAACATACTCATCCAAATAAACCAGTGTAATAATTTAACTTGTCAAAACAGACAATGATTGTCCCTTTGATGGCCTTAATGTCAATCATGATGACAGAAGAGTTGCCGCATGCGATGGCTATTTGCCCATGTAATTCATGTGAATTAACTTTATGAACTCCACTGCTTTTCCCTGGTGCCACATCTACATGACTGGGTTTGCTGTGTTCATCCTCCACTAAGAAGGGTAAATGCCCATGAAGTTAAGGCAGCCTTCAGCATAGAAATCCTGCAACATAAAAAACCCTCATAAATAATAGACATTCAGTCAAGTTAAAATTAATTGTTACCTAGTCTTTAATACATAAATCCCTAAGAGACTGTGCAGTGTTTTATAATACAGTAATAAAAAAAGTTTTTATCAGTATGGATGTTTTCTCATGTAATATAAAAAAGTTTGAAGTCAAGTTTATGTCCTTTTGATTTCTTCATGTTACTGCTTGATAGCCTTGCTAATGTAACAATGCTATTGTTCTTGTTAGTAGTTCTCAGACAATTGTTTTCAATCTAGGAGTTGTCTGCCACACACGTTCTTGTTTTCTGGTATAGGGCAGTACATGAAGAATGATGATGCATGTTGCATTTAAAAAGTACAAAGGTTCACTTTAAACTGTTACAGGTCTAATTTTTAGTTGAAGAACTGTATCTCCAGTAGCCTGTAATTCAAATTGAAATATTGCTAAAGTTACCACTGCAGGACCAAAATACAATGCAAGAATTAAAAATGTCCATTCCAGCACCTTCTATCTAGACAATGTTGGTGGCTTGCTTATTTTTCATTAATTTATGGGTTTTACTGACCATTTGCTTCCCCCCCCAACCCCCCCGCCATTTTTCATAGTGTTTTTTTCTCTACTTTTTTCCTATTGCTTCACCCATCTCATTGTACTGTCAGGTTAGATGGGAGCTTTTAAATGAATGGTTCCTGATTTGTCCTAACAGCTTTCAAATACAAAATCAGACTGACTGAGCTGTAACTTTTGAGGTTCTCCTTTTCCTCTCTTAGCAATGGGTGTGATGTTTCCCAGCGCTACCTCTACAATTTCTGAGAGTTATGTTACAAAACAAAGTGGATTAATTCTAAGTCTCAAAATAACCTGGTTTATAGTGCATTTTATTTACATGAAGAAAGTAATGTTATGCAAACATCCAAACGATCTGTACCCATATCTCTAGTTCAACCTGTACTAGCCATTTGTATCACTAAAATTTCCCAATGTTTTTTTTTTTGCTTGTAAAGAATCATCTCAGTGACACTCTATTCATTAAGATAACCTGATAAGCCTTCTTGACACAACATTCAGCTGAGTTTGGGAGTAATACCAAAGTGTAGATGTTCTCTTTCGGCTCTGGGTTTCTCATGGCAGTCTTGAAGAAGGCAGAGAATATCCAGCCAGAGTGAGTGTTGGTAGCCTCTCCCAGGGAGAGCTGTGAAGTAGCAAACAGACAAAAATGAATACTGAACTAATCATAGAAAAGCGTGAATTGTACATTTCCCTTCCTTAATAAAGAAAACTCCTCTTGTGTGAAGAAATGAAGGAATTAATAAAGTGGAGATGTGAAACCAAGGATTAGAAGGGATGCTTATGTGCAGCATTGAGTAGATAACTATTTTCCAGAAACAGTTGATTCAGATTATAAATGAAGGTCAAAAAGGACCACTAGATGATCTAGTGCAAGACTATCCATTTGGCAGACTGTGACCTACACCCAGCTTGCTGGAGAGTTCTGACTTGCTCCCCAAAGAGTTTTGAAAGCTGCTTAGTGAACTTGTTACACACCCAGATCTTCTACCACATTGTCCCACATCAGGACCAAATGATTGACCCAAGGAGGTGCAGAATTCAGATAGCTACAATGTGGCCTTTTCTGGTCTCTTCTATTAAAACAAGTCTTACGAAACCAACTGCTTATTCCTGTAGTGATATCAATCATTTGAAGAAATCTTCTCTGTATCAGACGACTCAGCATGCCTCCATTGCACAATGACTTGTTCTGTGCATGAAAGGGCTTTACTGTCATGCCTAGGGCAAACCAGATGTGTGCTGTTATGCAAGAGAAAAACATTTCTGCAGAGCCCTTTTGATAGGTATGCTAATGAAACAATATCAGTGACTGACTGTAAAGTTTTAAAGGAAAATAAATATGGGCTGTGCCTCTGACAGAGAACTGCCCTGTTAATCCTCCTCATCTCTTGACTGTTTCAAGAGGGAAAGGGACAATACAAGGAGTTAAAGAAAGTCAGAACAATAGTGGTAACTGTAAAGTGCAATGTTTGAAAACTGTAATGTGCTGAATTGTGAACTGATACTAACAACCTTTAAACCTTACATCTGTCACATAAAGATGTCAGCTTCTTCCTTTGTTATCTTTATATTTTCAGAGGAAATAGCTAGAACAGGATGTATGTCTGTATCTACTTGGTATTATCTGCTGCCCTACAAGCTCCACACAAGTCTTGTCTACTGTGTACAAGTTTCATATTTTTATGACCCCACAAAGATCAGCTGATTGGCGAAATCAGGGAGATCAGTGTCTGGTGAACACTGCAAGAGGGGGTGGTTGAATTCTAGCATTCTTATCCAAATATTTTCTTTTTTATTATTTTGAATATCTGGAAGAAGAGGCAAGTCTAAGAACTTGGTATCTATCAGTTACATAAACCATAGTGACTGGCATTCTACAGAATTCTGAGATGTGTGCCTAGAAGATTTGTATAGTGGCCATTCTATGATTCTATGATACTTTGCTATTTTTTCCTTTTATCCCAGAATGTAGAATCACAGAATTACGGAACCGTAAAATGGGTTGGATTGGAAGGATCTGCCTAGTCCACCTAAGGACCCACCTAAAGGCCACCTAGTCCAGCTCCCAGTATAAATTCAACGGCCTTGGCTAGATCAGTACTTGTCTGGGAAACCTCTTCAGGAAAACCTCTGTTAAAAAAGTTACCTGTATTAGCTGTTTAAATACATATATTATATATACCATGCCATTGTGTGGGTATGCATTGTGCGTCATGAATAAAAATAACATACATACATACTGTTTATAAAGACTTCATATGTGCAGATATTGCCTCTTTAGAGGTAACCCAGATTTTCACAAGGAAATCTGTAACGTGATTTGCAAAAAAATATTTTTGTGTGTGTGTTTTTTTTGATAAGCAGCAGTGCACATAGCATGTCAGGGCATGAAACACCACAATTTTTCTAGCTTTCTTTAATAATCCACAGAAATCCACAAAGTCTGGAACGGATTAGTGCTAAACTGAAAGAAAAGATTTTGACTTATTCCACTATTGGTGATATAGTTCCATGTATTACACATGCACAATCATTAACAGATAATTTTAGATTACTCCTTCTTTCAGGCCATGTAATCTCCCTAGAAAACCATAGACCAATGGGACATACTGTTGCTGGGAGAAATAACATCTGACCAATAGGTGCATAAAATGTTCACTATAGAAGAAAGTTTACTTCAGAACCTGCAGACAATCAGGTAAACGTTCTGCATGCAGTTAAAGTTATACTAAAAGCAATAAAAAGTTGGAAAGTTGGGCAACCTAGATATAATTCTTCCCAGTACCTATGGGAAAATTACCTTCCTCCAAGAACTTTTTTCTTCCTGGCACAGCCTTCTGTCCATCCATCAAGTGCATCTCCTATTCATGCAAGACCGTATGTGCGATCTGGCGCATTGACTGTAACTGTGCTGATTACAACAGCAACTTGAGTGCTCCCTTTGCAGATACACAGGTGGAGCAGCTACCAGAGCACATGTCCTACTGAAAGAGCACCTGGCCTCTCTCTGTTCTGTCTTTCAAGTTCTTAAGGCCAGCCTTATGCATGATCCACACTCTAAGGCTCGAGCACTGCCTGAGCCGCTGACTGCACAATGATTTGCCTGAGCAATGGGTAAGTCCTGCATTTGGCTTCAGGACAACTAGATGTCTGAAATCCTGCGTAGTCCTTTAATTATATATTTACTAAACTACCTTGGGCACAGGTCTGTGTTAAAGAACCAACAAAAATTTATCATTAACTTAAAACATTTACAAGCAAGACATCATGAAGTCTTTGCAAAAAGGGAAATATAATTAAAAGCATTTATTGTTAATTATTACTGTTATTGCAGTCATGGGATTACTTATGCATTTAGTTTTATGGTCTGTCTCTCCTGAATGCCTGCTAACTTTGTTGGAGAGAATGTTCTGCAGCTTTATTGCCATGATTTTTAAAGTGCTACAAGTTTTTTTCACTTCACATTCATATTTTGTTTCCTCTTCTTGAGCTCTTACAGGAAATCTGGCAATGATCATGATGCAGGATCAGCATAAATCCTTTATTTTTCCTTTTTCTTTTTCTTTGTTTTTGTTTTTTGTTTTTCCTGACAAGAAAGAAGTTCAGAGAAACTCAGCTTGCAGTTTAAAGGGTTGGATAGAACACGGGTGGTCAAAGGCAGGTGTGGGAGCTGCTCAGCTGTTCCACCATGAGACACTGACTCTGGGCTGTACTGCACATACTACCACCTCCTTAAATTCAGTTCTTAAGACTATTGTATGACTGATATGTAAATAATAACTAGTAAATAATACAAGGCATACACATGAGTAATATTTTGAACATGCCTTCCTGCCAAGAGGTAGCCTTTAAAAAATAAAAATAGAGGTCAGAAGCTACAGATGAGGACTTACCAAAGTAAAATGCCAACCTGGGACTCATGTCTCCTGTTGTTCTACAGAAGTCCTTACAAATAAGCAGCCATGTAAACCTTTATTGACTGGAGAGATGTTGAGGCACAGTGTAATGACTATTTCTTGTCAGGACCAGGACTCACTTTTCAAGCTCCACAAGTTGAGCCAGTGCTTTTGGATTGGGATGAGGAGACTCAGAGTGGGTATTGTTGTTATTGCCTGTAATTAGAGAACATGATATGAAGCCTGCTCAGTGTGAATTCTCAGACAAGCCAAGAGGTCCATTCAAACACGTGTGAACATATGAAATAATGGCAATTTCGCAGAAGCAAGCAATAGCAGCTGCTTGAATTTTGCTAGGCAGAATGTCTCCTGTCTTTGCTATTCGCAGTGATGTGGAGTAGCGTGTTGTTCAAGTGACTTCCAAAGGTGTCCTCAGACAAAATGTTGTTGTACCTTCTCTACTCTCACTTCTCTTTCTTTCAAACACTGAGTTATTTCCTCTGGGTTGCATACTGCACCGCTTATTCTGGAATGCTATTGCAGTTCTACTACTTTGATTTTGACTTGTTCCTCAACCAGGCAAAACCTAGGAGACCAAAACTGTAGGAAAAATAGGAAGACTGCCAGTGTCAAGGTAGGGCTGACATGTTTGTCAGATGTAATGGTTTCCAATCTTTGCTGGCCTGTTGTCAATGTAATACAGAAATAATCTGTATGAAAAAGTTTATTTTGCCTTCATGGTTATCTTAACAGCCGCATCTGTGGAAAATAAAATATAGGACTGTAATATCAGAAGATTGGGGACTTCTGTTATACATATTTCATCTGAAACACACAGGAAGAAATATATATTAGTTAATAATCATAATTTTCAGCAAAAATATGAACCCTTCAGAATAGTAAATACTTGGAAATCTGAAGCTAGTAATGGTCTCTGTTTCCCCCCACCTACACACACCAGTTAATAAAAATTTATGACGGCTACATTGTATACTCTAGTATTAAAGTTATTCCAGCCCATTCAATCAATAAGCACTCAGCACTTCCACAAGGTGTACTGTTATCCAGATGACTATAGGCATACTCATTACATCTGGAGTGTTGGTTGCAGATACCAAGTAGCTGTATGTCAATAACTGGTACTGTAGCTGTTGAACATTTGACAAAGTACTATCTGCCAAAGGCACAACTTGTAAGCCAGTATAGCTTTGTTAGCAGAAGTCAAATATGGCAGGGGCTGAATGCTGGTCACTGTTGCTGACTCTTTAAATAACGACACTGGCAACAACAGGACAGGTGTTACTGTAAGATAGCTGCTATAAGCCCTCCTCACATATCAAATGGTGTTTCTTGATACAAATCAGAAAAAGATCTGACTTTTCCAGGTTTCCATCAACATTCAAAATACAGAAGGAGGCAGTCAGTCTGTTCAGGATTTGATTGTTGTGGCCGTATGTATCAGCACAGCCCTCCCCCTGCTTTTATATAGGACACATTTAATAGAGTTCACTTCTTCCAGCAGTCCTCAGAAGGTCAGTACTGCTTCACAGTATTTATCTACAGAGACCACTTGAGGTACTTAACGTTTGGAGTTCATTATAGTCCTAGGAGGCCCCTTTTTTTGTGAAAATAGTTTTTATTTATGGTGGTAGTAGATGGCTATCAATCTCAGTTTCCTGTGTGCTGCAGCAGCAAAGTATGTTTTGTTAAGTGAAAACCGTCACTTAGACCTGCAAATTGTTTCAGCGGTTCACAAACAATTTGCTACTTCAGAGTGCTTGATGCTGAAACAGCAGCTGTTTTTGAATTTCCAGGATGGACAGAACAGTAAAAAGTGGTTGATTATCCAGTTATACCTTCATTACTGGTGCTGGTGGCACATTCACATACTCTTAGCCTAAGAATGGCATGCACGATTTTTTTTCACAGTTCAGCATTCCAGGACTATGCTATCTGAAAAGAAGTATCATCAACAATCAATCTTCAATGCCATGTATTTGAAGACATAAGTATTTTAGTTTGTAAGACTCCATTCCATGCAGAACAATCTCCATCTTATGCTCAGATATCCAAATTTGTCCCTAAGCTCTCTTAACATCTCTTGCAAGACCATGATGTTTGCAGCCACTGCTGTACTCTTAGGAAACTAAAGCAACATAGGGCCACAACAAGAAATTTAGCAAAAAAATATGCCATCCATTTTTTAATCACAATTCAACAGTTCTTGAAAGAGAACTTTTTCATACAAATCCCTCTTATTCATTAACTGGACCCTATTTTCACTTCAGTTTTCATGTAGTTTACAACAGATAAATAAAGAACAGACTTGAACTTCCTGTAGGGTTCACTGTATATTGTCACAGAATCCCATGTCCTGTGCTGTCATAAATTCCATTCCATGGCTAGGGTTCAGTGCAGTGAACTATGCTTGGATGACCTGTTATAAAACATTAACAAGGTCTTGCTTGTACAGATATTTCTGGTGAGGAGCCTTTAATGTTACCAGGAATGAACTGCTGTGGATTTAGCTGATTAATCATTTTCTTCCATATCTCCTAAGGAGAGTTATTGGGTATAAAGACTCTAATTGGAATTGCAGGTATTGCTGATGATACTTCTGAAGTTATGATTGCAGTTACACTCTCTTGAAGGCCTGATCTGTTATCATAAACAAAACTGTCTGAATATAGAAAAATCAATGGGTTTGTTTAATTTTCTTTGTATTCATTGGCCTAGATCCCTAATTGCTTTTGTTATGCATTGACTCAGTGCACTGTATTGGAAAACCTAAAGCTGCCTGCCGAATTCCTGGCGCAACAGCATCATTCCTGTAGAAAAAGGATCACTGATCATTGTGTAGGATATGAGATCCATAGATACTCTGCTTTGGGCATTGCATGATTACATTTGCTTCTTCATGATTTTCTATCCCAAACACCAGGACCCTAAGCAGAGTCAACACCAAACTGAAGGAATTTTCAGTTACTTCTGCAGTGGACTGCCAGGTATTACTAAATATGCTGAAAAATACAGAAGTACAGAAGATGTTGTACTATGATCTTCTTAACAGCCTCTTGGGTATCCTGAGGTAATCTGTCCGTTCTTCAAGTGATAAGGGAACCATTGGGTTTAGGCCCACTGAGGTGATGTGGAAAGCTTGCAGGCTGATAGAATTATTGCAGGATATTGCAGCCAATAAGGAACTCAGAATACATGTAGGCATTCAGCAACTATGGTCAGTTTGCATTTGTAATCTGTGCAATGATTATAATTTAGGTCATGTCTGATAAAGATTTTTCTTGCTAATTACAGTCTGCTACAGATAGGTTCAAGTAGAGAAAGATACTTTATTATTATAATAGAAATTCCAAAAAGAAGACCGCAACATTTATCTACTGGATCAGAGCTCTTTTAAGTCTAATTTTGTTTTCAAGTAGACAATTGCATGTATCAGTTATTCCTTCATTCACTGAAACAAGCTCCACGCCTGTATCAGAGGATGTCAGGTTTTGTTGCTTCCTTTGAATCCTGATGAGTATGCATTTAGTTATCTTATGCTGCTCAGGATGTCACATGAGAGGAGCATGAGACCAGTATTGCACCATCCTTCTTTCTGGAGTTACTTTAATGAACTTGTGGTTCTAATTATTTTGCTAAATTTACTGTAATGTATCTTCTTAGCCTTCACTTAAATTACCATTTATTTTCAGGATTTAATCAAGAGTTTAAGGCCTCATGAACAAATGCAAATCTGTTTATGTAAGCCTTAAGTAAACCTCAACAGCCAGTTTTTGTTGCAATTTATTTCATTATAAAGTATGAGTAACTCCACTGAGTTGACACAGTTACACTGCTATAAAATGAGAAGACATAGGAAGAATCAATTGAGACTTACATTCTCCAATGGACTTTGAATTCCCTGTTTGTAACATCTAGCCACAAGAGCAAAAAAGACACTGAAGTCCTAAGGTCTCATGATAGAATTTATGCTGGATCCATGCTCTGCCTCTGTCCTCTCATTATTTGCATGTTGCAAATCACTACAGCAGACTTTACCAGAATATAATTACTGACAGCCTCATAATTTCATGTCCATTTGAGATTTTTTTAAAAGAAATGTTTACATTACCAATCTAGATAACAGAAATAACAAACAACAGTTAATTTCCAAAGACACTGGTATTTTTGTGCTGTGATTCTTTGAAAAGTTTGAAACATGTCAAAATAGGGGATAGTTTATGTTCAGTAAGAAGGGAAGGAGGCCGGTATTTCCACCAGGACCATTATTCCCTCCAAGTATGAAAGAAAATTAGTGGAAACAGGATGATAATTATAAAAATTACTGTTTGAAACTGAAGGCTTGTCCAAACTAGAGTTCATAACCACCTCCTGCAGTGAGATTGGAACATACTCAACAACTAAGCAAATACTTTCAGTGGAAAGCAAAATTAAGTTTTAAGACAATTATTTCTTTAAAAGCTATGGACAAAGGGCTACAGGGGCCTATGAATTCAAGGGGGATTAATATAATAAATGGAATGGTGAGATTTTAGTCTGTAAATTTAACAATTATTAACATCTTTATGCTACCATTTGTAAAAAAAATGGAAATGCTTTTTTACCAGTCAGAAAGGGTAATGGTTCAGACTGAAGGTTAAACATGTTTAAGATTTATACCTTTCTGAAACAACTGAATTAGATCTATCTAAACCCACAGCCAACACTGTAATATTCCCTACTACTTGCTTTAAGGCAAAGGAATATCTTTCCTCAATAAACCTTGAGGCAGAACAATGATCTCAGGTAAGGTGAGTGTTATGAAAAAAGATGCTTGTGGCTTATCCCTATGAGGGTAGTTAAGCTTGCCTTAATATTATAAAGGTTATAATATATATTTATAATAATATTATAATATCTGTATATATGTAATATAATAAAAAATAATACAATAAATACTATTTATTTGGCACAGTGATAATTGCTAACTGTTGCTTCTCATTTCTCTGTGAGGGAACTGAGGGTCTACAGGTGTTTCTGCATACTATATGGGAGGAAATGCTAACTTCTCAGCAGTGGCCACGGTACATTTCCACCCTCAATGTGCTTTCCATAGTAAGGTAGCTGTTTTATAAGTTAGCTGCTTCAGCTCCATTTACTTTCTCTGGACACTTTATTCTTCAGCACGTGTGAGCTGCTAGTCTCAGCAGCGCTCGGTGCCATTACACATAGCTTACAGGCTCAGCACTGTAATCAAGCCCTGTGCACATCCCTCTCCACAAAGCTGGAAAAAAAAGGGAATGCAATATTGCTCTTTATTTGGTAGTATCTCCACCTGTGTTGCAATAACTGGCAAGAGACCAACTGTCAATCACTACTGAGCTGCATTTTATTTCTCTCCCTTTTAACAGATCTGTACCCTTTCCATTTCATTTTGGCTGCTTCAGTGCTCACTTAGGAATTGACACATGATGCATACCAAATAGTTAACTTCCAGCCAACCTTGCAGGGCTTTATTACCCCTGAAAATCAACACCCTATACTGAAGCAGGAGGCCCAGCAAATAATCTATCATTTGGAAGAGTAAAGGACATCATCACAATTATGGGGCCTTGGTCCCAACCCAGCACAGAACACAAGGATGTATTTCCCTAACAATATAAGGAATGCAAGCACATTCCACTTTTTTTTTAAAAAAAAAAATTAGTCCCAGTCTGACGTCTGTCTGTTTTCTGCATTGTGTCCTCCAAGACTATTTAATAAAGCTTCTTTCCGTTGCCTTGAGCACAGAACTTCCACAGGATAAATCCCAAGGTCAGCAGTTCCATTTCTCACACCAGAAGCACAAGGCTCATCAGTGCAGGAGACAGTCTCAGGCCATAGAACTAAGCAATATAAATCACACCACCTTAAACTCTGAGTGCACACCCAAGCTTTTAAACATTTATTTCTCAATAAACACACATGCCACGTACATTGAAGGAAACCAACCTCAAGCAAACTGCTGTCAAAATGAAACACACTGTGCTTAAACCGTTCTCTCACTGAGGAAAGAGAGTGAGGAAACAGTTTAACCTGGATGTCTGCAGCTACATCAGTGATGATAGCGTTAAGAAAACAACAGAGTAATAGAGTTAAGTGGCTATTGCCAGTTGGTAGAGCTTCATGGCTTTCATGTAGCTACCTCAGTCTAAATGGCTGAAGATCTGGGCTCTAACCTCCAGCAGAAATTGATAAACTGACAGGTTCTACAGAAACCAGTTTTAAAGCTGAGTGACATAATCGAGAGCAGCTGGGCAAAAGGAGCTTTGTACTGCACATGCCCTCAGACAGGGTACACCATTCTCTAAGGCAGAGCTCAGATAAAGCATAAGACAGAGAAACCTGCTTGCTCAGCATTTCTGTAAATAGAGAAGGACCTTCCCCCTCTCCCTGTGGTTACTGCTGTGTTCAGAAAATAATGACTCTTTGGCCCACCCCTGTTCCTCTGACTGTACCACTACCTCCGGCTGACTGGGGTGACTGAGAAACTTTGTAACCTGATATTCAAAGTCATTGTATTACAAATACCTTCTATTTTGCATGATAAATGGTTTCCCCTCCGTATTAGTTAATGGAGAAATATTTTGGCTACTTTTGCCGAAGGGGTTTGCTTTGCTTGCAAGGTCATTCAGAATGGGCTCCCTGAACTTTGAACTGTATCTGCAAAGTGAGATAAACAAGAGCCGTATAAATACCACAGCCCTTTTCCCCACAGTGTTTTCTTCTGCAGCAGTTAGGCAGAGCTTCCAAGGAGAGAGAGGAAGAAAGGGTAAGTGTGCTTGTTTTGCTATGTGAGAGCTTCATGACTTAAAACTTGGCAGAGTGTGTGCTTGTTTCTTTGCCTGAAAAGGCTGACTGCAGAATCTTCTGCTGGAAACCAACTAGAAAGTCGAAATGCAGAGTGGCATGCAAAACATAGCTGTCACCTAGGTCAGAGGGCAGGACCGTTGCTGCTGGTGCTGTATGCCAGTGCTGCAGAAGGCTATAAAGGCACAAAAGGATCTCAAGATGTCATAGGACTTTCGTGGGCTTGTAATGGATATAAAGGCACACAGCTTTCCAGATGTGTGGGAAGAGTAAAAAAAACATGTCCCTGTTGCTATCTGTTGGTCCACAGTTTAATCTTCAATGTACTATAGCTAAAATGCTTTCGGTAGAACTGCAGGAAAGAAACGTTAAGGACAGACGGATTTCACAAGTGATGTTGGCTTTGCAGCAGCTGGCTCTTGTTTTACAGTAAAATGTTCTCATTTTTTTAGAATATCACAAGATTGATGAAACACATGTTATCAGAACTTAAGTGTTCCCAGAACATGATGTTCACTGTCAGACTCTGATGTGAGTGGTAAAATTACACAATTCCACAGCCTAGGACATGTTGGGGAGCATTTTATAATTCTATGTATTTCTCAATAATGGGTGTTTTCTGAAAATACTATGTCAAAATTATTATGTTAATAGAATAAAAGGAAAGGATAATTACATAATTTCTTCTATGTATTTTCATGAACATTAAATAGACCAAGTGTGGGAAGGAGATTTTGTAAGATCTGAGGAATCCTGAATCTCAGTTTTCATTCTAGTGCCTGTGTTCTTAAGAGATTTTTCTCAATGAGTTCCAAATACTACAGACTGACTTGTGAAAATGCTTAAGTCTTCTCTGATTCCTGCCAGGTTCTTTTAATACTTGCTCTGTACTAATACACTATTGGTGCAAGTACTTTTTAAGTCAGTGGAGTTACTTGGGAATCTGGAGTGAACTTGTCTGGTGTAAACAGAACTTTACTGGTGTAAACTGGTCCAGCACAACTGATTTCAAAACAGAAGAAACAAGGCCGCCTATAAAATCACCAAAGTGTTAAGAACATTCAAGAAGAAGTTACAAAGAGGAAGGAAAAACATAGATTAGTAGCATTAAAAGAAAATCCAGTTATTCTGAACACTTCATCTGTTTACATACCACAACAAAATACTGCCTGTTTAATATAGGGGAACTTAGATGCGAAATGAAAGAAATATAATCAAGCAGTAAAGAAAGTAGCTCAAATATATTCTTACAGTTGTGTGTTTGGTTGTTTTTTTCTTTTAACTGAATGGAGCCAATAGCCTGCTGTGTTTTATTATGCGAATTTCAGAGTCTGAACTTTGTGTAGGCACTGATTTAATTTTGTTTATTTTCTCTCTTTTCAGTTAAAACCCAGCCATGTGGGCCGGGCTGGGACTAGTTCTGGCTCTCTGTCTCCTCCCAGGAGGAGAGACAGAGAGCCAGAACTGCAAGGAGGCCCCAGAATGGTATATTGGGGAGGAGAACCCAATGCTGAACTCTAGGGGCTCAGTGACAGTGGTGGCTCTCCTCCAGGCTAGCTGATACTTGTGCCTGCTGCAGGCTTCCAGGTAAGCGTAAATCTCTTTCCCATTTTCTGTTAAAACATTGCTGGTCAGTTTTTTAATTGGGGGATAACACATGTGCCCAACTACAGATGCAGTCGTTGAACTATAGCTTCTTCAAATGCTGCCATCCCCGCTGGCATGTGTGACCCAGAGACCAAGGCTAACTCTCAGCAGGAGCTTTCTGTGCCAGTGGCTCAGATTCTTTCTTTCAACTTGGCCCTGATTGGCAGATCATCTTCTCCAGATTGTATTTGCATCATAAAAGTATGATCAAGTTGACATTGATAAAACCCAAAACACATGAAAACCCAACAGAAACGGTTCCTCAAGACTGTGCTTCAGTTAGCAACAGATGATTGATGTAGCAAAGATGCTGAAGCCAAGAAACATCATAATTCTTTGACATGGCGAGAACACCTGAAACGGAGAGATCTGTGATCACTCATTTCTTATGTAAGATCTGTAGCGGAAAAGGAAGATCAAAACATGTACTTTTAATGTGTTTTCCCAGCCCCCATTCAGAGTTCCTAGCTGGAAAAAAAAAAAAAAAAAGGGAAAAAAAAAATCCAGAAGAAAAGGTAAAGACTGCCCTTTCAAAAAAAAAAAAAAGATGAAGCATTCAAAGGGCTCATCAGTGTTGTATTTTCATACAAGACCTGGGGCATTGGTGCTCTGGTTTCTAGAACCTACCTCTGTGCAAATAATTAGGTATTATGACAGTAACAGCAGCAAGAATATAATTTTCAGCTGACCCAAACAGGAACTGCATACAGCCCTTACCTTGGATTAATTTAGTGATTGTGAAATCGTTTTGGTTTAAAAATTTGTAGTACTGGCTTCAGAGCTTGATTTTAGTGACTTTAATAGTAGTTTTCCCCTCTAGGCTGTGTAACTTCACATCATATAGTCTTTGGAAGTTTTTTAAGAACTAGATTTGAAGAAGTGTTAGTAAATGTCTGGCTCTATCAAAGTTGAAAGTGTGCTTTGTGGTTGGATTTTGAGGTAGTTGGGTTTGATTCTGTACATTTTAGAAAGGTTTTAAGGAATCTTTCAAGCTCCAGGCTATTTCCTGAAACTGGAAAAATAAAAAGTTTTCTGGGGCAATTCAATGAGAAGGATACAAATGAAAGGGAAAAAAACCCAACCACATTGTACATCAAGAAAGCAACTTGATGTACTGTAGGACAAAGAAAGACTTTTGTGGTGGGATACAGAAGGGAAAGACTAGTAACTGCTGGATGGGTCATGCACACATTTTATAGCCATCCTTTTTGACCCAGTTGGTATAATATCCTTTTTCTGGCTGTTAAAGAGATGAGCAGGAGAGCTATCTGCCTTTTACTTTAGGTTTGCTTTCTTGATTATTCATCTTCCTACTGTATTTACAGTATGCATTCTTTAACCAACTATGTGACCAAAACCTCCGCATTTAAATAGAGACATCAGATAACTAACTGTGTTAGACCATGAAGAGTGTAAAAGAACTGAAATAAAAATAGCACCAAATTCAGTCTAAAAACAGATGTCTGCTTTATTTGGTACTGCATTGTACTTACAAGGACAGGACCCATGGCATATTAGCTATTAGAGTCTGGTTTGGTGACAGTATAGTTGATAGTCATGGCAAATGGCAAGAATGTTTCAATGGTGTTAGACTGATACCATTAAAACTGGGAGACAATAACATGCACTGAAATAAAAGCAAGATGGAGCATATTAACTTTTGTTGAACATGGCAAATCTTACCATTCTCTAACGATTTATGGTCTTACTCCTTTACATTCTCCGCTAGGCTGGAGGACCTGCGAGTCAAGTTAGAGAATGAAGGACTCGTTAATATCTCGTATGTGGTTGTCAACCATCAGGGAGCTCATTCCCAGAAGAAAGTCCACCTACTAAGAGAAAGTGTTTCAGAGCATATCACTGTCTACCAGCAAGATGAGGGGCAAGCTGATGTTTGGACTAACTTAAATGGAAGCAAAGATGACTTTCTCATCTATGACAGGTCTGTACTTAAAGAGGAACACAAGGAAATATTTGCATTTATTTAGAGTAATGCTTTGTAAAATCTATATATCATTTCATTGAGTTGCAGATAAGCTGATTACTTCCTAACAAAGACTTCAAAATAAATTTCTGATTTGCACTAAGTAGAGCACTTGCATTTACTGGAAAAAGGAATCTACTACAAAGGAGAAGTCTGCTTTTGCTTAAGTTAAAGTTTGGGATAAATAAATTTTTCTTTATATTTATTGTAGATTTCGATTAACATAATTGAATGTAGAATTTAATGGCATGATTCTGGTCTTACACTGTTTTTAGTTTCAGACAACTTTGTTACATCCATGCATATGAAAGTAGAATCAAATGAGAAAAGCTGAGTTCTCATGAAAACATTTTGGCTGGAGTTGTTGAAAATGTCATGTAGCCTTTTGGAAAAAAATTAAGTCTTCAGGTGAAACTTTAAACTTTCGAAGAAAACAGCTTTCTAATCATAAGATTCTGGGACATGTATCTTGTGGCAGAACCAGTAATAACTCTTTAATTGAAATCCTGATTTTTCAGTTTTGATGTGATGGAAATTATTTGACAAGTCCTGCACCTCTAACATGACTGTCCTAATTACTATTCTGTTATGAACAGTCTCAGTTCATACTGAAGCATAATTAAGTTTATTAAAGAACTGGAAAGTTAGTAAACTTTTCTGGTAATACGATGAAATTTAATGAATTAGCTAAATTAATCTTGTGGGATGAAACTTGCACTGGAATGTTCTTTAGAAAGCGATCGCCCGTTACAGCAGCAAATACACCTAAGTGTGGGAGGTTGCTGTCATGTGACAGACGGAAGGCAGCTGTATGTAGTCCTTGGAGGGGCCCCAAAGCTGTTGTCTGGCCCACAGCATTTGGAAGGTTGAATGTGCTGTCGGCACAGGGGGTACACCTGCGCTATGGATTGGTTTAGCACTAGTTTGGCCATGATCTGTTACAGTTCTAGGAATGTATGTCCTTATTGTGCCTCTGTTGGCAATTAGTCTTTGCCTGTTGCCGGTCCTAGATGTGCACTGCAGATGTGTAAGAAGCTCAGGCTGGAGGACCGTGTGTTGACATCACAGGTGGGGCACTTAACAAGGTGCCCTTGTGTGCAAGTTTTGCATTTACTACAGCTCCCTTTGAATGTACCAGTTGTGTAGCCAAGTGCATACCGTAACACTCAAGCACAGATGTGGGACAAACAGGCACCATAAAAAACCCCTCAGGCACACTACATCAGTAATGCAGGTGCACTGCAATGCACATCCCAATCAAAATATTACATTGCATAAAAACATTCTTTATACGGATGCAATAACCATGTGGTGATCTGTATCACTCTGCTAACAGCACTCCTCATTAGCCAGGTAGGTCTGTAATGAGTGTACCTTTGCTAGTCTGCATGCCACTAAACTAGAGGCCTCCACTAGCAGAGTGAGGTCAGCAGGAATCATGCTTCACACTACTGACTGATGCAGCTGAGTGGGAAACATCTGTAAGGCAGATACTGGTTTTGCCTGTAAACTCCTTGGACAGAAACAAGTCTCTGTGGGACTTGACGTGTGTGGACTGACGTGAATAAAATAAGGTATGATATGAAGAGATACTTAATTTTAGATGTATGTTTATGTATATGTAACCATAGAGTTTTTTCTCTCCTTAGATGTGGCCGTCTAGTGTATCATCTGGGTCTGCCCTATTCCTTCCTGTCTTTCCAATATGTAGAAGAATCTATTAAGATCGCATACTGTGAAAACAAGTGTGGAAACTGCTCTTACATGGTATTTTCTTGTTTCATTCTATATATACCAGGAAAGGAAACTGGGTTTGACTCATACTTAAAAAAAAATATTTCAGTGTGATTAATCCAAAAATACATGATTTAGAATTTACACATTTCATGTGTCTTGACAGAGAACTCTTAAACATTTTTCAAAGTGAATTAGATCTAATTTACAATAAACTGATTATATGAATTCCTACCCTTGATAGAAAGGCAAAGCATTTTCAGAAATCTAAATGCAATCTTGGATGCAATTTCTGGAATTACAGCTAGTGAGCAATTAGCTACTCTATTTTTGGGAAGGGTAGGTACTTAAACAAATAGCTGTTTTTTATTTAAACCTGAGAATCAAGTCCAAGCTGGTTTGAGTTACTGTTCCTTTTAGTTTACATTGAAACACAATATACAACAGTTACTTTGAAAAAGTAGTAATACAAGGTGACAGATTATTATTACCATTATAAAAGAAGGGTAGCTTTGTTTTACATATAAATAAACAGCAAAACTACTTTAAGAATTATCAAGAAATGTATGTACATAGACATGAAAGTTCAATGAGAATAATAACTTTTGATCCCATCATACAATTTTTCATGTCAATGTAGGCCTCAGGCAGGTCAGATGTGGCATCCTAGAAAAAGAACACATTTTATCGGCAATTACTTGAATTATAAGTTTACATTAAGAATATTAACTGCCTTGTTACCAGTGGTGTAAAACAAGGTTCTTTTAGACACATTCATATCTTTCTTCGGCAAAGTAACTTAAAATCGGGTTTCTGGTTCTGCAAAAATGTTAGGATATTATTTTGGAACGAGTTTAAATAAATGTCTTGTATTTAATACTACCTTCTGTTTTGCAGGAAGCTGATATTGATGGTATATGTGAAAACATCACTAAAAAAGCCGATGAAAAGCTAGCAGAGATAGAACCCAAACCAACTAGTCAACGTTCACAACACCACAGCCTGCATAGACACAGACACCACCACCACCACCACCATCATTCCAAAAATGCAAACCATCAGGCTCCTCCTGAAACTCAAAGACATCATCCTCACAGTGGTCGGCGTCATAGAGTTTTTGGCCATAACAGACATGATCAGACAGGTAGTCATGAACAGGTAGAAAGTGTGGAAACTACACCAGATAAAAAGCTATGAAAAAAAGGGAAAACCAGCTGTAAAAACTCATTAACTTGAAACTGGCAGACAGCATCAGACTCAACTTCTAGTAGCTGATGCTGTCATTGTCGACACCTTTTGTTTGAAGAGCTAGGAAATTCTGTCACTTGACAGTGTCGTGGAGCACTTCCAAATTCTTGCAGATGACATGGCCAGCTGTCAGCAGAGGACATCACTGAATCTTGACAGTGACGTCTGCTCACTGCTGCCTGACAGTCACCAGCAGCAGAAGCAAGTGAAACTAGTGACACCTGACAATGACAAGAAAAGGCAAGAAACTGAGCCTGAAAAACAAACTAAGCACCTTAAAAATGGAAGGGGGTCCTGCTGCCTAAATTCACGTAGCTGCAAGAGTGGAAAAATTAACAGACCAAATGTTTTTATTGCCCCCAATTAAAAATTACAGTGACAGGCGTGTAGAGTTAAAATATTGCGAAGAAGTAGACTTTCAGAGCAGTGCTCTTAGATTTACACAATACCTGTCAAATTCCATCACTGAAAAGCTTCATAACTTAAAGGAATTTAATTGACCCATAGTTTGTTTTTCAGTTGCACTGGGAAGGTGTCTGCATTCTTGATTAATTTGTCTTTCTTGTTTCTCTTCTAACATTCTGCTTGCATTTGTGAGGACAGGAGCATAAACTATGACCTAGGGGCTCCTGTCTGATGTGTTGCAATCAAGAATAGAAGATAAACAAAACAGATATTTTAATCATTTTTTAATTAAGATGATGGGATATATTCAAAAGTTGATTTGGTTGGTTTTTTATTTTCCTGACCTGGGGATACAAATCATGTACAAAAAAGCTTATTCCTAAGCAACGTGCCAAAATAACTTTCTATCTTAAATGTTAGATACAAGCAGTAATTGCATTATTTTTAAACAAGCTTGTAAGTTTAACTTTGTGGCTTAGATACAGCATCAGTGTCCATTAACACACACTACTACAGCTTGTAAAATCCCACCAAATCAGTAAGATCATGCCTAAAGTGAGAAGCAGTGTTAACAACCCTTCATGCAGAATCAGTATCAAAAAAGAGGGAGGGGTAGAACAAGTTTAATGTTTATCTTTGTTAATAACAGTGCTGAATTTGATAAATCTATAGTGATTAGTAAGGTAATATACCACTTGTATAACTTCTCTGTCTGTAGCTTAGCTTTCCTAACCTTTGATTAACTGAGTTGAAATAAAAATATAGTTGTTAGAAGGATTCCTGGATGAAGAGAGCATTCAAGAAAGGAAAACTGCTTTGAAAGCGTACACCATAATTAATGATGGTTTAATAGGGAAATTATTATTCCTACCAAACCTGAATCTTTTTATTGTGAATGCTGATTAGCAAGAAAGTAGTCTTGAACATACAAAGAATGCATGTCTTTGGAATATTTGAGAAGAGTGTTTTCAATAAAAAAAACACCTGTATTTCTTCCTATCTTGGCTTTACTTTCAGGTGCACAGTTTGAAATATACTATTTCTCATTGTATGTACTACTGAAACTATGTCATTTACTCAATACTGCCTCTGTTTGAAAGGCAAGTCTTGGCTTTTGTTGAGACGTTGTTCTAAGTCTCTTATGGTGTTTCGAAGAATTTCAATTTCCTTGTTTTTCTCCTCCTGGAGATGCTGCAGCTTCTGTAAAAATGAAAGGACAGGCTTCAGTGTTAAACATCACATAGCATTATGTAACAATACAATATGCTGTGACTAATGAGAAATGTTCTAATAAGAATGCTTTTCTAAGTATGTTGTATCACAAAATTACAAAGATTACTTCCCCAGAACCCTATTTTTGTGACATCCCAAAGTCCCATGCCTACAAAAACAATAATGCACACACATAATTGATATCACAGGCATTTATGTCAGTTCTATCTTAAGTTCCCAGGTTAACAAATCTATTCTAAAACCACTTAACACGTGGGCTTTTGTTGTTGAACCCCAGCTGTATCAATATCAGTGCAAAGATGTGGAATTACTTGCCTAGAGGTGGGAAGGATGTGTTGGGAGAGTGAGTTAAGATGGACCCCTAAGGCATGAAACTCCACACACACGGAGTTTTGTTGCAGTTACACACAGTAAAACCCCATGGAACAGCCTGTAACAGTATTTAGTATCTGCAGGCTACAGGCTATTTAGCACATACCCTTCGATAGATACTCTGTGGCAAGACAGAAGCCTCTGAAAATGATTTTGTTGTTTTATTCTGAACTCTTGCTAATTTAGCATTGAACTGCAAGAATCAGGACAAGAGGAAACATTAAGAACCAAAAAGGAAAAAAGGGATGTTAAATAATACAATTATAATTTCCACTTTTTTAAAATTAGATTTTGTACCTGGAAGTAGTAATAGCAAGCTTATCTACTATTTAAAACTAGGACAATGAAGCTACTTTATTTAAGAAAGAATGCAATTACAAGTTATGTTTCTTAAAAAAACGCCTGAAAATATCACAAACAGTAAATAGTACAAATATGGTGAACCAAATACATGTAGATGAACAAGATGATTACCAAAAAGAATCTAAGGCTCCACAGCCACATGTCTGCAGGGGAATATGCAGAGGGTACTAAAAACCTCTGAAACCATCAGCCTTCCCTCATGTTCCAAGGATAATTCAGCCCAAACACTTTCACTTAGTATGTGAAAGGTCTGAAGTATTTCCTTAATTGTTTCTATAATCAGAGCAGCTTAAAACCTGAGCCATGAAATACATGTTGAATTCCGTGACTGAAACCTCCACAGATTCGTAAGTCTTCAAGCTCTTGGAAGTTTATTAAAAAAAAATAAATATCTTCCCACCATTCAGAAATCAAGAATGAAAATAAGCAGAGAACCTTGTTTGGTTTTTTTTTTATAGCTTAACAACTAGCAACATTTTCAAAATACTTTTAACTTCAAACAAGAACACAGCAAACTTCAGTCTCCCTATACAGTAGGTAGAACTCAATTCCTGAGCAGAAGCAACTCAGTTACCATTATGGAAGGGAGAACATGCCACTGATCTTTGTAAAGACAATAGATTCCATAATATTACTTTGTTAAGAACTGATTAACATTTTTCACTACACAGTCTCTTCTAAGTTTACCCAATGCCCAATTGATCTTTAGCTCAGCTTTGTAATGCATACCTCTATCTGCAGTTTAATTATTTCATTCTGCTTCTCTTCATTCTGAATTTTCAGCTGTCTAGTCAGCTCTAGTATTTCCAGTTCTTTTTTCTCTCTCTGTTCTCTATACTCCATTTCCTTTACTTCAACTGGTAACAGAGCAACACCAAATACAATGACTATAGAAGATACTTAGATGGAAAAATAGCATGATTTCCCAAATATTAAAACCTTCTTGAACAGCAGGTCATCATTTCATGGGAAAAAGAATTTCATTCAAGCAAAAAAATACACTTTAAATCTATGTGAAAACCACCCTGTTGCATATGAGTAAGATGGAGTGTCTTTAAAGAAGCACCCCATTTTATACAGTTGTCTGGCTTTTTTCAGCTTTATGGATGACAAAAAAAACCTCTTCAAGGCTATTCCAGTACTGGAAAAAATTAATATTGAAATAGTTTTTTCTTGTTGCAGTATTATTTATTTGTGAAAATAATGTCCTACTCTCCTGAGCATAGCTGGAACACTCTGAACAGCAGTCTAGCTTATAGTTCAAAGCAATTTTCCAAATTGTGTGACCCAAAATTTCATTCCTTCAGATTTTTAGGTTCAAGTTCCCAGTATCTGTTCTGCCTGCTTAGGAATTCCTGCTCATTCTGCGTTGCTGTACTATTGCCTCATTGCCACTGTCTACTCTCTTGAGCCAAGACAAAACGCAGTTAAATACTGCCCACTTCTAGCTTTCATATGTTTCCACTAAGAAGTGGAACTTGTATTTTTCCTAGTTGAAGTACAGCTGCTACAGATTACAAGATATTTTAGCCAATGCTATAGCATTCAGTCTTCAGACAACTTACATTTTTTTCTTATATTGCAATTCAACTGTGTTATTTCCAATTTGTGGTCTTCCTCTTTGTTTTTAATTTCTATCGTAAGTTTCTCGATCTGATCTTTATATTCCTGCAAATGTAAAAAGGCTTCATAAAAATCTTGAGGTTTCTGTGCTTTTAGCCTTCTGCAAAGCACAACATCCATGTAAAAATGTACAGTACTCTGTAATTCAGTACTTGCTTTAGCCTCAATCTAGTAAATTCAGAATGCCCATTTACATTTTATACAATCTAGCTGAAGTCCACAGATGAAAAATGCAGCAGATTTCATTGTATTACAGCTATCAGTTAATGTAAAATTAGAAATTGTACTTATTAGGAGAACAGGCAAATAGAGAGATAATATTCCTTCCCCTAACCCAGGATCTGATTCAGTGCTGCAATTTGTTAAGTGACTACAGTTTTACTTTTGTGGATTTTCAGCTGTAAGATTGTATAACAGAAATCATACTTAAAGTATGAGTTTTGTTAGTATTGCTTATACCAAGGGCTCCGCAACTTCATACTGGCAGCAGCAGAAGCATTGGTGATACAAGAAGTTGTGATGCTGGTGGCAGTGATACTCAAGTGAAGAGTCTGAGCATGCCTATTTAAGTTTGCTCCAATAACTGATCCAGAATTATCAAGGAATTGGCTGTAGCTGCCACTGTAGAGGTGCTTACTCCAAGGCTGTTGTCAGAGCTTTCTAACAAAGAGGTAGCCACTCACCAGAGCAATGCTCAGAGGCACTCTCAAAGGCAGTTACTGATCAGTGGTAATAGCATATATGGACATAGTCAAGTAAGTGCCTTCAGAACCACACTAGGAAGTTCCACCATGCCCATACAAGTATATAAGGTATAGAATCATAGCTTTCTCACGTCTTTCAGAAGCCATTACTTACTTTATTCTCAAAGATAACAGCTCTATTGGTATAAAAATTCAATTTTAACTCATTAGTTAATACAAACGCAGGCAAAGAAAATCAGCAGTGAGATTCCTAATCCTATACAGGTAACAGATCTGCAATCTTAGCACAGAGAACTAACAAAACTTGTGACCAGCTCTGCTGGTGTTACCTCCTTTCCAAAAATGAGTGGCATAGATAAGAAGTAGAGAGATGGTAAATGGAACTTATTGTGAGACACAGATAAAAAGTAGAGACCTATTATCTTTCTAGCACATAGCAAAGAAAACTATAGACAAAATTCAGACAGCTCTTGATTCTCTGGCACTACAGTAGGCATTGTTAATATCAAAACCTTATTTCCACAGAAAAATGTACATTAATGCAAGGGATTAGATTCTAGATTGTAAAGCTGAATGTGAAGATAAATACAGCTAAAAATAAAAAGTTTATCTTACACTGAGCCAGAGTTCTCAGCACTTAGTAGTTTTGACCTCTTAGTCCCTCTAACACATTCTGATATTGATATTGTCATGAGAACAACTCTTCCTACACATGATAGACATTAGAAGGGCAACAATAGTGGTATCAGTAGCAAACCCAAGAATATAAAGATGTATGAAGTGCTACAATAGAGATAAAATATTATTTCTCTACCTAAAAAATGATCATTCGTGACATACCTGTTCACAAGCCTTTAATTTCTCTTCCAAGATATGAATGGTACCCTTCAGTCTTTCATTTTCATCTATGTAAATAAAAAACTATATGAAATACTAAAAAGTACATTTTGACAGTATTATTATCAGGAAAGCAGAGTAAGGAAATTACATTTTTTTACTTGTCTGAAATTTAAGACTGTGGACATGATAATCATCATTTAAAGAACTACACAATCTCAGTCTCCATTTTTTAACAAGAAAATTAATAGTTAATCATAATATTTGCCTAGTACTACTACTCTGAATTGTCTTTAGCCTTCTGATTACTGGAGCATTTAAGAAAATCTAGATGCAAAGTTCTTTGGCTCAGAAAATAGAAGATTGTCATCATGCCTACAACATTTTCAAACTGGAAGATGCAACTTTTTAGGTACTTGTTTCCCCAAAACTAGAAAGTAGTATCTCAAAAACAGAATTTAGAAAAAAACAATAATGCTTTTTTTGATTATTAAAAGTCACTTTGGGTATTAAAAGCCACCGTATACTTCAAATTTTTAGGAGCTTATTAATATTTATGCTAATATGCCTTGAACACACAATGAGTATAAAATTAACTACATACTGTACAGCTAAACTGTGTTATAGAGATATAGAGTCATAAATTTTATTTTAAAATAGTCATAAGTAATTGTCTAGTATTTATGGATAACAGCTAAATTTTAGTTACACCGAGAATTAAGACTCTTTGGTTAACCAGAGTGATAAAACTATGCATAAACGCTGCAGTCCAACAGCTGAATGATACCTTCTCACTTTTTGTAAGATTGCCTGTGCTATGCTGAAATACATTTAAAGCCCAACTACTGATTTAAGAAAACTTCACTGAGGGCAAAACTTCTTTTACATGTGGATTCCAAGTAGGATATCAACAGACATTCATTAAACATATAGACCAACAAAATCTGCATGATTGATTTTAGATATTTTTTTTCCTTTCTGTTTGGCTGCCAGTGAGTTTCTCTCTCTGAAAAACCCAGTAAATATAAACAAAAAAATTAAATGTCTGCTCATTCAAAATTAGAGTACAGTATATATATGTGAATATTTTTGCTTTTACCTTTCACATTACACTGGTTTTCAATGGTTTGTGTTAGACCCTTTATCACATTCTGTAGAGTAGTATATTCTAAAAGAAATGAAAAATCCAGTATTTTTGAATAATTTCTTCAGAACTTTAATTTTACATTTTATCATTTTTTTCTGAAATGTTTTATAATAATCTTGATTAAATATTAGTCCTAATCTTCTTACTGACTATAGAAATAATTCATTATTATCTCACAGTTACTGCTTTATTTAAGCTTTTAGTTTTGACAACAGATTAAAACCAATTTTATCAAGCAATATGAACAACTTCATTACAACCATCACATTTCTGCTTCTAGCCAGAAAATAAGGATGTTATTGGTTTTGCGCAATTACAGAAGCTTTTCACAACAGCATTCCAGCAATTTGATGCAACTGAATGCAAATTAAATTGAGGTTTACTCTCCTGACAGCATTGTTGCCAAGATTCTTTTTAACAAGACCAACACTATCCACTCATTGCAATTTCTCACCTTCTTTTTAGTGCATATGAACATTCATCTTATGGCTCAACATAAACTTGCAGAGATTCAGAATACGCTACTATAACACCATTATCTCATTTTAAGCAAAATAATTATGTGTGTGTGTGTATGTTTATACATGCAACTTATTATCAGTTTACATATTTGTATTTCATAATTTCAAATTTTTAATTTGTATTCGAAATATTTGAACACCATATGGACTGCCTGTAATATATAACATTTGGTATTCATTAAATACAATTTTTATCCCTTATGTTCCTTGTAACCTTCTCAGTAAAGTTACAAAAACATTCAAAGACTGGTAAGGCTGGGGGCACTAAAACTGAGGTTCCTTACTCATAAATTCTTTCTATTTCCAGAGTACCACTGCATTTCTTAAGTGGCTTTTAATTTCCGCAACAGATAAAGTACACTTAATAAAAGTTACTCATCTCATAAGAGCAAAGCTCTGTCGAAAACTGTAGATCATCTAATTAAAGCCTACATTACAAATAATGGAGTCGGGAAGATGAATTGAGAATCCAGCTCAGAGATTCAGTTTTCCACTCAATCTTTTTTAACTTTACTCTGTTCTTCCATCAAGTCTGCTTTTCATGCAGCCAAGTACGCTAGCCAGCTGTGTTCTCCCGTTCCATGCTTCCAAAAAAACGGTAGAGGGAGCACGAACCGCACAGAAACGATGCCTGCCCTCAGTTCCTGTACTGGATCAAAAGCATTTGTGGAAAAATCCTATTCAAAGTCGGAAGCCCCAGGTTAGCCTGGCCATTTGTACCAATTATTTCTACCAGAAACTTTCTCCTATTTGAAAATGTATGGAAATAAATCCAAATGTTTGCAATTCATGCACAAATTGGAAAGGCATCTATGCATCTGAGTAAACAAGAGGACAACAGCTAGTCTTACAATGAACCACAGCTATTTTAAGTGCAAGCCACTCTTTTGTCCAGTCCCAAGAATATCTGCTTATCTTTCTTATCTTTAAACTATGAATCTTAGCAAATCTCTTATGTAATTACAGTTGTGACTGCAAAAATCTATTGGGAACCCACAAGTTTTGCTTGCTTACATTAAGGAAGAAAAAGCAAAATTTTGTTAAATGGTTGCAGCTTTGTAGATCACTTCCATAGCATCTTTTATGGATTCTGTGTCATTCCTTCACTGTAAAGAACACTACTTATATGCAGAAAGACTGAACAGCCTAAGTGCTCTTTTTCTCTGTTTAATATCTGTAATTTATCGCAGTTTCTTCCACATGCATTTATAATTGAAACTATTAGCTTTTTAAATAGGGCAATTACATCAACCACTTTTTCCTTTAACACCTTTGAAACACTAAATCAACAAATATGCGGTCCTGAAGATGCTAAATAGATGCTTAAGTGTTCCATAGACAATAATGTGATTGCTTTCTTTTTAAAAACAACACTAGATTTTCATTCAGAATTGTAGCCTGCACCATAAAAGTCCATTTAGTCACCATAGAAAAGATCTAGGAGCAGGAAAAAGAATGCCAGACTTGCATCTGACTTAAAGCGGATCTCCAACGATACATACTAAACACAAACTGTGGTCCTGAATTTCACCTTTGTTTAACAAAGAACAAATCAAGACAAAACAAAGCTCATTTATGACCTTTCAGAACATGTATACACTTGCCCAGTTGCTCATCTTTTCCCACCTTACCTTTGGTTCAAGTATTTCACTCTCCCCCTTCCCTTGAGTTTTACAAGTTTTCTTTCTTCTTTTGTGTTTCCTTCAGAATTCCTAGTCTTCTTTTACCTTGAACAGTTCTAAAGAGAGACTTCTGGCATCAAGAGTATCAAGGAACCCTTGGGTTCTCACACTTGTTGGCGGTTTCTTGGGGTGTCAAATGTTATTCCTATGTCTGTTTCTTATATTAACAAGGAGCTCTTCAGCCAGCATAAAACTCCACTTCCTCCACCCCACCACTAGTAGCCACAAACCATCAGGGCAGAGGGAACAACAGCCTTTCCTTCCATAGTGCTCTTTCTGCTCCTTTGCTGTAAGCAGCATGTTGGAATCATATGCAAACCATTCACTAGCATGTATTCTCTCATGTATTTTCCTTAGCTGTTCCACAAACTGCTTTGTGGTCCACTGATAAGCCTTACATTCTAAGGCTGAGTTGTCTACCTATCCTGTAAATCCATTTGCTTTTGTTTTACATTGGTAATAGGATGAACTTGAGAATACTTCTCAACTTGAGAATGTACGTACATTAAGATTGTATTGACATTTTAAGATTGTATTGACATTTTTCATCAAGCTATTGATGCAGCCACTCAAACCCAGCAATCACACTTGTCTTTGGACCAACTCTTCAAATAATACTTTCAGGAAATGTAGCTGACCTGGGTTCTGGGAAACAGCTTGGGACACAAGGCTAAGAGAAATCTTTTATTCCCAGCCACAGCTGGCAATATGACTGTATAAAAGCCACTCTCACAACTACAGTCTGTTAGGATAACCTGCCAGAGTAAGAATGGAAGTATCAGTGCTACATTTCATCTCTGGCATCTTCTCCAGTTCTGCACAGCATTCCTTTATAACTCCATCAATAACAAAACAGTGTTTTTCTTAATCCCACAGTGCTTTGAATTTCAAACTCATTTTACAAGGAATTGAATTGTTAGAAGCAACACTGATTCTGAATACACAGTATGCTGTTACTCCTTCTGAAGGGTCAATGTTGCAGGTAAATTTGCTGAAGTTGCAAAGACAATTTCTACTAAAAAAAGAAAAAGCAGAATGCTTTAGAATAATTATATACTTACTATAATTTATAATCACTACACTAACCATATTATAGAATCATAGAATGGTTTGGGTTGGAAGGGACCTCAAAGATCACCTAGTTCCAACCCCCCTGCCATGGGCAAGGGACACCTTCCACCAGCCCAGGTTGCTCAAAGCCCCATCCAGCCTGGCCTTGGACACTGCCAGGGATGGGGCATCCACAGCTGCTCTGGGCAGCCTGTGCCAGTGCCTCACCACCCTCACAATAAAGAATTTCCTCCTAATATCTAATGTAAATCTACCCTCTTTTAGTTTAAATCCACTCCCCATTGTCCTGCCATTACAGGCGCTACCAAAAAATCTGTCCTCATCTTTCTTTTAAGCCCCTTCTAGGTACCAGAAGGCTGCAATACGGTCTCCCCGAAGCCTTCTCTTCTCCAGGCTGAACAACTCCAGCTCTCTCAGCCTGCCTTCATAGCAGAGGTGCTCCAGCCAGACTCTGATTATCTTCGCGGCCCTCCTCTAGTGTTGAGGGCTCCACAGCTGGATGCAGTGTAACATGTTAACCTAATAGAACAGTCATGATAACTGTCTTAATTTCTAAACACATTCTATCACTTTAGCATCTCTCATTTGCCTTTTGCTTCCTTATTAAGTAGCTTTCAGGACCACCTCTTGGATGTCCCATGATGTTCCAAGTTTCTGCTTTTCACTTTTTTTTGTTACTGCTACTAACAGCTCTGCAATCTCTCTTATTCACTGACCAGAATCTTTATCTTCCAACAATTCTGCCTCCTATCTATACCCATACTAATTTGTTCAACTACGACTTCAATATTATTTAGATTTGGGTTTTTTTCCTGACTATCCCTGCAGCTAAAACTTTGGTTTATATTCCATGTGATTGCTCTGATGTTTTTACTTGGACTTCTGCTGTCCACATTTTTTTTTTGCATTATATGTTTCAAAACAACTCCAGAGGTTATTATCTTCAGTTATATCAGCATAAGTATCTCCTCAAATCATCTCAGTCTTGCCTCATCAAAGTGAGGCACTACTATTCACAAAGCTCAATTCTTTCTTCTGACTTCCATCTGTTTTCAGTCCATTCTACTTCCACAGTCGTTGCAGTCACCCCACTGCTCTGATTTCCTGAGTTGTCTCTTTCACTTTTTCTTCTATCTTTCATCCCGCAGGTTTTATGGTAAGAACAATTTCTTCTTTTTGTCCACATCTTCCTTCCCCTTTTTAAAATCTATTGTGTATAAACTCTGTCTTCTCTGTTTCTGTCAATAATGAAGCCTCTTGATCTGTTTCTGAATTACTGTCCTGCATTGTCTTTTGTACTTAACAGAGAAACAAATGGCTCAAAATGAGTCAACCCAAAAGTTCCATGCAGTACACTATCCCACTTCACAATACCCCATAGAAGATACTTCAAGAAAAACAAAAAGCTGGATAAACACTACCATCAATACATCCTCTCAGCTCCCAAAACACAAAAATTAGGGAGACCTGAGTGAGAGGTACTGTCTTCGTGTTTAATAAATGTGTTAAGTTTTGTTACATGAATTTTTCTGATTTTCTTGCACTAATCTATACTTCTGTATCCACAAGCTTCTGTGGAACTGATTTAACAATGTTATTTGGTAATGTATAGAAAAGTTCCTCCTTTTGTTTGCTAAATCAATCAACAAATTTGATTTCAATCTAGTTACATTGTCTTATCATATTGAACAGTGAATATTCATTCCCTAGCCACTTTCTCTATGCCATTTGTAATTTTAGAGCTACGAGTCACATCAGCTCTACTCTTTCTCTTTAGGCTGAAAAGTATCCAGTCAACTTAAGTCTTTCTTTAGATGTTCCAAAATTGTGACCAAACCCGTGAGGGCCCCAAGTGCATTTTCACCTACCCATCTCCTGGGTGTTTGGCTGGGCTCAAGGCCAACTTAGAAAGAGTACAGCTGGTGACCTTGAAAAAAATTGTTTGAAGAAAGCTGGAAGAAACTCAGAAATGCCTGCCACTTCTTCCCTTGAGAGCTGCTTTTAAGCTGAGGCTTTTGCCCTTAGCCTACCTTCTTGCAGCCACATACCATGTAGATCTAGACTCTGATCATGACCTAGGGAGTGACCTCCTGGCTTGATTTCAGACCTGCCTCATCACTAGGGTCCTGCTAGTGATTATTAGACCACGTCTGGCTCTTGTTACCATATATGAAACTGATACTGACTCAACCTCCTGTCTTGATCTTGGACCTGTTCCATCACTACATACTTGTTTGGTAATGTGGACTTTTGGCTGATGCTGGAAGCCCTCACTGGGCCAGCTCTGCATGGGTAGAGTGTGAGTGAGTCCTAGCTGGTGAAGCCTCTACCTGTGTGGGCCTTGTTATGTGACTGGTTCCCATTTCCCTGTCCTTTGTTCCTCCCTACTATACCAAACCTTTCCACCTTCTCTGTTATCTTTTCTAGTTCTGGTATGTCCATTTTGAAACATGGTGACCTGTCGAGTAATGAAGCTGGGTTAATTAGCATTGATAATGTACAACTGTGGGCTGGCTTCAGGGGTGTTGGGCTGGTTGATGTAGATAAGGTGCAGCTGTGGCTGGTTCTGTTAAGTGGTTGAGAGCCAATGAAGAGAGAGCAGCCGGGGAAGAAGCAGAGAGGGGAAGAAGCAAGAGGAAAGAGAGTGGGCCCTGGATGAAGTGAGGAGAAGGCAGCAGAGGGACTGGTATGAAGACTATGCTGGTATGAGATGGTAAAAGACCTTGCTGCAGCTTGATAGTTTGGAGAGTGCTGTGACAGTAACCAGAACATTACATGGATATGAGATGTTTGTTTCTCTGTTTCTTCCATAATCATGCATATCACTGTGTTTGCTTCTTTGACCACTGATATTTTCAGAGAACTGTCCAGAAGGCCACGAAGATCTCTTTGCTGAGAAGCAGCCTATTAGGGCCAACCACTGTTTATATAATATGCCTCCTATATGCACTGCTACCAGTTTTCATCTCCCCTGTTTATCGCCTGTCATTCAGTATCATGAGATTCTTAGTATAACTGAACAGATTATCATCATCAGCCAACTTCTCTCACTTACTCAAGAGCTCTTCCAATTAATTTCTGATTATGCTAAATTATTTAAGTCCCAGCAAATAACTAAGTGAACACAACTGGCAATCTCACTGCAGCATGAAACTAAGTTTACTCCTACCATATTTCCTAACTTTTAGCAAGCTGACTTGTCAAGAGACCAAAGTTCTATGAAAAGATTCACCTTTCAGCAGCTCTACAAATTCAGAAGAATAAGCAACCACAAATCTATGCTAAGTACTAGGTATTATTTCTCTTTTCAAATACTCATCTGAAAAAGATACACTTCTAAAATAAAACAAATAAATCTTAATTTAATAGTTGCCTCTTTAATTTCTCCTTTATTTGGCAACTTTTTTATTATGATGTAAGGGCTTATAATTTTGACCTGTAAAACAGGAAATGCCATTTCATTATTTAGCTTCCACTGGAGAGTTTGAATCCTCTTAACATTGATATAAATTATTATTGCCATTCATAACTACTTAGCACCATCATGACAACATACAGAAGTGGTAAGAGCTTAATTGAACTCAATCTTGAAGGATTATATGCTATTCCTAATACTTTATAAGCAAGTTGGAAATGTCACTGAGATAAAATCTTGATGACATTACAAACACAAAATGGGCTGTCCCATTGTTTAATCTGAACTCTTCAAAGATTAAATCTCACACAGATAAAAAGTATAAGAACTTTGGACAGTTTTTCAGACCTCACTGAACAAATGCCTAGGCAGAACTAGACACCGAGATACCACCAATATTCAAGATCCTTACAGAATTAATTTAAGTGAGAGGGCTGAGCAATAGGCCCTGAGCCAAAGTTGACCTCTAGATGAATGCACCAACCGAACATTATATATATATCTATATTTAGTATCCAATTGTTAGCAAAATATGCATGATCATTCATGAAAGATGTAGCTTAGATAGAATTTAATCATTAGCAAACATATAGTGCCTCCTTCCTTGCTTAGAGGCAGGTAGTCAAGGGTGTGAAACCAGATACGTGGCCTAGTTATCAAAATGGTGGTTAAAATCAAGTAGATAAGGAAGACTGCTTTAGCCTCTCCCTGAGTCCTGGCCAGGCTTTGGTGGGATCTAAGAGCAGAGTGAAACCAGATGTTTCTGCGTTTGAAATTAGGTGAGCTTATTTATTCAACAATATAAAAGCTGGACCCTCTTACAGTGACTTTGGAGACCTTGCCTATGAGTGGATGCACTGTGTAGGACCTCCCAGTTACTAGGAAAGGCTCTCCAAATCCTCACTGTAACTGGGGCTCCCCAGTGACTGCAGATCTGGATGATGATAAAGTATTAAGGTAACTGGCGATGTATCTTTCTTAACCACTATAGTCTGTCATATGTAGTAGTGATTAGGTGCATTACCTTGCCTTGTTTTATTCTTGCTGTATCATTTCTCTTACTATTCTGTTGCGTCAAATGTAAGTAAAGATAAACACACTTCTTTAACTAGATGTCTGTTTCCTTTGTGCTGACCCTGTCTATTGGCAAAACAGTGAGCAAGATCTGAAGAGGAATATCAAAACTTCAATATAACAGTCAGCATAGTACAGTGAAAATATATTCCTAACTGCAAACTGGGCTGTAAGATTCTCCCCAAACAAACCAAATCACACAAGCAACTGAGAAATATAATTCTTTGTTATTTTGGAGCACCAGCCCCACCAGTCTGACGCTATCTCCAATTACAGGCAAGCTTTGACATTTCAGAAGGCAGCAAACTATGCATTCAGGAATGCATCTGGCTCATTTCTCATTGGGCAAAACATTACTGGTGACCAGGTGAAACAGAACATTTGTCATATTGATACCAAAGGAACAGCTCAGCTGGGGGCATGATAGTCTCAGTGCTGACCTTACTTTTCTCAAATGTTGACCCTACTGCTCTACACAGACATCTGAGCTGCTTATGGACTAATGTAAGTCACAGGCTAGCACTTCAAGTAAAACTACTGATGTTGGTTTGCTTAAAAATGCTGACTTCGTGAACTGTTCACTTTGTAAAATTTGTAAACAGTTCACTAGAAACTATAGGCCTGTATGTATGGGAAAGGTAGACATCTGGGCACAACAACGTTATCAGGTGTACCAAGCTCATCTGATCCTCTCCTCCTTTTCCTGCCAATGCATTGTTTCCTTGGAAAAGGTGATAACATAATCAAATGAAAAAAGTCAAGGAAAAAATGAAAGAAAATACAAAATGAAAGTTCTTCTTTCATGGGTACTGCATGCACTCAAAATCTCTTAAAGTGCATGGATACTAACAACAACTGGAAAATAGTTACTTTAACACAGTTCCCAAGATATGTTTGTGGATTAAAGTTATCTGGCTTATGCAGATGAGATGGATTCCATTACACGACCCAAGATTAAGCATTACTGTTTTTCAAACAGTATCTTAGATTCTTGCCATTTTATTTTTGTATTTTACATGACTGAAAATAATGGATATAGTTCTCAGAACTTCCTGAACACAAGCAAAAACCATACAGTTTTTAAAATCACAACTTACCTTCTTTTACTGATTCCTCCATTGATTGGCTTAATGTTAACAACCTGTTACATTTTTCCAGCTGAAGGACCAGTAGGTTATTTGCTTCAGTAATTTCTGATATTTTCTAGAAAATTGGGAAAAGACTAAAATTAATATATTTCAAGTTTTAAATCTTGGGTTTAAGATTAATATAACATTTAATGATTTCACAACACTGCAGTCACAAACCTGTATTATTTGCAGTTCTGGAAATTCTGTTACAGAGATGATGCTAGACTTGAGAGCCTGTGCTACTGTGAGTTTACCCTGACGAACTAAGAATGCCAACTTACATCACTAGTTATAAACGGGTTTCTTCTTAATTATGTAGTTTGCAGTCTGGACCAATCCTCAGCAAAATTCTTTCTATTGCTTTGCACATGAGGCTGTTAGTGCCCTTGTTGAGCACCAATGTGGTGTGAATAGGATTTGGTATGTTTTTTGCATAAGAAATGCTATACTTATTTCAGGTGCCCCTTTTATATTGTGTCTAGTATGGACTTACTGATTAGGAATTCAACAGAGAGCTGGCCAATGTGAGTCTAACAGGAAACAGAGTACTGATTTTCCTCAGTGGACTGATCTTTTAAGAACTGACACACACATAAAATAAGAGTCCAGTGCATGTGGAATATAAGAACAGATGCTCCTGCTATGGCAATGACATTTTTCTGGAACAAGGAACAATTTCTGTAATAGTGCAACAAAGCTGTGTAATAGCTTCAATAGCGGCTACTGATACACAGGGACACTTCCATGCCTTTCCTGAGAAGCCAAAATTGGCTTCTGCACCATTACAAGGCATATTAATAAGGATAAGCTGATACCACTTAGAAGAAATTCTAACTTGAAAAGGTTATTAAAATCTCACAAAATATTTCTAGGTAGCAGTTTCAACATTTTTTACCTTCTTCACTTACCTTTTCTATCTCTGAGAAGTTATCTAAAAGTTTATCAAGGTTCACCACACTGATTTTCTTCATAGTTTCTTCATGGCTGTGATTCATTTATTTCTGGACCATACAATCCAGTGATCACTGTATATATAGAAAATAGCATTTCTCATTCATACTATGTCAAAAGATTTAATACGCACAAAGGTAACGCAGAACAAATACTTTTTTACAAAAATTAAAACTATTCTTACACGTAAAGCTAAACTTAAACCAGCCTAAGATCTTTCATTCCTAAGAAACCCAACGAATTTCAGAAAGCCCAGGCAAAATCTATCAAACCAATAGATTATATAGATGAATTTGTTATTTTTTACTGCAATCAAAAAAAAACCCCAGACTTGAATCCACTTTCACAAACACAATGATTCAATTTTACCTAAATATGTTAGTGGTCTGCACATAGGATGCTTTTAAAGCACATGACAATTTCTCGTTAGATATGCTGTTAAAAAAAGACTGGTCTTCCTGTCCTCAATTTAAAGACTAGGAAATTTAATCAATTGAAACAATTACTCTCTACTATGCATATTTTAGAGGCAACAGATGATATTTTGTTAAGTCTGGTTAACCTGAACATGTTACTTAAGTAAATGAGAGTTTAGCAGGCACACATTAATGCAGGGTGTAGACCTTTTACCTATGTAGATGCTCTAATACTTCACTACTCAGGCTTCAAGTTACTTACTCATTTTCTTATAAACAATTTGCATTAATATCAGTGATGACAAACAGCAGCACATAAACCCTACCATATGAGTAAAAAGACAGTATTTTGAAAAGCACCCATATAATTCCAAATTAACACAATTCCTATTTTTTTTTAGAAATTCTACTTAAAGAATCAACATACATTTGCAAGATGGGTATGAAAGACACAATATGAATTGTATTGAAACTAAATAAATTGAAAAATATTGAAACTACCTCTGAACATCAGGCTCCATGAAACAAAAATTCCAATACAAGATAAACCATGCATTCCAAACAAAATCATCACTTCTGTGTGGTAATGTATGAACTGCTTTTTTACAAATAACAAAAAAAAACGAGAGACATGAACCAGAAGTTAAGAGTGTGTGCACTGCCCAGAAACTGAATGGATTTCCAGACAGAAATACTGACAGAGAAGTCAGGGAGAAATAGAGAAAGAAATGAACAACTACTAAGCAGGAACCAAAATAAAATAACTATTTTCTCAGTCATTCATTATTTACAAGTTTTACATGCATGTAACTTCTTGACAAAGCAATAAGAGGAAGATGCTGGTTCTGTGTGTTGAATACTCATTTTTCTCTTGTACCCACTGTTTCCTCAGAGGGACTAAAACTAATACCATTAGCTAAAGCTAATTAACTTTTTTTTTAATCAACAATTTCTAAGACTATATGTAACATTAAAGAACTAATGCTTCTAAGTTAAATCAGTGATTTTTTACTGACTGAGCAATCTGAATTACTTTTAGCTATCATAATGCAATGATTTGTTAAAAATGGAATTTAAAGTATTTATTCAGGACATTCAATTCTGTAAAACAATTACATGTCTTAATATTCTATTGGTTGATAATGTAAACGTATTCTATGAATGCCAGGCCCTGATCTTTCCAGTCCTTATTGTGGACAGTGTCTTATCGGTTTGTCAATCACCATTTCTTTTCATCATGCCTTTAAAACTGTGTTTCACTTTCTAAATCTTAACTGAGGATGGGAGTTTGGGGAGCTACCATGTTGTGTGGTGTTTGGTTTGTGCATTTTCTTATTCCATGCCATCATTTATTTTCTCAGAAGACAGGATGTGCTCAGCACTTGGCAGGATTAGGCAAGTGCCACTGGGAATAAAACTGCTGCTGAACTGAAAGCGGTAAATTAAAAATAATATGTTGTATTATTGTTTTTCCAGTAGGAAAACTCATCGCTTTCATTTTTGTGTGTATCATTATTATATATGTTATGTCTTCCAAAGCCATTTCTGTTAAGCCTCCCACCCGTTTTGAACTATGATATTTCTTTGACTAGGGGCGAAATTAAAGATTTAAAATGTATTTTTGACTGTCATAAAACTGACACCTTTATTTAATTTCTCTTTAACCCCTGATGTCCATGCTCTTGCAGTATCTTTT
Organism: Falco biarmicus; assembly: GCF_023638135.1. Taxonomy (NCBI): domain Eukaryota; kingdom Metazoa; phylum Chordata; class Aves; order Falconiformes; family Falconidae; genus Falco; species Falco biarmicus. Next base: position 69,798,776 of record NC_079311.1, read on the forward strand.
TTTAAGTATTGCCGCTGATGATCTGATTTTGGAATTTAAGGTTTCATTTTTGCTTCAGATAGCAGTGCAACCTGTATTTCCACCCAAAATAAAATAAGTTTATATTAGCTTGCAACTGCGTATCTCAATTGAATATAGTAATTATTCAGTAATAGGCACTTCAAATAGACTCATTTTGCTGAACGCCATCCTTAAGATGGGCACCTGACATTTGCATCGACTACAACCTTGCTTTAATTACTCGGGTGGTGGTGAGGTGTATTTTATTCTTTTTTAATTACTCACCCTGAGCACACATAGAACATGGCTTGAAGATGAAAATTATCATTGGCTAAGTGGCACCCGCAAGTGGGGTGAATCCCATCCCCTCACCCGATTTCACTGATAACCGCAAGAGGCCCGAGCCACCAGCTGCCCCACTGCAAACCCCACCGACGCTGCCCACCGAGTCCTAGCGACCCTCTCGCCCTCACCCACCCCTGCAGCTTGTCTACACAAACTGCCTTGGGTAGAACTAAGGCCCTCCCACGGTCTCGGGTAGACAGGACACTCAAAGCACTGCCTTTCACTCCGCAGTGCGCAGGCACAACCGGCAGACGGAGCAGGGTAACAGCGTTCCCCGCACCGGCGCCCACCCCGCTCCCCACGGCCCGCGGAGGAGGACCGGCGCGCGCGCACCCGAAGGCGGGAACCCCAGCTCCGCCGGCGGAGCGTACCACTACCGATCCTGCGGGGGTCACTTTAGCTCCCCTTCCCGCCCGCCCGCGGGTGGGCTCGCCCGCATGCCCGCGCTTGGACCGCGCTGTGTGAGGCGCTGCAGGGCGGCGCCTCGCCCGGCGGGGGCGGGCGGGGGAGGGGGCGCGCTGCGGGCGAGGCGGGGGCGGTCTGTTGGCACCCCTCGCCAAGTCTCCCCGGGGTGGCCGGGGGTGGCGCCTGCCTGGGGGCAGGGTGGTAGAGGAATGCGGGGCAGCGAACCCCGATGCTGTCTTGATAAAACCCCAAGGACAGCGCCGCAGCTTACTGCTCCATCAAATGAACACCTCAGCAGGGCACGTGTTGAGGCCCTGATCTCACTCCTCCGTGCAGTACGTGAATTATTTTATCAAATGGTTCCTTACATGGATCTTAACACCAGCTGAGGGGGCACTTCATGTGCGGATGAATGTTCCTTCGAGTGGCATCAAATAGATGGATGGGAGCACTTCTGTGAGTGAGAGATTCAGCCATTCACTTTTGATGCCAAAACGCCACAGAGTAACTGCTCAGAAACAAATTTTGTCTTTAAGCTGCAAAGGTATTTATTTTATGCAACGTTGGGGAGCTAGCCGATTCGCACCAGACAAACTAGCTCCAAAGTTTTCAGTGAAAAGTTAGGTTTTTTTAAAAGCTTTTTTTTTTTTTTTTTTAAATACAGCTTTCATGAGAGGTTACACAATGTCTTTACATACATACTCATTTGATTTTGACACCTAATAGTTCCATTCACAGTAGGTGGGATCTAGGTGGAGTAGACCTTTCAATTTTCTTTGTTCAGTGATTTCCTGACTTGATAGTCTCCTTATCTCCTTCAGGTGCCCAACTTATCTTTTCTATTTATTCAGAGTACATTCAGTGGAACCTTTTCGAATTATTCAGAGTACATTCCTTTCTCAACACAAACAGAGCATCACCCAGAGCGTTGTACCAAACTCATCTTGACTCATCTTTTTTTTTAAGACCTTGTTCTGTTTCAGTTTATCACTGGTTTCTCAGTATTCATGCTTCACATCACATGGCTACTGACCAGTGATGCTCCCCAGCCTACCATTCATTTTTCTGAGGGAAATTGCCATGAAGGGCTTCTTAGGAAAGCTTCCAAGACACCCACCTCAGGGGGCACACCCCCAGGCTGGAGGCTGTGTAGCCAGGTGGAGGCCAGGACCTGGGGCTTCCTGGAGGCCACAGGGGTGCTGGGGTGCTGGAGGTGACGGAGGGTTGTGCTGCTGCTTTGGGTAGGCTGGGAAATCAATGTTTTGCTTAAATCGTAAAAGGAGCCAGTTACGTCATTGTTTTTCTTTTCTGTTACGGAAATTTGGTAGCCAGGCCCATTAAAATTAACTTGTCCTAAGGTTTTGTGGGTTTGTTTTTTTTTTTTTTTTGAAAGAGACATGTAGGACTCGTAGGGACCCATTGCATTGCTGAGTAACATCCATGTGAAATCAGAGGTGACCAAGCCCATGGTCCCACAGGGAAATGAAACAACTCCCCCTCCTACAGCTTCTTCCCACCTTACTAGGTATGAATTGCTTCTTTTCTAGGCTAAAGTTGGGTTGATGATCCAGACATACCAACCTCTCTTTTAATCGTGCCAGGAGTGTCTAATGTGAGGTTTAATATCCTTCCTTACCATGGAAATAAACTGTGCTGAGACAGTGGGGATTCTTCAGTAGTTGGGTTCGTATCAGTGAATGTTGTAACTGTAGAATAGGCTTCTTAGCTAGGTACCCTAGCTGAAAACTTCACAGAAAAACATCAGCCATTTTTTCATTTCAGTGATAATAACTAGGTTTCAGGGTTAGTAGTGCTGAGTGAGTGAGAGTGACTATTTGTCATAGTTAAGAGAATGACTGAATACTTTAGTTTGGAAGAGGCTTCTGGAGTTCTGGGTTCAAACAGCTTCTGCAGACAGGGCCGGCTTCAAAGCTAGAATGGGTTTCTCATGGTCTTGTCAAGTTGGGTTTGGAATATCTTCAAGGAGAAGATTTTTATGGCATAATCTGAAGACACATTGTTTTACAGGCTTGGACTCAGACACAACTGTTAATTTACTTTACAGACAGATTTTTTCAGACACAGGCTGTAAAATTACATTCCCAGAGCTACACCTGCATGCTAGAATAAATGGACTTCTTACAAATGCTAAGTATGCCGTAGCGTTCTCAGATGGTCTTGGTTTTGTTTGTAACAGAGAGGGGAGCTGTTACACCTTGAATGCTTGTTGATGCTGTCCTCAGAGCAGAACTGCCTATCGTGCAGATCAGAAACTGCGCGAGCATGCAGGACTCTTCATACCTCAGAACATCCAGAGAAATATCAACCTACCAGTCATGGTCACGAATGCTGTTTGCAACCAACTGCTTTATCAGAATGCTTGAGAGTTGCTGTCCACCAGGACAGTGGTGATAAAAATAAGCTTTGTGGGTAGAAGATCCACAGCTGAGATACAAGCAGGGAAAGGACACACTGCGAAGCATGTCATAATGACAGATAGTAAACAGGGGAAGGGGTATTCTGGTGGCCATGTCCCAGGGAACTCGGTACATGCTGCTCATGTTGTCTAGCTCACTTTCCTCACTTCACTGACCAATTTTCACAAAATCTGTTACACACTTTCAACTGGCCTTGTGATGCCAGAAGTTTAATGTATAACCTTAGTATAATTATTAGATTGTAATTGAGAAGTCCTTGTATTAGTATAATTATTAAGATTATGATCAAGAAGACCTGGTATTGTATGGACGAGATTTATAATCCAACTTGAAAAGAGCATCTGAGATGAGAAAGAACAACTAATTAAATATTGAAGGAACATCTAGGATGAAAGAAAAGAACTAATGGAATCTTATGGAAACCTAGAAGGTTTTGCCAAGAAAACATTGTAAAAGAGGACCAAGATGACCAGGTCATGAAGTATCTAGAAACGGATTTAGGTTGGTGGTCACAAAAGCAGCCCTTTGACTCAATTCAGAAGAAAACTACACATGTGCAAAAGAAGGAGGGACTAATATAAATGAATTCTGGGAAACAATAAAATATGGATGGATTTTGGGGAAACAATGCATATGTATGATTATACAGAATCTAAGGGACATGTATTTGAGGACAAGGTTAGCATGTTAGGATGAGATATTCCCCCATGCTCCCGGCACTGTAATAAAGAATGCCTGCTTTCTAAACTTCAAAACAACTCATAGAAAGTTTCTTCAACCAATCTTTTGGTAACACTTGTAAACTGCAGCACTGCCAAAAACCTGTTCAAAAGGTTATTTACTTCAAGAAAAAAGTTCCAAGTTTAATTTGTTAGAGATTTTTAAAATTTATTTTATTTAATTCCAAGTTATTTGTTAGAAAAGACTAGATCAGCATTTTAGTCAAAGTGAAATGTCCCAGCAATATGTTCTTGTCTTAGATCCAGAAAAACATGCACAATCACATGCACAATTGATTGCTATAAAAAACCCCAACAAACTGAGTGGTGAAGATTTTAATGCACAGTAAACCACAGTGTATTGCACACATTGTTTTTTCTGTTGATTATCTAGCGGAGGCTTTATTTTATAGATTACATTCACAAGAAGACAGGGAATGAAGACTGAAATCCAGTTCTCATGATTAGGCAAAATTGTTACCCTGTGGCCATATGCTATATTTGTAATTATGCTATGGTAAATGACTTGCATGTAAATACGTCATTTAACCTCTGGGAAGGTGATAAGTATGAGCAGACTGGGAAAAAATACAGAAAAAAAACCGAGGGAAAAATGGGTGAGGTATTTTGACACAGAAATACATAGAACAAAAACCTGTAAGACAGGGGTAAAACATTTAACATGGCAGGTTTAGCTGTCAGCAAATATTCTTTTGTTTTAGGTTTTGAAAATACGGCTGCTAAAGTAGTAAGCAGTTTAGTACTGCAAACTTCTAAAACTATGAGAGTTTTTCTATAGTTCATTTGGAGTTCGTTCTATTTTTTTTTGCCTTTTTATATGACAGTAACTTGTCTGGCAAGATAGTTCAGGTCTGGTGGTCACTGAAAAAATGTCTGATATCCACTGTGTGTTAGGCAAAGGAGATCTTTTCTGGCAGAAACTGGCAGGTAGCCGGTTGATGCTGTATTAATGCAGTACAACCTACAGAGGGTTTCTAACACAAATAGAAAACAATGGCCTTTTATTGCCACTGTGAGCAACCCTGTAAGAGAAACTTGTGTGCCAAAGACCTATAACATGGCAGTCCCACACATGTTTCCTATTCTGCTTCTCACAAACAACATCAACTGTGTATGTTGAAAATCTCATGGTTAGGCATAGGCTTGGGTGATTTCTTAACGACCTTCATGCTATTACTACATTTTGGTGGTCTTTAGTACTCTTCCTTACAAACTCAGCCATACCAGAGGAAGGTGTCAGTTGCATTTACACAGTTAAGATTTGCAAGGTTCAACTCAGTTTACAAAATTACTGTTTTCCTCTTCTCTGAAGAGCACATGGAAGGAAGAGCACAGGTTTTAACCTGCTCTAGACTGCTGGAGCACTCATCACAGTGCTTAACATGCTATAGTGTTAGGCTGCAGGCTAGCTTAGTAAGATGGAGGATAGATTTTACTATCATGCATCTTGGGCATCAGCATACTGTTTGCTATGTTGTATTCCTCTTGCTAGAATTTATTTTTCTGGTTTAGGAGATGAAAGATGTCTGTGAGGAGGGATTTTTGATATAGAAGCACCCATTTCTGTTTCATTCCTCAAAATGTTCTTTATTTGTCCAAAGGATGAAAACATACAAATACATACAAATACATGTTTATTAAGCAGGGTAATATACTAGAACATATATATGTGTATACAGGAAAATATATCCATTAAAACAATATCTGTAGCTATTAAAATGACCTCAGTAAAAATCGTTGATTGCATGTTACCATCCCTCATGCATGTTGGCTATGAAAAAAAGCCAAGAAGAAAAAAACACTGAATATGTGACCTTATTCTCCTAACTGGAGCCACCAAACAACATAAAAAGCTGCTTAGTTTCAGCATATTCACAAGCTGTTATTTTGTTCAGCAACAGAACAGAAATATTCTTCCACAAAGTTTTTTCTTTGTCCTTGTGTCCTTTTGCTTGGCAAAGAATGACCTAATCTTTGCTTTAGAGGTTCAGTAATTGAAAAAATAATGGCTTAGCATTAGTGCTTATGGTGTATCAAAATACAAGTTTAAATATTTGTAACAGGACCTTGGTGGGAAGTAAATTTCTGATGTCGCTTATATAAATTCCATATGCTTGTAATCTTAAGGAGCGTTCTGTGACGCAGGATGAAGTAAAATGAAAAGGAAGGTAAACACTAGGTAAATTGGAAATGAAATCTCCTAAAATGTGTATCATTCTGTGACTCTGTAAAAACCTGGATTTTGTTGTCTCCAGGAGTCATTGGGGTCGGATCTAAAAATCACACAAACTTCTGCATTAGCTGTACCACATGTTCAACTTAAAATGGCTTTGGTTTGCCTTCTGAAGTAACTTTCTAAAGTACTACACATGGAAAATCAGCTCACTGTATCATGCTGTCTACGGGTCTTTTTTTGGAATAGCCTGTGTTTGCAGCATAACATTTAGTAAAATATTTAGCTGTACAGTATTGAAGGTACCACAGCATGTTCTAGCACTTTATTGTATAGACAGACTGGTACGTGCTGTTCCCAAGAAGAAAAAAGCCGCTTATATGACATTAGAGCCTAAGAGGCCTTTGCAGTCATTTAGCTTGTTAGAACAATAATTTTGTTTTAAAAGTCTCAACCATCACCCAAGGAGTGAAAACGTTAATTTGTAGCACAGCCCATTTGCTCTTTGTCTGACACACATGCTCACTTATGTTGGGCTTTTTTAAATTTGCTCAATCATACACATACATATGCATGCCTAAACAGAAATCACATACTTAGGCTAAATAATGTAACTACATTATTACAAAAGTTTAGTCTGTAGTACAGGGAAGAAAGTGTCTATCGGTACACAAGCAGATGCAGATGTTCTTCAACATGAGTTCTTCAGTAGTCAAGTATTCTTCATTAGAGTGTACCAGTATCATCCACTTGGATTCAGTTTCAGAGAGAACATACTTATGCAAAAATATATTGTTGATTTTTATTATTTGCTTCTGTAAAACTTCAAGTCACTAGAATAATTTTCTTCTCAAAAGGTTTTCACTTTACAAATTACTATTTACTATTTATACTGCAGCCATGTCAGCCTTCCAGCCATGCCAAAGCTCTGTCCTGCAACCCGTGGTGCAAGCCCACAAAAACCAGGCTTTGCATGGAAGCATTTAACAAATAGGTATTATGTCCAGTTTAAATAGCATATGACAAGGATGACTGCTGAACCTCAGGGATGAAGAGTAATAGAGAAGGAAGGACAAAGTCAAGAGAAGTAATTGTATTGCTTCCAATGGCTTCATAGGTAACCTAGCCTGCATTTCTTTGCTTTCTCTCTTACATCAGATTTATCTTTCTGTTGATGTACTGATGGGTCAAACTATTAGAATTTCAATTTTAAGCACAATTCTAACGATTGTATTCTTATAATTTATTTGTAATTCTGGATGTCCTGTACGTTTAAAGTAATGCTGAACTTCTGATGTAGTTTTCTTGTACTCCTAAAAAAACCCATCAGGGTGGTAGTGAGTGCCTGAACCACACAAATGTGTACGTATGTGTCAGATTGGCAAGGAGCATAGTTTCTTAAATATATCTACTAGACTGTAAGAACATACTGCTTTGAAAGGGACTACATTTTCCAGAGATTATCAAATCTTGTCTGATTGATCCTATGCAAAGGAGTCTATTTAGACAATGTTTTGTTTGTTTTATTTTGTTTCTTAATTTTCCTTCCATTAACTATTAGCCCTTCTCCTATGGAAGTTAAGCAGTTGGGGGTAGTCTTGTGAGAAACGAATGCTTGTGCCTAAAGCCTCATTTACTACACCATGGAAACAGGAAGACAACTTGTCAAGACATAGGCTTCTGTTTTCTTGTACTTCCGTTTGTGACAGTGCTCAACTATCAGTGCCAGGCTAAAAACATGCATTTGTCTTCTAAATAGTCATTTAATACATTCCTCAAGTAAGTTCAGAAGGTCGTTACAATTGATTGATTAGCAGAAATCAGCTAATTAATACTAATCACATTCTGAAGAAAGTGACACATTTGCCATTATTTACACTATCAAAGCAAGAGACTTTGTGTCCCTAGAGCTTTTTATAAAATAGGTAATTCTTTGCCTAGTCTTTTCTTATAGTCTGAATACTGCTACAAACTGTATCAACTACACTTGAGTAAAATTTTGCACTTTTGAATACTGTACGCTTACAAACCTAATTGAAGTTAACACAGGTCCTTGCCCAGAGTTGCACATTCTTCCATCAGTAATTTGGCTCAGGAAATTTCACTTAAAAGTCTTCATGGCATTTAAAGGAACTAGCAAATATTTCTGATGCCATCAAAACAATATGCCATGACAGAGAAAGAATTCTAATGCATAGGGAAGAAGGTAGTTTAAGGAACCCCACTAGCCAGGCCACAGCTTGAGGACAGGGTGCTCATGGTGATCATAGTATCTCTGGATAACAAGCCTACAGAGATCAGACAGCTGTTGAAGAAGGGTTGGACCCACTCATTTGGTAGCACAGTTTTGCTAGGAATCACATTGTCTTTGGTAGCTTTCTGAACTTGTGCCTTACTCTTCCAAGGAAAGTACATTTAGTTGGCTCACAGAATTAGCTCCTGAAGAAGTTTTCCATCCAGAAGGGCAAAACTGGTATTTCTTTTGTTTGTAACCTGAGGCTGTAGCACTGTACGTGCTACACAGATAGCTGCTGTGAAATAGATCAGAAAATACTCATATACTGTTCTATACTTTATGGTTTTCTGGTATAATATCATAAGGTTTCATATGCAAGTGAAAAAATATGTAAAATACATGTCCTTTTAATTTTATTACTGGAGAAAAAAGTGTAAGGATTGTTTCCTGGCATGCCTAGGCCTCAGGTGTCTCTTATGGAACAGATTGTATTTCCTTCACCATGAGCTCAAAAGCAGACCAAGGGCAGTGGTGGAAGCATCATTTATAGCATCTGTGACAGGAAGCTACAGAATGTTGTCAGCTCTTCAGCTACGCTTTTGCTTCCACTAAGCCTTCCACTTTGGAGGAGGGGAGATCAGCTATGTCCTCTCACAATTTGCAACATGATGTGGAAGGTTCCCCTGCTTTGTCAGACTAATTTCAGGAAGCTAATATATGATTACTCAGCTAAATTTCATATATTAGGATAAATAAGTTTGTATTATGCAAAGGAGATATCAAAACCTGTAGCAGAAAAAAAAACCCTGTCAAACATTTGTGTCAGTTTACTAAGTGCATCAATTTTAACAGCTGTATCTGCTTTTCATTACAACTACTGACTACAGTTGTCATCCACACCACTCCTACAGATCCTCCTACACAGCTGATTACCCTGCAGGTTGCTGAATCCTGGCAGCTGGTCCACTGCACCTGTTCTCTTCCATCTGTTTCTGAATGTTGCCTGCTCTCTCTAATAATCCTGATTAGAGAAGGTGAGGAAATGCTTGCTCAATACAGTTATGACAGAGTGTTTAAGTAATATTCAAATCACAGAAATGGATTTGAGCTACATTTTGCTTCTCTGTGGCCTCAGGGCATGGTTTCTATGGTGGTTAAAGCAGTGACTGTGTGTGCAGTTAATAATGATTAGTCAGAAAAAAGAATTTGTACTGTAAAATTACACTTAAACCAGCAGAAGTTCCAAGAGAGAAATACAGCCACTGGTATCTCCTCAAAGTCAACTGGCTATAGAAGCTGGTTAAAATCTCACCAATTCCACTGTCTTGGTGAACTAGGATTTTCTGAATTTGAGCTGAAAAATAGGTAATGAAAAAGTAATATCCTGTAGTGTTTACATCTCTGCCTGCCCCCCAGGTTTGCATTGGGTAATGGCTTTAAACTGAAAGAGGGTAGATTTAGGTATTGAGAAGAAATGCTTTACTGTGAGGGTGGTGAGGCACTGGCACAGTGTGCCTGGAGAGGCTGTGGGTGCCCCATCCCTGGCAGTGTTCATGGCCAGGCTGGATGGGGTTTGAGCAACCTGGGCTGGTGGAAGGTGTTGCTGCCTGTGGCAGGGGGGTTGGAACTAAATGATCTTTAAGGTCCCCTCCAACCCAAATCATGCTATGAGTCTACAGTTGGTCCTTTAATAAAGAATAACAACATGCTTTAAACTTTTTCTCCATTTTCCTCTCCAATTAGGTAATCTGAGTCAAGCACTCGTTTTTATAGAATGTGTGGTAGTAAGTCCCTGAGACAGCACATCTCACTGCAGGAAAAAAGGTTGACTCTGGCTACATGTTGTATAGTTTTAAGTTTCTCTTTGAACCAGAGCATTGTTTCCCATTCTTATAACTGCTGGTCCATACACAGTTATATATACTAAGCTGTGAATGAGTAGAGTGTTCCCAACATAGACTGCTGTCATGAACTTGAAACATTTCTAAAAACATGGCAAGTCTACATTACGCTCATCTCTTTAATAATCCTGTTTTGAAATACAAAACATACCTTTGATAATGCTAATTTTTATTCAGAAAGAATGAACAGCTGTCACATCTGCTTATCTCACCTCCTGTATCATAAGTCAGGGAAAATATTTCAACTCAGGTAGTAAAGAATAGAAGTGTAAGTCATTATATTTGACAAAATTATTTATTATCTTAGTGGAAAAGGGTATAGATGATGCTTTTTCAGTCTCTTTTAACAGCAACTTGAAGCCTTGGAAGTGCACATTGTCTTTGAAGGATAAAAGGGGCTCAAAATTAACTCTTCCAAACTGAGGTGTGCTTCTTAACACTAAGAGGCAGCTAGCACAGCAGCTTGAGTCCTCCTTGCTTTTGAGAACCAACATGGTTTCCCATTACAGATATTCATATAGACTAGCCCCTGATCGGAAATATAAGTGTAAAATGTCATTCCAAGGATGGGAACATATGACCAGTTTATATGCCAAATCTTTAATGCAGTCAAAGTTACTGGATTTACCACCAAAATATTCCTTGCTAACAGCGTTCCATCTGTGATGTCTGTTTCTCTTCACCTTGTACATTTTAGTCATGAATTAAAACTTGGAAATTGCAATTTAATAGGCATTTCTAAAAGAATGAATTCTGTCATTTTTACATTGACTCATGTCTGGCATTGAGACAATATGTAGCATTATTTCTCAGTATGAATAAGAGAGAAGATAAAAAATTGCTGATCCAGAGGCTTTTTCTGTAGACCACAGATATATTTCCCCCCACTTCAAAGAAAAGGTGAAAGTAAATAATTTGCTTTACAACCATGTAATATAAGCTTTACTGTGTTTGGCAAGTGCATCATATCAAAATAATAGGTTGCTGTGTTTTGTAGGAAAACAGTGGATTGCCAGTATAAAACATAAAGTCCAGAGACAACTGCCAAGTCCAACATGGATTTATCTTCTAAGTACCCACATGTGAACTATGTGAACTGTACAGACTGCAGCCATTAGGCATGTGATTACTTGAGCTGCGCTGCTGCTGGAGGTGGGAAGGAGCTCAAGCTGGTATTTCACAGTCCCTTTAAGCTGACCACCAGAAGAGGTGATTACATTGTGTCTTTGCAAACACACACCTACCTTGAGCTGTGTATTTCTCCTGTTTCTTGCCTGCATGAGCGAGCTGCATAAGGGAGCTGTTTTCGCCAAGGAGATACTCCTGGGAAGATCACTTCTAGCTCCTGCCTCCTTTGCTCTTGGCCATATGATCCTTTCTTCCTTGGTGCTCATCAAGGATGTTGCTCAATCAGTTTAACTCATTAATCAACAGAATGTAACTTGTGATACTTTGCTTTCGTGATTTTCTCAGGTTGTAGAAAGTTGGATCAGCTCATGGAAGGGCACTGGCAGAGAGCACTGGAACTGGCACAGGGGAGAGCAGTGGGAGCTGGAGTTCACCATACAGCAGTGGTGATCCACTGTCTTCATTAAGTCGCAGATGGAGTGATGCACCTTACTCGTAAGAGAGAAGTAGCAGTACATTTTTTGGTATAGAACAGATTTAACAAAGTTTGATAGTAAATGCAGCAGTGGTTTGAGAAGATTCGATGGCAAGGTACATGTTTACTGCACAGAGGACAGGGTCAGACAAAACTGTCAGGGAGACCCTCCTGTTGAGTCATGACGTTCAGAAAGGACCCCTTTGCATCCTGAACTCCTCCTCAGAGGGGAGTCTAGGTGGGGCTAGATCCAGACATAGTCTTAGACTTGGTCACCAATTTATATCTAAAGGATTATCTATGCACAATCAATCCTTTATATTGCTTAGCTAAGATTTCAGAGTTTAGTCTATTATTCACTTATCAGAGTGAAAAGTCAGAGGTATATTCAGTATTTTTAAGCTTAAGCACCCATTAGAAATTAATCTGACCAGTTTCTCCATAACACTTTTGATGTCATACACTGACCTTTTGGGGTCTCCATTAAGAGTAGCTGTTGTGGTTTTCTAACAGTGGCTACCGTATTATTATAATAATTTAAATTATAAAAATCTATTGTGACAAGGAATCTCTCAGCCTCGAGTAACCTTGAGAGGCTCCCTACTCAAGGGGAGATCCCAGTGTGCAGCCTGCTGCCATGCAGGAGAGCTCAACGGGTCCACGGAGTAAGATAATCAACTCACAGTCGTGTTTGCATACTGACAATTTCTTTTGCACTTGGCTTGAGTCAGACCTTGACCAGCACTGGTAAGTGGGCACGTGGTTCACAATAGCCCTTGGCTCTTGTGTTCTTACCTGTCTTTGGGACACAGCCCTCATGACCCAGATCCATCCATCACTACCACCACAGGTTATCTCTTCAGCATTGTCATGGAAACAAGGGTCAGGACTGGGGGGGGAGGGCAGGGGAAGGACCACACTGACATTGCTTAAATGTCCAGCTGTGAATCCAACTTTCACTGGGGCTCAGGTAATTTTAGAGCCTTATAAAAGGCAGAAGCCTTCTGGAACTTAGTTCTTCAAGCAGGAGGTATAAGCAAGCATATTTATTCCCCATGATAGTTCATTTGCATTTTCTACAGATTAAATTGTTTCTATAGACAGCATAAACTGTAAGAGAACCAATGCCCCTCTCTGGATTACCTTGTCCAATGGTTCAGCTAAGGTGAAATTCACATCAAGATACCTTAATTTAACAAATATATTTGGTGTCTGAATGTGAGCAAGATGCCCACGCTCCCACTCCAGTCTGAAGACTGCAGAGACCTCATCAGCTCACCTAAAGTAGACACCTTTATCCGGTCAGCTAAGTAGCTCTTTAGACTATTAACTAGAACGATAACTTAGACTTACCTGACACAAAGATGTTTACATTCCTGGAGCTGTTTTCTTCTACTGGGGATCATTTCAACTGCCAAAACATGGGCATTCTACACTCAGGCTTTTAGTTAAGACAATCTACACAAGACCTGTGCTGTTCTGGACCAGCACCTGGAAGCCCAGTTACGTACCTTAAATGGCATTGGACATCTGTGTAAAGGAACTGAATCATACACTGATTGCCTTGGGAGGAAAGGGTTTGCTCTTGTCTATCTAGCTGGATTCCTCCAACAGCTCCCTCCCTGTGTCTAGAGAAAAGAGAGTAGTACATTACTAAGTTAAACACTGGGAGCCATTCAAGAGACAGCATTTTCCATAGAGACAGACTATCTGACATTTCTGACATCTCAGAATTCATACACTGCTAGATTTTAACTATCACTACAAGTCACTATCGAGGTTTGTCAGAATATCTGGTTTGTGGATTCAGCTGTAGGTACAGATCTTGAACCACTGCAGCTTGTTTATTTGCAACCACAGGCTATTCCAGCCAAAGGTAAACTGGTCTGCTAAGCTAGTAACACATGAATAGACATTTCTGGGTACAGCATGTCCTATTTCCATCTATAAATTTAGGTCCATGCTTCTACTTTTAACTACAGACATATCAATCAGTGAAAACACTGATCCTATTAGGCATTGCTTGTATTCTAAGAAAAGCTGCATTCAGCTTTATTAAATGAGAAATACTTGATTTCTCCTCATAAACCCTCTATTTTCCATTGAAATAATTATCTGCAATAAAACACGCTGTGTCAGGACAAATCGAAGACAATACATTTATTAAACTTTGAGAAAAACAAACAAAACACTGACATAAGTAAAGTTAAATAGAAACCGAAAGATACATCTTCTGACCAGCGTATAATGGCTTGTGTGACCAGTAAAGTACCAAAATGACATTCTGAGTTTGACTGAGGTATTTTAACTATTTTTGGCAATAGAAACAGAGTAGGAAACTTGTTCCAAACACACATAGGCATTACTTGTATTAGTGTCTACCATCTATGGAATTTTATATGAAACTAAATAATGTAGCTGTTAGAAAAATATAGCAGCAAATGAGCAGAATATCTAATGCACATTTACCATAAAGTACGTGCTAAACTCAAAAATCCCACCCAATAGCTGGGCCCAGTCCTGTAGCCCTTGGTCACAAAGACAGCATTGGTGAGTTCAGTGGGAGACATCATGAGCAAGACCAGCATTCGCTGCACTTCATACACTCCTGTTCAGGTCAGAAAAAAGAAATCAACATCCCTGCCTGCTTTGTAAGAAGAACCCTGCTATGATGAAACCATGGCCTAGGAAGGTAACTTCCGAAGCAGCAATAGTTCATTGCAAAGCTCTGTCAAGTTCTTAATAAATGTAAGAAAAAAGATGGCTTTCCCACCAAGTTTCAGGTTTCTCTCCTCTCCTTCTGAAAGTCTGCCTAACACAGTTGTAGAAGATGCTGTTAGGCTGCAAAAAATAAAAAACACTTTTGAACAATACTGTATCCAATTCTCTAGTTCTACTGAAGTCTTCTAATCCTGTTATATCTTTAAAAATGAACTGCTGGCTAACTCCTGAAGTCCTTATTTTGTTGTTTTAATCAAGACTTTATGTGACACAAACTAATAAATGTAGTGACACTTTTGGTTGTAGGAGGGCTTCAGAAGTTGGTCAAATGTGAAGAGATCATGCTGCTAAGTCACCAGAGGTTATTCCTGTGTTCTCAAAAATTTTCAGTGAAAGTATAGTGGTCAACAACATTTTACTTGTAAAAAAGTATATTAGTAGCATTAACCAGAATCTGATAAAAACCAGAATAATTTGCCCAAATATTTTGTCTATTTTAAAGTTTTCTACAAAACTTTAAATCGAATGTATATTTCTATATTAGTTACCATAAGAAAGTAATAGAATCTGTTACTTTAAGTTTCTACAATATTTCAAAATTTCTCTACAGGTTTCTTTGGAGGTACAAAATGGTTCTGTAAAAATCTATTTTTTCTTTTTGCTGTGAACAAAACTTTTATAAAACAGAAAACTCCTTTTTAACATTGCAGCAATTACTTTCCTTACATGGGTCTTCATAACTGTACTACAGTGTGTAGTTAATAGAAAACATTATACTTTATGACTAAAATATTAAAATAGATTTTATTAATTTATATAAGTCAAAATAGATGTGTTATTTATTCAATCTACTTGTTTTTTCACCTATATGTTCAGTTCCTAATTATTGATATAAAGATCTCTGCCAACAGCACAGTTTTTACTAAGTTTTTAGACTTTAAACCACCTGATTTTTAGCTTTATCAAAATGCATGATTTACTGTACATTAAACATAGTAATTTCAATGTTTACTATCACAAAAATCAACACCCACAAGAACAAGACAGTCACTGCTAGTAAAACACTCTCAAGACAAATTCATAGATAATATTTACAGAACACAATAGGAATATTTTGATGAATATTTTATGTTTCAACATTGCAGACAGAATTATAAGAACCACGAAAAACTTGTAGACTTCATTTTGGTTTCAGCATACAAGCCCGAGTTGACTCTCTGCTGTGAAATACTGCACACATCTAGTCAAAGAAGAGCTACGGCATGATTTTGTTCAGCTGGTCTGTGCTCACATAGCCACAAGACACGTTGAATTCCTTGTCTGGCACAGGCACTGCAGTTGCATTCAGCACAAGGCCTTGTGGAGAATGAACGATATGAATAGACGTATAGTCTGGGACAGGCATCTCTGAGTTTGGGGTTTCTGCTGTTGAAGTTCCAAGATTGACACCGGTAGTGGTAAGGCTCTCTGCGGTGAAGTAAGCATCCTCGTTACAGCTTTGCTCCTGAACATGCGGCTCATACTCTTCATGGGAAGTTACAGCAATACATTTTTTCACATCTGCCTCACAGAAGTAGGCACTGTCCATGGTGAAGTTTTGTCTTGTGCAGCCTTCACATTTTGCTCTCCCCACCTTGGATTTCTGCCCTGGTGAAAGTACAACACTGCCTGCTGGAGTAATATCACTCACTTGCGCATAGAAGTCAGTATTTGTCAATGAATTCTGGTTACTTAGCTGGGTATGGACTGATGGACTAGCTAGGTCAATGCTGCCTGCAAAAGGTGGCCATGGCTGGCTATTTTGGGACTGAGTACTCATATGTGGCCGTTGGGTGTCTGTATTGGCAAGGGTTGGAAGTGACTCATCATTATCTCTTCTATCAAGGCACAAGAGATCCTCTTCTTTTTCAGTTCCCTTTTTGAACTGATCAATATCAGAGATGGCATCACATGTGTCACTTGCACTGAAGTCTGTCTCTGGAATATCTGGTTCACAACAACTGGCCCGTCCAGAATCGTCATCTTTCGCTCCCAAGCAACTGTGTGATTTCAGATGACCTTCACTCAGGAGCCTGTCAGTATCTGAGACTCTGTTCTTTTCATCAGGGTCTTCTATGTCCAACTCAATAAACTCAACCCACAAGTCATCATTGTATAGCTGTGACTTGTAGCTGTCGTGGCTGGCTAAGATGGAGTTCACTTCATCTAGCTTTCCTTTCTATAAAGCAACAGAAAATGAATGTCATAAAGGAAATAATGAAAATGTTTGTGCTTTTTATGATGTTAACTTAAGCAAAGCTGATGTCATAATTGCAAGGGTTTTTTTATTATTTTATGAAAATAATTCTGTGGCAACTCTCCCCGTGTCATAATTTTTCTACAAAATTTTTCTGCCTGGGACAACAATTGTCACCTGCTACTACTACAGTGATTCCCACTGTAGAGTTTAGAGCACCTTTAGAGTTTAGAGTATTACCTTCAAGAGATCTGGGTCGATCCCTTTAATCTTTGGAACAGGCACAGGAGGAAATATGAGCATTTTTATTCTGGAAAAAAAAAAGATGGCTTTTAATTGACAGTAGTCCTTTTTGAGGAAGTCAGAAATAAGAGAGCCTTACATTGCACTTATACTTAATTACTTCAAAACTGAAACATCTGAAGATTCAATTTCAAATAGTCCTAAGGAAAAGAATGATTCTTTTCTGTCATTGCAAATTAAAACCGAAGTTTTCTGCCACCTTCCTTGTTGAAATCATATACATTTATGTGGGAATCCATTTTGGAATCTGGTCTTTGATAATTTAATGCTCTATAGAAACAGAATAAATTCCTAGAGGTCTGTCAATAGTTTCCCTTTTTAAGTAATTTTCAAAGGAATCTGACAGGAGCCTCAGGGTGCAGAGTGACTTTCCCAAATCCTTCTTTCCAGGGGCAGAGTAGTTTTGCATAAGCCAAATAAATTTAAATAGGGGAACAGGAAAAGGGAGTTGGTGAAAAGAGTGAATGACTTTAGAACTAATAAATAAAACAGAAACACAACTGCAAAAATTTAGGCTAGTGTTTTGCCATCTCTATGACACTTCTGTTTTCTGAATTACTAACGTAACAATATGTAATAATGACAGTAATACCTAGTAATAACTCTTGCAGAGGAAGGACTAGTAACTGGCTTATGCATGTACATACTGTGGAAATATGTATTACTCTGATCCTTCATAAAGTGGATTTCTGATTTTTGAGGGGACAAAAAAAGCCCAAACCCAACAAGAAAACCCAATCAGAAGGATGATTTTCCATTAGTAATAATCCAACAATAGCAGGCCATGTCTATCTCCTCTACTTTACCTCCCTGCTTCTTTTGCAAACGGATAAACCGTAGTTCTCAAAAGGAAAATTCAACATTCTCTTTATATGGGGCTATTTGCCCGTTTTAGAAAGTAAGCTGTGGGGATGGTAAATCCAAATCCAAACATTAGTTTTGCTGCATTGTTAGTGACCTTAGTGAGGTCCAGAGAGGATCAGAGGAGACTTAAGAGTGCCAGAGAGAAATTTAGGCACCTTCTGCCAAACTATGGAAGGCCCAAATTCCCCAGCTGCTTTTCTTTTTGGTAGACCCTCAAAGTTCTGCCCAGCAAGCCTCAATGAGAGCTAGAAATCCGGTGATTTTATACTGGGTGGGCTGTCAGGGTACCAGTTTCAGATTTGTACTTACACTTGAATCCACAAATACGCTGTTCTGACAGGATTGGGGACTCTTCTAATGACACAAAGGATTTTATCACTCACTGCCTGGAGAAATCATTCAGGAGAACTACGCTCTGCTCTCTTCTCAGCCTTCCATAATTCAAGCCTGCATCTCTCAAATCTAAGAGTATGGCCTAACCGTACGGCACCTGTCCTAGGAAGCCTGGTTCAGATCTGATGAGATCAAAACTGAGGATGAATTGGTATCTTTTCAGATACAGGGGGAAGCCGAGCCTGGATATTTTGCATTATGGGAAGCCCACGCAGCCTGCTCCTCTGCAGAATACACTGCCACTCCTACCACCGCATGCACCAGTTTGAAGGAAACGGTGCAGGCCCATAGGTCCAGAAAAAACTTTCCAAATGAAGGGTCTTCAGTGGAGAAAAGCCTCCTCCAGCAGCCATGATTAGCATGGGGAATAAGCTCTGATCAGAGACATGCATCAGCCCTACAGGATCTTTTGTGACTGTGCCACTCCTTGCTCAGTGTGCTGACCTTGGTGAGCTCCTGGTCCCACATGAGAGTTGTTCTCGCCCCATTCTGACACATGAAGCTTTTGTCATGCATTGTTATCAGCAGCCTTGCTCTTAACCCTGGGATCGGGATACTATTGCAGGGAGTAGCTTCCTGACATTAAGCTCTGCCAAAGCATAGTGCCACTTGCCTACATTGTTTTTTTAGAGCTGCTCCACCTGCACTATATTGTTTTCATTTCAATGGCTTGTTTTTATGCTGAGGTGTGCAATACGCCTCAGTGTTCATTTTCAAAGTATATATACAAGACCACCGACAACATGCATGGATTTGCACCAACAACATCATGGGATTTGACCATGCTGTTACTTCACAGTCTAGGACAGTATTGGTATGACACCCCAGCTAAATTATTTTGTCAAAACCTATCCCTGAACATCCATATTAGGGGATGAATTCATTTTGAGACCATTTTGTCATTTTTATGTATGTTTCATTTTTATATGTGACACAATTTTATAATTTTTATAAAAGATACAATCCTGTGCTTTGTTTTATTCTATTCATGTTCTTTATAGAAGCTGCACCCTATCCACAGAGACCAAGTATCTACCTATGACTCAAGCTCTTTCCCTTGGCTCTATGAAGAAATAGAGTAATGAAACAGTCTAAGAACAACAACAAATACAGATGTTTGTGTGAAACTTTTGACCAGTATGTGGGTAAAAAGAGTATTTACAAAATTTGAACAGACTAAAAAAACAATCCCCTTCAAAGCCTAAGTAAATTAACTATGTAAATACTACAGAATAAAATTTTCTGCAATTCAAAAGGAAGGAGCTGTCAACATAATCAGATTCCTACCACTGAAGGCCCAGTATGTACATATGCCAGAGTCCTTACAGCTTATGAGAACGGATAACAATTTTCAAAATAATTTCTAGCCCCCCAGATTTGAAACAATTGAAGCACCCTATTTTCTAAGCTACAAGTACATAAAATCTGACAAATAAAACTCTCTACCTTGGTTGTTTAGACAGCAGGATGAAGATCACTGTTACGGCCAGCCCACATGCTCCGAAGATAACAACTAAGAACCATGGAAACTCAATTTCTGAAGCATTAGAACAAAAAGATATTAGCAGGAATCTGCATCTCTGTTGCATTAATTTCATCTTTCTCTTTCACTACCTGAGGATTCCAAAGCGGTAAATACGGACAGTAGAATTTTTAGTTACTTAAATGTGAAAGTTCTCTGTTAAGCAGAAATAAAAATACCCTTTTGGTTTTCATACTGCATTTGTGAGTCCACTGAGACTCCTTGTGAAAACAGATTGAGTTTTTAAATACAAACAAGATCTTAGTATAGATAATATATGTAGCAAAACCAGCCATGAGGAACATACTGCCTATTTGGAACATGCTACCAATAGTCTTGATGGTATATAATGCTGCAGATCATGTTACTGCTTGTTTGCCCAAGCTGAAAGATTATTAATAGCATAGTAAATCATAGATGAACTATTCTTCTCTCACAGAAACTAAAATATGATGGTGTCAAAAAGCATACTACTCTTCTTTCTGAAGGCCAAACTTTAACTACATTGTGAACTATCAACTGAAAAAAAAATACCTCCCTTTTATTTACCTTGCAGGTAGCTACAAAGAATTTAGGTTATTGAGAAATAGCATTTAGTAGGAATGAAGAACAATGGTGCTAAACGAAATGGTTTATCTTTTAAATGCTGGGAATTCCATTATACTTAAGCTGCCACTGTAGTATACAAAGTATAAAGAAATTTATTCTTGTCTTAGGTTCTCCTCATTTGTTCCCAATTTTAAGTTTTCCATGCAAACTTCACTCATTTTTTGGGCCAAGGAATAGTGACAGAAAGCTTTAGAATTCTATACATGAATATAAATATAACACCCTTTCAGGGAAAAGAAAGCAATATAAAATTCAGGTATGAGCTTTAGCCCTGTGTTCACAGCTTAGATTTTGACTGGACAAGTTTTCAAGCATGAGTATACAGTTCTATCTGGATAAGTCTGTGTTAACAGGTCCCTGTTTTAATGGAGAACCAGTAACTCCTTGTCATGTCAGTAAGATCTGTGAATTTCCAGCTGCTTCAAAAAGTTAGAATATTGCATTTGATTTTAACTACTTTAAATGTTTAATACACAGAAAATATAAATTGTAATTCTGTGTTGATATACAAAACAAGAAAGAATAAATTCTCAATCAAATCAGATCACTGCTGCTGTGTGAGATGTATGGACATTGATCAACTTGCAGAATCTGTGCTGTAGTGACTGAAGAAAACTGTGCTTGTAGGGAGATCTTAGATTTTCATGGTATTTTAATTTTGTTCATGTGAAAACCTGGACAACTTAATGCAGCTGGAGTTAATAAAATAAAGCCACGTGTCCAGAACATTAGCTGTTCATGTAAGTTAAGAATGAAAACTTGTAATACAAAGAGTTAAAAAGGGCACTAGCAAGATTTTGAAAGATGAAAGAGTTACGGGGTGGTTTTATTTAAACCTTCACTAATACCCTGGAAAATTAAGTGAAGCAGCTTCATTTTTGCTTTCACAATAATGTGAAGAGCTCGTATTTTGAAGAATTAATTTAGTCAGTAGCTCAGAGCTGAGAATGCTTTAGGAAAAGGCACTGTCTCATTCTTTCCACAGAAAGAAATGTGGTGATCAATGGCTGTTTCCTCTTCTGTCTTTATAGCACTTTACGAACAAGTACAAGCCAGAAGCAAGAATCAGAACACTCACTGTCCATGATAGTATTGGGCAGACCAGAAGAGCATTTTGTTATCATTCTGATAACAGCCAGCAATACAACACTTCAATAAAAATGACAATTCTTTGCTACCAGAGTGCCCATTTTAGACAATGAAGTATGAGATCTAACTGTATTTCAGGCTCTATAAGATGTGCAGGCAGTTACTGTTTTCTTATTCTTAAAGCTATCTGTATTTTTGCTCTCTGATGAGATGTGAAACAGTCTTGCTGAGTTGACTACTGAACTTGTATTTAGAACTTGTACTTTCTCAATCTCACCAAATGATTTTCATGCAGTAGGCTGAATTATCAATCTAGCCACGCATACAATGTCAATGGAAAGGAGAAAATGAACCCCCAACACCACTGAAAAGACAAAAAGCATGGTTATAAAAACACTTCGCTTATTTACCTTCAGCACAATGAACAAATTCAATGCCTGTTTGAGAAAAAGATACATAAAGGACTTCACTGAACTCCCCAAATTTTTCGGAGGTACGTTGTCTTGATCGGACTCGTATCTCATAATCTCTTCCCATCTTCAGAGAGTACAGTGGAACCATTGTCGAGAGCCTGGGTTCTAACTGTAAAGACAGAAGGACTGTGATTTACTTGTTTGAGCTGTACTGGCAGTTTTACACTGCTTCTTGATTTCAGAATTAAACACCTGAAGTAATGTAAATCCTTTGTACTGTTATAACACCACATTACTGACTTCACAATGCCAAAAAGCTTGTTAAAATAACACAGGAGTGTTAAAACTTGTGCAATCAATCTCCCCTACTGAATTAATTTTAAGAAGAAAAAAGATTTAAAGGCCTTCTAACCAGATGCATTGCATCTTACAAATGCACTTATTTGGGGAACACTGCATAGCTCCCAAAATCCTTACCTATATATAAAATGTGATAATGGAGACTCTGTGAGAGCTGGCATCAGATTGCTGGTCTTGAGACTTCTATATTAACTACAACACACTTAGATACTGCCGCACATCAAACAATGTAGGAAGTCACATTGGAGGTCTTAATATGTGAAATCTTTCTCTTCTTCTATTACTCCTCTAGAGTATGTATTTTAGCTCTAACCGCCCGACACAAGTGTAAAAAAAGTAAGGAAAATGAGCACAAAATAGAAATCCATGTGGCAGATATAATTCTACTTCTGTTTCAGAATCAAGGATGACACTGGCAGAACTCATCAAGGGCTAAGAATTAAAACACCTGGAAAACAGCAGCCATTGGGGATTTGAAGGAAGCTTCAACAATACAATCCTATAATCACTGTAGCTGCATAATCTAAACTTGAGACACATTCTGTTAGTAGCTACGATCTGTGGAGTTCTCTGATCCCTGGTGGCTCCAGACTCAAGTGTTCTGAGAACCAACCAGCTGGATTTTGGAGGAGGCACTGATCCCACACAGGCTGCTCTTGTCTGCTAGTGGCTGAGCACAAGATCATGGAGATCAACTGGTCTATACTACAAAGGTTTTTAACATCTCAAGACTATCCAGTTGGAAAGTGTTGGGAAGGGAATAAAATCACACTTATTTCATGCTGTGAAGCCACAAATAGTACACTGAAGATTTACAGGCAGTTGTGTTTCGGTTTGTTGTTGTTGTGGGGCTTTTTTGTTGGGTTTTTTCCCCCTTCTTCTTCTAAGACAATTAGTGGAGATTCTTAGGGATGCTGGACCACACAAAATTTTATGTACTCCAAATAATGGCGGCACTTGGAAAAAGCAGTATGCAGGCTAAATTACAGCCCTGAAAAATACGAGGTAAAATTACTGTAGTTGTGTACCTGAAATTGCAAGAGTTGCTAAAGAACAGATAATGCATTAATGGGCAGGATGTCTCTAGTCCACCAATGAACTAACAAGACACCTGGATGGAGCAAGATTTATAGACTGGGGAAGGTTCAGCATGAACTGAACATATGAATAGCATTTGCCATATGGTTAAATAAGCTAAAAGCCATATGAGAGAGACATGATAAAAGGTAAATAATAATGCATGGCAGCACATAGCAAATTCATTTAAAGTATGGAAAGGGGAGCTTGGAACCAGGCAGCTGCATTGCTGGACTTGAGTCAGTGTACACAGAGTGATGCTTGTGATTGCCATGCTAAAGGAAAGTGTAATAAACTTGCTGTTACACTGAGATGTGTCACTGCGCTGCATGCATGAGCCCGCCCTGTAAGAGGGCTTTAACACAAGACTGTGGAGCAGCTGTTTGTCATGGATCAGCTGGAGCCCCTGGGACACTGAGAGTACCCAGTGGGATGGGGCAACAGAGGCAGAGGCTGGCCCAGGCATGACAGCAACCAAGGCAATGGTTTTCACCAACTTTAACAGAAAAACACTGAAAACTGGGAGATGGGCAGTACCAGGGAAAGGTTCAGATGTACCCTGGGTAGGAGTAGCACAAGGCTGGGCACCCATACAACACACGGAGATACTAGGCTGTATATCCAATGCAGTGCAGAGAGATGAGTTTTGCCCCCTCAAACCAGTAAGCCCTGTATCTCAGCCACAGTGCCATATGAACACAGTGATGGTGTTCAGCTCTGGAGCCCATATTCCATGCTTCCCTGCCCTTCACTGCAGTGTGAAACAGACCTTTTCCAGCAAAATCTCAACAAGATAAAGACAGCCAGCAGAGTCCTCCCTGGTCCAGCCCTTTTCACTGAAGACTGATCTGTGATTGCCAATTTCATCCCTTATTACATGGATCTGGGCTTGCGTTTTGTTTTTTTGGTTTTTTTTTTTTTTTTTTTTTTTTTTTTTTTTTTTTTAGTAAGTCAAAAGTTCTAAATCTAAAATATGCTAAATAACTAAAGGAAAATTAGACTTCTAAGATTCCCTATCACACCTACATTTTTAGGCACTTCATAGACAGACACTTCACCATGAAGTCATTCTTCACTATTGCTCAGATGATGTGTGTTTCCACACCTTGTTCAGAAAACACAGCAGACTCACAGGGTCTATATAGCTATTGCTAGTTATGACTAGTAAACTAGTCTATGAATAGACATAAGAGGGGACAGAATGTAATGTGCAACACTTCAAGATAAAAGGGTAGAATTTTAGAAAGATACCCAGCAAGCAGCTAATAAATATGACAATATTTTTTCAAACTGTGATAGAGATTACATTTGGCTCTGTCTCGTGAACACCTGCTATATGAAGATGGGGATTTTCTTGTTTTTAGGAAGTTTCTCAGAAAATAAATTTGATCCTCTTATCACTGTAACTTACTGTTATAATAATTTTAGTTCTCTTTCAATTCATAATTTATCTATACCCAAGTAGTAAACGGACTGAAAAAAATGAACGCTATACATGAAAAATCAAACAGGTTCATCCCAAAACGTCTACAAAAATTACAAGTAAGTCTCAGTAAACGGGAGACTTAGTAGAACTGAAGTACTACAAATTAATCCTTTCTATCAGTTTTGTATCAGTTATATGTAAAAGCATATGGCAAAGCAGTCAAAAATTATCCATTTTCTAAAAAACTAGTAATAACAATATAACTAGGCATTTATCTCTGTACTGCTTCAACACTCATTACGGAAGATATTTGTAGCAAAGAATGCAAAGAGTTAAATTGTTGCTCCAATGCTGTTATTCAGAGTTCGGTGATTGTCTTAGGCCAGAACAAGTTTTTGTTCAGAAATCTCTTTTTTTGTGCTCTGGTAAGTGACTCAGTGAATTATGTCATGGTTGTGCTCTTAAGCTGAAAGGCACAACAACTTACAATATATACGGCTGCAGTACAACATAATGCAAAGTACTACTTTTCTTGAGGCAATGACAGTATTCAGCCATTCCTTATCTGTTTTCTGAAAGAAGAAACACTGATCTTCTAGCCTTTGCTCTCCTGAGAAGAAATAGTCTCAAGGCATGCTGGAATTACTGATGGTACTGGAGCAAAACCAAAGCTTTATTAGGGTATTTATATGATTGATACCTAAAGGCTTATAAAAAAACATGTGCATTTTCAAAGAGGTTTCCGTATTGCCACCTGCTTTTGTAAATCCCATAAATACCCTGCAGATTTTCAAGTTCTTAAGGGGTATTGATTTACTACCTAAAGTTAACTCATTTCATAGGCTTTAATACAGGCTATACAGTAAGTATAGCGTAAACCAGTATGGAGAGAAATTTAGACAAGCATTAGGAAAAGTTATAGACATTATAGGCCTGTGTGGCTTAGTAGACTTAATAGTAAGGTGTAAGATAAACAGAAAATGCTAACATTGAGAAAGATAAAAGGTGAGAAGGTGTCCAAGGTCTTTCACAGATGAAGGCAGGCAAACCAGTCTGACTATGTTTCAATTGGTAAATTTGCTTTTTGCAAATTTGCCTTTTGTATATTAAAACAAACCAGTAACGTTAATAGTTGCTTTCCTTCTGTCAGTTAACTCAGTTAATAAGAAAGCAAATGAAGGGTTCTGCTTTGAAATGATGTTCTTAATGCACTGAAATGGTGTTCAGGAAATGTTCTCCATATGCAAGTACGTCACAACACACTGGCACTTAGCCTGTCCATTCAGGTAAGCTGGGTACAGCTTCTTGACCATAATAGGAAAACTAACTGCTCAAGAACTTAATTGATTTTCAAAAAGAAAACTTAAAAAGATTTGGGGTATATGTATTTTATGTTTCCAAGGACTATCCATATAGTCACAAATTTACCATTGCTGTCTGGTATGAAATCTGTATGCCTTATCTATGTTGCATTATTTTTACTTCCTTATTGTATTTTAAGTTATAACTCAAAGCTGCTTTTTTTTTTTTTTGTTTTGGTTTTGTTTGTTTGGTTTTTTTCAATCTACTGAAATGATAATTATAAATATAGGAACTACAGGTACCCTGAAGAATCTTGGACTGACATGGTGACATTTTCCAAGCAAAATATTCCTGTTCCAACTACTAAAAATACCATGCACTGTTTCAAATAGCTGTGGTTTAGGAGAACAACAGAGAAATATTTTAACCTGGAAAACACTTCTATGGATGTTTGTATACTTTCTGGTCTAACACAAGGATTTCAGGGTTTGTAATTATCATCCTGCATGCCAACTATCTTGACACATTGTTACAATGCTTGCTAGAAAACTTCAGAAGAATATAGGTATGTTGTTGAAGACTTCAGGTATCATCTAATTAGCAATTACAAGCCTGTTGCTTTTCATAGTAGTACAGAAGTGTTAGGGACAGAACAAGCCTGCACTGTACTATGACTATTGTATAATAAATATTTGCTTCATACCTCCTTCCATTTTGTCTCATTAACTTCTTTGTACTGCAATTCATACTCCAGAGTAATCCATCCCTTCTGAACATCTGCTGTTGGTGGTGGATCCCATCTTACCTGGATATCCCCATGGATCCCAGTCTGACTAGTATTTAGCAGAGTCCAGTTAAGGTGGACAGGGGGATCAGGTAGTACTGTTTAAACAGAGTATTTGGAATAAAACAGCCAGTTTTCAATGTGAAATGATCATTCTTACTACACACTGTTAAATGATTTCAAGACTAAAAAAGCACATTAACTACATATTTGCTGATTAAAATCTAAAATGACAAAAGTCACTACGTTTGGTACCAAGAAGGCAGCCTGCCATTTGCAGTAGACATGCTCTGCATGAATCTCACCCAAGTGACTAATAAAGAATATGAAGAATGTATTAACTATTACACTACATTTCCCAATAGCAGTTTTTAAAACACTGAGACACAATTCTCCACCAACATTTAAATATAGAGTTCTTACTAGAAATAAGAACAGTAACTGGAGTAACACAAAAAGGGAAATTAAATATTTAGTAAGTAATATAGAAGTACATTGAAAAACTATGGTATCCGAAAATTTGTCTAATTTTGCTCAGTTGAAGAAAAGACAGCAGTGGGTATTGTAGTCACTTGCAGGAATAAATTAATTGCATAGATATACACCACTGCTCTTAACAACTGGCAACATCTGCAATGTCCCGGACAGTCATAATTCATACTGTAATAAATACAAATTCTAGTTTAGGAATGCTAAACATCTTGATTCTGTAGATAAGTGTTGATTCAGGTGGTTCCAGAACTTTGCAGAATCAAGATTTTAATGCCATCCTGGGTCACACTGAACAAGTATTTGTAGCATCCATTAGAAAGGTCTCAGAGTGACAGCAAAGGCAAGCTCATCTGCACACTTTTGGGAGACCACTGGTATTCAGAAAGAGAAACCATGTATTTACTTTTGTTTGTATTTCTTAGAAACTAACTTTTCGGAGAGTGAAAATTTAAGTACAGTGTTAATATGAAAGCTTATAGCATCACACCTATTGTGACAGAAAAACACAGAGATAAAATGCGTAATGGAAGCATACCTATTTCATCAACGCTGAAACACTTTTCATCAAATACTTCATCTTTATTGGCAAGCTTAACACAATATGGTATCCAAATAGAGGTGTAGGATGTGTTGAAGTAACAGCTATTTTCTCCTGCAGTGATATAATCAGGGCATTCTTTCCAGTCCTCATCATTCCTAGAATGACAACAAAAATGTAATATACGTGAGAGAGGAACTTATAGATCTTACAAAGTACAAATTACAGATGTTACAAGACGCATTATTGATAAGTCATAACTTACATGGAAGTGAGAAAAACATGTCAGTATTGACTGTAATTTACAATGAAACCAAACCACTATGCAAGCAACCTGCATAAATGAATTTAGGTTCTCATGTAGTGTCAGCGGCATTTCTATGCTTTGGATGGTGCTTCAAAAGAACAGTCAGAGAGCACATCTTGCTACGCTGGTAGGTGCTAATGACTGAGGTAAATTTGATATACATTTAAGCAACTGCTATTCAGGCAAATGCAGGAAGATAGCCATCTACATAACGAGGTCTGAAACAGTGAAAGCCAGTCCTTATGGCAGATCAGTCCTGCACCAACTGCACAGTCAAAGACAGGGGAGTGAGTTGCTCTGGGGCACTAATTGGGATGTAAGCACTGGAGCATTTATTGCTCACCCAGGGAAGTGCCCAAGGGTGGATGCTGCAAGAGACTCGGCACAAACCAACCCAGGACTGCAGGATGTGACAAAGCGAACAGAAATACAGTGCTCTAAGTAAGGAAGGGCTACATTCCTTGGGAAACAGAACTTCTAAAACACAGGCTTGGAACTACTGGCGAGAACCCTTTTTGTTCAAAAATTCATAATGTTCTCTGTACATAAAAGAACGGCAGCAGGAAACACCACATTCATTTAATCTCTTACAAAAAGACAAACCAGCGGAGTTATAAAAAGTGCCATGAACCCTCAGACTGAGAAACACTGCTACTTGTCATTTCAATGTGTCCAAGCTAAAACTACTCACCAGGTTCAAAACTAAACAAGTCTTCAATTAAAGTAAAGTGGCAATGACCAAATTGTCAGAAACAGTCTACAGGAAAAGTGACAGACATTTATTCAGTATTTCTGAAGTCACTTTAGAAAAAAAATGATCTCATAGTGAACATGTCTGCTGTTGCTGTTCTTTGATACTATCTCTCAGCCCAAACAGGGATCTTTTAAAAAATTACTGTTGTGGTCTGTTAAAAATATATCATAAGTGCCTTTTCTTACCAAGAGCCAATGAAGCTGTACAGAAGGAGGATTAAGCTAAATCAATTATGCCAAGTGCAGCCTTCAATACTGGAGTGGGTGCTTAAGAAGTAAAAAGGCAGATGCTACATAAATTAAGAAGTATTTCTTCCAATAAGCACTGGTTTTGTGCTTAGCTGGTGAGACCAGACACTTTTTCTAAAGGAAGTGCTGTAGCTCTGCCAGAGTTAGGACTAGATACTGACAGTTAAGACACTATGGCTTGTGTTAAGTAGGAGACTGGGTTAAATGATAAATAAGAGTTCAGTTCTGAGCCTTAAATATGCTTGCATATTGAAACGAAACAGAAATATTTTTAATGTGGATGTTGAACTCACATCTTTTACTGAGGTATTCTAATTTCCAGGACAAAGACTTAATATGTGGTTGGCTCAACCTGCGTGGTACTGCTTTATCATAGTTTAATTAATTTCTAAAGTTTGTACCCCACGGTACATGCCACTGACAACTGTTACCTAAATATTTAAACTTAAACAGTGGTTTTAACTTGGATCCCTGTATTTCTGAGAGGTCTCAGAAGAGTAAGCAAGCCAGCCTTGCCACTAGGCTTAAGTTTTCTAAGCAACTGTACCATCACAAGTAGAAAGTGTCTGTAGATTCCAAAAAGGTTGAAAACCAATATATTAAAGTGCATAGGAACTCACACCCTCTTATTCCTGTGAACAAAAGGCCTATTTTCCTTGATAGCCTGGTAATCTCTATGACCTCTTTCAGGCTAATCATTGTAACAAACTGAAAATTACAAAAGCTTAAGTGGAATGTGAATCAGGATTTATCAAGGCTCAATGAAATGAAATCCCCAGTCTCAGAGTCGCCTTTTCACCTGGATGTGCACATTCAATCTAGCAACTGATCAATGGGAGCTTTATAAAATTTTAATACAAATTTGAAATGGGCTTGTATCCAAACTCCACATATGAGCATAGGTATAAGGAATCTCACAGTTGCAAGTTAGGTTGGTAAGGGATAAACTTAAGTTCCCTGTTAAAAACTCATTTTCCAAGCCATACAGTTTTCAGTTTTGGAATCTGCAACCTGGACCTATATTTATTAAGAAGGTGTTCTTAAATATCTGCCAAGTAATGCTTGTTGCTGCAGATTGCCTAATAATGAACAAGAAATTTTGACACTGAAAAATATGCACTTAAACCACAGTTTTATGCCCTTAAAACCAGTGTGGCTCATACCATAACAAAAAAATTAACAGCAATGAGCTAACAGGCACAGCATTCTCTGTCTTTTCCTCTTTCTTTTGTTCTTTCTGTATTATTACCTTTTCATGTACAATAGCTGTATTGTTCCTGGAGCAGTGAGGTTATAAAAATTTCCATCAGTCCAATAACATGAAAATGTCTCCAGTTCAGGTGATCTGCACGTGCTGATTTGTGGCCACCGCAAAAGGTCTGTCAGGAAAAATGGCAGGGGACAGAGGGGGACGCATTAAACAAATCCATAAACCAGATTAACATGCTGTTAAAATGAAATCCAGCATTTTCTAATTCCTTATGTACAATGAGGCAACATTTAAATTCTTTTTATGTGCATATATGCAGATGACTATATCTGTAGGAAGCCAAATTTGAAAAATGGGTCAAGCTGTCTTTTGTGCAGTGTAGAAGTGCTAGTATCACAGCCTGACACACAGCGTGGGCATCTGCCAACCCTGCAGCCTGTAGCTGAATAGAACAGAATAGACTATTTCAGTTGGAACTGACCTACAATGAGCATCTAGTCCAACTACCTGACCACATCAGGACTGACCAAAGGTTAAAGCATGCTGCTAAGGGCATTGTCCAAATGTCCCTTTAAAGACTGACAGGCTTGGGGCGTCCATCAGCCACCTCTAGGAAGCCTGTTCCACCCTCTCGGTGAAGAAGTGCTTCCTGACGTGCAGTCTGAGCCTCCCCTGGCGCAGCTTTGAACCCTTCCCGCGTGTCCGTCAGCGGATCCCAGGCAGAAGGGATCAGCACCTCCCTCCCCACGCCCCCTCCCCAGGAAGCTGCAGAGAGCAGCGAGGTCGCCCCTCAGCCCCCTTTGCTCCAAACCAGACGAGCCCAGAGCCTCAGCCGCCCCGCGCAGGCCATGCCTTCCTGCCCTCCCACCAGCGCTGTTGCCCTCCTCTGGGCGCCTTCGAGGACCTTCACACCCTTCTGAAATGGCGGGGCCCAGCACCGCGCACAGCACCCGGGGTGAGGCCGCACCGGCGCTGGATGCGGTGGGATAATCACCTCTTTTGACCATCTGGTTATTCTTTATTTGATTAGTTCAGCACATATATACCCAAATTAGCCCAGCACTTGCCAAGTGTGGTGCTGCAGAACTTGGTACGATGCTAACCACAGCTTAGTATTCATCCAGCTGCAATGCGTGTACTCATCAGAGCAGCTATCTTGAAGTGAGTTCAGGTTTGTGTGTATGACTTCATGTAGATACAACATTACTCTGAGAAAGAGAAGGACCATTCAAAGCATGTGCCTGTTGCCACATACCACTTCTATATTCATAATTTCTGTTCTTTGACAAAACCAAAACAATGTAGGGCCATGAAATGACTGCTACAATTGGTCATCCTCATCAACCCTTATGAGAAAAATAAAAAACAAAAGTTGCAGGCATGACTCCTTGATTTCAAAGTACGTACTTAACTTTTTCCTAATTTTTAAGGGTCTAATGCCAATACTTCCTATTTGGCCTGGAAAGCTTTCTATGGGAGACCACAAGCACATGGAAGTGTCTATCTCTCTTCACTGACTACCTGGGAAATGTGATCATTTATTTAAGAAAATGTCTCCATAATGCAATTAAAATGCAGGTATTAGTCCAGTGTTTATGACTGGCGAATTGATCCCTGGCCAGAGAATGATACGATGCTACCAGACTCTGCATGAGAACTTCTTTGCAAATATTTCTGCACTATCACAACTGTGAATATGCAAATTTCAGAGTAGACATAAGGAAGAGATTTTTTACAATGAGGGTGGTGAAACACTAGAACAGATTGCCCAGAGAGGTGATAGGTGCTCCATCCCTGGAAACCTTGAAGGTCAGGCTGGATGGGGCTCTGAGCAACCTGATCTAGTGTAAGATGTCCCTGCTCTTTGCAGGGGGTTTAGACTACATGGCTTTGAAAAGTCCCATCCAACCCAAACCATTCCACGGTTCTATGGTAATATTTGGTACAAAACATTTACACTTAAAGTCAGAAAGAGTATTAAGGTACAGACATACAAACACACACACCAGATGCTTCCTCCTGCACATGAGGATTTTGCAGCTTTCCTGCATGTTGATTCCTTTATTTATAGCTCAGGCACAGCCACTCCATGCCACAGCAATTTGTATTTCTTGGGCTTAATGGTTCAAATTGTGTGCTTTGTATTACACGCTGCCACGCATCCACATCAGGCAGTAACTAATATGTGAGTATTACGCATTTCTGTTTTGCTCATCCCGTATCACTGCCTCATTTCACACTTGGACATTGAGCAAGACCTGAATACATGTATGTAAATAAGAGATTTTGTAATTTGGGTGGCTTACCCCCCGGCCCAATTTAGAATTTTTCTGGCCAACCTAAAATAACTGATGTTTGATGGGAAAGAGTTAAACAGGAAGGTTTCTTTCTTAGCCAGCATGTTTCATTTCACTGAACTTTAAATGTGTTTATTTTTTAAATTGGAACAAATTTTGAAATTAAGTGTTGCAGCAAAAAGGAAAAAAAAATCACACTGTTCTTTTTCAGAAAATTTTGAAACAAACCATTTTGAGTATTGTGCCTGATTTTTTTTGGTATGATACACAGTATTTGACAGCTTTGGCTTAAACCCCAAAATGCTTTTGATTGATTTGAGCTTTTACATGTTTTCACAGCATACTTCGAAAAATTTTCACATCATAGAAATCTTCATTAAAACCAGCAGATGGTTGTGAAATTGCAAACTGTCGTAACACAGATCCAAAATAAAACAGAAGATTCAAGAACAGTATAATTTGTTAGATGTATGAATGTTCCAGATCTAAAACTTGAACTTTCTTTCCTATTTAATTGAAAAATCAAATAATTGTTTAAAAGCAAAACAAAAATAAATGAAATTTTGTGCCTTGACTTCAAAGACATAAGTAAAATTGCCTTGATTGCATAATACCTATAATCAACAAGATGTAAGTCTCTCTCTTCTTCTATAAACAGATGGTGTGCAAGGAAGTACATGTTACGGCGTTTCCTGTTTCTGCCCTCAGATACATGCATCAAGACAAATATAGCTATTTTTACTGAAACAGGTTAAAAATTTGAGAAAATGATATACTGGAAAACCGTCCTAAATTAGAGTATTTCTGTTGATGCCTGTGCCATGTTTTTTTATAGCTAGAACATACAATATTTAAAGCCCATGCAAACCATGTCCTCATATACAGAGGTAAATAAAGTCACACTGTCACTTCTTAACATGATGAAATGAACTGAATGGAATCAAACTTCACTTGCATTTTGAGAGGTCCAGCAGGATCTTAGATATAGGCTCTACGATGTCTTAATAATGAATTCTGTTAATTTCACCAGCTTTATATACAAGTTAAATTAAAGACTGTAAGACATACAAACTTTTCAGGGAAAATGGATCATAACAAAAGCCAGAAGTGGTATCAGGTACAATGGAGAGGATTACTGATACACACAGAATACAGCTTAAGACTTGGCCCCTTACACCGTCACTTCAGAGGAATGTATCCCTAAGGTCCCACTTACTTTTCCACTTCTGATGACAGGACTCTTTGTCTCATAGGTGCTCCTTCAACAGCCACAAGAATTTTTGAGCAGGGAACAGTTTTGTTTGAGACTCTTATACTGTTGGTTTATGAGTTTATACATATATATATATATATATATATTTATTTATATATAGTGACCAGTTCAATTTGTAAGAAAAATTATCTTCTGATTGATTGTTTCCAGTTTCTATGTCAATTTCCAGCCTTCAAAACTGCAGGCTTTTGTGACTGACTGGAGGAAACTGTCATACTGACCTGTACAACCCTTGGCACTCTTGGGGTAGACCTGAATTCCTTGTTTCCCACACAAGTCAATTATCAATGTTGTACACCCTGTGTGAGCTCCATCTCCTGAACAAACCTTAACAGAATGTGATAAATGAACACAATAGCTCAGCTGAATGCATTTAGGCATAAAGGCAGCAGGGTACTGAAAGAAAGGCTGTCAAACTGAGATTTTAAATAGACTAGAAAAGCAAAACAAAACATGGATACACACTTGCTCTTTCCCTACCCAATCCAGCAAGTTCTAGACGAACTGTCATGAATAAACCCACTTGCTTCATTCAAGATAATGCCTTGGCTGAATATGCAGATTCAGCAGTAGAAAACATGGAAAAACCTGCTAAATCTGTGGCTTCCACTGTGAATACTAGGAAAGTTTAGTAGAAAAGTTCCTAATCTTGCCCCTGGATTTAGCTAAACGTAAATGTTCAGCTGCCAAAACTGTGCTGCAAAAGAGTAAAATCTTCTTGCATTCTGCTCACATTATGCTATAACCACAGATTAGCCATGGTCCAAACTTTGGCTCAGCCAGAAGAAACTGTGCCAAAACAGTAGCTAAAACAATTCTGCAGTTTACAGAAAGAATCATGAATGCAGATGTGCCATCTCTTCTGCTTATATTTGTTTGTGGGTCACTAGCCTACAGTTTTCCATTTAGCATAGTTTCAATATTATATATTCTTTAATTTTTTTAAAAGAGAACACAGTATTGTAACTGCAGTTTACTGGAAGTTATATAGAGATGGACTTCAAAGGAAAAAAATACTAAAATCTAGAGGTAGCAGAAAACCAATTCCTTCAGAGATTAGGTCCTCTCATGTTTTTGTTGTTTGTTTTTTTTTTCTTAAAAGTCCCTCTAATAAAATTTAATTTTAAAGCGAGCTAGCCTTAGAGTGTGGAAGAGCAAGGAGCTGAAGTTTATAACTGAGGTGTAACAAAATAGGTTATCACTGTCTTGGGGAAAGTCCTGCTGCCACCAGAGCTCTAGTACTTCTGTGGGAACAATGGTGGAGCAGTACACAAGTTGTACAGAAATGTCTCTTACTGGTATGGGACTTAGGTAGGTGAAATAATAATGAGGATATGAATGATCAAAAAATCCCAAGCTAACTAAACAGAAAATGAAAAAGAGGGTATATTTTTGCTGAACAAAAGGAATTATTTCTGATTCTGGTAATTTTAGAAGGTTTATGTAGAATTATCAGTTATCAGAACTTACGATACCTACCAAACCTAGAGCAAACAAAGTTACAGAAGAGTAACATGTCCCCCTATGCAAATCAATGATAGAAGAAACCTTACGCAACAGTGTATCTTAATATAATCCATTCTCAAAGCATACACAATGCGTCATTGCTAGAACTTCATAGAAAAAGATGGAAACGTAAACAGGGGCATTAACTACATTTAAAATTAGAAACAGTTACGAAGATCTGCTGTGTTATTTAGTGTAGCTCAGATTTGTGCACTGAAAGTGAATGCTCTGTCAATTAGGATCTGCTCCCAGATCCACCAACCTCAAAAACTATCGGGCAATTTATTTTAATAAGGGCAGGTTGATTCCGCTGGTACCAGGAAATTCTCATTTGTCCAAATTGCACAGCAAATGAACAATATTTGCTGCCAATGGATGACATTTTAAACAGGTACAGCCTAGTACTAATAAATTGTCAGACATCACATATATGGAGAGTGGGATGCAGCAAGCCGAGACAACAGCCAGGTCACTTCCTCATCAGTCTGCTTGTTAGTCTGACTGAGCTTTTGCTCTAGGTACAACCTGTCCATGAAGGGCCAAGAGTAAAGCTCTGGAACAACTTTTTTGGGAAAAGAAGATAATTTCATATCAGTAATAAATGAAAATGCTTCTACATGAAGTACTCAACAGAACGAAAGCAAAGTTTAAAAACTCTAAGATGCTATATTGCAGGGAAAACTGATGGGAAATGCTTCAGTATATATATTCAGTATATATATTCAGTAAATATATATATTTTCAGTATAAGAATATTTTGGGGCAAGTCTATATATTGTAATAGTTCTTGATAAATAACAATGTTTTGCTGAGGAGTATGAAAGAAGAATTTATGTTCACCTCTGCATTGAAAAATATTTTGGTGATGCTACTTCAAGCAATAATATGTAGGCATCACTGCATAACAGATGTGAGGTGTGCACAAGGGTTTTGGGGAATGCCAGAAGGATTTTTTAGCAAGTTTGCAATGCAATCAATGAACAAACCCCCAAAAACAACAGCAAAAATACCCTGGAGCTTGGTAACCAAATGAAGAGGCAATGGATCTTCTCTTTCAGGTTGTTCTCTTTCAGAAAAAACTTCTCCCTTTTTCTGTCAAGCGAGATTAGTGTAATTAAAAGCCTTGCAGAAGCAGAGCTTTTCCACAGCATCAAAGTCCAGTGACTGTGCTGGTTTCCCACACTGTCCGCGCTACTGAGCACCCACAGAACAGAAACTGATGTGGCTCTACTGACGTGACATCCATAAGGGTACACACAAAAAGTAAGCAAAAAAAGCTCTGGACTGGGGGAAAAACGATCACGCAGTATTACTCAGTACTACTGCCCAGCAGACAGTACACGGATGAGCAAGAATGTGGACATGTGCCATGCTCCATGGCCTTTGGCATGGGCTTTCCAAATCATGCCCTCCCACCCGCAGTGGTGGAATCACACGGTTCCTGCTACAGGCAAGCCTCATCAGCTGGCCTGCCTACATAAATAATGCATACAGGGAAGCAGAGCCAGAGGTGACAGTATTTGTAAATGAAAGGCAGCTGATGTAACAAACTCATTTCCAATTGTCTCTTAACTACTTATATAGTTGTAATTCGATCGAAATTACATTTTCAAGAAAGTATGTATAAAAATAGTAACGAATGATGTTTGTAACTGTGATGGTCATTGCTGTAGCTGTTCAGTATTGACCAATGTTATGTGCTAGGGCATATGAGGAAATATGGAAGCACAAACGAGGTCCAACTGGGCAAACAGTTATGTGCAATACGCAAACATCACAAAAGGTCTTCCATGCCCTTCTCAGAGCAAACAAATTCTACAGCACCGACAAAAATCTCCAACACCCTTCTTTCTCCTCCACACGTACTAGCAATTTCCAGTCTGAAGCCCAGTTCAAAGTTAACAGCTGTCTAAAAGCAAACCCATTGCTCACCATCACGTGACATAATAAAGTCATCACACAGAGGTGAGAGGATGTCCTAGCTGAGACACAGCTGCTCTGAAGCCACCTGACATGGGTACTCAGAACCAGGACCAACATTTTCCAGAAAGACAAGCTGAAGTATAATCCAGCATCACCTAAACAGCTCCAAGCTGACACCTCCCCAGATTCCAAGAGGAAAATACTCAGAGGATCTGGGGAGTAAGACTGTTCAGTGTGAACCCAGGTCAAGAACTGAAAATTTATAATTGCCTTCATAGAAAAGTCACGCTAGGGCACATCTTGATGCTCCTGACTAAACCTGACAACTCACCTCCCTCATTTCAACATCAGCTCATTTCCTATAAACAAGGAGCTGTGCAGAGGGGGCACTTCGACAGCACAGGAGGGAGCACTCACGCAGGATAACCATGTTTTGATCTGACCAGGGGACAGAGGGGGCCCAAGCCCTGCGGTGGCCGGGGCGAGCAGAGCCCTGCTGGGCCAGGTGCTGCAGCGAGCGCATCGTGCGTCAGGCGGCAGCAAACGGCTGCGCAGCGGCGCCAGGAAGGCGAACAGACGTGGCCACGCCAGAACAACGTGAGTGTTTTTACAAAGGAAAAGTTATCAGCACAGTTAGCATCGGCAGTGACAGTGGACAAAGGGAGCAAAAGCAGGGAGCAAAAGGTAAAGAAGGAGAAAGACACAGGAGGAAAAAAGGATGAGACAAGAAGACAACATGTTTGAAAGAAAAGCACGAGAGGACATGTACGACAGGAAGACAGAAAAGGGTAGCAAAAGATGAGGTAAAGGCAGAAGAAACATACTGACGAACTGTAAATGAAATGTGGGAGCTGATGCAAACCTGCAATTGCTCCGTCACTCAGTTTAAATAGTGAGGATGACAATTTCTTGGCCAGGCACATACATATCATGATAGTGTAGAGAAAAAATTGCATGTCTGCTATCACCCAAAAGAGATACTGAGGTAAGAGGCTGGAGGGGAAAGCAGGTAGCTGTAACGACAGTCTGAAAAGAAACAAGCAAGCAATGACACAGTGCACCCATGTTTAAGGACACCTGCAGAATAATGACAGTGCAACAGAAAGACTGAGATCTTCCTCACAAATCTAAGGTTTCAGTCATGAGGTCCACTATAATCCGTGCTCCATAAAAGCAGAGCCGTGAATTTGCCAGGTTTTGTTAGACAGCCACAGCTGTGTATTGTCAATTACCAATGACACCATGTCCCAAACAGTATGTCATCACTGAAACAGTGCTGGTTATGTACAGATGCATCCTGATGTTTCTTACTTAATCCCCCTCCACACCCTCATTACATTTGAATGAAGTAACTCCTGAGGACCTCAATCTGGCCTTGTTCTTAACATTTGGTCCTTTTAATTCACGCTGCTTTTGGGAGACCAGAGTCAAGTTGTAATTTCTTGCACTTCCCATTGTTGAACTTTAAATCTACTTCTGGCTTCTGCAGACTTTAACTATTCCTCAAAATAAGGACGGCCTGATTTATGTGCAATAACACTTGCACACGTAACAGAAAAATCCTACTTTGTACTCTACAGAGATTTTAATGGAGTACAAGTCATCAGTCTCCATTTGAAATTTGAAGTAGAATTTGGTGTGTTTTTTAGTCAAGTGAAATGAGTAAAGGAAAAATGCCAGTTCTATCCACAGAACTGATTGTCTTTGAAGGAAACTCCCAAAAGTCAGCACCGATCTTGTTCTTCAGTCCAGGGGGAAGTTCCCAGTTACAGTCACCATATACCAATATAATGACTAAGGAGACAAAAAAACCATCCAGAGGCTGTTACTAGCAGGATCATTTGTTACCTTCCACACCTGGAGTGAAATCCCAAGGGACATTACTGACCTGTGATTTAGAGACAGAATAAGAGTACAGGCACTGAACAAAAGTTGAGCCCTCAAAGTAGTTTGGGGAGTTACTTTCCATACTCGGTGACAGTGATGACTGAAAATTCTGTGTAGCTTTGAGTACCTCAAGACTGTAAGTCATGCTGATTCTTCACAATTCTTCACGATGAGAACCACCCAATTATGTCTTTACAGAGACTGTGAAGTATACAGGGGCTTATACTGTATTTTCACTCTTTTTGCACATCTGGACCATATCTCTTCTTGGATGCCAAAGAGAATTGAATTGATTTCAGTATTTTAGAACATTCTGGCATGTAGTATTTCTCCTGTGCTTTTCAGAACGTCTGTTTTATTACTGTAGCCAGGATGTTTACTTGTTCAGTAACTCAGAGCTTTATTATTGCAATGAATCATGAACTATAAGTTACTGGTTTCAAAGAAGATGCAGTGAAATTTTAAAAACAAGCCAGAGAAGAATAAAATTACTGTCTTCTGCTCTGTTAGTCCTCAAACTTACCAAGAACCTGAGTCTTTGCAGTTTTGCAGTGTTTGTGTTAAGAGCATCCTTTCTGGCGGATTTCAAAAGGAAAACTGCTGTGACAACAGTTCTGTCCCCTGCTTAAGTAGAGCTCTTGTAGACCTACCAAGATTGTCCTTTTTATAGTATTTATAAAGCAACAATCTCCACTCTTCATTGTCAGAAATGAAGCCAATATTGTGATACATCATGTAAAAATCCTGTTAATTTACAAACCAGTTTTCTTTGAAAAAAACAACGACCCATCCACAGTACCAAGCTGTTCTCAAGGACATGACTAGACATACATGCTTTGGATCCCAGCTGGACTCTTGTACATGGAAGGGAACGTATGTGACACATTTCAAGTTACAAACAGGGAGTATCTGATTGTTCTTCCCAAAATGGGAAGGTTGCTGAGCTGGATATATTTTAACTCACTCTGAAATTTAGGATGATGTAAATACCAAATGAGAGAGAAATCATGCCAATATTAGACTGATGGAATTAAGTTAGCAGTGGAAAACAGTGGAAAAAGTCCCCCCAGAAGTACTGGCGATTCAGCACTAGCATGAACAAAGCACTAGAAAACAGGCAAATGGGGAGCACTCGTGACTCAGAAGGGAGTTGAGCCTAACAGAATAATACATATTTTCCTTCAGCTTTTATTTCTGTGATCTGGCTATGAGCCTAAAAGAATCTTCTGATCATCTGTATGGCACTGACGGGCCTGAAAGTAAGCCTCTAGACTCATCCTCATTTTACTACTGCAGAGGAGATTTGGACAAAACAACCATATTCAAAAGCACAGTGGATAGATTTATAAAGGAAATATCTCTTTTTTTCTTTCTTTTTTTTTTTTCTTTTTTTTTTTTTTTCTGACAGACTGCCAAAAGTGATTTAAGTTTTATGTATCCTCTGCTGGACTTGACTTTCTCCAACACCCCTTCCCTCTTTGTGAGAACCGAGTGCTGTCAGTCCTGGGCTTCTTAGTCAGGGAAGAGTCACAGGCAGAGGTGGTGGTGGTGCTTTTCTTCTCAGTACTTAAGATACAGGCTCCAGAGATGCATTTGAAGTTTGATCACTATTGAAAAATGGGCCTTTCTCACTTGACTTGTTTCCCATCTTCCTGCAATGTCTTTTCATAAACTAGGTTTTTCAAGTAGCTACAAGAGGTGTTTAGAGCAAAGCCACGAATTTTTTCACTTGAAAACACAGCCATTTCCTGACTGGACAAAACAAAGAGCAAATATTCAAGATAAATAAATATTCAACTAAAGACTAACTTAGGTCTCCAGAATTAGTGTTACATTAGTCTTTAGCAAGCCTAAGAAGACTCTGCTTCTGACAAAAGCATGGACTTTAAGGATGCTATGACATGGAGGGGCTCATTCCCCTGAGCTACATTCATGCAGAAACAATACAGTTTTCACGGTTTATTGAGATTAACAAAAGATTAATAGGCACTGTCAATAAGGGTACATCTAATGATTCTTTAAAACAATCAAGGAAACATAGGTCAGTCAAAAAATGCTCTTACATAGCATCTGTACTAGTATTTCCTTCTCCTGTAGAAGTTTTCCAATATGCATTTAAAGTCAGCAGGTTCTGGACATCCAGCTCACAATACATTAAGAGCTTTGCACATGCCCTCATTCAAACTATCGTTCAAATAGTCAAAATATCTCCCTAAATAATACAAAAAATCTCCCTAAAACTACTGTGACATATGCATTTCTCTGCTTTTTGCAATGGGAAAACTGGGGAAGAGTAGAGGTTTGTTATGCGGACCCCAACTGAGCTTAGAAAGTGGAAAGGAAGAACAGTTGCCAAAGCCAAAACGATTACTCAGAAAATCCTGGCACCCACAGCTTGCTTTACTGTGTCAGACACTGCATTGCCAGGCAGTTAGGAAACTCCATTTACATTCAGGTTGCTATCTATCTATCTATCAGATATTAATCACGGATATATGTGTTACAGATTGACACTAGGTATTACTACAAGATACACCTTTCCTGCTCTGGAGACCCTGTAGGTCTGGAAAGCCTGAAGGCAGGTACTGCTGAATTCAACTCCCGCACTGATCGTGCATCACCTCACTTCTGGCTTACCTTTCCTTGTTCTCTTCATTTTTCTCTCAGTATCCT
Organism: Falco biarmicus; assembly: GCF_023638135.1. Lineage (NCBI taxonomy): Eukaryota > Metazoa > Chordata > Aves > Falconiformes > Falconidae > Falco > Falco biarmicus. The sequence continues at coordinate 69,840,824 of NC_079311.1, forward strand.
TCTGCTACTCTGTAAGTGTCAACAAATGCACCATTTAAGCTGGCAGTCATTCTGTTGATTTTCCTCCAATGCCTTTAGTAAGAGAAAATTGAGCTTACAACAACCCACAGATCACTTGTGTGCATTTAGCCAGATTTTTGTATCTTGACTACAGTCTTGGCAACTGTTATTCCACCTACACCCCTGCACAGTAAGTGAAAGAGTTTGCTACTCAGCGTTCAAGAATAAAGTTATAATCACACTATTTCCTCAGCAATAACTGCACGCTGTAATTATACAAATGACCAGAACTACATTTTTGGCACTCTTTTACTTCGATCTGATTCTTGATTATACACTAAATCGTATTGTCTCAGTTTATTTAGGCTAACACTGAATCTTGATGACCCTGCAGGGCCTGTGCAAGTTTGGAAAGGTGAGCTGAATTTTACATTATGATCTGTGTTTCAACAGAATTTGCCAGAGATGGCTGCAGATTCTTTACCTTGAGATTTATAGTGCTGAACTCCACATCTAACCTTTAAATATTCCTGTATTTTCAGTCACTTTAGATGCTAGGTTGAGCTACAAGCAGCCCAGAATAAGCAGGCAGAAAAAGGCAGAGGAAAAAAAAAAGCACACAGAAAGAAGACAAAACCCCAAATCTGTGAACTTTAAATCTGAACGACACCTATACTTGGAAGCTGCTTCATTTTAAATGCATGTTATAGAAAGCAACTGCTAAACTGATTCTAAAAATGAACCTGAATTTTGTGACTCTTTGTATCCTGGAAAGCTGTATTTGCAACAAGAGGTTTGCTTTTGCCTGACTGTGTGTCAGAGTTGCCCATCCCCATGTAGGAAGGGTGTTGGATACCCCATGCAGGCAAGTAGTTGCCCTGGCCCCCCACTTTGGACAGCCGCCACCTGTCCCTGGACACCCCGCCACAGCTCTGCACTGCAGCTACTGCCTCACACCACACAGAGTGGCGGACTGGGGTGAGGGAACACTTCCAAGCCAGTAAGGAACGGTTGCTCAGTGCCAAGCTGATGTCAAAGGTAAGAGATTTGAAGCCACCTACAAGTCTGGAGAGTGAGAGACAGCCTCACACAAACTTGTGGCACAAGGAAGGCCAGTGCTCCCTGCAGCCTTACTTGGTGAAACAAACACTTGGCTGAGCGCTTAGTGATTGTCAGAGAGGTCAGAAGCCATAGCAGGAGACTGGCTGGATAATTCTACATAAGAAGATAAGAACTTAAGATTTCAGTGACATCTATCTACCCATGAACAGAAAGCACATCTGCAAATATACATGTGTGGTGAAGTAAGTGACACCAGCTCTTCTGTATTACAGCACAGGTAATACTTATTGTGGTTTTCCAGTCAGAAAATAAATCCTGAACAAACTGGTGTTTGCCTTAAGAATCAGCCCAGGCTCACTCACAAGCTGTCAGCAACCATCAAAAGACCCCCATCTGAATCAAATGCTGATTCTTTCAGAAGATTCAATCTATGTTATTCCACATAACTACAAATTGTTTTTTAATGAAAACAGACAAAAAGAAAGAGTAAAATCTTTCCGTGGAAGGTTGACATTCAAGAAGCACATCAGAAAGGCAGAAGCTACAGCAAAATATTTGATCTCAAAAAGCTCTCAACAGATGAAAAAAGACAAGGTAAAAGCAGTCTAGAATGTATTGCAACATTTCAGACCTACTTGCACTAGCTGGCATGCCCAAGAAGTGAACTCATCAATAAAAGCCCATAATGTTTGCTCTTCATCATTGATTTTGAGGCCAGAATGACCCTGAATAGTCAGACAGGTTTACATCAACAGTTAATGTTCAACCCTGCAGACTGTGAAAAACACAGCTTTGTCTCCTAAAACACCGAAGTACAGACTCTACCAAAAGAACAACACTATTTCCACTGAAAAGCTCTTCCTCAGCAGATGTTCACTAGCACTGAATGCTGGCCACAATGCTGGACTAACCTCAGGAAGGCTGAGCTTAGCACTTCAACCTTGCTTGGATGCTTATTTGCATCTCTAGAGACAAATTCTTCAGCTTGCAATCCTGCTGGTTTTAGTGAGGCAAGTGTTATAGGGGTTGTCCCACGGCCTGCACAGCAGAATTGGAAGTCTCTGAGCAAGGCCCCGTTTGTGATTTCCAGCAGCCTCCTTTTATAGCTGGGCTAAAAGTAACACTAGATCAGGGAATGCAGTTATGCTTTGGAAAATATACCTAGAGAGGTTATCTTGATTGCTTCTGCCTACTCTGAAACACTCAGCACTCTGCTGCATATAAAGATCAGTCTCCAGAAGGAATATGCATCCAGAAGGAATATGCAAACTACTCAGGGGGTGTTTAAAGCTCAAGTCAGCATCAAAACCTGCAAAGTTTTGAATATATGGTGAACTTCAGTGTTTCTGTCACCTTGTTTATGTCAGTGACCAAGACAACACTATACTGAACGACGTGAGCCACTGTACTCTGACAGTTACTCCAGAAATAAAATGCAAACATCTTCTGCTATGTCTGGACAGGATATGGTATTAGGATGTATGAGTAGCTACTGCATGTGGACCTAGCACATCACAGTCAGGTCCAAGATAATAAAAATACAAACAATACTAGCTATTTTACTTTAAAAATAGGAAGAAACTGTTGGTAACTTAAGAAACATGAAAAGCTCTCTCTCTCCAGCTGCTCTTAGAGCTGTTTCTTTTGAAAAGGTAAGCAAAAATATGGATCACATCTGACTAACAAATTAATCCTTACTGAAACGACAGAGAGTTGAAATACCTATCTGCTTAGTTTACTCTTCCCACCCCCGCCCACCCCCACCCCCCAACCTCCAAGCAGACATCTCCAGTAATGGTCCTTTAACTTGTAATATTTAAGCTCACCCTTCTCCCCTGAGGCAGAAGAGTAATATAACAAGCAAGAGGGACTGACACAGGGAGAGAGGCCCCAGCCGTAACACAGAAAATTCCCCGGTTATTTTACTTCTCTCTTCCCTCCCCTTCTCAGCAGCCAGCCAACAGATGCTATGGCTTCAGGACTTGGAGAAAAGATATGTACAGACATGCTCTTCATATGCTTTGTCCTGGTGAAAGCCTTCCGATGTTACAGCAGAAGAGAAACGGCAACAGCTGTGAGAAGAGTGGACAGCTGAGCTGTGAAGGGTTGCGATCCTGACAGTGCTCAGGAGCCACATTCCCCACGCAGCAGCATGTGGCCAGGATCAGCTCTGCAATGGATTTCTGAGTACACACTGCTGCTTTTGGGCAATGCAAACATAAAATTAACAGTGCAATTACAATCCACAAATCAGGAGCCCTTCTTCACACCTACAGGACCAGCAAAGAGTTTTGATATAACTGTCTTATGCTGTTCTATCATTATGTCAGGCTCCCAAGAACCTCATTTACACTGACCATGCTCAGTTTGGTCCCTTGGTTGCCCATGACGGATCCAAGGGGATTTCCTTAAATATATCAAGATACAGCTAAGAAACCTAAGCAGTAAATAAAATCACATCCTAAAATAATGTATTTGCATTAAACAGGAGGAATAGTATATACAATAGCTACAGGCTGGATAATCTCTTTGTGGGTTTTCTGCTAGTATCAAAGCAAGGGAGCACAGGAGTCTTTCCGGGCTGCAATCTGTTCTGTCTGATCTCTACAAACAAGCCTGGCATCTCTTCTTTAACAATCCCAGCACAGTGCTGTCAAAACTCTCCCCCGCCCCCTGCCCCCCTATGCTCCCCAGGGTGTTATAGACACGTGTCACTGGTGTTGCCTGAAAGCCTTCCTTGTTCTGGGTGGGCTTTAGCACTTCTTTTCTCCCTGGGCTCGTTGGGATGCTTTCTGGTTGCAAAGACATGGATTCTTGCCTTCTAACTTCAAAGGGCTTAACTGATGCCCCTAAGGAATGAGGTAATGAGGGCAGGTGCTCTGATCTGCCATCTGGAGATACCGATCTCTCCTCCTTGACTGCAGTTCGGTCAGATCCTGCAGCAAAAAACAGCTGGCCCTGCCACAGGAAGGAGGTGGCTCCCTCTTTTTCCAAGACTTTCTCTCTCCTCCTCCAAGAGCCTGTGTGACCAGGTGGTATGCTGGACCAGGGAAGGGAGACAGGCAACAGTTAACACTTTGGGGAAGAAAAGGAGTATTTTCCAGCCAAATTGGTTCCTCAAACCAGCTTCCCATGTCACTGCAAAAAAGCTTGTGCCAGCACGTGTGAGGCAGCAGTGAAGGTTTAGGAACAAGCAGCCAGGCACAGACAAGCCCAATTCTTGCACCGGCAATGAAGCTCTTATTGGTGGGAAAACCAAACCAAAACATCACCTTTGCTCCTTATGAGGTGCCTAAACCTGAGTGTCAGTGATTCTGCACATGAGAAAAATGATGTGAGGGCACATGGCGTGGACTAAAAAGCTGAAGCAGAAATCCATTTGGTCCCTTGTCTTGACTTGTGGTGTGACTCCAGCACCATGAATGAGCACAAGACGGGAGAAGTCAGCTTGCATGGTCTGTACTTGCCACACATGGACTTATGGAGAGTAATTTATATTGGTTAAATTAACGTGAAATTCTGGATAACACCTCTGTATTGATAATATAAACAGGTCCAGCAATTCTGGCTCTGACAAATCTGAGACAGGTGCATATTAAAGAAGAATAAGCAAGCCAGTTCAGGGAATACTAATAGCTGGAAGTTTTATACCAACTTACTACCCAGCTTTGCTTTGCTTGAAATTTGAAAACCAGAATGTATTTTTTTTTACTTTTTCAGTTTTTCTTGTTCTTTAACTATGCTTTTTAGTTCTACCAGAAAGAATAAATGCAAATGTCAAATTATCATTAGAAAGATTAATTTCGAAGTATAAGTTGTTCCAACAGAACCAGGAACCAAGAACATGGGAAATATTGATGTACACCTTATAAAATGTCCAGGCTCATTTCTAGATGATTAAGCTTGAAGTAAGCATCCAAATCAAATCACAACATATCAAAGAAGAAAAAAGGGGAAAATATGGTAGTCAAGAGACTGCAGTTATAACTATAAAGGAAAACTGAAAAACTTTAGTAGTTTTTGGAACCTTACCTTAGCATGAGAGAGAAGATTTATCAGAAGATGGGAAGAGTGGTGAGAGTAGAGTGGGTAGACAGTGTCCACATGACAGAACAGAGATATATGCCAGAAACATGTTAAAATGTTTAGCTAAGAATGCCATCTGCTAAGTCTTCCCTTACATACCCTACAAAATCTGGTATTCAATCACTTGATGCTTTGTTATAATTTATTCATTTGAGGTGACAATCTTGGTATCGGGCACCTGTCTTTTATGGAAATCTCCATCTGAACAGTTCAGCTGTGTAGAAACTCAGGTTAGAGAAAGTGGTTTCCTCATGCTGAGTATTGTGGTGTTTTTAATTTTGTAAAAAGCTTTTCAAATAGGAACACAACATCACCTTGTGGAAATCTGTCCCAACGCCACCATGCATCATTGTGGCAGTGTGCTGCCCACCTTACCTTCCCCCACGCCCCACTCCAAGCCTAAGCCACAACCATCTGTGGATGGAACGGTGACTCAAGACATCTTGCTGGTATGCAAACATGACTATAAGTTGATTATCTTACTCCATAAATAGTGGACAGCCCAGGGCCTGTTGAGCTCTCCTGCATGGCACCAGGCTGCAGGCTGGGATCTCCCCTCGAGCAGGGACACCTCTCAAGGTACTTCTCAAGGTTGAGAGATTCCTTATCACAACAGATTCCCAGTCGGTGATTAATAGCATGCTAAACTGAAAGCTAAGTGACAAAAGGATTGACTGTGCACATACAACCCTTTAGACATAAACTGTTACCTGAGTCTGGGACCAGGATCAGATCCAGCCCCACCTAGACTCCCCTCTGAGGAGGAGTTCAGGATGCAAAGGGGTCCTTTCTGAACGTCATGACTCAACAGGAGGGTCTCCCTGACAGTTTTGTCTGACCCTGTCCTCTGTGCAGTAAACATGTACCTTGCCATCGAATCTTCTCAAACCACTGCTGCATCTACCATTGAACTTTGTGAACTCACTGTTTTATATCAATAAAGTACATGATTGCTCCTCTCTTATAAATGAAGTGCATGACTCCATCTGCAACGAACATAATGAAAGGCTTCACATCGTGCCTAAATTTGCACTGGCCCCCTGCATGGGGTATAACTGAACAACATGAGGTGCAGATATACCTAGTACTTTTATTAAAGTGACTGCTTATATAATGCTATTGTAGGTCAGCATAGGTCTCAGTCTGTTGGCTAAATGTGCTGTTACCTGAGCTGGGAAACCAAACCCAGGAGTGATCCCTTTTGAGTCCTGAGGGCACAGAACATGGTGACACATGTTGGAAATTCCTATGACAGTGTCAAAATGCTGACAGATTAATCTACACTTGGCCCCTGAACATCCTTAGTATGTCTCACCAATCTATAAATCAAATGTTCTTACAAGTCTTCTTCTTTTAGAAATCACTCAGCAAATATTTTGAGCTCAAATCAGGATCCTTTTTCTCATAAAAGTGCCAAGCCCTTTCGAAACCATGTGAACTGAGGAGCATATTAAAGTATCAATTGCTTAAGCATCTAGAAAAGCAGCACTACAAAAAAGAAGTCTTTTCTCTCTAATGCTGCCTAGCAGAAGGTAAGTCAAAGAGCCATTATCCATTACCACTGCAGAAAGCCTGTAAACTTCTTCCATATAGCTGCTGTCACATTTGGAAGAGGTGGATTTGCATGATGTGGCTCTCTGCTCAGGTCTGCCTCACCCAGCTGCACTGTGTGACTTCAACAACAGAGTTAACTTCTGAGGATAAAACCACAATGGTACAGAGGCCAGGAGAGTACATATGCATACATGGACACACATACACGTCTCTCTTCCACCCGCTTCAGCAGAGGTGGAAAGAAAAGCAATTTCCTATCCTAAATGGTTTTCAGCTACCTAGGACTTCCCATCCTGGAAAAGGCAGTTTAGTAGGGAGATCCACAAAAGTAGAACAGATGACCTGGGATTGATTATTCACTGTGTCAATAAATGAATAAATAAATAAGTAAATAAATGGGAGAGCTAAAGCAACTAGTGAGTAGCAGGTTCAAAGGAAATAAAGGACAAGCTTCCCCACTCGAGTTCAGAAAGTCCCTATTACATGGCATTTAGGATCCTAACATTTTTTACATCTGTATGCTCAAGAGGAGATTTGTCAACTTTACAGGAAAAAATATTCAAAGGTTTTAAATATCAAGGCATCACCTCTGGCTCCATTCCCTCCCCCACCCCCCCATCCCCCACCGCCAGAGACACATCACTGGAGGAATGCTGAATCTCCAGGGCTTGCTCCATCCTTCTGCTCTTCAGTGTGCGTTTGGTAAGCAACCACTGAAGATACAGGAGATAAGATACAAGGGTAAAGGGATTTTAAGTCTTCCTTGGCTTACTGTTTTAAAATCCTTTTGAAAAGTGAAGCCTGCAAGGAAGACAGACATCAGTATCCATCAGTGGTGGATATTTAAATATTTAAAATATTTTTTCTACTACAGAAACTGATTAAACTTTATTTCACCTGTCAGCCTAGGCTTGTCATCCATGATACAAACTTTCTCTTCTACTTCTAGTCAAGAAATCCTGGGCAAGCTCATGTCAGTTCATAGCTCTGTGATAAAACTGCTATTCCATTTTACTGCCCCAAGGAAATCTGAGCTCTGTATAATGTATATACGGAGAGCTCAGAAAGAGGAGTATGGCAAGGGCGGTAGCATGAAACTGACTGTTTCAAAAGGTGTGAAGTCCTGTCCTCTTCTCTTGAACTCTGTCCTGTCTCCTGTCTATAAACAACACTCTCAGGCTCCCTTACAAGTTACTATATAACCACCAGTCTGGGAGTGTAGCCAAGCATGGGGAGGTCTGTGCTACATCCCCTGTTTAGTCCATGGGCAAAGGTGATTTCTTCAGTCTTTTTATGAAACAAGGCAGAATGCCGTAAGGGAGGACATACCAAACTGTAAGGAAAGGCAGCTGAATAAAGCCCTTCAACACGTAGTCATTTAGCACCCATAGACGGATACTCCTGACACTGTGAAAAAAACTCCTATTAATTTCTCGGTTACCAGAATGCATACAGCATTCATGGTGGTTTTTAGCTTGCTCCCCAGGCAGAGCTGTGAAAAGCAACAGTGACTTGAAGAACTGAAAGAACAGAGTATTTCCTGACCTTCTGCCATGTGCTTATTCTGCTGCTGCTGAATAATGGGCCATATATGATTTATTTAAAGAACGGTGTGCTCATGTTTATCTGAGGAGACCCTTATTGCTGGCTTGAGGATGCACTAAATCCTTGAATGGGTGACATAGGGAGTGTGCTAATTGTCCAGGCACAAGACATGTTAATGTTAACTCGAAGATATTCTAGGTCCTTGAATGGGAGTGTGCTAGTTGTCCAGATGTGAGATATGTTAATGAGTTCCCAGAAAGTTAATGAATAGACATGAGCGACTTTGTATAAAGAGGGGGCTGAAAGGTTCCCTCGGTGTGCATGGCTTTCGTGGAGCGATCCCCCATGTGCCCAGTGCTGCCAAATAAAGATCACCTCTGCTTGCTCGTATATTGGTGACTGATTCTTTAAATCACTTTTTGGATTTAAAAATTGAGATTGTACCAGAGGCAGTTAGAAAAAGATCTTTGCGGGTTATGGCCTTTGGCTCCCACCTCCCTTGTAAATCTTGTGGAGCAGTTCATGCAGCATTAATTCTCTGTGACTTCTACACTACACATGAAGATAAGGCAGAAGATGCACAGCTTTTGGGATTCAGTCACTGATGATGTACCACAATCCAATTCATAGATTAATAGGAAGGCTCAACAAACTGAACGGGCCATCATGTTTTTTAGGTATGTAAACTGTGAGAAGAGCCAAAAATACCTCTCATTTTAAAGCTCTGAAGAGCCAAATGTGAGGTACTGTTTGTGAGCCCTGTGTGGTAGTGTGGCAGGTCCGAGGACACACTAGTAAGAAAATGTGATTAGTGGAATAATCTAACCCAAGTCCACAATTAACTTTCACACATTTCAGTGGGAACTGAACACACCTGGTGCTAGGCTCCTAGGAAGGCACGACTCAAAGGAAAGGCAACATTAGCGTTTTTTTAAGTCGGGTTTGCAAAAAGAGAATAACTAACAATCACGTGATGGGAAAATCAGACAACAAATTCCCTTTTATGGTATTTTGGAGCACCGGGGATCTCAGATTTTATCACTTAACCTAGTGACAGAAATCCTTTTGCATTTGCCATTTTCTCATTTGTCTTCTTGTCCCCCCTTTTCCTCCCTGAACTCTTTGCTTCCCCTGATGAACTCTGTGCCCCTTTCCTCAAGGTGCTTTCCTTCTACCCTTATTTTCTTTCCTTTACTTTTTGAAACATTGGCCCTGATGTGTGAATGTGGGAAGCCCGTGAAGCACTGTTGCTGAGTGCCCAGAAGAGCAGCCTGCTGCCAAGGGACAGACCGCGGTGCAGTCCCAGGGCACAGCTCCGTTTTCTCCTCAGGGCCAAAAGTTCCCAGCAAACCTTCTGAAGTGGGAAGGTGGAAACTGGCTAATCCAGCTCAATCAGGGTGGTGGTGGTGTGGGGTATTATGAAGGGATCCACCCTGGCATCTTGGAAGCAGTACAGCTAGGGTGCATCTGACAACTGTGCTGCCTCCTCCACAGGGAACACCGAGCTTTTGCTATCAAGACAACACCTAAACAGAAAATACATTTTGGTGAACATCTGTGTGAATTCAGTTTTGCAATTTAACATTTTTGCAATCTGAAGTCCAGAAGGGCCCGTGAGAACTACAGCTCTGCTATGTGACTGTGAGGACTTACTGAGTTATGTTTAAAGATTGCAACAATAAACACATCAAATGAACTTCACAAGTATTACAAATGAAAAGGTATCAATTCCCTAAAATACTGCAAAGCTGTCTCTGAACTGCTGCCACAGAATCTTTGCCATCTCTTCTAAAAGTTGTGTATAACTGTATATGTGCAACTGTTGCAGCATTTAGCTATTTGTTACAGAATATATAAATCAGGGGTCCTCAAACATTTTAACCAGGGGGCCGGCGTGCGGATGCAGTGGCAGGCAGCCATCTGCGGCTGCTTGGTTCCCCCCCAACCCCCGGCGGGGGGTGGGGTGGGCAGGGGGGTCTGTAAATATCGGGGGCAGACTGAGGACCCTGGGGGGACATATCCAGCCCACGGGCCGTAGTTTGAGGACCCCTGATATAAATCAATTTAATTTTCGTCACAGGCATCCTGGTGAGAAACTGCTTGTCCACACAATGTCAATTTCTTGTATGAAAACCATCTTTTAAGTTCATATCAAAGATACACTGAATTACATACATGATACATTAACATTTAAACAGCTGTTTAGAAAGCTGGCTTATAAATTAAAAATGTCAGGATCACAGTGACTCCTGAGCAACTTAAATCCTATCACTTGCACAAAAAAGACACAAATTCATTAAGAAATGAACAGAGGGTGGGACTGGCTCTACCATGCTTACTCATGCTGAACTGGGTGTACCTAAACAATTCCCCCATGGGACCCTTCTACAAAATGCAGTACAGGCCTGTTCAGATTAAACTGAGAAAAGAAATGTAATAAAACATTCCCTTTTTACCGCCTTGAAATACTAACCTATTGCTCCTAATGAGAACAAACTGGTGCACTTCTGACACAGTGACTACATGAATCTCAGTCACCAGCAGATTTATGTTTTCTTTTTGCAGCTCTAGCGCACAGTGGAAAAAAAGACATATGTACACAGGAAGAAAATATGTAATGAACATGAGCCAACCTTCCTGAATGCCAGCTGCAACAACGCTGCCTGGATGGGAAAGGCCTAATTGCTGGCGCCCCATAGCTGGCTCAGACATGCTCTTTGCCGATGAGATTTGCATCTCTTCGGTATGAAGCAGCAGGCTGATGAGATGAAGAACTCCAGTTCTAACTTAGACTCTGGAAGAAAGTAGGCTGTAGGGTTTAGGTAGAGCTTTTCTGTGTATTTCTTTGCTGGTTAATTCCTTGCGTCTCAGTATCACAAACCTGTCATTTGCTTCCAACCTCCTGTCCTTATCACAGGATCCAGTCTTCAAGATCTTGTGCTCAGTCCCACTTTTGCTGTTCAGAAAACCCTGATCTCCGCTTGCCATAGTGGTCCTCTAATGCACAGAAAGCTGCTGTCCAGGTGCCTTCTCTTCCACCCCATCTAAACTGGCCCAGCCTAGCTCCTTGGCTGCATATCCATCACTCCTGCTATCCTGCACTGCAGAACACCCCTGGATGCAGGACTGATGTCTCTGTTGTCAGCCAAACATGGACCCTGGATGCTTCTTAGCTCATCTGCCTGGAAGTTAGCCAATGCCAGATCACCTTCAGGGAATATCAGCTTGACGTTAACAACCGAGTGGCAGACAACACAAGTAGAGGCTGTATAGAGAGCTGAATCCAACTGCACTGCAGGTAAGCTTATTCTAAAGGACTATCCAAACAAAATTTCAATACTTTCAGGAAGCTTCTGGAACATGGAGAGGGTCACAATCAGGAAGGAGCCCCAAAGGCATGCAAGCAGATAAATAATGCAGACAGGCATCTACAGGGCCATTGAGACTCCTTCAGCTCACATCTACACAGCTGCACAAATAAAACCCTTGCCCATATCCCTTTACCCCAGTTTAGTTCTTGTCCCCACTAAATTTGAACCTCTTCCCTCCTCCACACTGCCTTGGCACCAGCAAGGGGCTAAATGAACGCACACAAGAGACAGGCTTCCTGCTCTCATTTCCAGCACTTGGCCATGTCCCAGCCCACAGCAGCTGGCTGTGGCCGCTGAGAGAAACTGCTTCATCTCTGCAGCCCTGGGACAGAGCGTGCTCAGACAGCCTCTGTCGGCAGCACACACAGGCTTGTCAGTGCTATTTGCTAGGAGAGCCTAAGCAAACTGTGATGTCAGGGTCTTTGGAGATTTTAGTTACTAAAAGTGCAAGCCAGTTTCTACTGAGCACACACATGCACACAGAGCACTGGGAATTCTTGTGGGAGTACCAAAATCTGAGCACATTTTCACAAACACAGCAAAAGACAATTCCCCAGCGAGCTACAGGCAATTGGGAACACTTCAGTAGGAAGACTTTGGCAATCATAATCACATGAAGGTGCGACCAACGCTGCCTACAGTCATCCTATCAGTAAGCTTGGAAGCGCAGAGGAGCACACGAAGTTGCACTTCTTTATGCTGCATTTATTTACGAGAAAGACGGAATAGTTTAAGCTAGGATGGACCTCTGGGGTCATCTAGCCCAGCCTTATAGCCAAAGCAAGGCCACCTTCAAACTTAGATTAGGCTGCTAAGGGCCTTGCCCCGCCCTGCTCTGAGCATCACGAATGACAGAGATCCTGTGGCCTCTCCAGAAAAACTTGCTCCACTCGCAGGGGAAGAATTTTTTCCTCATGCTCAAACCGTTCACCTTCTGTTGCAGTTTGTGACCCCTTGCTATTTTTTGTGCGTAGCTCTCAGAAGAAACTGGCTTGTCCATAAAAGCTCGTGTAGGTAATGGAAAACAAACCCAGTTTCTTCAGCTTCCCCTTGTATATCATGTGCTCCTCCTGCCCTCTAACCATCCTAGTAACTCCCTGCTGGACTGCCTCCAGCTTGTCAGCAATATTTGTAAGTATTTATACAGCTCCACAGATTGCACAATCCTGCCAAGAACACACTGACTTAACAACAGCAAAATAAATACTATGGAACACATTTTACAGATCCTTCACGATTCATTAAAGAAAATGATTGCTAGTGTAGTAGATCTGGGCACTAATTACAGCAGAGTACAGGGCAATTTCCATAGGCACATTCTACAGTAAGGTTAAAAATTAAAGCTTGTGTAAGAATATAAATATTAGGTACAAAATGTCCTGGGGAGTTTGGTAACTCTAAAAAGAACTAACTGAAACCATACTTGGTGTAAGTAGAGGTTACAAATTTTCAGCTGCAACTTTTTTCTGTTAGAATATTCCACTTCTAGCAAGGCTACACATTTCTGTGACGTGAGATTATTTTGGTGTGCTTCTGAACAATATTTCAGAAAAGAAAACCTCATTAATCACCTTCTACACTTAGGAACTGGAAGCGCTCCTTGTGAATGAACGCCAGTCAGTTTGTCTGAACTTGTGTCTACAGAGAAGCTCTTCAAATCATCCAGCCCCTGCCTGGGAAGCAGCAACGGACAAGAACTTACCCACATAGCAAAGGTGGTTACCTTATCCTACGGCATGACTTCGTAGCCCTCACACAGGATTTTGTGGATTTGTGAGGCCACAGTTGAGCTCTCCTTGCCCTCATGAAGACTGTCTCCTCTCTTTTCATTATCCAGACAAACAATGGGGAAAGTGGCGACCATGTGGCAGCAGTTATGATATTCCCAAAGGAGGATAAAAACTATGTATTTCTGACAATGGTTTCCATTGTGAGTAGGAGGGCTGCCAACTCATTCACATATTCCTAACACCAAAAACTGTTAGTGGCTTTGGGGAAATGCAAGGCCAGGTTTCCTGGAAGCACCCTTCCTCCACAGAGCACTGCAGAAGGGGGAAGCAGGCAGAAAACCTGCATCAACACCACTTGATGCTACTTATCCATATGACACCAGAGGTGCCACTCTACCCCCTTGGTCACGCTGTCACGGGTCAAGTACCCATACAAGGCTCTGCACTCTGATGTTCACTCACGACTCAAAAGATTGATCCTACTTCAAGTATATTTAAAAATACACTTTCAATCTAGTTTTTAGATAATAAAATTGAACCATTTTGGATTAGGCTGCAAAGGCAGGTAAAAAAAATGCACTGAAAACATCAGTGTTTATAAATCACAGTCTATCCAGTATGTAAAGGACTGCAGTCATGGAGTTGAGCAAGAATGACAGAAACCTTGCAATGTAACTCCAAATATTTATCGGTGGCACTACTTTAAAATAAAAATAAAGAACACCAAAACAAACAAAAAAACACCTTTAGGAATCATCAGTATGATGCATTTGAAATTGAAGGGCTATGTAAATAAGATTGGTGCAAGTATATTTAAGGGCCAAATAACAATTTCAATTAAACATATACTGTCTATTAATATATTTTTATCATAATTTGAAGTAATAAAAATAGTAACAGTATAGTAGCAGCATTGTTAAACAAGGTGATAGAAAAATATTTTTTCTTTAATTCTGTCTCTATGTTCTTAGTAGCAGGAAGTTTTTCTGTCTGTCTTGGCACCATCATTAATATCTTTGTGGTTGGTCTGCCTCTTTTACACAACAATGTGATAGCAAGAGGAAAAAAATGAAAATGCAAATGTGGACATTATGCTGCTAAAAAGCTTCTGGACTTGGGAACAGGAGGAAAATCTGTAAATGTTGTAAACATATTTTTGAAGATCAGTTATGGAGGTGTGTCTTCTAACTCTTATGCATTTCTGATATACTTAAATAACAGATGAAGCCTGCTGCTGAAGACAAGTGGAAGTCATGTGCTTGACTTGCAGCATTACCTAAAAACCCGTAACAGCTTGTCCCCTTTCCCTCCCTATCTTTACAAAACAACTGCTGAACTCTCCTAACAACTCCCCGCTTCAGCCTCACATATGCCTTTCCTATCTGGCACGGTACCTTCTGCTACGATTTCCAAATGTCCTCTTGACACATGCTTGTGCACGTACTGCTGCATCTGCTACTAATTAGGGAGGGATATTTAGCCTGGTTTGAGAATGAGGCTCTTCAACAGGGAAAGCAAGCCTGAAAGTTAGAAACCTTTTCATTGCATTTCTATTAATTTTTACAGACACTGAAATAAAAGAACCTATGAACCTTCTCCAGAAGGCCAGCATATCTGTGCAAACAGATTCAGGTTTCTTCCCAAGATGCCAGAAATTGATTTCTTTTGCTTCCCTTTGAACTACCAGTAAGACTGGCATTTTTCCACATACCTGTCCATGACAGACCTTTCTATCTACAGTTGTTAAAACTCTGTCTAGGCTTGCACAGACTGAACAAAAAATTCATACTGCCTAATCCAGTCAAAAACTATAGTATGTCCCTGCAGAACAGAAACAGTAGACAAAGTAATCAACACATCAGCAAATGTACACAACAGACAACAAAGTCCTTATAAACCACATTAGTTTAGAAGGCTTTACAAACATTTTGAATCAAAGGAACAGAACATTTAGTGCCAATAAAAATGTGCTAAATTGAAGTACATTCTTGTGAATGTTAAATCAGTAAATATGGTGCTGTTAATGCCACAACATTTCCCTAAAGGACAGGTACTTCAAAATACAGCATCTATCATATTCAGTAAGTTTGTACCCTGACTTGCAGAGTAAATTTCCATACCCACAAACAACAGAAGGATGTGGTCATCTATCTAACAGTCTGCAACGGTGAGAGTAATTTAATTCAATGTTAGATCTCCGTGATGCACATAGTGCAGTCAGCAGCCTTTACAATCAGTGGAGAGAAATAGGTACAATCCACATAACATTTTATGGACATCTACTTGAAAATGAAATGAATCATAGTTGAAGCATGCCTGTTATTCTTGTGTTATGGTCAATCTATCTCCTATAGCATCTCTAGCCACAAATGTCTACCATTTCCCCAGAAATGTTAAGTAAGGAACCCTGACTTTCAAAATCCAAGTGGCTTGAGTCCCACAGTGACCATTTTTTACTGCAGACACTGGATAGGCCAACTGAAGGAAATGCTTTGCCGGACCTGCAGTTATGGAAGAGCTGGTAGGGAATGTGAAGATCGACAGCAGCTTCAGCTGTGCAGACCATGACAGTTTCAGAACTGGTGGAGGCAACAGAAGTTGCTGTAAAGGCAACTCTGGTCAGACATATACAGTTTTTTTCCCCACAGTGAGTGTAGTCAAGGATAGCAGCAGGTTTGCCAGAAAGTCTGTGGAGTCTCAATTGTTGGGAACATTTAAACCTTGACAAAGCTCTGAACAACCTGATCTAATATCAAAATTAGCCCCGCTTTCAGCAGGCAGTTGGACTACAGACCTGAAGAGTTTTCTTCTGATTTAAATTATTCTGTGACCAAATGGTTCCATGACTCAATGGGAACCATGTGGACCAGCTGCTTAACTGTTAGCTAAGCAGGCTGTAGCTCTTCAGTTTAATAACATGGGGTTCAGAGGTTCAATTTTGGATGAAAACAGTAGTATTTGGAGATGTGGTGAGAACTTCTAGGGCTTTTCAGAAGCGGGGCTTTCTCACATTCAAAGACCCAAGGTGATTCCTTCCCTGCTGCTGCAAAGGAACACAAAATTGGTAAATTCTAAAGAAAGAAAAAGAGACTCTGCCCCTCTTGATGAGCCAGCATTATGCAGCTTTCACTGTACAAAGCATTTTTTAGAGCTTCCCTGAGTTTGATTTCCCTCATATTGGTATCCTTACCCTTCCCTTTCTTACTTCAGCTCTCTTTTATGCATTTTTAGTCTACTCCATCCATACTCTGCTGTCCAGTTCATTCTTGACGTGAATGGCAATACTAAAAATTACTTTGTTTACTCTCTTTATATTCATGTGAAGACAAGACATGAAAATATTCAGATGAATATGCAAAACCATATAGTTAACATACACATATACACACTTGCTGCTTCTGTTTCCATCTAGTGGCCAAACGATGTTTAACTTTTCCCAATCTTCCATAACCGGCTCTTCTTTTTGTCTTATTCCAAAGAGTTATACCTAGCTCACAAAAGAGCTAGGAAACCGGTATCTGTAGAACAAGGTATGAAATTCTGCTGATTCACTGCAGGTTTTTCACCTTAATAACATTTAGAAACAGGCTTCTTACACATCTGGCAGCAAGAGTAGGAAAATGATAGTTGCACATCTCTAAACCCACCAAGAGTGTTTCCAACAATAAATCTTACTGTCTCCCTGGAACTTCTTACTATTCCTCATAAAAGAAAACTAATCTGGAAAACACTATTTTAAGTACTTGTGCCTCTGTCAGTAGAAAATGGTGCCACTCACTAAGAAGGAAAGGCCATAACTATGAGAACTCCAGCTCCTGTTGACAAATGGAACAACTTACCATGTCCAGGACAAACATTATAAATTAACAATTAGTTAGACAGGCAGGGAGTTAGGTCTCACTGTTCTGACAAACATCTCCAATTTCCATGACAATACTGCATGTAGATTCCAGTTGAGTCTGCTCATAAAATCATGTCAAGGCATCATGAGCCTGACGGGTTTAAACCATGATTTGCTTTCAAAGTGGAATATGTCTACTTTTTAGAGAACTACCCTAATAAAGATCCTTCATCATTCTCCAAGGTGTAAACAAGACTGTCCAGTTTGTGACTGTGGATAGAAAGGTAAAATTACACACCAGAGAAACAATTTGCTAAATCTGAACAGTTTGTCTGCTTGTTTCTGCTGGCAATGTAACTCAATGTAACTCAAAATGTAAAAGCATACATTTTATGTTGTGTAACCCAAATCTCAAAAGCGTAGGAATGGGTTCCTGCGCTGACTGTGGTATGTATGGAGCTTATATAGAGAGGTTTGGATGTTCATTAACTAAAAATATTGCCTGCCTTGTTGTCATGTTGTTTTATGTTAAAAATATGTTTCTGCAGATTTCCTTTTTCCACTAGAAAAGAAAAAGCCTAAAATACTTTCTGCACGAACCCATTTTGTATTCATAGGCAGGGAAAAGCAGTATGAACCTTCTTCTTTTATCCCTCCTTTTTCCAGAGAAGTTTCATACTCAGTTCACCCTTTCTACTTGCTCTGGTCTCTCAGTATTTTCTTTGTTTGCATTTCCATGTTTTGCCCAGTGAGCACTCAGAACCATCGATCTGGTAGAACTGCTGCCCTTCAGCACAGTTTTACCATTTTCTAGCACTGGTTTCCCTGAACCACTCAATAATTCTGGCAATATTCCCTCATGCAGTACAATAAATCCAGGGAACACCTTTAATTTTGAGCGTTATTGGGTGCAAAGGGTTCTTAGCTGCTTACAGGATGAAATTAGGGCCTAACAGCCATACTTATTGCTTTGAAATGTAAATGTTCTGCCAGGGATTAATGAATTACCTTTATAGGACTGTAAACTGCCATACAGAGCACTTGTGAAAATTTGTTCCTACAGGTATTTAAATACTAATGCAACTGAAAATCAGTAAACTCTGAATGTTACTCACTCAGAACACAGATACCCTGTTCCTGACTTTCAACTTAATAGGTATCGGATCATGTAATTGTTATAACTGTTACAAAATGTTGCTACAATTAGTAAGAGTATTGCAACCTGTAGGGACATATCCCCCTACAGCTCCACTTTATGGAATTGCCCTCTATATGTTAAATGGTTTGGTATCAGTTCCTCAATAGAGGTCACCTCTAACCACCCACCATCTCAGCCCATCTGGGATCATACAAGCACAGAATAATTTAAATGGGAAGTCTCTTTGGTGGCTATCTAGCTCACTTTCGAAGAATGGCCAACTTCAAAGCCAGATCAGGCTGCTGAGACACTTAGACAAGCCCATGCTGAATATCTCCGAAGATGGGGTTCCTGCAGCCTCTCAAGTGTGTTCCAGTGCTCAGTCACTTGCTGAGGAGAATTTTCTCCTTATGTCCAAGCAGATGTTTGCTGTTGCAGCTCGTGACCACTGCCCCTTGTTCTGTGTGTACTTCTGAGAGCAAACTGGCTCCACCTTGCACCTAACTGCCCTTGCTGTACCGAGGATTGCAGAAAACAGAAACCCGATGCCCCTTCTTCAGGTTAAAAAAGCCCCGTTTCGTTAGCCTCCTCTACACCAAGTGCTCCATCCTTCCATCTGCGTAGTGGCCATCTACTGGACCCTGGTTTGTTGTTATGTCTTCTGCTGGGATGTCCCACACCATAAGAAAACCAGACACAGCACACCAGAGTGTAACAGAGCGGAATGATCTCCTCATTTGACCTTCTTGCAATGCTCTCGACAGTGCAGTCCGCTGTGTGGCTAGCCTTTAATCTCACCCATCATTACCCACCTCTTCTTTTCTGTCTTTTCTGTTTTCTCCTCTCTCATGTGGCACTGAAAAATCTTTCAAGAAGCACCCTGGTGCGAGGATCTGTACAGAGCACACCTTCATGGATTCACCATTGTTATACAGCATGACCCATCATACAGTAACACTTTTTTCTTTGCTTATTTTTTTCAGGTTTCAATAGCCTTCACATAATTTCATAAACACATCTCTACATCTCTCTGGTTCAAAAAAGTCGAAGTATATTCATAATAAGTACGTGAAACTGTCAAGATGTTACTTGCCAGAAATGTTTGATCTCAGCAGAATGAAAAGGCAGGAAGGAAGATCCTGGGGACTACAGGCCTGCCAGACTGACCTTGGTGCTGGGGAAGGTTATGGAGCAGATCATCCTGGGTGCCATCACGCAGCACGTGCAGGACAGCCAGGGGATCAGGCCCAGCCAGCACAGGTTTGTGAAAGGCAGGTCCTGCTTGACCAACTGGATCTCCTATGACAAGATGACGCCTGCCTAGTGGATGAGGGAAAGGCTGTGGATGTTGCCTACCTGGACCTTATTAAAGCCTTTGACACCATCTCCCACAGCATTCTCCTGGAGACACTGGCTGCTCGTGGCTTGGGTGGGTGTGCTCTGTGCTGGGGAAAAGGCTGCTTAGATGGCCAAGCCTAAATGATTGTGGTGAATGGAGTTAGATCTGGCTAGTGACTGGTCACCAGTGGTGTTCCCCAGGGCTCAATGCTGGGACCAGTTCTGTTTAATGTCTTTATCAATGATATAGATGGGGGGATTGAGTGCAGTAAGTCTGCAGGTGACCCCCAGCTGGGGGGAGCGTTGATCTGCGGGAGGGCAGGAGGCTCTGCAGGGGCGTCTGGGCAGGCTGGAGCGATGGGCCCAGGCCAGTTGTGTGAGGTTCAACCAGGCTCAGTGCCGGGTCCTGCCCGTGGGTCACACCAGCCCCCGCAGCGCTGCGGGCTGGGGGCAGGGGGCTGGGAACTGCCTGGGGGGAAAGGGCCTGGGGGGGCTGGTCGGCAGCCGGCTGGGCATGAGCCCCCCGTGTGCCCAGGTGGCCAAGGAGGCCAGCAGCAGCCTGGCTGGTGCCGGGAACAGCGTGGCCAGCAGGGCCAGGGCAGTGCTGTCCCCCTGCACTGGGCACTGGCGAGGCCGCCCCTCGACTCCTGTGTTCAGGTTGGGCCCCTCACTGCCAGGGGGACGCAGAGGGGCTGCAGCGTGTCCAGAGACGGGCAGGGGGCTGGTGCCGGGGCTGGGGCACAAGGCTGGTGGGGAGCGGCTGGGGGAACTGGGGGGGGTCAGCCTGGAGAGGAGGCGGCTCAGGGATGACAGTATCGCTCTCTGCAACTACCTGACAGGGGCTGTAGCAAGGTGAGTGTCTGTCTCTTCTCCCAAGTAATAAGCGGCAGGACAAAAGGAAACGTCCTCAAGTTGTGCCACAGGAGGTTTAGACTGAATATTGGAAATTTCTTCTCTGAAAGGGTTGTCAAGCAGTGGTGGAACAGGTTGTGTAGGGCGGTAGCTGAGTCACCGTCCCTTGGGGCATTAAAAAGATGTGTAGATGTGGCTCTTAGGGACATGGTTTAGTGGTAGACTTGGCAGTCTTAGGTTAATGGTTGAACTCAATGCTCTTAAAGGCCTTTTCCAACCTAAATGATTCTATGATTCTAAAGGCTAATAAAATTTGAAGAGTGACGCTAGCATTACAAGAAATATCTCTCTACTTAATGCTCTCAGCGAGGGAAATAGTGTCTGAAGTTAAGTAAAACATAAAATAAAACAAACACAACAGAAATTTTCTTCCACCTCTTCCTGGAACAGCAGATTTGACTTGTGTACAGAAGGGTCTATTGATCTTCCCTTCCAGTAACTGAAAAGTCAAAAAAGTTTGTTGACAGTATTACTGGATCATAATCTATCTGTATAGTGCACACTTTAAAAACATCACCTTTATTACTAATACAATGGAAAAATGCAAAACCCAGTAAAATCAGAAGGCTGCTTCTCTATTAGGATTTAGTTGTTTTGTCTTCCAAGTCACCATATACTCAACCATCACATTCCCCTTAAGATTTCTGGAAAATTCTTCTCTGTATCTCTGTTTATAAACAAAAATAATAGTTGCGAAACTTGTTGTTGTGATTCTGTATTAAATCTCTATTAAGTATCTTGATATTCTCAAATGGAAGGTCTCCATAAGAAACTTACACTGTGGTCATTTTTTTCTATTATATATGGTTCTCATAGTCTGCAATGTATATGAAGACATCAAGAGCTTTCTGAAGATCATTTATCATAGCACACTATACTACTACTACTATTTCATTTACTTTAAATCAAACTGGAACACTAGTATAGGCAAGGGATTTTATGTTTTCAAATTACATTGCATTTTGCCTTGGATGGGTGAGCAGGCCACAAACCTCCCACAGCTGCAGATGGTGAAATACTCCTTTAACATAAATGGGCAAATTGGAAAATAAGCCAACTGCACTTACGAAAAAGAGTATAAAACTAAGACTGAACATTGATTTCAATGAGTGAATCTTTCCCACATAATTCAAAAAGGCAGAGAGAATTTAGATTTCTCAACTGACAGCAGGTTTGATACGATTCACTATGTCCTGTATTATCTTTGTGGGTAAACTGTTAAGCTGCTTATTGAGAAGAAAGGAAAAAAAAATACAAAACCACACCCTTAGCCCTCAATTCTCTTATCACACAAAATACACTAAAAAGCAAACCCATTAGGTAGTCATGCCTTAAGTCTTTTATGTCTGAAGGTTTTCCCTTAGAAGAGTTATTTCCAGTTCTCCAGCTACACGACATGGCACCAGCTTACTGCCAAAAGCTTGTGTTCTTGGACGTGGCTGCAGTTCCCAAGGAGGGATAAAGCCTCCTCAGCTGGAAAAACCTGGTTGCAGAAGGAACTACCAGAAGAGATGCTGAGTGCTGCCCATTCTTGTGCTGCATTGTTTTTCTTCTGGTGTTTCTCCCCCTGCCTCGCCCCTGCTTTTTTTTTTTTTTTTTTTAACTAACTGCAATGGTACTTATTTCATACCAAAAGCAGAAGAGGAGCCAAGGACTCCCTCAAGCTGTCTAGAGACTTTACTATTTCCAGTATTTTCTGTGGAAATAGCATAAATACCAGAATCAGGAGGACATACCAACACAGGAGCTGCTCTAATTCTGCATGATGTTTCTATTTACTCCTGCTCAAAACCTGAACTTTCATTTGCGCATAATGTCTTTAAACTCTATCACAAGGTTGGCAGACAGTCAAACTTCCATGGCACAGTAAGACTTTTGAGATCCTTACTCTTTTATCGCTTTCTTTTAAAAACTGGCTGTGTGGTATTTGTGTCAACACTATTTTTGACCACGTTATTCCGGAAAGCTCATGTCAGATGCAATATCTAGTATGAAAATGCACTAGTCCCAACCAGAATTACTTTCACTATTCTGCACACACTGGGAAACAGTGTAAAATCAGCTATGCCCAGCTGGCTTCTTCCCTCCAGGGTACAGCTGGATGCAACCTGTGTGCTGCCATCAGGTAGCCTCTGCACCCGGCAGCCCAGCCGCAGCCTGCAAGACTGCATGTGAGACACACCTTTGCTGTTGAGGCTGTTGGCTCTTCATCTTAGGACACCAATTTTAGGGCATCTGACGAGTAACAGCCTGGAGAAAGCCACACTGAGGAAGACCTCCACAGACCTGTTCTGATTTTGCTCACCTGTTTTGGGCCTTCTCTGCATTTTCCCAGCTCTGCTGCACGTTTTCTGGGCAGGGATGAGCAGAGCTATGGTGAACAGGGAGCTGACCTTCTCAGGAGACTGCCTGCCACAGTGGCAGAATCCCAGCTCTGAGTCATAACATTCGGAGCCCATGAACTGACGTGCCACATTAGGGTTGTACTTTCCTTACAACTACCATTCTGCATTTGTCTACGCTGAGTATTGTTTGCCGATTTATCACCCAGGCACTTGCCTTGTAAGGACTTTCTGCAGCTCTCCAGCAGGCCCTTCGCACTTCAGCGGAGCACTGGCAAACTTCTTGTTTTGCAAACCTCAGCATTTGCCTCCTTTGCAGAGCCGTTTACGGATATGTAGAAGAGAACAGATCCTGGCACAGATGCCACCTCCCCTCACTGACTCCTGCTCTCTGTTTCGTATCCTGCTTGTCCATGCAAGTACTGTCTCCCTTATATCTCTAAGGGACTAATTTTTCCTTACACAGATCTGGAAGGATTCCCTCTTACTGTGTTTGCTTCTTAAGCGTCTACTGTCTTATGCCTGCACACTTACGATAATTCAAGATTAAAAAAAAAAAAATAATCCACTCAATCACAATCAATCAACTGGATTTCATATACTTTCCTGAACTGTTGTAACCTCTGACATGGCTTTGTTGGTTTGGCACACTGTGCCTGCTGTTTTTGAGAAAGAGCTGTCAGTCTCTGTCCAGAGATGAGGCTCTGTATCTGGCCCAATAAATGTAATTTTTGGGGCTTTATAAGTTTTCTAAACATTTTTACTCACTGATTCTACATGCAATACGTGATCAAGCTGGAGGTCTTAGGAAATAACAGAAAAAGATGAGAAACTAATTCAGCAGGAAGACTGAATCCTGTTTCATGAGATGGTTGTGATCTAACCCTGTCCTGGAAGCATGTATTTTAAAATTCCCATACTATTTCATTTCTGAGGACAAAAGAAGGATTTTAGTTTCCAGAGCTTAAAACACACACCATTTCAAGTACACCAAAAATAATTTCAAATAAAAATGAAAACACAGAAATGGAAAAAAATCCTAGCCCCTTCCAGTAAGAAACCTCCCACAACATTAAACTGAAATGCCCAATATATATTTCTGTCTCCTCTAGAGAGATTTCATTTTCTGTATCTTGCTGTGTTTTATGAATAACAAACTATTTTAAGCATCTAAATTGCCACATGATTCAGTGATGATAAAAGCCAGCAGAACACATTTGAACTCTGCACACATCCATCTCCTCTTGTTTTTAATGGTTTAGAACTGCTCTAATGTATTTACACAGGTAGGTAGCTTAAAAATCTGGAACACAGGAAACCTTTGGGCTAAGCTCAACATGATTGAAGTTCACAGTAATGGATGAAAAAAAATTACAACAAGCTAAAACAAAACATTTCAAAACAACTGTTCTGCAAACATTTTACAGAATTTACAACTAAATGCAATTTTCTCAGTTATGAAAAAAGACTGTTTTAATGCCAATATTTCTTTATGTTTTAAAAAATACATTTGGCAAAAGGATCGAATATGACATCTAGAATATGTTCTTATGTATTACATCTCATCCTTTAAAGTAAACCATGCTTCTAAGATTCCATCTTCTTCAGAAAGGTATTTTACAAAGTGAAAGAAAAATCCAGTCAATTAGAAACTCCCATTGTGGCTACGGTTCTATCACAATTACAATATGACAGGTACCTGTAATTGAGATTTATCTACTTAGAGATCTGTGAAAAGAAAAACATTTTAAGTTGCCTATGTAGCACATACAAAATATTAATGGAACTCATCAAAAATACAGATAATGGTTAGATAAGCTACCTTGAGGGTGGAAAAGTGATAAAAATTCTTCTTTTAGATTCTTCTTTTAAATCTGCAATATTGATATTTCACTGAGAAAGGTACTTTCTAGGGTCATTAAAATCTTTTATAGCTTGAACCATCTTCTGCCTGCATTCAAGCAATTCAGTTTAACTAATTCTTGAAATTCTTTAAGACTATACAAAAAGATGAAAACTTTTACAAAATATGTTTTATATTCACATGCTTTTAATAATGTCTTGTCTTCATTAGCAAATTACTCAGACTAGGAAAGCGAGGTAATGCACAACAGGCAGCTACATAAGGAGATGACTGATTTGCTGCTTTCACTTTCAATATTAGTTGTTACTTTCACAATAATAGGTAAAGGATTTTAGTTGGATGTGAGCTCCTAGTTTAAATTAAAATTCTAATATAAGGAAATACAACCATACAAACAGTATGACAATTAGATGTTTTATCACTTCTCAAAATCCCACTATCTAGTCATCTGTACTCATCTTCTCATCCTTGAAAATCCAAGTCTACATTAGTACATCCATCATAATTGATTTAGACTAATGGTATGCAGAGTTTCCATCTTTTCAGACTAACCCCCCTACCCCATCCCAACCCCCCCCAAACAAAAAAGGGAGGAGAGCAGGGGAACAACCTAACAGAAGACACAAACGCATGCAGTGAAGGGATCACTAAGCCCCATGCTTGTGTGACACCTGTGGCTGGTCCTTTATTTAGGAAAGGACTGCTGGTGCTAGTGGTGCTCACACACACCACAGAAGTGCTGGACAGGAACAGGTGTTTACTTGCTGTCCTAAATAATGTTATAAATGACACTTATATCAATCCAGTCAGTATTTGGGTACGCAAAGGAACTGGCAAGCTAGACTGTTTTGAAGGCAGGGAGGAAGCCAAGCATTGTACTCTAGGGCTGGTGCTTCTTTCGTCTCACTAAATGGTGCCAAATTCACAGTCCAAAGCAAATATGCAGCTCAGCCAGTGACAATGCAGCCTTTTCCACAACATTTCATCAATATGTTTTTAACGTGTTTCACACAGATCATCTCTGAAAGGACAGTGGTGCAGCTACACTTAAGAGAAATCCCTGCTCTGCTGATGCACTAGTAGCAAAGCAATTACGTATCTTGACCTTAGTGATTTTCTAACGGAGCTTACTAGCAAGCAGCTTGGCTTCTATAGTGCATCTAAAAGCTTTCAGAAACTAAGCAGCTTAAAAATAAGTCAAATGTAACCTGTCAAAGAGTGTATCTAGAATTGATACAAGCATGCGCCTGCTTGTAAAAGTACCTTCTGCAAGCACTTGCTGGTTAGCAGGAGCCATGGACCAGGAACACCTCTTCTCTTGTCCCAGCACAGATGCCTTGGTCACTACCTGCCACTGTGGGCGTCTGGGTCACTTACAGGTTCTCCAAACTTGAGTCATCTGAGCTGAGATTTTCTTAATCAGGTGTATGTCTCATGACAGCAGCATTTTAGAAAACTTCACAGGACAAAACCAGGACAACCAGCCTTTTCAGAGTACAAGAAGAGGGGAAAATAGGTTCACAGTTCAAAACAAAATACTTCTTTGAAAAGTTCTGGCATTTCCATTTTTATGTTTGGATCATATTATTCTGTGGGGAGATGGGTTGCAGGGTCACATGGACAACAACAACTAAAGGAAAGTGAAAATTTCTTAGAACTGGCTGTGCCCTTCTATATGCTCAGAGCGCATCAATGAATGGAAGCAACACCAAGGGGTGCTCTGGGCATCTCAGCTACTTGAGGAGCCCTGCAGACAAAGTGTTTCGGGTGCTGCTGACACTACCAAAATCTTTAACATTTAAAGCAACCTTTTGTAACTCAACTTCACCAGGCGTCACTAGGAAAGAAGCATATATACACACACTATGTGCATATGCTGATACACAGATCGAAGAGTATGAACACAAGCTCCATTCATACATCTAAAAGTGTGGGTGGCCATTTCAGAGTCTCCCATGGCAAAAATTAGTTATGGGCCCACATTAGCACAAGCCCTTGCCTGTTGAAAGAAAAACACAGTTTTTGCAAGTATGGATACTTATGCAGAAAACAAATATGCAATGGAGGAAACTTCAGTGTTTTCTCTGCTTGCTGGTGGTGTCCCCTACCTCCTGACAAGCACACAGCCACATTCCCCTGCCTTGGCAGAGAAGCCAGCCCACCAGCTTCGTGAGCTCTGGAAGAAGAGATAAATTTTTCTACCATTTTGCTCTGCACAATAAATGCTATGTGTTAGACAGAGGATATTGCACAATCTCAGCAATTTCATCACCATAATATCTGATTGACTCAAACTGATGAAGGAGTTTGTCCTTAGAGACCCTTCTCACTTCATAGTTGGGGAGCTGGGACACAGCTAATAATCAGTTTTCCAAGGACACAGAGGAATTTCTGTAGCACAGCTAGAAACTTGTTTCAGACCACTGTAGTTATTACAGAACTATTACTCTCCCTGGAGTCATGGGGATTTTGCCTACTTTAGAACAAGTAAGTGGCTTTGGAAGCTCACCTGTTCCTGCCAACATGTCTCAGCCTCATCTGAAGGGCTCAGGCTATTGCCACTCCTTTTTTTCTGCTGAGACCCATGACAACCCGGCTAACTGGGGCATGCTTCCTCCAGAAAACAATAAAAAAACGAAAATCGTAACTTCACATAAATCATGTGAGAACGACCTACTAATAGAAAAACCCACAAAGCAGGCTTAATCAGTAAAACAAATCTCACTTACATCTTAGCACTGAAATAAACACTAGGGAACTCAGGATAGCCCAAGTGCTCTGCACAGCAGCTCTCCTGACATGTCCCATACATTGGGCTGCGAGGATTTCAGTATGCCAGCACTGTGCCTCCTAGGGACACATCCATCCTGTAGCCATCCCAAATATGGAACAATTTTTATTCCTTACCTGTGACCTAAGCCTTGGCCTGATTTAAAGGAAGAAGGATTTCTTCTTATGCATTTTTTAAAAATAATGTGTCTTTCTAACATATGTATTTAATAGCTCCACTGTGTTATGCTAACAACGAGGAAATGCTGCAGGACTTTCCCATCTGCATAAGAAGTCAGAGCAGCTTACCTCTAGTAGACATATCAGGGATTTTCAGGGATTTTCTAAAATTAGTTTTAGAAGAAAACTATAGCAGCTTTTCATAAACTGACATTGAATGCATAATGGGATTCCCACAGCCAAGCAGAACAACAGACAGAGACCAATTCTCTTTAAATCCTGGAGTCCTATCAGTGTAAGCCATACATTACTTGTATTGGTCCCCACTTGTACCCTTGAAGTGTGTTAAGAGCCACATACCAAGTCTAATATTCTATTTCCTTTAGGGACAGCTATGACTTAGGGAAAAATAATGTTGTTTCTAGAAAGACAGTATGCATACACAGGTATCTGGGGATTACTGGCGATCTTAATTGTATTTCACACATCTTTGCAAGCTGCTGAGATGTAAAACCCAAGAACTGCAAAGCACTGACATAGTCATAACTCATGTTTCTTAAGGGATTTCAAGGGGATATAATGAAATCAAACAGCAAGACTTTAACTGCTGACACTTCTCTGAACAAGAAGAAAACAGAGCCTCATTCTCTTAAGAAAAAATTCACATTTGGCTTAACAAATTAGAAGAAAAAACATGTTGAATTCCCATGGTAGCAAGATCTCAGAAACTGAAAAACAGCATTTAACAATAACTTACAATCAAGTCTTCTGTTATAAAGTTGGACAACACAGACCAAACACTAACTCCGTTAGATATAATCTTTGCAGTCTTTCCTGTAACTAGAACTGCTACTTAAGTCTATTAGCTAGATAAACTGGTGTATTAGAATATCAAGTCTGCTATACCCAGGGGATAAGATAAAATGTCAAACTGGGAGTTCTGCAAAGATAATACAGTTATTTTGAGATGGTCAGCACGTCTGGAAAGAAGCCCTCACCTCCTGCAGAACACCAACTGGAAGCTATCACTCACTTATCTGAACAAAACATTCACAAGGCTGCACCACATGCAAACGTGACACATTCTGTAACGCATGTTCCTCCCAGTAAAAAACAAATGATTCTTTACTTGGGGAGGAAAGACAGGACAACCCAGAGAAAAACGTACTTCAAACAATGAGCAGTGTTTATGGCTTTGGAAAAGTAGATAATAGCAGCCGGATATTTTGGGGAAGTACGTTCAATTCTGCTCCCTTTGTCTTTGCTACCTCTCTTAACATGTCTCAGTCAGGAGGGTTCTGCAACATTCTTGCAATGATTTTTATAGACAAGGATGCAAGTCAACCAGCTTGGCCAAGAATGGGAGGTTAAACAGTCTCAGCTATAACAGCTGGATATGCTGAAGAGCTCCCAGTGCATCTTTTCAACAGCAAAGTCTTGCCTTCTATACTTCTATACTCTGTAAAGTATGGGATGGGACTGATGGGAGGGATGCCATGCAGAGGGACCTTGACAGGCTTGAGAACTGGGCCTGTGTGAATTTCATAAAGTTCAACAAGGCCAAGTGCAAGGTCCTGCACATGGGTCAGGGCAATCCCAAGCATCTGGGCAGAGAATGGATTGAGAGCAGCCCTGAGAAAAAGGACTTGGGGGTGCTGGTATACAAAAAGCTCAAGATGACCCAACAATGTGGGGTTGCAGCCCAGAAAGCCCTGGGCTATCCTGGGCTGCATCAAAAGAAGCGTGGCCAGCAGGATGAGGGAGGTTACTCTCCCCATCTACTCAGCTCTTAGGAGACCCCCCTGGAGCACTGCATCCAGCTCTGGAGCTCCCAACATAAGAAGGACATGGACTTGCTGGAGCGAGTCCAGAGAAGGGCCATGAAGATGATCAGAGGGCTGGAGCACCTGTCCTATGCAGACGGGCTGAGACAGTTGGGGTTGTTCAGCCTGGAGAGGTGAAGGCTCTGGGGAGACCCTGTAGTGGTCTTCCAGTACTTAAAGGGGGCCTACAGGAAAGATGGGGAAGGATTCTTTGCCAGGAAGTATAAGTGTATAAGACAAGGAGTAATGGTTTTAAACTGAAAGAGGGAAGATTTAGGTTAGATGTTAGGAAGAAATTCTTTACTGTGGGGGTGGTGAGGCACTGGAACAGGCTGCCCAGAGAAGCTGTGGATGCCCCATCCCTGGCAGTGTCCAATGCCGGGCTGGATGGGGCTTTGAGCAACCTGGGCTAGTGGAAGGTGCCGCTGGCCCTGGCAGGGGGGCTGGAACTAGATGGTCTTTAAGGTCGCTTCCAACCCAAACCATTCAAAGATTCTTTGACTCTATTGCATAATCCAGCCAGGACTTTAATTTAGTTCTGAAGGGTGCTAGGTGTATCAAAAGGCATGTGTCAAGAGTAAGGGGAGATACCTTGGGTTTTTCTGATTAACTTCTACAGCTTCCTATTGTGAAAATGCTATGGAGTCAGAAAGGAAAGATAATAAATTATTGATCTCACATTTGCTCATTATTTGTGGAGCTGCCCTAGATACAAGTGTTTTTCCTGTGTAACGGTTTGATCTTCACAGCATGAAGATCTGAGCTCTGGAGCCAAGTGCAGGCATCTTTGGATAACAGGGCAATTTCTGACTAAAACAGATGAGGCAATTACAAAGATAACTAAACCAGTTAGCAAGACCAAACAACCCCTACAAATCCACTGAAGAATATATAGGAGAATGAAACAGTTCACTAGAATATAAATTATGTTGTTTATGTACACACATCAGCATTTTTCCACGTTGTTTACCAGTGTTTTATACCTCCTTTTTAAGAAATCGCTCTCATTTCCTTTTCCCTATGAAATAAATGGACTTAATTAAGCAGTGGACAACAATCAGACCGGTGACTTATACTTCCAAACACCTCACTGGGATGAACCTCAAACATAAACACATAGTGTATGACAGAAAACACTTCTGTGTTATACTCTACCCTCAACTGTTTCTGGTGTTGAAGCCCTCTAAAACAGATACTAAGAACTCAAAAAGGCATTTCTTTTCCTTGCCAAAATATGAACCACTAATAATTTCCATTCCTTTAATAATTACTTTTAACTTCCAGAAGAACACTTCACTGCAAGCAAAGATTAACCTGGGATATATACGAGTGGATTAAAACAAATGGTTTGAAATAAATCCTATACAACAGTAACTATAGTTGACTTCAGCATTTTCACTGAAGTAATTATATTCAGTACTAACTATATAAGTAATAAACAGACCATGTTAACATTCATAGTTATTACCTATATTCGCTTCCCTAACAACTGCAATTTCCTGTTCAAAGTCAAACGATCACATTATTTGCTTTGTGCTTTAGTGATGAAGAGACAGAAAACAAAAGGTATAATAACATTATTTTACTTTGTACATGTTCTCGTTTAAGATTTAATATTTATTAAATGTTAACAGTTTTTCCTGTTTTAGAGTAGGCATGGGTGGCAAACACCAAGTGCCTTTTAGAAGAAACATGAAGCACATGGTGTTTGACAGTCAGGCATGTAATTGTTCCAGTTATTTTGTCTCTACAAAGTATAAACAAAGGGGTTCTAGCGGAGAGAGATTCAAGGGTTAACTCTTGATCCAAGTGAGTTTTCAAATTTGCTTCTAAGGTCTCTGTGTCAGCCCTAAAGCAAAGACTACATATCGCTAGAGGAATAATAAACAAACAAAATCCCAGACCAAATACAGAATAATCATATTTCATTTCAGCAGGTTTCGTTCTGGGTGACAGTCAGGACGGCCTACAAAAGAGACACTTCTCGGTCTGGGTGGAAGTTTTGCATTTCCCTAGCCAGACAGCACTCCGTCACTCCAGCAGTGTAATGCCGAGTGTTTGCACACATGGACACAGGGCAACTGCAGCCCCTGGAGGGCTCCTGCCCACACACATCCTTCTCTTTCACTCCCTTGGCACCATGCAGGACTGAACTGATTTCTCTTCCATCCTACCAAAGAGCTTTCCAAGCAGAAGAGGTCTTGCTGATTTAATTTCTCCTTGTGCAGTCTGCAGAAGGGAAATACCCTTGGATGTTTTGGCTGTGAGAGCTGATAATTTGTTCCTTTGTTTCCCTTCTTGATTAATTTTTAATCCATGGAAATGCCTCCATTTTATCCCCTGGCATTTTTTTAAGGAACCTTTGTTACGAAGTTCTATCTAAGGGTCTCCGACAATCCACATTGTACAGACTGAACAAGCATTTTGCATGTGCGTGCTGAAACCTTTGAGTCAGCAGTTATGGGTGACAGATACCAAGTGTCTTTTGAAAGAAACATGACTTACACAGACTCGCAAATATATCATGGGCCCATGTGAACCTCATGAAGTTCAACAAGGCCAAGTACAAGGTCCTGCACACAGAACAGGGCAATCCCAGGCACAGATACAGGTTGGGCAGAGAATGGATTGATAGCAGCCCTGAGGAGAAGGACTTGGGGGTGCTGGTGGACAAGCTCAACATGGCCCAACAATGTGGGCTTACAGCCCAGAAAGCCAACAGTATCCTGGGCTGCATCAAAAGAAGCGTGGCCAGCAGGATGAGGGAGGTTACTCTCCCCCTCTACTCAGCTCTTAGGAGACCCCCCTGGAGCACTGCATCCAGCTCTGGAGCTCCCAACGTAAGAAGGACATGAACTTGTTGGAGTGAGTCCAGAGAAGGGCCATGAAGATGATCAGAGTCTGGCTGGAGCACCTGTCCTACCCAGACGGGCTGAGACGGTTGGAATCATTCAGCCCGGAGAAGAGAAGGCTCTGGGGAGACCTCATTGCAGCCTTCCAGTACCTAAAGGGGGCCCTACAGGAAAGCTGGGGACAGACTTTTTAGCAGGGCCTGCAGCGACAGGACAAGAGTGTATGTGTGTGGATTTAAACTGAAAGAGGGTAGATTTAGATTAGATATTGAGAAGAAATTCTTTACTGTGAGGGTGGAGAGACACCGGAACAGACTGCCCAGAGAAGCTGTGGATGCCCCATCCCTGGCAGTGTTCAAGGCCAGGCTGGATGGGGCTTTGAGCAACCTGGGCTGGTGGAAGGTGTTACTGACCTTGGCAGGGGGGCTGGAACTAAGTGATCTTTAAGGTCCCTTCCAACCCAAACCACTCCAAGATTCTATGATTGTATTTATCAATGAATTAACAATATATGCTTTTTTCAAGTTTAAATTGTCTACAGGACAAACTTTCTGATGTGCAATTTCCTTGAGCTCTTTTTTAAAATTGGTGTCAGGTTTGCTACATCCCACATTGTTGGTGCTAAGGCTGCTACAAGTGACAAATTCCTAACTTAACAATATTTAACAGTTTCCTGTTACATTCTTCAAAACTCCCAGGAAAACCTTGACCAAATTAACAAGAATGAAACACAGGACTGAACTGACATTATAATGGATCTTTAGGTAATATACCAACTCTATCTGCCTGCTTTATGGTTATTCTACACCCCTCACCATGGAATTACCTACTTTGTGAAAGATTTTTATTTATTCATAAAAAAAATAATGCTGTCCTTCAGGAAGAAGAGTCTTCACTGCATTATGCAAGAAGAATTCAAAATCCCTAGCAGGATGACAGTTTTCCAGAAGTTCTGTAGAAAACTAATGGTTGCTGTTACTGCTTAATTTTACAGCATGCTTCTACAATGGGTGGGAAGAGAAAGCAAAGCAGAGAAACCTTTGTCTTGTTAAGTACCAGGACTTCTTCCAGATTTAGAAGCTAGAGAATCCTTACTGGTGGTCTGTAGGTCTGCCTCTCATCTACACCATCATTCCTAGGCTACTCTTCTTCCATAGCTCATTCTGAGCACCCCTCCAGTAGCAGAGAAGGACAAACCACCTAGGACAAGTATTTTTTTTTCCTGTGGGAAATCTTGCCAGAGCCCTTTTGTGGAGGGTCATGCAATGGCCAAGCTGCCCAGCACCACCTCATTCCCGTTCCCCTTTCCATCATCCTCAGAAGTAGATAAAAACCTGCTGGAGCTTAACAGGAAAGACTGTGGAAACAGCCAAAGTTGGAAACAAGCAACTGGGGGACTTTCTGGAGCCCGACTGACCAAGAATTCTGCAAGGCTGGACCCAGCCATCCTCCAAATAGGCTCCAGTTACCAAAGTACCCAACTGTGCCGGAATTACTGCTGCAACCCTGAGAATCATCTGATTCTGCTGAGGGTGGTGACCAGCACAAAGCTTTCAAGAGTTGCTCTGTGCCACTCAAGAATGACATCTTGGTAACTCTGACTCTAAAACGATTCTCTTTCATTCTGATCCCTTGGAACAGATAAAAGGAACACTCAGGCTTGTAATCAAGGCTAACGTGCACATAACATTCCCTCATTTACAGTGGTAGGAGCCGGGTCTGTTCAGTGATGGCTCTCCAGTTCCCAGTCACATTTTCATTCTGTTTCCAGTCTCATCCTGACTTTTGAAGAGCATGGCATGGAAAGAAAAGATGCAATGTTGCAGAAAGTTTATTAGTCTAAAAACATCCTGTATTTCAACCCAGGCAGCACAAGCAGTGACTGGAGTTACATCCAGCTGGTGGCTAGTCACAAGTGGCGTTCCCCAGGGCTCAGTACCGGGGCTGGTTCTGTTTCATATCTTTATCAATGACATAGATAGGGGGACCAAGCGCACCCTCAGTGAGTTTGGGGATGACCCCCAGCTGGGGGGAGCGTTGATCTGCGGGAGGGCAGGAGGGGTCTGGGCAGGCTGGAGCGATGGGCCCAGGCCAGTTGTGTGAGGTTCAACCAGGCTCAGTGCCGGGTCCTGCCCGTGGGTCACACCAGCCCCCGCAGTGCTGCGGGCTGGGGGCAGGGGGCTGGGAACTGCCTGGGGGGAAAGGGCCTGGGGGGGCTGGTCGGCAGCCGGCTGGGCATGAGCCCCCCGTGTGCCCAGGTGGCCAAGGAGGCCAGCAGCATCCTGGCTGGTGCCGGGAACAGCGTGGCCAGCAGGGCCAGGGCAGTGCTGTCCCCCTGCACTGGGCACTGGCGAGGCCGCCCCTCGACTCCTGTGTTCAGGTTGGGCCCCTCACTGCCAGGGGGACGCAGAGGGGCTGCAGCGTGTCCAGAGACGGGCAGGGGGCTGGTGCCGGGGCTGGGGCACAAGGCTGGTGGGGAGCGGCTGGGGGAACTGGGGGGGGTCAGCCTGGAGAGGAGGAGGCTCGGGGGTGACAGTATTGCTCTCTGCAACTACCAGGAAGGAGGCTGTAGTGAGGAGGGGACAGGTCTCTTCCCAATTAACAAGCACTAAGACAAGAGGAAATGGTCTCAAGTTGCATTAGGGGAGAGAAAAATGCCTTCACTGAAAGGGTTGTCAAGCATTGGAACCAGCTGCCCAGGGAGGTGGTGGAATCACCACCCCAGGAAGTGTTTAAAAGACATGTAGATGTGGGGACATGATTTTGTGGTGGACTTGGCAGTGTTAACAGCTGGACTCAATGCTCATAAAGATCTTTTCCAACATAAAAGACTCTATGATTTTATGATTCTAAGTTACTGCACAATAACTGCATCATTGTTTAATGTAATGAAAAAATGTGACCCCTTCCCATGGTAATTTCATTGTATACTATGAACATCCAGTAACAAGCGTTTCTTTTTCTTTCCTGTTTACAAATGGGTGGTACTGAAAGCAAGTTGCTCTGTATGTGCTCCACTGCAAGGACTGATTCATTACAAGTCATGAAATACGCTTTGACAATACAGATTAGTGTTTATTTGCTTGAGCTACTTTTCCTTCCCCTGATGCACAGTCTACTGAGCTAATTTGGCTAGTGCAGTGCAAACTGTTTAAATAATTCACATGGAATATACATGTAAAATATCAAAACAGGAGTTAAAGTAAAAACTGTAACTAGGATTTTCCTCACATTAGCTTTTTAGATAGCAGTAACAAAGTGCTGTGCACATTTTTGCATCCTCTCCGTCATCTGATCTTCCTCTTTAAACACACAGACTTAACTGCAAGTGTAGGCAAAAGTTTGTGTTTCAAACTGGCGTCACTGCTTCTCCTCCAAAAGCAAGCAGCCCTTGTTAGCCAGCAGTGCTGGGTGCAGCTCAGACCTGGTAAAGGAGGAACAATCCTGGTTCACAGGAGGAGCAGTGAGCAGTGTGTGTGCTGGTGGCTTGGCTGCAGCCTACAGGTCTGCTTGGGACAGCAGAGACGTACACTGGGATTACAAGCTTTGCAGCTGAGAGACAGAAAGACTGATCTCCTTCTGACTACACCTGGCACTAACTACAGAGATGTGGCTAGTTCTTGCAAATTATATCAAAACCCAGCAATCAGAGGACAGCAAACTGGTGAGTTTGTGTTCAAAAGAGAAGAAAATATGATGGCAACTAAAGCGCAATGAAGGAAATACATACAATAGCAGGAATGTTAAAGATAACAGATAACTGAATGGGATAACTATGGCACATACGTTATTTTGCAGGGTGTCTGACTGAAGCTGATTGTTTATTAAGTGTTTTTGGCACGCTTCTGTGAAGATATTAAAAGTCTTGAAAGTTTTCAGTAAATGCTGGAGTCAATAGATGTGGTTTGGAGGAAAGGACAAAGGGTGACAAGTTTCTGGCAACCCAGGTTAGCATTTGAACCATTGGATCTACTCAGTTACAAGCCTACACATGGATTTTTAGGGGCATAACTTAAGGCTACTACATCAGAAAAAATCAGCACTGTGTTTTTATTTTCTGTTTTCTTACAAAACATAGGCCTGTTTACAATTAATTTCCAACATGTCTTCCACTCTTAGAAATCCCAACCCCCTTCCTGTAAAAGTACCATGTATGCTCCCAACACAGAAGACAAGATGAAATCTTTCCTTTCCATATGAAAGGATGGATACTGTAACACTCGCCCAAACAGCTTCTCTGAAATATGTAGTACCTGCTAGGAAGCAAGAGCAGTAAAAGTAACTTAGAAGCACACAGACTGAAGGCCTTCCCTCAGATTTTTCTGCTAGCCATCAAAGCCATGCCTAATCGCAATGGAAAGTGATGATGGAAATACTACTTGCTCTCTGCCAAAATGAATCTTCCCTCCAGCTGAAATGGCTTAGCCAGATCAGAGTGGTATAACTTACACTCCCCTGTGCCAAGCTTTCTGATCCTGGCTCCTGGAACAGCTCCATAGCAATTTCTTCTACATAACGACACATACTTCTTTCTCAGAAACACTTAAACTTCTGGAAATAAAGCAACTATTCTAAAGGCTTTGTCTGCAGGTAAAAGTTTTAAATCTGTATTCCTGACCGTTCTGCTCTTGTCCACGTAAACCAGGATGCACTGAGCTGATCACAGCTTTGAGATTTTCAGGTTTTACTGCCAGTTTTGCTTTGGTTTGTTCTGTGTTTAGATAGCTGCATATAATTGAGAATGCAGGCAACAGAGAGAAAGGTCATAGCAAAGACACAGCAATTAGAAGAATTAAGAGGAGAAAATGACCACAATGAACCAATGACTACGAACTATATTATGGCACTACTGTTTTCCAAGAGGAGGCAAGGGGAGTTTGCAGTTCAAGCTAAGGAAGATTCTGCCTTTTCCTCCTAACAAGATTAGGATTGTTTTATATGCCAGTATGTCTAGATCAGCAAAAAAGTTGTTAAAAATAAAAAAATATCCTTCATGTGTGAGAAATGGCTTATCAGTACAGTGATCGCAATCTATAAAATTTGCATTTGCCTAAATCACAAAACATGTTTTCAGCCAAGACCCCACACAGCTACTGATCTTTTTAATGAATATTTCAAGTCAAGCAACAAAGTCCCTGGTACCTCCTGACTCCATGAACAGATGGACAAATTTCCTCAGCAAACAATATGCTGCAATTCAAAGGCACCTTCCTGCTTTGGTTAAGAATTCCTCTGTGTTTCACAGAGTCAAATCCATGCCTTTTGACAACATCCATCTGATCTGCTACTTAGCTTCATGGTGACAGCAAGAACCCAACTGCTATCCTGTCAATCCAATGAGAAGACCCCTCACTTCAGCAGTAGCAGAAGACCTACAGCATGGAGCTGAGAAATTATGACACTACCCAGAAGCAAGCATGCAGAAGCATGCATATCCAAACAAGGCAGCTATAAGGGTGAGGCTCAGTTCAAAATTAAGATACCTATATTTAGCTCTCTTTATGCAAGGTAGGGCAAAATCCAGCTGCCTGAACATCTGTAGCTATCTCAGACTGCCTAGGATATTTTGCTTACCTTCCATCCTCTGCTTCAAAAGGCACAGATGTGCTATCTACAAAGTCTCATGAAGATTTTTTGGGTGCCTACATGGATGAACCTCATCCTTAGGTGTTCAAGCTCCCAAATGTCAATGGAGAGCTAGTTAATACAGTCCCTGGAAAAAAGAACAGCTGATGGAGTTGATTTAATTGCCTGAAAACGATATTCAGGTACATATGAGATGCCTGACCTTAAGCTTTTTACAGAGCTCTTTTAAGCTTCTGGCCACTCCAGAATGATGCAGATGTCCTGGAGGTCCTGTGTCATTGCCGAGTCCCACACAGATGTCTTGGGTGCCCAGCGGTGTCTTTAAAGACAGTAAAGCCCTACATATTGGTTAAGGATTCAGTCTCCAGCTCTGTAATTGGGGGCTTTGATATTCAGTGCACACCTATACCTAAAATGGTTTGATCTGGATATGTAATGCACACAAAGCAAGTACAGTAAGCGAGCAAAAACCAGCATAACAAAAAGACATTTTGATGAAAGTAAAAATTAGATTTGATATGTACCAGAAGGGAAAATAACTATTTCTTACATAAAAGTGAGGAAAATGAGAGTATTTGAGCATAACACCTTCATACAGTACTTAAAAATAGTTATGACTGGAAAACATAAATACATTTCTAAAATCAGATTAGAAAAAGTGAACAATGGATTCAGGCTTGTAGCTCTTAAAATTGTAATTGCACAAAACCAGTTAAAAATATTGTAATTGTGCTACCATTAAACATGAATGTCTCT
The DNA here is from genome assembly GCF_023638135.1 of Falco biarmicus. Classification (NCBI taxonomy): domain Eukaryota; kingdom Metazoa; phylum Chordata; class Aves; order Falconiformes; family Falconidae; genus Falco; species Falco biarmicus. The sequence continues at coordinate 69,879,573 of NC_079311.1, forward strand.
CTAAACATGCTTCAGAGGATGAACTAGCGTAGCTGTAATAGTCTGGAATGAACTATGATCTAGTATAAAAAATGATAAAAGACATTTTCCACTTATTTTCACTGGGAAGAAATTAGTTTTCAAACTGCTTAAGTTTATGTATTGTCTTATTAACTGGGATTAATTTCCAGTTTATAACTCTATGTCCTTACGTGACTTATATCATGAGCTGTAGAGAAGGAGCAAGCAGCCACAATTTAGTTTGCTTCCTAAATATTTTTATATCTATGTCTGGAGCAATTCCCCTCAATCAAATCTGCTGTCAGCAAGTATAATAAACCAAAATACCTGAGTGTATGCTGGATATGTATTTGAAACATTGCAGTTACATTAATGTAAATATCTCAAACACAAACTTTGTTACGTGTACATGAATACAAGCTTTTATTTTTCCCTTGAACAACTAATATTGCACAGACACAGCTGATCAACTCATGAAGCAGTACTCTTTCTTGTTCATGTACCTAATTAAGTGAATTAAACTAAAATTTCAAAATCACACAATTCCCCATCTTCAAAGAAACCTAAACTCTAAACTAGAAGCGTAATTTCTGTTGACTTAACAAAAACCATCTTCATTAGCTGTGAAAATGGGCCTTACATTCTTGGATCCCTAGGCCACAAAATCCATTTACCTATGGTATTTACACACGTATTAGAAATTACCTTCCCGTTGTAAGTGGCCTTCACACTGTCTTTCTACCACTGCCTCTGTTCCGCCCTTACCTTCGTATGGCAGGCACAGCATGTGGGTCAGTGTCCCCTGGTGGGAGGCTGCAGGTCCCAGACCTGCTCAGCTCTGAATTACACTCGAAGACCTGGTGCAGCAGATGTTTAGCATTACTGACTCAGACATGGTAGGCACCCCTGTCACCTCACGCTAGCCACAGCCTCAGTTTAAGGAGCCGGCAAGCCAAGGTCTTTGCAGAAGGAGAGCACAAAAACAAGCTAAATCAATGGAAAGCCTCCAGCAGAACTTGGCACCAGCCTGGAGACAGCAAATAGGTGACTAAATGCCCAATATCTGGTGTTGAATGCTGTGCAGTTGCCTGGCCAACTGCTGGCCTCACACCCTCTACTCCTGCCAGGAGGAAACACGTATGGGATTTCACCCTGTGCCAAGGGTGGATCGGCCCCAGGGCATGGAGCCAGCTCGAAGCACAGGCTCTTGTAAGGCTGAACATAAGCTTTACTTACTTTCAAGACATAAAATCCTTCCATGTACAAGTCACTATTACCCTGTCCCAGTAACGTGTTTTGGTGCAAGATTAGCAAGTACGTGTTATTTTTTAATGTGCTGCCAGAAGAAATAAAATTACTGAAGTGTATTGTTTAGGGAACTGTGACACTGCAGATCCAGTCCTTTGAGCAACCTATTGACATGGCACAGGTATGGAGCACATCTAATTAAGCTTATAGGAAGGCCTCAGCAAGACTGTGGTGGGCAGAGCTCTGTGATTGTCAGGATTCATCACCTGAGTGGGGCTGGATGCTTACGAGAACTTTGGCAGGTACAAGCACATTCACATGGGGGAAAAAAACCCAACAGCTAATAAACAGATCTGATCGAATACTCTGTCCTAAATCATTCAAGAATGGCAAACGGATGTTCTCTCATGCTATTATCCCAAATATTCCTGTTTAACTTATACTTTCTTGTCCTTCTTTCTCAACTGAGCATTTCCCCTACTCAGAAAAAATGTGTTACAGCATTGGAAGCAGTTCAGTGGTTAGAAATTTATTCTTGGGACAACAAAGCTTTGTTCCCTTCACACACAGAGTTCATAAATAATGCAGGAGATCAGGACACACATTTAGAATCGTGTCTTGGATTTAAGCACAGGAACACAATTAGCTCTTCATTTTTTGATTCTGGAGGTAAGCTCATGGAAGTTACTATTGCATCAGTATAGACAAAGTCACACAAAGGTGATGTTGTGGTTAAGTTTTATTTAGAACACAGATTTTTACTGAACTTAGGACACCTGAACCACACCTCATTTACCCAGGATCAAAAAATCCTTATGTGCTCTTAAACCTCATGAGATAAATCAATTCGTCTAGTAGAGTGCATCTGGGCCGAGATTATTTTTGTCTATTGAGTGAATGTACTGTAAAATGCAGACACTGCAGCAGGGGGGAAGGATCAAGTCAGGATAGATTAATTTTTGTTCTACTGACCATTCTGTACAAGGCAACAAATAGAAGCTGGTATATGTATCATGTTTCACTGTGAAATACTGACTTTCCACATTTCAGCAGAAGCAAGGAGGAATTTGCACATTTTATTTCCATTCGTGGGTCTAACTAAAGAGGTTGGTACACAAAGGGGGAAAAAAATTAGCTTTATTCTGCAAATTCCTATCAGAAAACTACTCTTCTTTTAACCAAATCAGAAGGCAGAGAAGGATTCAAAACACATTAAATAAAGGTCTCACATTGTTTCAGCCCAACTTTATTACGAAAATATACACTTCACTGCCCCATACTTCCTCACACACTTCTTAAACAGGCACACTCACTTCCCATGGGACGTGCAGGTTAGCAGAATGAAAGCATTGCTGCAGTAGGAAATGAAAGTTGGGGACAGAAGTGAAAACTTGATTCATCCATTGCCTTCAATGGTCAGATACACCAGGAACTCAACCAAATTTGGTAAATGTTAAAGAAAAAGCCTTAATTGGCAAGAGATAAGAGAATCTTACACTCTTCCTGATAACACAAAGGATGAGTATCTGAGGCACACTCGTAGAAGTAACCAAACAGAAACTTGTGTTTTCCCTATCCAAATCCCTTTTTCAATAATAATAAATAAAGAACTTTATGGACGAATTCTCTGAAAAGCGATCATCTGAGTTCTAATCATATCTTCTTTCAGCTTAATGTCTCCATTACCAACCAAGTAATACCTCTTATACCTCTCCAATGCTTCCTCAAATATGGATATATTGAAATTTTAAGTATGCAACTCCAAGAAAATACAGAACTGTATCAGAGTGAAGGAGGATGATTATACCTTTAAACTGCAGGACAGTTATAAGTACAGGCAACTACACCATAGCCCTTAGGTTTAATACCATATTCTAAGACTAACACTAGAAAGGTTAATGAAACATGGCTTGCAACTCTATAGGTATTTGCATTCAGTAACACCTAAGTTTGGAGCTAAATTAAAAATGTAAGGAATTGAGAGATGTCAGAAATTTTAATTGAGGATTTTATCAGTTTGTTTACAGTTTGTTGTAGAAGCTGTTTCCACCCCACTTTTTAAAAAATTACTAATCAAAATGCCCCTTTCACTTTCTCTGCTACCACTGATTTTGGCTAGGAGGTCATGAGGGGCACCTGCTTAAGGAGCCACACCTTTCTGCAGCAGCTCTGTAGCTCTGGGAGAAGCAGCAACATGTTTGCATAAAATTAGTAATTACGGAAAACTGTTACTGCTTTCTCCAAAGACCAGAACAAGACAAACCAGACCAGGTTAAGTTGCATTTGTTTACAGGAGCTGATCATAACCAGCATAAGCTGAACAGTCTGACACAATGTAAAACTCCCACTGGAGTTAATGGGATTATTTTGTTAAATGAGTAAAAGACCTGTCCCAGAGGACCCACCAGATTCAGGACAGACCTCTGGGTGATACAGAAATGGTTCCGAATCATTGCATGCTGCAACAAGAGAAAGCATCAGATAAAGTTCAGCTGGACCAAGTACTTTCCAGCCTGGCATTTAATTCAGAAGATGGAAGAGTTGAGCTGAATAGGGACAGAAAGGAGAAAAACTGTGGAAAGCCAGAGGTACATTCGGTGGATGGGAACCCTGGGCAGATCTGTTGCATCATGAACACCACAGGATGTGCATTCAGAGTTTCTCCTCCCTGAAAAGGCTTCTGCTGATTACCCACAGCCATCTGGCTGGTTGAGGGTACATGTCCTTTTCAAATCCCTCCTGTAACTTCTGCTCAAGTATTTCTAAGTGTATTCTTATGAAACTTGTTCATATTGGCCTCGTACCCAAAGTGTAGTCTTAAAATGCTTCCTCTGTACTTCCAAATAGTTCTATGTTTAATATATGATTATACTAAAAAGACTTGCTAAGGAAAAAAACCCATCTGTTTTCATTATAAAAAACCCCAAAACCAATGACAAAAAAACACCCCAAACCACCCATACAATACTTTCATAACTTCAGTACCTGAGAAAAGAAGATCCAGACACCTAATGCCAACACTGGCCTACCCTGTTCACACATCACACATCTAATGCTGTCCATGAAATTTACCATTATTCTGCAACACATCTCAGTCTCACCCTTTATCTTTACAATAAGATAAAATGATGTATTTTCAACATTTCACATGATGTACCCAGGTTTCTCCAACCAAGAAACTTTCATAGTCCTGACACATATAAAAATACTCTTAATATAAAACTATATATATAATTTGCACACACAAAGGCACAGAAAGGTATCATAAAACTTACCATCACTTGTAGAAAGGGAGTCATTTGCACAGACCAGTGCCAAAATAAAGAGCAGATGCCGAAGATCCATACCTCTAATTCTGTAATAACAGAAGACAGTAAGAGAGTTTCTTTATAAAAAAAATATCACTAACTAACATGACATGACATTTAAACTATTATCTAGTTTTATGGAACTTTTGATAGGATTAAAACCAGAAGTGTATTTAGTTTATAGTTTATTGTCTCATAAAGTCATACATCATCTTGCAGTCTAGGACAGAGAGTAAATATTAATTTTACAAAAGAACTAGCTTATAGGTTTCTAGTTCATTTAATACAGAGGAGGAAAAATGTCAAGTACTGTCAATCTCTAGACTGCTTCCAGGGAGTAGTCACACTTCCCCCACAGCAGCCTTTGGTGGATGGATCCCAAGCAGAAAAAGAACAGTATTTCTTTCAGGGAACAAAAATATGGTGATCCCCTTTACAGCTCATGCTGCTCTGAAGCTGTATTCACCTTTGCATGCCATGTATAACCATTTGTGGGTTGAGGACTACATGCAGCAAAGCTGAGAGGAGCGATGCAGTTTAGTAAGCCAGCTCCCACACCAGAAAGCCAAGTGGTTGTTAGCAAACAAACACCAGCTTAGTATGTACGGCTGCTGCCTGTGGCAGGCAGCATGCCAGGAGCAGAAAGAGCGGCTGTGGGGCTGCAAGAATGGAGTAACCTGGAATAATTCTCTGCCCTGTTCCCCACTGAAACCCTACAAAATCCTGAGCACCTGCCTTGGTTCCCCGACTGCTGTGCTGCTCTTCAGGGGCTGCCACAGAGGCTGTCTCATGCTGGAAACTTCCACCTGTGCCATTTCTGAGAAGGCTCCTTCTGATGGACCTGATCACATCCACACAAGCCTTTACAACCTCCAAGCATCCAAACCTTTATAACCCAAGCACAACCCAACAAGCCTTCACAACCTCCCCCAAAAGCACACTCAATTCACCCATGCCACACACACAGAGCCTACAACCCCATCATATGATCCTGTATGAAGGACACTACTTTCTTTGCTCCTGCCATTACCATCAGCATCTGGTAACAGTTAAGGGCAGAAGCTGGGATACGCTGGAGTTTCAGGCAGCGCAGCGTTCTGCACAAAATTACACCATGCCTCCAAAAGCTCATGGGGTCTCCATATGTAGTAGGGGAAAAACATACATACCATGGATGGCTACCTGACCATTTACAAGCATGCTAGTGGAGCACAGAGATGACTGGAGACCTTCAAGGCCAAAGCTACAGCACCAGAGTGCACACAAAACGCTGAAACAATACTCAGGCAGCAGCTTCTTGGTCTGTGGCAAAAAAACTGCCGGGATACACTGACACTCCAGCTCAACGAGGTAGCTGAGAGAGAAAGATGACAGAAATAGCTCCACTTCCACATTTAACCATAAACTGGTATGACAAACCTTGATTCTATACCCGACTGTTTTCAAGTATTTTCTTTCTTCATCTAAGAGTAGATTAAATCACAAGTGTCCAAACAACCAAGCCTACTAACAAAGAACAATCTCTAAGTGGATGTTACTGATTAACAGCCGATGCTGTCAAATCTGGATATCGAAAAGTAGTCAGTTTCCTAGTAGTGTTAGCAAAGTTTGAATTTAGTCAGAAACTAAAACACAAGCACACAGAGTATGTAAAACTATGGTAATACTGAACTTAGAAGATAATTCCCTCTTTATTTTTTTTTTTTACCCTAAGAGAATAGATTGAATCACACTACAGAAAACCCCACAAACTACTACCAACTTCACATTTCTCATTCATGCTGTTTAGTACAAAACTTGAAAATCAGAAGGTATTTCCCACATCCTTATTAGCACAACTGCTCAATAATTCTTGAGTTTCAGGCTGAGTAGGCATGCACTCAACCTGCTCTAGGCCAGCAGAGTCTAACCCAGAGCTGCAAAGACAAGCCAGGAGATGCTCCCCACCACCCCCACACCACTGCAGGGATGCTCAGCTAAACAGGAGAGATAAGCTCTGGGGACCTGCCAGGTGGTGGGCAGGGCTTTCCTCTGGCCAAGCAGACATGGGTCTCTCAAAGGTGATTCCCCTGTTCTCAAGTGGGCAGGGAGGAAGGAAGGGGTACGGTGAGGCTGGAGGCACATTAGTGAGGATTTGGGGTGGTATGAGAGTGAGGTGGCCTGGGGAGCAGGACCAGGAGCAGTGACGGCTGCAGCTGCTGGAGTGCACAGGGCTGGGAAAAAGCCTCATAAAGCAAATCACAGGCCAGCAATCCTCCTACTCTCGGAGTGGAGCTACACTGGCACAGTACAAGGTTCATCTGAGATCAGCTACGTTTTCAGCTAGCTCAGTTGTTCCCCTGCTCCATCTGTACTCTTGTTTAAAGTATTCTTATTGTCTCTTATTAATAAATCTTCTACACAAATACTCCTCTATATTAGCCAGCTCCTCTCCTCTTACACAATTTCCACTCTGTCAAACAGCCCCGCTTCCCTTCAGCCCTTCCACTTTTCCTTGAAGTTTTGTTTTCTTTCACACACCTGAGCACGTCATTTTATTTACAACCCTCCTGTGTTCTCCCTATTGCAATACCCAGGCATTCTGTGCTGCTTCCATATTCACACTTCCGTGTTCTCCCTATTGCAATACCCAGGCATTCTGTGCTGCTTCCATATTCACACTTCCGTGTTCTCCCACATCCACTATCCTCTGCTGATCTTCCTACCACTCTTCTCCAAGCTCTCCTACTTCCTCCTGCCAAACAACAGCCACAAAAAAAAAAAGCCCAAACCCTCACAGGAGTTCTCCTGTGAGAATGAATGTCATCAATAGAGTCCAGCCTTCAGAGCACATCTATGTACACTGTTTCCTTTTTCATAACTGCACCAAACAATTTTCTCTGTGGTGAGAACTAGGACAGGTCCCCATGTGCAGCTGTCACAGCACAGCTATCCCCTCCATCCCTGTGCTGTGACTGGCAATCATCTCAGCCTTCTCCCAGGAGGGGTGGTTTGACAGAGGGAGCACCAACGCAGGACCCTGGAAATACGTCCCAGAGGTCAACAATCACATTGAACTACAATCAGGTCTTGCTGCTGCGGACAAAACCAATTCCATTCCAGTACTGCTCTTCCTCTTATGCTGGTGGACTTTACATACCTGCATGCAATGAACTCTGTCAGGAAATTATTCCAGTTAGAATTAATCCATAAACATTTATTGTAACAAATCTGCTTGCTGTCTGGGTTTATCAGGACTGCATAAAGATGCACCCAAGAAGCAGAGCCAGGGCAGCACAAGTATGAGAAAGAGCAGCCAGGGTGGAGGGGAGGACAGCCACTACTTCAGCAGCAGCCACTACTTGTTTAAGAACAATTCTGTAATTATTGGGAAAGTCCCTGCTGAGCCACAGACCGACTAAAACATCTAGCATGCTGAAACAGGGCACAAGATTAATTTGCATTCCTAAACCTCAAAGGTGATCAAAATCACTGCTTAATCTCTTGCATTTTTGCTAGCAAAATGCAGTACAGAAACAAATGATGCTTCTGTGGATTTTCACAAATGCCATTATCTTAGCAAGGTAAAGCAACAGTATCTCTGCTCTGCCTAAATCCACACGAGATCCTCCACTGAGTTATCCATCCAGATTGCATGTAGGAGAAAAATTCAGCTGGTGTACTCTGAACATGTCCAGTACACAGAGAGGACTGAGCTCAAAAATGGCAACTGCTCTCATTTGGAAATATGGATGGGCCATGCCTCACCTTTTGTACAACAGCCTCTGGAAAGGGCAGGTTGTGCTAGCCTCCTTGGAGTGCAAACCCAGAGCCCTTGGGACAGGGCTCATGCTCAAGGTCTCTCCCAGGCAAAAGGAGCTCTGCAAGGTGTGGGAAGCACCAGGGACTACATGATCTTTTTGCGTCCAGCACAAATACCAAGAGCTTTGCTGGACTACAGGTATGGCCACCACTTCTAGAGGTACTGGAAGACAAGGGAGAGCTACACTGCCATGGTTCTGGTCTCATGGGGGAAAATCTGGTGCAACGTAGGAGCTGCCCCAACATGATAGCACTTTTGACGGTAAAGAATAACATTTCTGAGAGAAGACTCCTCTGAAGTGTCATCTGCCCCATCATCAGACAACTACTGCATTGCAGAAAATTCTCACAAACCTGTCTTGTAACCACCCGCTGCTCTTTCTCTCGGAGACTCTTGTAAAAAGTCACTGCCAACAGGAACAGCATTGTTCAGAGGCTGCAGTGTTAATCTAGCAGGAGGCAGCTTCAGGACAAAACAGATTTTTCACAATCTGGTAATATCTACCTCCCAACACCTGTACCTGTAGCATATGAAAGACAAATGCCACGAATAAAGTCCTTGTTACTGAACAGAAAAAAATTTCAGTGTTTGTAATATACACTAGACTAAGGAATAACAGTCTATATCTTAACCAACTCAGCAGTTTGTAAGAATGAGGAGAGCTAAAACCAGAAAAAAAAAAATTACAGCAGCTGACTGTCCTCAAGCCAGCTGAAACTCGACCACAGGAACATTTGGCTAGAGGTCAGCTCAGGCTAATTACTTCAGTACAGACAGGGAGCCAGGAGTTATAAAAAGGATAAAAAAATTTCTTGGCCCTTTTCTATAGCAATGTTGGAGTAAGGTCAATCACAAGTGAATTTAAACACGACATCTCTCCAGTGGGATATGAACATAGTCAGCATAAGCAGGCAAAACTGGGCTAAGAAAATCCCTGAGAAAAGAAAAGAGTTTAGTCACAGAATACAGAGTGGTTTGCATCCACTCTGGTCAGGTAACAATGTTAACACTCAGAGTAAACCATAGGGAGTTTTGCTTATAAACAAAACTGGTTTTTGACACGAGCTCTTGACGTTTAGATAGCTCCTGGACCTGAAAAGACCTGAAGGAAGGTGAAGGACATTACACTTCATTAAACTGCACCTCTGAAGTGACTTCTGCTTTTGCCATCTCCATTAACTCATTGTACCCCAAAGATGAGAAAGTTTTTTTCCCCTGTAATTTCTTCCAGTTTGGCACTGCTTGCCAAAGCAGCACATATGCAGCTAGTCCTGAACCAACGGTAGCCTCTCTGCTGCAAACCAAACCACAAAATTATTGAGCAAAGGATTAATCTGAGGACTTTTTCTGTACATTGCTGTTTCATCATTCCATCAGATCACAGACAGACAGGGAGACAAGAGTGTGCTATGCAGCTGAATATGCAGCAATACTTCCACCACCAAGTAAGAACAAGTGCTGAGAAGGGACTGTTAACTCCAGGCTCTCCAGATCTGTCTTGAACCTTGTTTCTGCAACAATCAAATCCATCCATACATATCCACACAGAATTTTTATGGGTAAAAGGCCTTTATTTTTCACAGTGTGGATATTCCTTACAAGCTATCTCATAGAAAAATTGGTGAAACCAAGAGGAAATCATCTTTCTGTGCTTGTGTAAAAACATTCACAATGGTTTGGCTGACCATGCACAGCTGAAATCACTTTGCCTGCTTATCCTCATTCCTCTGAATGCCAAAAGGACAGAGTCATTCTGCACATGAAATGAGTTACAGCTCTTCCAATGAACACAATCTAAAACTGCCACGGACCTAAAGACTTCTTTCCTTGCTTGCTGATATTACAGCTTGATTGAGTCATCAGCAGCACTTGGATGAAAGCCTGTTTTTATAGAACACTTGTCAGGGCTATACGCTCAGCTGTGTCAAGAAACAGAAATAATAAATTGTCTCAGATGATAACACACCATTCACCTAGTGTGCGCAGCTACACAGGATATGAAAAGAACAATGAATAATACTGTAAAAGCAGAAATTATATACTGCAAATTAAAAAAGAGACAAAAAATCTCATAAAGGGCACATTTCAGAAAAAAAAAAAACCAAAACCTGACAACAAAATACAGAACTAGAAAAGAATGAAGGACTCTGGCATAAAGCTACCTTTATTATGCATGGTTTGACGCACATTTGATTATTAAAAGGTACACCATGATGAGAAACTAAAACTATGGAACAGAGGCAATTTTATATTATTAATTAGAGCTCTATGTAAGCTAAGTAACTTATAATAGTTTCAAGTGTTAAAATTAAAAAGGGAATCACAGAATGGTTTGGGTTGGAAGGGACCTTAAAGATCACCTAGTTCCAACCCCCCTGCCATGGACAGGGACACCTTACACCAGCCCAGGTTGCTCAAAGCCCCATCCAGCCTGGCCTTGGACACTGGGATGGGGCATCCACAGCTTCTCTGGGCAACCTGTGCCGGTGTCTCTCCACCCTCACAGTAAAGAATTTCTTCTCAATATCTAATCTAAATCTACCCTCTTTCAGTCTAAATCCAGCCCCCTCCCACCCCCCCTTGTCCTGTCACTACAGGCCCTACTAAACAAATCTGTCCTCATCTTTCTTGTAAGCCCCTTCTAGGTACCAGAAGGCTGCAATACGGTCTCCCCGAAGCCTTTTCTCCAGGCTGAACAACTCCAGCTCTCTCAGCCTGCCTTCATAGCAGAGGTGCTCCAGCCAGACTCTGATTATCTTTGTGGCCCTTCTCTGGATGTGCTCCAGCGAGTCCATGTCCTTCATATGTTGGGAGCTCCAGAGCTGGATGCAGTGCTCCAGGTGGGGTCTCCTAAGAGCTGAGTAGAGGGGGAGAATCACCTCCCTCATCCTGCTGGCCACGCTTCTTTTGATGCAGCCCAGGATAGCCCAGGGCTTTCTGGGCTGCAGCCCCACATTGTTGGGCCATGTTGAGCTTTTTGTCCACCAGTACACCCCCAAGTCCTTCTCCTCAGGGCTCCTCTCAATCTGTTTTGTGCCCAGGCTGTACTGGCAGTTGCCCCGATTCATGTGCAGGACCTTGCACTTGGCCTTGCATGAGGTTCGCACGGGCCTAGTTCTCAAGCCCATCAAGGTCCCTCTGGTTGGCATCCCTTCCCTCCAGCATGTAAACTGCACGACTCAGCTCCATGTCATTGGCAAACTTGCTGAGGGTGCACTTATCTCATTGTCCATGTTGCCAACAACGTGTTGAACAGCACCAGTTCCAATACCAACCCCTGAAGAATGCCACTCATCACTGGTCTCTACTTGGACATTGAGCCATTGACTGCAACACTTTTGAGTGCGACCATCCAGCCAATTCCTTATCCACCGAGTGTTTTACCTGTCAAATCCATGTCTCTCCAGTTTAGACACAAGGATGCCTTGTGGGATAGTGCCAAAACCTTTGCACAAGTCTGGGTAGATGATGTCATTCCCCTCCCCTCATCTGTCAAGTGCTGTAACACCATCACAGAAGGCCACCAAATTTGTCAGGCATGACTTGCCCTTAGTAAAGCCATGTTGGCTGTCACCAGTTACCTCCTTATTTTCCATGTACCTTAACATAGTTTCCAGTAGGATCTGCTCCATGAACTTGCCAGGCAAAGAGATTAGACTGTCTGGTCTGTACTTACCTGGGTCTTATTTATTTCCCTTCTTAAATATGGGAGTTATGTTTCCCCTCTTCCAGTCAGTGGGAACTTCACTGGACCGCTACACTTCTCAAATATGATGGATATTGGCTTAGCCACTTCATCTGCCCATTCCCTCAGGATCCACAGATGCATCCCATTATCTCTACTTAGATAACTGCTTACTATGGATTTAGAAAAAATGATTGTTTTTTTCCTAAACGAACTTCTAATTTTGTAACAGACACGGTATGAAAGCTTCATTCTAACACCAAATTTATTTCTATAGGATAAAACCAGTAATAGACAACTTCAGTAGTTCTACCAGAGCTGGTTTGTTTTTCCCACAGATAGGGATAGATGTGTCAGCTAATTACTGTGATTTAAACTGCATTTAAACTGGTAACAGGCCAAATGGTTATCAGTTCCTGGATGTGGTTAAGGAGCCCTTCAATGACAGCAGAGTTATTGTTCTGGGTTTGTACTGAAAGCTGTTCTAGGTTAATCCAGCTCTAAGTTCATACTCCAAGAACTGGGCTATGAAGTCCAAGGATGGCTGTGGCATATGGTGTATCAATTTTTTATCTACAATAAAACCTGTTATGCTTTGACAGAAGTAACCTAATGGTCTAAAAGAGAACTGAAGTTAAAGCATCTGTCTACTGCAGAAAACTTTAGATTTGGAAAAGACTTAATTGCTTTTTTTGCCTTTCAGCTCCCAAAACACATCAGAGCAGGAAATTAGACGCATCTCAGCTGAAAGAAATAGCAACACATAGCTGCTATCATGCATATGTGAATTGCTGAGCTGATACTCAGCTTTACACACACCTGTATCATTAAGAAAGAGGGTCCAGTCCTGTTTATGAGAGTAATAATTTTTTCAGGCTGTAAACACTTTTCTCAACTGCAGCTGTAATTTTTCCTAGGCTTTTTTTTTTAAGTTATTATTAAAACTTAGATAAGTATCATTCAAAAGACAAAATTTAGCTCTTTGTTTTGTTACTTGTACAATCAATTGCAAAGTGAGAAAATTTCTCTATATAAGAAAAAAGTATATTACAGTTTGTTTGAAGGAGTATAATGCATCAATTTAATCTCAAATACCATGACAAGAAAGGAAAAAGAAATGTTTGAGTTTATGTCTAGAACCAATCTCTACTAAAAAAATGCCGGTTTATGCACAGGAAAAAATTCCACTGAGATGATAATTCACACTTTACATAAAGAGAGTAAATGATATTTCCAGTGCTGTAATACACTTCTGTGCCAATGTAAAAAATCCCCAAGTCCTCATTGCTAGCATTAAAGTTAAATCTCATCCTGACTCAGCAGCGTGGTCCCAATCTAGCAAAGCAGTTAGAGGCATCTAATTTTAACCAGGCAAGGTTAAATATTTAACAGGAGAACATAGCTAATTCCCCTAGCACAGCCAGAGTGCTTAGCACGTGGCAGAAATTATAAATAAATGATGAAGCACAGTAATCGCGGTGGAAAGCAACCTGTGTGACATTACTGGTAGTTTAGGCTGGAACATGAGGGAAAAACAGAATTATTCACATGCTTAATATCAAGTAACCCTCTTGGTTCTGGATCACCTGCTGGATCACCACTACACAGCACGCCAGTTCCACTGTTCCAGTTAGCATTTTCTTTGCAAGTGTTTTCATGTGTGCTAGTATCTGCATATCACTTGAATTAAAAGCATACCACCTAGCACTCGAGCAAATACAGTCAGTTAGGTTTCAGCACATATTATAAATCTGCATCTGATATCACAGAGCTTTTCTGTAACATGAAAACACTGCTCCCTCTGATGTCCTGAAGTTGCTCTTTGAGGTCTGAAAGGCAGGTTTGGATTCAAGGTGATCAGAAGAAACTGAGGATGCTCCGTTCAAAAATGCTTGGTTATAACCAAATCTTGTTCCAAAATGATACCTATGGAACTGTTACTAGTTTAGTGAAGATGAAAATTGCCCAGATAATCCTCCAAGTGGGTACTCGCAGCTAGCATAGCACTACAAGGAAGGCTATCTTCTGGTATAAGCAAGGTAAAGGGAGATACTAGGTTGTAACTAGAAATTCACACTGGAAACAGAAAGAGCTTAGTCCAAATGCCCAACATTTCCTCTTAAGAAAACTCTACCAAAGAAGAAATTAAGGAGTGTCTACAAAATGAGCAATACAGCCAGCCATATCAATTTTAAAGGTAATTTGCCAAATCTGTTTCTAAAGAGGTCTTTTAATGTTGTCAGACAATGCTTTCCATCAGCAAATCCTGAGGCAGTCTGCAGTGGAGATCAGTGGCATCATCCGTTTTACAGAACGGCTTGCCTGGATTTACACCACCGTCAGGCATGGCCTGCAACCCTCCCCCCAACATCTTACCTACCACAGAACATTACAGAGTCTTACAGATTTACTGCCAGACATTTTAGTATCACAAAATAAAGCTGTAACGGATTAAAAAAAAACCCCAAGACAACAAACTAATAGTTTGCATTAAGAAAGAACTGCCATTACGGGAAATACCAGCTCATCTGAAACACTCAAGCAACTAGCAAAACCTTCTTAATAAGTGTATAGCTCTATTTTATAAACAATAGGAATGAACCACGCTCTTCAGCTGTTGTAACCCCAGTGCAGTGGATGTAAACCTCTCCTTTCACATTTACCACTCCTAAACTGTTAGAGACTAAACCAACCACAGTTCTGCATTGCAGCCTTTGCTTTTAGACATCACAGATAAAATACATGAACCCTGAACTGATCAGCTTAAAATGGGAAACTCTGCAATGGGTGCAAACAACAAGAGAGCTGCTCAGTGCAAGGCTGGCTGGCTGGCCAATGGAAAGGATGTCCACCTCCACTGATGCTAGGACTCCCTCCTCTGCAGGAACTCCATCATGTTACCAACTATCTGATCAAGGAAGTTAAATTTTGGAGTAGATTGAACTGTTTTTTATTAAAACAGACTGCTGCATTCACATTTATCCATTGCTGTTATTGCTATTTCACACGGGACCATGAGAAAATAGGTGTTTAGAGACAAAATTTACCAGGTTATCTGCCCTGAGGAGCAGCTGAGAGCCTGAGTGTTCACTGACCACTATGACAACTATTGCTCAGACTCAAATCCATTTTGTGAGGTCGATTCACAAAAATAAACCCCATACCAAGTTAGATCTCAGGACTTGCGTAAGACATACAGTACAATAAAAAAAAAAAAAAGAAAAAAAGCAGCAGATTAAAGGGGAGGACGCTTCACTTTAGTCAGTTTTGTAAAACCCTGATGGGGGTTCTCCTGGTCTAGCAAGATATCCAGCTCCTCTGAAGCCTGACCAGCGGTCTTGCCCTAGTACCTGTTTTTTGTACTGAAGGCTGCCTGCACAGGAGTCTGTCAGCAACAGTCTTAGCACCTGGCCGTCTCCATTTCATCACCGCATCAGTGGCCACCCCACCTAATACTGGGCTACTAAACTGCAGTCTTTTTAGTCTTACCCTCACCTCCATGTGTGGAAACTGTCAGCCTAGAAAGGAAAGAGTATGACTGTTCCTTTTTGTCGTCCTTACACTGAATAATATCACAGCAAACTATAGTTTTGGAGAGATAAAAGGCTTCCATTTTTAGCAAAACTTTACCATATAAAAAAAAGCGTATTTTTTAAAGAAGTCATTAATGATGATATCATCTGCTCCTAAAATATGTATGACACTTAACAATCACACTTGAATACTGTGCATATTCACAATAAGCATGGTGAGACTGACTGCTCTTATGTTCTACTACAAAGTGTATGGCAGTACTGGGTAAATCACTTCTGGATTGATTATAATCTTCCCACTGTTACTGGAACTGTGGAATATCTGATGGAGCTTGGAGTTTTGAAGTGCCCTGATGCATAAATTATTCTTGATTTTTAGTTCACGTATCCCATATAAGTTTCTCCTTCAGCAATCAGACCTGATAACAAGTGACTGGACTCATACACTAAAAAGAATAACGACTCAGTATAATTCATTCAAGGAAGATCTTTTTCTACTGCTGCTTTCAGCTATTTTAAAAGCAACAGTCTGCAAAGATTTCTGACAGCTAACCAACCAGCTACCTCTGAATATAAATTGATAACAGGGTGCTTTAATCACATACAAAAAAAAGAAAACAACAGGCCCCTCAAAGCCTGTAGTCCTTTCATAGCTTAGAAAGTGAATCCAGATGTCAGTTCTATGGGCTGCAGAGAACAATTAATTGCAGGATTACTCAGTTTTCTATAAATTAGTGTCTTGGCTAAGAAGGGTCTGGTTTTGGCTGGCCTGGAATTGAGTTTTTATCTCCCTAAGAGAGCAGGTTTTCTTCCAGTCTCAGACAGACATGCTCTATAGTAGACATATAAAATTCACAGGAAAAGCACATATTGTGGGTCAGCAAGGTTTCTCCTGAATAGCTCAGCTGGTAGGGAAGCACCCAACAGTTGTACCCCTACAGAGTAGGGAAGTCCTTAAAATGTACAGCTTGCAGTTGTGTTTCAATTTCCCTATGGCTTTTTGCTCCGTATTAGATGAAAGGAAATGAAAAGAAATCTTTTTTAAAGATTTTAAGTCTTAATTAAAATATGTGCATTCCTTTGAAAGAGATACTTGTTCTCGATCTTGCTATAGATACTGCTAGGTATGTTACATACATGTTCCATAAAGCATCTAGAGAACAGTTTTGAGTCTGAAAAGTTGAAGTATCATACTACAGAAACGGCAAGAAATTTGTATCATGCGATGTTTGGGCTTTTAAGTAACTATCTTATCTGAAACAACCCAAAAGCTATTTATTTAAATCAGAATTTGTCCTGGGAAATGGCTCATTGAAATACAGTATAATAATTCTCTGAGAAGGAAAAATAGCTTTTAAGCACTTCCACCAGTTACCTAGCCCTCTGCCTGAAATGCTGGCTACTAGAATTAGTGGAGATAGGCTTGAGGCCACCAATTTACAATGATGATTGAATCTGAAAGCCTTAATTCAAATATCTCTATTGTTTGGTGTAATAAAATATGATGATTGGATCCCAATTAGAATTCTGTATACTGCACATTATCTTCATCACCTTCTATAAGACTGGATGATATGATCTGTAAGGATTATCTGTAGAGCGCTACAGGATACTATTGATCACTCTGCTTAAGCCATCAATCATAATAAAGTCATTTGCAGCAAGATAAAAGTTATCACACTACCTCAAACGTCAGCAGGGGACAGATGATGCTTCACGCCTCCTCAGCTCAACTGCAAATCGTGACCTTCTCCAGCCATCCCAGCACCTACACAACACCAGGAGAAACAGAGACAAGAGATGAGGTCTGGAACAGCAAAGGTCACTGGCAGAAGGAGGCGACATAGCAAAGTCCAAACAGGCATCCTGGCAAGGCTGTCCCTCGGGAAAGGCCACCAGCTAGGCAGTCTGCACCACGGCCCTGAGCAGAGCACCTGGGCTTCTCACTCAAACAGCGGCAGCTGCCTGACCCCCACGCCCGGGCTGCCAGGGCCTTGCCAAGCCACAGTGCTAAACTTGACATTAAAATGCATGAACACAGATTTAAATGGCAAAGAGAAGTCAGGGTGACTGATCAAGACTCATTTTCAATGCACATCCATGGTGGAAATCAGCTGGGCTGGAAGCAAACTCTGAACTGCCAAGAAGAGGGTGTGGATGAGTCGTATCTCAGTACTACTACTTTAGATGATAAATTACAGCGTATTAACTTATAAGCTGGTAATTTTAAAGAAGTAGTATTTCCTTTTTCTCTAAAATGACAGTGTGGAACTCTCAGGAAGATGGCATGCTATTAAAAAAAAAGAAGTACATCATTTATTATGTTCAGAATTCCTAAGCACATTATCACTCCCATGATATCTGGCACAGCAGCAACATCTAAACCAGTTCTGAATTGGTAGTACTTCTAGCTTTAAATAAATATAACATTAACTCAATGTAGCAGGTTACTTCTTTCCAAAGATGCAAATCAGCTTTTTAAAACATTTTAAGAAGTCAGTCATGTTTCCCACATTAATTGAATAATTCATCATAATTTGGTTTCTTGTGGGTGGGACCATAAAAAGAAGCCCAGATTTCACTGTATTTGGCTCTTTAAATAACCAGAAAAAGAAAGCAGTCTGCAAAACCCCACAAATAACATCTAAAGAAATGCTGTATACATTCAAACTGAATGCCTAGGGCCATACTGCCCTATCTTAACAAGAGTTAAATTTTTGAAAGAGTTTTCTTTGATCAAGTACTAGCACTGGCTTAAGAGCAGCAAGAACCTTCATTTGTACCCATGGAATTTTTTTCTTACATATGTACTGTTTAAATGTATGGGTAGATTCCTAAACAACAAATAATTGAAAGCAAAATGTCATTGTGATTGAAAAATTTCATCATATTACTCAGGAATCCTTCTTCAGTGCATTGCATAAAAGGCTAAGTGTCACCTCTGTTTCTATGTTAAAAAAAAAAAAAACAAACAAACCCAACACACTTCCAACGAAGAAAATCCTTGAACTGAATAGACAGAATTAAACAGACATTTGAAAATACTAAAAGGCATTTTTCATGCAAAAGCAAGAGCAATACGAAATATTATGATAAAATAAACCATCCTGTGTGTGGTTACCTCAAGTGAAACCTGTCAGCAGGGTTCTCTCCTGGTCCACATCATGAAACAAGAGGACTAGACAGGTCCATATATGGTAAATCTTCACCTAATCTACCCCATAATATGCACAGCCAAGTTCCAATATCCCACTTTTCAGAAAAAGCCTGCTCACATTTAATCAGACTGAGGATCTAACTGATGGTGTGTGTCCCATTTACACATAATTCTGTAAGGAGTCTCAGGTTGATTTAATTGATGATTTTCAAAAGAATCCTTAATTTCAGAGAGAATAACTGATCAGTGAGCCACAACTCTCTTGTCCAAAAAAAAAAAAAAAAAAAAAAAAAGGGGGGGGGTTGGGACGGGACACACGACACATTAGACTGAAACAAAGCATTAGACTGAAACAAAGTTGTGAAGTTTAAGGCAGCTGTTGACTGAAGTGAGCTACCATGGACTACTGACAAGTTCCTGTTTCAAAACACTCAGTAGCATTGTAGCAAGTGGAAACGATCTCCATGTGACAAAGTCAGAATCCTACTATAATAGGACAGGGAAAATTATTCCAGTAGTCTTTCCAAACTATTTTGAAATCCTGCTTAAACAGCAGAAAAGATCTCTTAGCTACTTTACAGATGACAAAAGAGAAATGTCCTAACTTCTGATTACCTGACTGTACTGAGAACATTTTGTTTCGCTCTTGGTAGCAAGTGGTAATAGCTCAAGGACTACATGCAGTGACATTTGACAACACTGCAGTTTAGAACAAGACACACAAGCATGAACACAGTTGTATTTGCACTTAGCACTGACACTTCATTACATGTGAAAAAGAGGCAGTACTGCACATAATGTAGTGAGCTAGATGTTTAAATGGCAAGCAGCCACCTTTTAAATGATTCTTGCAAAAACTACAACTTCAGCAAAAGAAGGACATAGATTTGTGTGAATAAACTAAACAGGTGAGGCTTTTCCCGAGACTTATATTTTCTCAAAACCATACTTGATTATTCTAACCCGTGGCAAACAAAAGGATTGCAGCACTATGTTAAGATAAGGCCTATCCAGAACTAGTTTGCTTCACAGAGAAACAAGACTCAAGTTCCTAGCCATGTGAGGACTGGTGCCCGTTATGTCTTCTCAGCATATCCCATGCTAACCTACCAAAAAATAACAAACTGGAGACGATAAGATGGACCCAAATGTGCCAAAAGACTTGGTCTTCAGAAGAGCACCTAAGCAAAGGGCCCAGTGCCAAAAAAAGTTAGAAAGGCTTTTGACACCATCCCATGTAAAATCTGCATTGAAAAACTGATGAAGTATACAAACTAGGCAAGCAGACAGTGAAGTGGACTGAAAACTGGCTGAAACGGTGGGTCAAAGGGTTTCAATCAATGACACAAAGTCCAGCTGAGGGCTAGTCATCAGGGAAGCAGCCCAAAGGTAAATGCTGCTTAATATCTTCATTAACAACCTTTTTCACTGAAGAGGTGATCAAACAGTGGAACAGGTTGCTTGGAGAAGTTGTGGGGTCTGGAGATCCTCAAAACCCAGTTGGACATGGCCCAGGGCAACTGCATTAACTAAATCCCACTCTAAGCAAGAGAGCTAGATTAGATATCTCCAGGGATCCCTTCCAACCTCTATGATCCTGTGATTCCAAGAGTCTGTATGCTTAGATATGGAAATGAAAAATTGCTGGCAGCTGACAGAGAAGAGGACATAAATTACATGCTTTCGAAGAAAGATGGTAAACTATGGACACCCTATGATCGCATGGGCCATTGAGGAAGGATGGATTATTTCCAAGCAGACACATAACCTCAGTACACAAGTACTATCAGATTACTGATCATTATGCTGGGCTACCAAGAGATGCCTAAGAGGATCTCTGGCATCTGTGATAACCTATTTCCAGAGTGTTGGTGCTCGTAAGATTTGGCCTAAAGAATCCTTATTTTCTCCTGTATTTCACTTCTTTCCATTTCCAGTTAAACTCCTCTACCGCTAAGCTCAAAGGAAGAAAAAACAGTATGCCTGAGTTTTATTCTGATTGTATCTGATATGCATTTTAGTTGTCTCTCCAGTTTGCATTACTTGTGATACATGGCACCTGCTAAAAATTCCAAACCACTATTCTCCTTTCAAATATTTGAAAATATTTGTTTCAAAAAGAAGGAAAAATGGGCTCTTCATACGTGTTTTTATGATTCCTCCAATCAAGTCATTCCATGCATTTGATGGCAAGTTGAACACACGTCAACAGTGTGCCCTGGCAGCCAGAAGGGCCAACCATGTCCTGGGGTACGCTGAGCACAGCATGGCTAGACGGTTGAGGGAGCTGATTGTCCCACTCTAC
Source organism: Falco biarmicus (assembly GCF_023638135.1). Classification (NCBI taxonomy): domain Eukaryota; kingdom Metazoa; phylum Chordata; class Aves; order Falconiformes; family Falconidae; genus Falco; species Falco biarmicus. Next base: position 69,900,611 of record NC_079311.1, read on the forward strand.
ACTGCACTACTGGGGCTCCACCTGGAGTACGGCGTGCAGTTTTGGGCACCTCAGTGTAAGAAGGACATCAAACTACTAGAGTGTCCAGAGGAAGGTGACCAAGGTGGTGAAAGCCCTTGAGGGCAGGACTTCAGAGGAGCAGCTGAGGCCACTTGGCTCATTCAGATTGAAGAAAAGAAGGCTGAGGAGGGCCCTCAAGGCAATCTACACCTTCCTCATGCAGGCAGCGGAGGGGGAGGTGCTGATCTCCCCTCTCTGTTGACCAGCAACACGACATGAGGGAATGGAATGAAGCTGCATCAGGGGAAGTTCAGGTTGGACATTAGGAAAAGGTTCTTCACTCAGAGGGTGGTCAGTCACTGAAATAGGCTCCCCAGGGAACCCGTCATGGAACCAAGGCCATCAAGAGTTCAAGGAGCATCTGGACAAGGCTTTTAGTCACATGGTTTAGTTTAAAGAGGAGCAGGGAGTTAAGACTCGAATGATCATTATAGGTCCCTTCCAAACTAAGATAATTCTATGATTCTGTGATGCTTCTTAGGTTCACACTTCTTACCTTCAAACTCTACTTCTCTAATATAATGAGCTTTCACATCCTCAGCTGAAATACTGTTTAGCAGCTGTGAGTTCACAGCTTAATTTCTGTCATCAACTTTTTCCCTCTGCACAGGAATTCCCTAAATTCTTTCAAGGGAACAATAACAAAACCCACCAGAACTTTCCCTCGTCTCTCCCTTTTTTCCTCTACCCAGATAGCTAAGGCTTTTCACCTGCTCTCCTCCTTTAGCCCTTCCACCTGCCTCACAAGCACACCCTGGACAAGGAGTCAATTCTAGTTCCAAATCAGAGCCTTCTCCCCCCCCCCCCCCCCCCCTCAATCTCTTCATATTCTTAGGAATCTAACAATAATCTTGCCCTTCATGTTTTAAATACTTCAATGAACCACATTTCTGTTCTTACAGATTTGATAGTCTTTGCCTCTTTGATAGAACAAGAACCAGAACATTTTCTTAGCAGCACTAACCTGATTAACAACTGATACTTGTTTTGGCACTTGTCATAGGGATGAAAGGTGAATTTATGTTTTCCACTGCATTATGCTTACAAGTCTACCTGTGAAGAGGATAGCTCAGCAGGCCAGCACTTTAGCCTAAGGCCAAATAAAGGAATTAATACACCGCTTTGGGTTATAAAACAAACCATCAGCATTGCAAAGGATGCAAACAGACAAGAACTAAAGACTTTCTAAGTAGGTAGCATTTTCACTTGACAAATAAGACAGCTCTTGTGGTATCCAGAAATTTAGGCTGTCTTCTGTGAGTGAAACATGTCACATTCCCAGCTACAGTTAATAATCTACTTGAGCTGGAGGAATGTTATGAAAAGTAGTTTAGTCAATATTTATGTGAAGTATTTTGAGATCTGGGCAGCTGGAAATCCAGAACTCTACTAGCTGAAACTGCTGCTGACATATCAGTAACTTAAAAGGGAAATTTACTTGACAAATGAACAGGGAAATACCAAGTATAAGCTGAGAAGAAAGATGTATAATTGGGTTATTGCAGACAGTTCTCATGTCCACACTTGAAAGACTAACAAACTTCAAAAGAGAAAGGACATACAAATGTTATTCAAAGTCTGGGGCATCTTTTTATAATCAAGATAATAGCCCCAGTTTATTTAAGAAAAAATACATAACTCACTACTCAGTTGTACCTGATAATAATCTGCATGTGGAAGAAGCTATAAACACTAGATTGCTCTTTAATGAGGTCAAAGAGATACTGAGGAATCAAGAATAGAAGTAAGAAAAAAAAAAGTCTTTTACAAGGCTGAAATAAAGTCAAACCTGGAGTTTTACTAGAGGCTGAATAAAAAAAAAAAAATCTCCCATCACTTCAACTTGCTTTTTAAGCAAAACAAATAACTGGGTACAAGCAACTGGTGACCTGTGTAACAGAACTACAGAAAATATGGCTGGGTAGGACTGCCAAATGTCATCTGGTCCACTCCCACTCTTCACAGTCAGATCAATTAATTCTTGCTTGACTCTAGTCTCTGCCTACTGGATTTTCTAAAGACCAGCAAAGACCTGCAAAAAATTTGCAACCACCTCAGGCAATCTATCCCAACGCATGGCTACCCTTGCCACTAGGAAGGTTAGTCTACTATGTACCTCAGCTCTCTCTTGATGTAATTCAATTCCTTTACTTTTTTTTTCTCCCATGAGAATGAAGAATAGGTTATTCCCTACCCTTTTTTCAGTCTTTTACCCACATGAAGACAGTTCTACTTCCCTTTCTCCCTAGATGAAACAAAACCAATTTTTCAGCTAAGTCTTCCGGATCGCTGATCATTCTCACAGCTTTCTTCTGTATTCTAACCAGTTAGCCCAAGTCTGAAACAGCTGCTTACCTGAGGCTCGCTCTATCAAAACTAAGCTGAAGGATTACCTCAGGTACTTCTCTTTCAGCTTTTTACATCCTATCATATGTGTCTTTTTGTGAGAGGATGGCATTGCTGACTCATGATCAGCTAGCTCCAGATGATTTTCTACAAAAGTGGAAATTCGGGCTTTTAAATAATATGATTCCCTTTCATCTACGACTCCATTTTGATTAAACATTTATAAATGTGCAAATCAAACATAAAAGCATATGGGAAAACAAAGCTGTTAATTTTAACTAAAAAACTACTGTAAGGATAAAAACTGTGGTTCAAGGAACTATGACTATAAGAAGGCAGAAGAAAAAAATTTTCAGAAAGGAAATACAGACTTACGAAAATCACTTATTAAATGCATGTTGCCAAATTCATGACTGCTCTAAGAAAAAAACAGTGTATGGGATGAATTGGAAAACTGTTAATAGAAAACCACACAAACAGAATTTACTAACCAGCATAGTAGTGGGTGAACAGTTCAACACTTTAAATTAGAGGGCTTAAAATTCAGAAACATAAGTTTTATTTTACGCTTACTGGTGCTTTAGTATGTAACTTGGGCAAAGTTAAAATCTCTATGGCTCCCACTTTCTCCCCACTTCTGGTGTAACCTTAGAACAGCGTTCTTGAGGACAAAGGAGGGAGATTCAGGGGATAGAAGCAAATTTACCTGACCTCCATCACTGTTACATTTGAATTTAATTTGGCTGTCGTTGCAACTGTTATCCAAAGCATTATTAAAGATATTAATTTTTGAATGACTGGCTTTACCAGTTCCACAAATGGCTCACATTCAAATGAAGCATTACATGTGAACTAAGATGGTGGCCACTTTCTTCAAACTTCTCTTCACTCCACAGCAAATCCAAAAACCTCAGTTTCTTTTCACATTCCAAAACAGCTACTCCATTTCTTACCTCACTGACTGCTCACTGAATGTTCTGTCACCTTGTTTCCCCCAAAAGCTAACATTTACCATTCTGCAGGTCTGCCTTTGGTTTAGTGGGGCTCAGATTTCCCCATCACAAGAAGAAAATCAACCCCTTCACCAGCACCCAAAATTATGCAGCAAAACAGGCCGATCTTCTCCTCCTGTACTTTTGAAGTTAGATGGTTCTAAGCTTTGCAGTCCTGAACTACACTTCCTCAGCCCTTTCCTAGAGTAAGGGAATGTGGACATCACTTGGCTATGCAGAGCGATGCCTAAAACCTACACCTCTGAGCATACAGCTCCAAAGTCCGCAAGGCTGGTGCTGTCAATGAAGGGTGCATGTGAACAGATCAAGCATTAAGCAAAGGTATTTACATAAGCTTGCAAAGAAGGAAGATGCTGAAGTCATCCAGGAGTGAAAAGCGCAGCTGTGAGGTATGTACGCATGTAGGGCTGAAGGGCTAAACCGCTGCCCATCCACCCACTCCAGATCCCCAGCCAGGGCTGTTCCTTGAGTTAGGCATCCTAGCTCAATAGCTGTTCCTGCAATATGCCGATACACCTGTGGCTTCAAATACTAACTGGAATATGAAGGAATGTAATGATCATGTTAAAAATAAATATTTTATTGGCATCCAATATTGACCTTATTTTTGTTCACCAACAATCACTAATGCAGTCTCATGTAAGAGGCAAAAAGAGTCACTAAGATTTACATTTTAGTTGTGGCTTTTCTATTGCCTTCTGTCAGTTTTCTGGGATGAATTACTGGCAAGCTACATGTATACTTTGTGTATTTTCATATTCCAAATGTATTTCTCTTCTGGCTCTCCTCCAGAATTTTGGATAATAAAGAGCCTTAACGTCAAAGTGCTCTCTGTTTAACAAAGCTGTGGGAGCCATATACACTATGACTTTTCATAATGGTTTTCCAAACTATAAGTTGCTTAAGAAGAAAAAATCCTTGTTGATTTCATTCTTCCTTTTCTTCACACTTTCAAACATTTCTAGTTTCTAAAATCTGAATTTGAAGAATGACCCTACAGGGAAAAAACTACTAGAACACGAAAAGAAAGAAGAAAAATGTTCTTTTGAAGTTCTCAGCTGAAGGCGCTCAGCATTTTATTTCAGAGTCAAATATTTTATCTGGGGATATCTCAAATCCAGCTCCTTATCTCAATGAAGATTATACATTGCATTACTGGCCTATAACATCTATGGAAATACAGTTCCATAAGAGATTTACCAAACCACAAATTTTGCCCCCTATATGGCAATGACGCTATATAGAATCGAAGAAAAATACAAAAGCGACTACCTTAAAAGTAATCCCCATTTGCTTTTGGCCAATACTCAGATCAATAAAAAAAAAAAAAAGAACACAGCTCCTGGAACATGACTGCAGTGAAGCACCTGGGGAATGTGAGCATTTAATCCACACCCCTCCAATCCACCTTCCATAAGACTGCATGGGCTTGCATATATGTATAAACTTGAACTACGGGATTTGTGCACATGATACGTGTTTGTATCACACATCTGTTCCATGTTGTGAGTTCTTGTCAAGGATATAATTTATTTTCTCTAAAGTCCTGCTTCTGATTTTCACGTGTATTTTGTGTCCACATGGCTTCTTTAGCTTGAAGTCTTTTTGATACATCTGAGGAAAGGTGCAAGACAATGTGTTGCCCATCTGATGCAAAACAGAGTTCAAGTATCAAAAATTAAGGTTTCTTTACATGTGGCTAACTAGGGAACAGAAAGTGTCTGTGGCAGGAATTTTTTTTTTGGGGGGGGGCGAGGTGGTCAAAATTAATGCGGGAGTGGGGTGGAGAATTCCTCCACAGTGCATTTTGCTTGAGGTACCAAGTGAGAACTTGTATCTTGTGCAACTCACATTTTCAGACAATTATTTCTCTGCTGATTTAGGCTTGCTTTCTAAAAATATTAAATCAACAATCTTAAATCAGACTCAGGAATTCAAAGAGGCCTATTTTCAGGGGTTGGCAGGAGCCCCACTGATGGCATGATTCAGACAGCTTCCAGCCTGTAGCCAATAACAGACTATATCAGGAATATAAATGTATTTATGTATTTACAGATATACACTTATCTAATATAATATATATTTCCTAGCAATTCTCTCATGTTCATTTAAATGTATATAACAGAAATGCCAAGTAATTGCAAAAGCGAATGAGAGAAACTCACTTCACACTTTAAATGAAAAGAAATTGAGAGTGCTTCCTCTTCACATTTCAGTATGCAGAAATCACAAGGGATCCCTGAAGACACCACCACGGGCCAAATCAGATACCCTCTAATAAGTTCCTTATGAAACACTTATAACTTGATGGTAAATTACATCATTGAAAAATTAAGGGATTTTCCATTTTCTTGCGTTTCTAATGAATGTTTATAGATGTATTTTAAATTTAGTTGCCTCTGAATAAAAAAGCTGCAAGCTATCAATGCCTTCCAACTATTTACAATAGGAAAAGAACCTAAAGCAAGGAGATTTGGGTTTTTTGTTTCTCTTTAACCTCAGATCATTTCAGAAATATTCAGCATAATGGACTAATTGATGCTGACAGTAACCGAGTGGGAGACGATACAAAGAATGCTCCTGGGCATAATAATTACTGTCTTCCCACAGAAAGCATGCACATTTATACATATGCAATTTATGATTCATTGTTCTTATGATTAATGGTAAGTTTAATGTAGAGTTCATTTATACTTCTTCCATTCTTCTGAGCCTTTCCTCTGATTCCTCCTTTTCGTTTATTGACTCATTAATATAATGAAGCTCTAATTTATCTTATCAGTGTTCAAGAATCTAGACTAAGGGATCAAGGCTTTAATCTTGTTGCCCTGTGAGTCTTTGAAAGGATTATTGACAAGAAGTTACTTCTGTAAGCGGTTCTGTACTGGGCATAAAGAAAAATTAGTTCAGTTTTCTAGAAGTAAAACCTGAACATGATTTTTAAAAAGAAAATACTGAACTCAGAATGAAAACAAGTGATCTATAAGAAAAACAGAACATAAGTTATATTGAAAAGAAATATGTTTGGTTTTTTTTTTAAAAAAAAAGCTTTATTTCAAACAAATTTCAATTCAACTTGTTCTCCTTAACTCTGGTGCATGCTGCCTTGCCTTGCCAAAAATAATGAATCAGAACAGTGGACAGCAGTTAAGACTGCCAGGGCAGCATGAGTTATACAATAGACCACTGCAAGACTGAAAACGCCCAGTGATGGTTATAAGGATAAAAGTATCATTTCAGCATTTGGCCACAGATCTGAAAAAAATGCATAGACAAACTAAGATTTGTGCAGTCTGCAAAGTCTTTGTTTCCTTCTAAAGCACCACTAATCCTCAGATCACATGTTGGTATCAGAACCTTTCGATAATTTTACCACCTGTAACTTTTGAGTGATCAACGACTCGAACCTTTTACAAAATGTATCTTACTTTGGTAGCTGATTACACAGAGATCTAAAAAAAGAAACTCTCTCCAGCGCCTCGGGTTGCAGTAGTGGTGTGAGAAACTGAGAGTGCTTCTCACTGCAGTGAGTGCTTTTCTCCCAAAAAGAATGGGTAAGCACCAAGTAGAGTCAGTGAAGTGTGGTAGGCAGAAACAAGGCAGTAGGAACCCAGGAACACTTCACCTATTTGCGACAGCCATAGGCACTGGCATCTCAGAAATCCCAACTCTCATACATATACATCATGGCCATATGATATGCTCAAGTAGTATAAATGCCACAGGAAGGATCAGGGCAGAGTTCAGGATTAGGATATAGTCTTATAACTAACTATAGGATATTTTATAATTGGCGAGAGACACTAACCCAAATATGATGTGCTTCGGCCACAGGAATAGTGACTTTGACATTACTCGCATAAGCGTCCCTCATTTTTAGATAGGCAAAACAATGTAGTACAGCTGTATGTTGAGCCAGCAATTCAGTCACCAACTAAATTCTTCCCTTTTCTTAAGCTCAAAACTCATTAATAAAGAACCAATTATCTTCTGGTGCAACTTTGTTAAGCATCCCAGGAAGAGATGAGCCCCAAGAAACAGTGTGAACACCTCAGGACACTGTACAGCAAGTGCAGAGTATCTACAACAGGAACAGCACATCCAGGGAGGAGCCTGCACCTTCATCCTATGGGCAACAGCATGAGTAATGTCTGAAGATGTAAAATGAAAAGTCTAAAAATGGAAGGTATTAAGACTTAATTTTTAAATTAACACTTATTTCCCTCTACACACTGCTTGAAGTCTTTAGAGCGTGACATTTTCCCCTCCTGATTGTGCCAAGTGCTTACACAAGGGCAAAGAACACATTAGTTAAGGTATGCTGGAGTTGGATTCCGTTTTTTAAAGTTAAGAAGTAGAAATGTCTCTCATACAGCAGAGCACATATAAAATGCTCTTCTCACTTCAAGTGCTGATTACCTAATTATGTGTGTGTGTAACACACACACAGTTCCTAACATGGGAAACCACCAAGTGCCCCCTTACGCAGCAGTTACACGGAGAGGATGACTCAGTTTTCAGCTACAAACCTGTGTAGTAAGAAGTACTACAATCCCAAAGATACTGCAATATTCAGGCATGTTCCTCCTTCCCACTCATTCCCCTGGAGTGCTGAGAGTAATGGTCTATAAACCATCACCGCAGTCTACCATCCAGACGGCTGTGTGTTGTTTTCCCTTAGATCACTAATAGAAAATGGGGGATTTGTAATAAAAAGCTGAAAGCTGTACTTCCCACAACCCCCTCACATGATTTACAATAATCATGATAATTTAAAGCTGGCAACTGCAGAACAGAGTGCTTGACTGCTGTTGTTTTAGTAGCGCAAATTACCCATTTTGGGCTTCTACAATTAACTTGTTACATGTATATATTATCACTTCCTAAGCAGTAATATTACCAGATGAAGAAATTCAGCAGGGAATAGCGACAGGAACAATATTGTGAATCTAATTCTGAATCTGAGTCCCAGTGAGTTCTTTATTATAATATGTATTCAATGCAGAAATACGATTTTAGAAACTTTTATGGCAATTTGTTCTTTCCCATTCCAGTCCTAGAAGGGAAATGAAGGAAGGAAGTCTGTAAAAATAAACATATAAAATTCGTGAGCATTAAGATAATTGCAAGGAAGTTTAAGTAATCTCTCAGGCCCTTAAAACTTCAACTAATACTCTCAGCTTCAAAACACTCTCACCTACTGTCAAGGCTAACACCAGCCAAATACCTGCTTCTTTCCCAAGTTAAGACTGTGAATTACAGCAAGATCCCTTTGTAAGCATGTGTGATGAATCAGCCTGAACTGTGAAAGGTCATTCTTTTCTTACACACTTATGTTCACTTTCATGGCGAGATCTGTGACCAACATTAGTAAGTCAGTTCCCCATGACTGACATGCAGCTGTGAAGCACACATAACATCGCAATAAACATCACTCCTGTGCACTGTGGTTATTATACATAGCAAGAGGGATACAGAAGAAAGCTTTCTTTATGCATCACCTTCAGGAAAAAAAAGACTAATCACACCAAGCGGGCAGCCTAGCAGTATTCACTCTGTAAAATAACGAAAAAAGCAGGGCCACCTGGCACTTTTCCTAAGGAATTTGGATGTTTAATGAACCACAGATTTAAGAATTTCAGTGAAGAAAGTAGATGGTTCAGCAAAGTCAGACCCCTTCCTATCTAAGCAGCAGGGAATCCTAAAATGGAATCACAACACCAGTGGACATCAGCTGTGTTTACTAGCCTCCTGCACAGGTGTGGGTGAAAAGTGAGCTGAATGTTGTGATGAGGTCCTCACTCTCTGCTCAAATCCTGCCTCCACAATCACATTTGTCTTACTGTGGTTCTGACCCTAAAAAGACACCAAATCCTCAGAGTTATATTTGCTACTTGTTTGCTCTGGGCTTGAGATTTCACCCAGCCACCCTCGTGGTTTGCTCTTGTTAATCCCAAATTACAGCTGCCTAAAGCATTATAGGTCACAACCCAGTCCACCAATCCTTACACAGCTGCAGTTGCAGAAATGTGTCTTCTAGTAAAATGTAGATTTTGCAAACAGTATCACTACTAGCCGCGACTTAAATGCAGCAGCAACCGTATTTCTTGAAAATCTGCCCCCCTCATTAAAAAAATTATGAGCACTGGAGCAGTTCTCACTACCATGAGAAGATACCAGCTCCCAGGTGACCAGTACCAGCCTCTTCAACCACCTGCCCAGTGCCAATAGCTGTGTGAGCATGAGGGTCTGCTTTCCCATGAAAATAAAATTGGTACTTGAAACCACTGTGGCAAACACAGTGCTCTGTCAAGGAATACTGCTAACTTTCAAAGCATCAACAGATACTGAATTTGGCTTTAACTGTAAAAGGAACCTGAAATGGTCGGGTTTATGCTAGAGGGCAAATGTCTTATAACCAGATACTTACTCAGCTGACATTATAATGGTTGTATGTCTCCATTACACATGGCTAATTGAATAAAAATATTGTCTGTATGTGTATATATATATGATGTCGTTGCTGACTTTGCTACAACAGTCTTCAAGCGAAGAATGAAGAATTCATGTGAATTTCCCTTATTTTCTCTGAAGTTTAAATACATAAATACTTAAGTTGGTTTATTTAAACTTGACATTTCACGTAAACAAGTCAGTATGGGAAAAGCTGAACAATGCTTCCACCACTCTGAAAAAGATCTAATGAAGATAAGCTTTGCCTTTTCTTAACAGAAGATTAACATACCTCTTGTCCTTCTGTTTCAGGGAAGCAGCATAAAAATGGGCACTTGGGATGGGTGCACAGGTGAAAATGACTTTTCTTTCTCTTACTGTAAATGAGTTTAACTGCTTTTAAAACCTACTATAACCACAGAAGTACAAGTTCTAACTTAGAAGCTATCACAATTGACATGTAGCAAAATATATTTAAAAGTCTGGTAAGTTACAGAATAAAATGGTGCTGCATCAGTAAAACCACAATACAGACTAACAGTTTAGCATGGTTATTGACAACATTTATCTGAGTATCAGGAGCAGTGAGCATCTTATCAGAAACACATTTCAAATCCACAATGTTCCATTGCTTGCAGCAGTGTAGCATACTGGCTGTTTACCCAACTGGACATTGGCTCATCTACGGACTCGATCTGCCATGGCATCTTGTGCCACGCTGGTCCCCTCACCTGCACCTTGCTCTTCTCCTGTGTCTAGTCTCTCCTGCCTGCCCTAAGCGTGCTGAGGCTTGCCATCCCTGATGCTGAACATGTGGTACTTAACACTGCAGCCATAAAAAGCACACATCAAAAGTATAGCACAAAGACCCCTGGGCTATGTTTCTCTAGCCCTAGCTTTGAAGGGGGTCAGACTGTATTGCTGTAATTCCATACTCAAAAAGCCCCCCTGCCAAAAAACCAAAACCATAAGCCAACAATCTGCACAGCCATGAAAAACATCCCTAGTTACGTAGCCCTATTAATCCAAACTCTTCTGCACAGGTGTAACATCTTCTAGGACCTGTCAGCAAAGGCACAGACAGAAAATAATGCACTGGAAGCAAATTAGATAACATGAATGAATGCAAATACTACATTCTGTTTCTGCATTAACAGATGTTCCGGTTATGTTGAAATAATCTATTATCCCACTGTTGAAAGAATTAACCACTGTTCCCTTATGAAGAAAGCAGCATTTGGTTTTCCAGTTATCAAAAAACTGAAAGGCTGAAGCAACCAGCCACAGTGCCTTAAAGCAGAGATCTGAATTTCCATTAGTTTAAAATGAACAGGGTCAGGCCATAAAGTGCGTGAACTGAGTTGGTCTTATCTTCTTCTATATCTGTCATATACTTACTTTACTCTTACTGAGAATATTAGGGATCCACAATCTCCCTAGTGTTCAGCTAAAAATAAGAGTATATAACATTAAAGAGGAGAATGTCTCACAATTGTATGTATGCATTGTGCAACTTAAGCGTAGCTTAAGAGCCCAACAAATAATAAACGAACACTTTTAGGCTTCTGGAGACAAAGTTTCATGCCCACAGAACTACCAGTGGTTTTCTAGAGCAAGACTTGCAATTCTTGGAATTTTTACGGCTACCTCAAATCTTGAAGAACCTCCTGGTGTTTATTCTTTGCTGAGGTCATGTATTTCAGGTATTTCTAAAGCATATGAAAAACATTCCACAGAAATGCAAATCGCTATCCTTTGGTTTCATATCAGCCACAATTATTCTCAGAGATATTCTCTTCCCTCAAAAAATCCTGGTATCTCAATGGTATATTAATACATATCAGGTTTTTTTATTTAGATAGTACTTTCCATTTAGACCATCCTGCTTTGGAAGTGAATTACTTGCTAGTTGCCAGCTTTAGAAATGGAAAAACTCCTTACAGAAAACTGCAAATTATTTTGCAATTCAACAAAGCTAAACAAAGACAAAAAAATTCCTTTCTATTTAAACAGAGAATTGTTCATTAAGTGTGGGTCTTCAGTATGAATACACTAAAAGCTTTCTTATATTTACCTTCTCTGCAACTTGAACTTGCTCACTGAAAGGCAGAGATCTATCACCATCTGAAGAGACTGGGCTTGTGGTAACCAACAAATACCTTCAACAAGAACTGCATGTTCAACACTCAAGAACATGATGCCTTCATCATTGCTCCAGCCTCCAAATTGCTTAGGAGGAAAATTCAGTAGCTGCCCCACCTGCACCAGGGCACAGTGATCTCTCCTCTCTCTGTACTCTACTGGGGGACAGGTACTGGCAGCCCTGGACAGTATGTGGAGATAGCACTTGCATCAGGTGCCAGAGGAGGCATCAAGAGTGCACCAGTTTGCACAGAAGTGGCCTACACACAGCGTATAAGGATATAAGTCCCAGTAAAGTTTCTGAACAGTTTTGCAAGGAGTTTCGATAGGTCTGCTCCAAAAACTTCATTGATTTCAGATACTTTCCCACTGCAGACTCATGCTGCTAAACACAGCTCTCACAATGCAGCCATGACATTATAAGAAGCATCCCATTAGGTTCAACCTATGACAATTTTTATTTTTTTTCATATGCATACTATAGTAGTACTAGTAACTGATACATATGCATAGGAGACCCAAAAGCTCACGTTGAAATCCTGGACCATTAAAGGCAAGTATGAGGATTTTTAGTTTGGATGTATTTTATTTTGAATACAAGTTGGACCGCCATGAATCTTCTGAAGATGTTGCTATGTATTTATAAGCTAATGAATCCAATTATGATCTATAACTCTAGACGTAAGTACTACTCAGTGACGCAGTGCTGGTAATCAAAAGCTGAAGTGATGCAAGCACTAGGTGTTCTGATTTGAACATGTTACTGCACTGAATGCCAAAACTATAGCACACCACCAAAGTACACACAAGATTCAGCATCTCATTGTTAAGTATGAGGTTCTGGGAATGCAAACCTTGCTAAGATGAATTGTAAAATTTAGACGTTAATTATGTTACAGAGAGAGATTTCCTAGCGTTTTGATACTACCAGAAACCAATGATACAAGATAATAAGCACAAGAAAATACAAACCTTGGGTGATGTCTCTATTGGGAAACCATTAAAAACAGCAGTTTTGTGTGATTATGAAACTGTTGCATAACATCTTACAAGACTGCAGGTAAGTTTTCAGGTTACTACACAAAGGGAACTTCTTGGATCATAACGGCATTCTTTACGAGTCCAACATAAATGGAATTAATTTGTAAAAGCACACTGAGCTATGCCTCAGAATTACAGAAAAATATTTTTCAGGTTTTAAGGCCAGGCTGGATGGAGTTTTGAGCAACCTGGTCTAGCGGAAGGTGTCCCTGCCTATGGCAGGGGGGTTGGAACTAGATGATCTTTAAGGTCCCTTCCAACCCAAACCATTCTACGAGTGCAAGAAAATGGAAACTGCTGTAAAAGGAATCTAAGCAGGATTTTATAAACTTGGAATTTTTAACTTGATCAAGAGAACAAGTGTAGGAATTGCAAAGGAATTGCAAAACAGGGTGAAAACTAGGTGAAATTTAGTATTTGGTGAAAATGCCTAGACAATCACAACATGCTATAACAGAAGCTAACTCCTTCTATAACAGCTCCCTCATTAGTCTAATCCTAAGTACATGAGCAAGACACATCAAGCAGCCACCTAGATGCTTCTGCAGTATACCTTACCTATACACTGTGTAGCTGTAGCTCACCTCCAGGTTTAAGCAAGAGTAAAAAAATTTAGAAGCCAAATTACAGATCAATGTATGGAAAAAAAATATTTCTTGCAGATGATCAGCAGATTCACTGAATACAGAGTTAAATAAATTCAACAGACATCTGCAGTATACACAAAATGATAATTTCCTTTTGATGCCTTCTTACAGACCTTGGGAAATCAGGAAGTCTCAGGTTCAGCTACTCACTGTCAAGAAGTCAATGGAAATCTGTAGATTTTCCTATTTAATCTGCTTAACTTCAAAATTTGTAAAATGGTTATGGCAGATCAATCTGATTTTTTAAATTTAGCAAAGAAAAATTTAGCAGGGACAACTGGATCCAGGTTTCATGTGGAGAATGTTCTTACAGCAAACCTTTGAAATACAATAAAAGAAATTTAAGTAAAAGGAAGGGCCACACACAGAATTACTAAGAATTAGGAAAGTGTACCCCCATTACCTAGTTTCTAAATATAAACCCCAATTTCTTCAGTGTACTTTGTGACAGTGTTGATCAGGCACTATCAGCAGTACAAACTGCCACCCCCCACGTATCTCCACTCCAGGTCTCTGGTCCATAGATTAAACCACAGCTGATGATTCAGAAAAGACTTAGAGGAAAAGTGATCCCCAGTAGTCTGTACAGAAATTCACATCACAGCTGCTGCAAGAAAGACCCCATCACACAGCATGTCAGTGGCAGTGAGTTATCCCCATCTCCACGCTTTCGACTGAGCCAGGAACCCTTCAAATTCAAAAATGTAGCAGAACATTTGCTTTGTAAAAGAAACTGAAATTAAAATGCCATTCTCTGCTATTCAAACTATATCTCTACTGAGACATGACTTTCCTCCTGTTCAAGATCCTTGGCCAATTTGACCTTAACATCCACCCAGACATTCCTTCCTCTATCATTGGGACTCAAAATGATTGCTGCTTTTCACTCAAAATGTCATAGGCCTGTCCGTGTCTTGACCATCAGCTTGCTGTAGCCATGCTCACTTCCCTGTGGAAAGGCAGAGGAGCAAAACTACTATCACCACATGTTCCTGTCGAGGCTGGGTCTACACTAAACAGTGCACAGGAACACTCCCAGGCACATTATCCCTGGAACTGCATTTATTCAGTTCCCATGAAGTTTGGTTATCTCTAAAGATAAACTGTTACCATGATCCCTGGTGGACGCTCAGCTTGGGTCAAGTACCACAGTTAAAAACAGTTCTTAAGCACGACTTAAAGAGTAACGCTTGTTGACAGTAAAGAGGCAGGCCATTCTGCATGAGCTGGTCCCAGCACTGGGAACAGTCCCAGGCATGCTTAAAGCATCAATAGTTAGCTCTATTAACAAGCAGCCACTTCCACCCGCTGGAGACACCAATTTCAGAGGGATGCTACAATGCCGTTTTTAAGGGGTTGTGGTATGACAGCAGCAATGCTGCAGCCATGCCTTCCCTCTCCCAGCCCTTGCTCCCAAAAACCTTGCAGCTCCCCACAACACATCATCCAAGGAGGCTGCCACGCAGAAGGACAAAAGAATGAAACCCAACAGTTCGTGTTCCACAGAAGCACTTGTTGAAAATGTTCCTGGCATGGCCAGATGCATGACTGTATAGTACCGCCTGGCCCTGCCTAAAAGCAGCACGATCCCAATGTGCCGCCAAGAGGGGATCCTGGCGAAGTGACGGGGAACTGCACTATGGAAGAGGCAAAAGTAATTTTTAACGTTTTGAGAAACATGCAGATTTCTCTACCAGTTTTGAATACTGTCAATCACACTAGCTGTCAAGCCATCCTCAGCAGAGGTGCAGTCTCATTAATAAACAGTAACTATTAACATTAAGACCTCTGTGTTTGTTTTATTAACAAAAACAAACTGCGGAGGTCCGTAAGAAGGCATGGTGGGAACAACAGACAACAGAATATGCACAACACAAAATTTTGAGAATGAAAACAGTTACAGTCCTTCTAATGGTCTATAAAATCTCTAAGTTCAAAACTCTGTTTACCATACTGTTGAATGTTCAAAAGAGCTACAACGTGTTTATAATTTTCTGTTATATTTGAACTACTTTTCTGCAAAGGAGATTTTTTTATTAATTCCATTTCTCACTAATATATTAGTCTGTAACAACAGCTGGGAAAGAAATACTTAATAATGGTTATTATTTGTACAGAGCAATGGTAAAATAAAAGTGGGTTGTGTAATTTCCTACGCTGGTTTTATGACTATGTATGCCAGGACAAGACTTCTATACTACACTGATGTTTAATTTTTAATGGACTGGCTGCAGGCTTGATTATTTTATTGCACTCCTTGTCCCTTAGATCATTTCCAACTGCAGCATCTCTCCATTGCTTGGGTTAGTCACTTGTAAAGCACAAGCTGAGCTATAAATTTTGAACCACTCTAACCCCATGTCCATTTCAAATCCAGGACTGACAGATTATTCCAACTAGCTGATAAACTTGTAACAAAAGATTCAGAGTACAACTGTCCTGCCAAAATAGCTGGGATGTACAGAGTAAGTAAGAGCACAAACCAGCCTCCAAGGCAGCACGAACAACCCTTTCTTAAGGGGACATGTTAAAATCAGAATCTAGTTCACTACAATAAAGTTAAGTTACCCCAACTAAAACATCCTGCCACACTACATAGCTATTTTCCCTTATTTTTTCCGTATTTGTCTCCCTTTCTGGTGTAGTGCTAGACATATGTACCATACATATTAAAAATGAGACTGAAATGCAATCAGAAGCACAAAGCAAACAACACCCAGCAATACAGAGTAATTATTTATTAATTAAATCTTTACTAAGGATCAACAATAAATTCATTTTCATGCATTCTTCTGGGGACTACCATGTTTCAGGTCACTTGTAAACAAATCTCCCCTTCCACTGAGCATTCATACATTGCCTAGCGCAAGTCATATAAAATAGTAACAACATCACTTTTGAAGTAACAACACAAAGGGAAAACAAAAAGAGGTATCCCTTCAAATGTTGATTACTTTCCAACTGTTAAGTAATTTAGTGCTAAGGATCCAACTACTGAAATGTACGCAAAGGGAGACAGAGAACAGAAAAATATGAGGTAAATGTCACCAATGGGTGATTTATGTCTCTGATAATCCACTCTCCGATAATGGCAGTCAAATCAAACCTCTGACTTCTAAGAGAATATTGAAGATAAGAAGGATCAAAGCACAACTCCCATCCCTTTTGCAGACAGCAGCAGATCTGGCTAGAGGTCTGTACCACGGGACAAGGGTTCAATACTTCATGTCTGTACAGCACCATGCAAATAGGAAAGTACTAATGACTCTGAACACAACAGAGGGGAAAGCCATCTCAGCCTTGCAACTAAACCCCATTTCTGCACAAGTTCATGAACAAGAATTAGTTTATATAGAATTTAGGATACAAAGAGTTAGGCAAATTCTGTGTCTCTATTTCTGGACAGAAAATTACATTTATTTAATATCCATATAACTAACACCTGGGGCCATAATTACATGTAAAAATAAAAATCGAAATGTTTTACAAACAAAAAAAGCAGATGAGGGTTTTGACTTTAACCTCACTCACTCCATCAAATAAAAATAATTATCAGAAAATGGAGGCCAAATTAATGTGTGGGTTTTTGGTTTTTGGTTGTTTTTTTTTTTTTTTTTTTTTTTTTTAAACTGAATTGATTGCAGCAATCAATAAACAAGTTTCAAAGAACTCTTTTAGTAAAGGCCAAGCCTAGCCAGCAGGTATTGCATTAACCGTCTTTATCAATTAGGACTCACCGGGAACAGACCTTATTTACAAAGCAAGAATTCTGGGAATCCACTTGTGTTAGAAGAACCTCACATATTGCTGCAGAGAGATGTTAGCTTTGCTAAGTGCTGCTTCATTAAGTAAAGTGCACACATTTCTTAATGGAGAGCAACTTCAATAGTCCCAGGAAGTTCATCATCTAGTGTGGGATATACACATCCATGTTAGCAATTTCAGAAACGAACGATAACCCTGTTTGTTCATTTTTCTTTTTTTTTTTCTTTTTAAAAGGCAGAATATCATAAATAAAGAATTTGTGTAAACTAGAAAAATATCCCTCACTGTTACTAAACTTCGTCAACATTTAGCAAGTTTAAATGTAGCGAAGGAAGTAGGTTAAATATTGCAAAATATTTCACCTTCTTAAGAGCGCTCTCACATCCTCAATCCTATTCAGGCAGGCATCGATCACTGCACAGTTTATGATGGAAATGTAACACAGGAAAGAGAAGAGGACAAATATTTCTGATGAGTAATTTTTCTCTTTCTCAATAACTCCTTCCCCTCCCTTCTCCAAATGCCTCTTCCAGTAGATACAAACATCAGAAACACATTTATTAAGTCAGCTGTACTTTCCAAAAGGTTGTCTTGTGATATTTTGATGATTACAAAGCATGCAAGTTACACAAACACAGAAATACCACTGCATCACTGTAGCTGCATTCAACTCAAACCCACAAAGGAAGCCTATTAGCTACTGATGCTGATGGCCTTCACGGTAGGAAACCAAACCTCTATTTTGGGTAATCAGGACATGAAGGATTTGGTTTTGGGTGCAATAATATAAGACACAGGTGACAAGGACATGAATGGCACCATTCTCTCTGAGAGGAGAAGGCTCTGGAATGCTGTCAGCATTTGCACTAAGACATGGAAAAAATATGCAAATGAATTTATTAGTCTCTTTAAAGAGAAAGACACCTTAGGTAATACAACTAAAAAGGCAAAACCCCCTCTGCTGCAATCAAACAAACATAACTGTCTCCCTTTTTAACAGAGGCTATTTATCACCAGCCTGAAGATGCCTATAAATTGCAAAGGGCAAAACTGTTTTCCGGCTAGTGTTCCCATCTCTTCCAATGATAACTGGCATTGTGAGCTGAATGGTTTAACTGTTGCTTAAAGAAACAGTAGAAAGAACAGAGGGCAAGATTATTTCTTCACTTTTAAAAGCAGCTGAACTCTGAAATGCTCTGAAATATCTGTACTTTCGTAAGGTTTGGGTAATGTCCTATTAATCAGGAGCATACGCTTTCTCCTGAAATAACAATTTAATTGAAAGAATTCCAGCAAGCAAACCCAACTGCTGCTTATTTTAACATGCAAGCTCATTTTTTTTATACATAAACAAGCATGACTCAGTCCTACACAGTAGTTTTACTAAGAACTTCCTGTCCCTTCCCTGCTCTTGAAACAGTTGGCTGTCCAACATTTCCATGCTAAAACATGCCCTGTTGCTTCTCCCTCAGCACGGCCCCGGCATGAAATAAGCCCTTTCAGAGAGATGCATGCATTCCCATCTTTCACCAGTGATTTTAACAGTGCCTTATGCTTAGAAATGTCACTGCAGGATTGGGACTTAAGTAGTGTCTATGTAGAGAGAGCAACTGATACTCAATGTAGATATCTGGAAATCAGTTTACTCACAGGTTGAGAAAGAAGATGTAGAAAAAGATGCTGTTTCTACTCTCTTTAAGTAACCGAGTCATTCATACAACAAAGATAGTGAATGGGACCGTATTAAGAAGTTACTTGACTTGCCAAGCTTACTACAGGCATTCAACATTCACAAGGCTGGCTTGAAACTGCGCTTAACAATTAGCTTCCTTATTTCTTCTGGGCCTTTCTTATTTCTTCAGCCTTTAGGATTCACATTTGCAAAATTCTGTAGGCAACAAGAAAGCCTATAAACTTTCATTAAAAGCAAGAGAAAGGCATACTGTGCCTCTAAAAATAAACGGTTTCAGGCATCTTATAGCACCACATGTAAGATCAAATCTCTAGCAAGGTGCTAAACAGACGTGGAGGTACACAGGGAGTAAAACAGACCGAACGAAACTTGCCATGTTCATTCACCCCAACCCCCTGAAGATGATAGTGTCAAGAAATAAGCAGGACCACCCTGAAAAGGAAGGCCATACCCCAAAGCAGGCATTTTTTTTTTAGCATTACTGAACTTCACGATATTCAAGTGGCCACTCCTTTCTAAGAATCAACCCCTTTAATTACAGTCAACCGGCTGTAGCAGAAGTCCATACTCATCATCTCTCAAAGAGACACCTTGATTAGCTTGAACATAAAGCGCAACATTGCTTTTGTGTACGCCCCTCCCTCCTGCCTGGTTTGCAAATTTTTGATTGACTATAAATAGCATTTGTGATTCTTCTAGCAGGTTAAGAAGTTCACTTGAATATACAGTACTCATCTAAGTAGCTCATGGTGCAGAGTAATTACACCTGAGCTGTTACGGTGAAAATGGAATACCAATTGATTAATACTGTACAAAGAAAAAAAAATATTCCTCAATACTGAACAGCCCCACCTTCAAAGTCTCTGTAAACCAGTCCTTATAATCTGGCACTGCTTTCTGTCCTTCCCATGCCCCCAAAACCAAGAAAATAACAATTAAAAGATAAGATAACCCAGCAACTGGATTGCAAGCCCTGCCAAAACAGAGGCAGGCCGTTCAGTGGGAGCTCACCTGTCGGCACGCGCACAGCCAAGGTCAACTTTAAAGGAATGAAGCAGCTGTGATATCCAAGAGAAAGAGACAGGCTGGAGGACAGAAGGGCAAGCGGAGCCAAGGAGAGTGGGTGAAGGTTAGGAGATCCCTACTGGCAAGTTATCGCCTGCCACAGCCCTCCCAGCTACCACCCCTTCCCACTTGCCCTACAGGCAGAAACTCCGAGCTGAACCCCACACCCATGTCCTACCTGCCAATCTCCCTCTCTAGGTATGCACCCCATCCATCCATCATCTCTGGTAATTCAAATACTCCCATCCACGGTGCTTACAAATCAGTAATGTGCAAAATGTCCTCCACCAAGTGCTCTCACAGCAAAAGAGAATGATCACCCTCAGCACAATTGGGAAACTGCTCACGTTTGATTTTCCAGGAACGAAACCTCAGACAGAAAAGGGAATAAACAAGAAAATGTGTACAGGGATCATCCAGAAGTTTAAGGGCAAAACTGTGCTGAGTGAGAGCAACGGCCCTGTGTACCAAAGTCAACAACCAGATTCCAAGTATTCTGGAATATGAACTCAGTACTTCTTTGGTTAAAAGTTTACAAACCTGAGCTGATGCCAGAGACAAAGGGAACATTCTCATTTTGCAATAAACCTCAGGGAGAGCAAAAGCTTTTAGAAAGGCTCACACTCCAGCTGAAGAAAACCAGCCTGCCAGCTTAGAAGCAGTATTCCCAACGTTTTGTAAGTAGCGGTTAGGGCCAAAGGGGAAACTGTACTGTCAGAAGCTTAGTTTGGTCACCACAGTTATAACCATAATCCAAGAAAAAAAAAAAAAAAAAATCAGTGCCAGGACCTTTACTGACCAAAAACCAAACAGGACTTTGAGCGTTTGCTCCAACAAAGGACAGTGCCAGCAGCAGGGCACCGATGTCACATGAATGCAGATGTAGGACCTGTCCAGATCCACAGCAAAACCTGTTATGCCCACCCCTGACCTGGAAAGAAAAGATGGATTTTGTTTTCGTTAAATAGAAGATGTATTTCGCTAAAGCATTTTTCAGTCAGAAGCTTCTTCTAAGACACATTTATTTCAGGCAGTGTTTAAACAAAAAAAAACAAACCAAAAAAAACCAAAGCAAAAGAGCGATTACATCTAAGGATTTCCCATGATTCAAGGCAGTTTTCTCCTTGGTTCATCACAAGATTAAATGTCTGAGTGTCCGACATTCTACCACTGACCAATGTACGTAAAGAGTAAGAGGCCTGGATTGCAATTTTGGAAAAAAAAAAACCAAAACGAACAAAAAGACAAACAAACAAAAAACTCAAACCAAACTGAATGTGAGTCAATGACAACATACCGTTGGCTTGGAGGTGCCAGGAATTTTGCAGTGCACCAACAGGAGCAGCACTGGTGACGGGTGATTTGCTGCCCCGCTCCTGGGTGCTGTGAAGCACCACTTTCCCTTTGGGCTGCTTCCCCCTTCTGATGTTGTTGCCAAACAAACAGTGTGCAGAACAGGGTCACAAAGATACAAGTTCAGAAAACCTGACCAGTGGAGAAAAGTTTAGCAAGTGGCATTTAGCTTACAGAAAAGACACAAGACATTTTGGGGAGCAGAGGAAGGGAGGCAAGCACAAAGCCTTGCAGCCTGGGGAGGCTGCTGCAGAGGAAGCAGTGGTCGGTGGCTGGGAGCACTGACTGCTGTGAAAAAGATTTTCTTAATAACTTCCAGTCAGAAAAATTAAAAAAGCAAAACAACCCTGCAGTGCTGCAGAACCTCTGCAGACCCCATGGAATTCATTCAGCGGTGCTCAGGGGCTCCACTGTCCCATCCACGTGAGGTGTGACAGCTTTCCTAGCCACGCTGCAAATTCTTCAAAGACAAGGAGCAGTGTCCACTCAGTGCCTACCCAGGTACCAGCAGCAGCAGCGCTATGTCCACCATAATCCTTACCCAAGAATATTATCTCACACAGTCAATACCTGGTATCAGCAAATAATAATTTAGTAAAACTCTACCTGTTTCAAGGCACGTTAATATCTTCACGAACATCATAAAAACACTGGCTTTGCTGTAAAAGAAAACTGACATCAGCTAAACTAACAGCAAAAAACACTTCAGTAACAGATCCTTTTGGTGTGATGAAAAAGATTTACTTGGCTCCATTCATACTGATACATAATTCTGCAAGGGGACTGAAATTTTTATTTCTAGTCAATTTGTATCATTTTCTGCAATAAAACAAAAAATAAGAAATAAATATGCAGTATCATTTTTATGCAATAAGAAGTATTTTCATTTATTTGAAATCACTTGGAAATAATAGAATTTGTTTGAAATTACTTTTGCTTAACCATTTTCAACTCATTGAAGTCATGCTTCAGACTGAAAAATTGATCTTTATTTAAAATATGTTTAACTAGTCCAGCATTTATAAGCTACATAGTCCCAGCTACTCCTAAGAGATTAAACTACTAGTCTAATTCAACCCAAAATTATTAACTGGCTTTGTCTCTTGAAGACTGTTTTTCTAGAAAAATTAGTACTTTTATTTCATCCAGTCAAGAGGCAAGCTTATAACGAAAAGCTTATATACTTCATTGTACAGAACAGACTAATTATCTTCGCTTTAAATTAAATATTCAAGAATACCTTCACTGTCATACCTCATCAGGCTATATTCAGAATTCCCTTAAATGCCAGATTTCAGAAAAATATTTTCCTACAGCTATTTTATCAAGGCACAGAGAGGCAACTAATATTGGGGACTGTCGGATTTCATCACGCATACGGCCAACAAAAAACGTACTAAAGGCACAAGTAATCAACATGCAGCACAACCACGCCGTAAATTACCCTGCCATTTCTAAATGCCACCTGCTAGTTCTCCTGGGCAGGTATCTTCTTATTTGTTTAGCATAGTTCATAGTATTGCAAACTATGACACTGTATTAGTAATAAATTGCTGTCACCCAAGGCAGGGGTCTTTGCTCCTGTTTATCACAGCAGAGAGCACATACCAAAGAAATTCTGCACATACCACTGAAGAGCAGGCATTATACTGAGGTGACTGAATTAAGGTCTTAGGCTTATCGTACACAGTCAGCAGAGTCGTTACAGAAGGTAATTCAGGTATCCAGTGCAGATATTTAATATCACACCATGTGAACACTCTTCAGCAATTTTAGCAAAATCAGGAAATACCACCCAGGCAGTCCAGCCACTATTAGGTCACATTTCCCATCTGTGGCTACAGCTAACTCCTGCCCACCACTGCCTGCCTCAGGCTGTCTTTGATTGCCATGCCCTGGCTGTAGTGCTTTCTGATCCCTTGACCCCTGCGTACACAAGCCTTTGGGTCACACAATGAGCATGGGTCACCCTGCAGGTGACTGGGAGCAGATCCCAACGTCCGCCCTCGCCCAGGGCTCCAGCTGCCCAAAGGCTGCCTCACTAGCCCCTGCCCTGGAACAAGGCTGGCAGCACCTGGCAAGTGGGGCTGGCCAAAATCAACCTGGCTGCGGACTGCTGCCAAAAGGGGCTGACTAGCCCTTCCCCATGACAAGGCAGCCCTCTGCCACAGGCTCCCAAACCCTCCTGCTGCCAGGCGGCAGCAGGGCAAGTTGCATCAGCCCAGTGATAAACCATGCTCCCAGTCAGGGATGTGGCTCAGGCACCTTACGCCACAGCGTACGCTGCAGCCCCCACGGCAGAGAAATGAGAGCCTCCCCAGTTAATCATTTTTACATAGAATATATTTGCCTTTAATTTCCAGCCACAGCCTTCAAATGTATTTCACATCTGAATCTATCCTAAGCAGCCTGCATATGGACAAGCGCTCCATAAAGCTGCATCACTCTTAACTGCGGTGACTGAGTATTTACCTTCAGATTTGGGAACCACAGCTATTTTGGGAGATAACGGGCTTCTGGCACTCCATCGCACTGCAGGGTAGTCAAGTTGTCAACTGACAGTCAAGGAAGAATACAATGCCAAGAAGCCAAGGGAATGCCAGCTGCGAAACTCATTTTTTTACTGATGCAGTTTCTATTTACCACCAGCCTCAGGAGAGTTACTGTAGCTTGCTGGTAGCTTATCTCAAGCATCAGAACTGCAAATCTGCTTCTGCGTACATGTGTATTTACAAATTTGCGCATATAAAATCCGGTATGCAAACACCACGTTTTCCTTTGGTAAAACACACTGCAGTATATTGAATACCTGCAGGGAAAAAACCCTCACACTTACATCCTCTGAAAATAACCAAATATGCTTGATGACTAATTTCCAGTTATGAAATGTTAACAGTCTCATTCCTTCATGACAAAATTCTTACTGATAATAACAGACAGCAAGTTACTCTTTTGGAAAGGAACAAGTTAATATATTCACACATTTATTTCTCCCAATAAGTTTCCACCGCACAGAATATTATTATTTTTTGCTAGTTATGGAAGCATTTCAGCTGTGTGTTTAAAAAAAAAATAATCAAATACATTCTCCTGTCTACAAAACACCCAGGAACATGCCAGAACATAATTAGGAATGACAAGCACATAATGACATGTAAGCTGCAAGTATCCAGTTTTCAGTCTGGAAAATGAAACACCTTACAATGGATATGGAATGCTTTTGCTCCAGCTCTTTTATGCATAGCTGGCACGACTAATTTGAAAAATAAAGGAACATGTGCCAGCCTACATTTCAGGCAGAGTTCAGACAACAGAGAAATTCAAACAGAGGAAAGAAGATCAGAGTAACCACACCAAATGCCTACATGAACTTTGCAGAGCAAGAACCAGCATTATTAGAGGGCCTGGAGGTAAGTCTCCACAAAGAAACTGGTTTGTACTTGGGGTCTGCCAGATTCCAATTTTTGTTAAGGAGTGAGCTTTTAGCCATTCTGAGATTGGTGAAGAAATGCTTGTTTCCTGCAGATAGGAGACCTGAGTTAGAAATAAAGGTTATCTAAGACCATACCTACTGGTGGTGTTTGGTTAAGTTTTTCTGGATTTATGAAAATAAATTCTAAGTCAATTTGACACCACAATCTGAATTTTCTGAAAGTATGCTGAATTTTGAGCAAATGCCTACATTTCTAGTACAGTATGGAAAACTTCAGAATAAGCAAGATTTCCTAGTGAGCAAAAGGATGTGCCTATTGACAACCCTTACATCTTAGCAGAAGCAGAGCTCCTCAGGCTCAGCTTGCTGATGAACAACACAGGGAAATTTTATGATGGAAAAAAAAACTGTTCTTTGAATCACACAACTTGGCAGCAATAGGTTATCAAATACATATCTGTCCCAAATAATGCTGGCACTGTAATTCAGTTACTTAGCAAAGTAGCTGTGCAGGGTATTACTGTCCTGTGCCTCACAGGTCAGGTTTGCTGCCAACTGGGTCATAAAATAATCAACAAACAACACTCCAGAAAGGATGCTAGATTCCTTCCAGCAGCATCTACCATTAAAGCAATTACATATATTTAGTCAGTAGAAGGCTGAATTTTCACTTCTTTATTAACAAACTGCTCAAGGGGGTCTGATCAGCAAGTAACATTCATGGCTGAGTATAAAGTCAGGCCATTAATTTTTAATTCATGTAAACCTTTCAGCTCATGATACTGCCAGAAAGGACAGCTTGAAAAATAAGGAATAGTCTGTTTGTAGGTTCCCTGGACTTGGATTGGATACATCATCTGTGAAATACAAGCAGCACCTGGCTTACTACTAATTTCATGGCTGCATAAAAACTAAGAGCACAATACATTCAAAACAACACCCAAACACTCAACCTTAAGTATTCCCCTGTTCTACCAGGAAAAAAAACCCACACAAACACAACACAAAAACCAAAGCCCCAAACAGAACAGCTGTAATGGTTCTGCTATGGTTTGGAAACCAGTGCCATGAGCGCAGCCCCTCAAGGCTCATGCTGGCTGAGGTCTGCCTGAGCTCACAGCAGAGCCTCCCGTGCAGTCACGGCCAGGGACATGGCCCTGTTCCTAGCCACAAGCTGCATACGGCTTCCAGGAGCTACTGCTTGTGAAACGCAGACCAGATCTTTCACTCCAATCCTACAACCTATGTTACAATCCCTTTTTCACAGCTATGTTAAATTCCTAAATAAGAGGGGCGGTATGCATTTCCAGAGCTAAGAGGACAGGTAGAGAAACACTTTCCTCAATGTCATTTCTACCTGCTTGCTTGTCATTCGGACTGTAGGGCAGTCCACAGAGTATTAAGAAACGCCTGCAACAACTGGACTGACTTTGAATAATTTCAGAAAACAAATCCCCCCAGTGGTGGCTGCAGTTCTCTCTCATTCACCATCAGCATATGGCAACAAGTGATTCCATCAAGTAATCTTGGCAAAACTTGGAGAGATTGTTTTGAATTTCCTTCATAACTTCTCAATGCCCAACTGTATTAATAGCTGAAGATGAAACACCACTGTTGTGGGTCTTCTTGATTCCATGACAATTAATTCTAATGGTTCATGTGGCACTTCACTATTTCAACATTTGCTTAGATTCATTATGACCAAATGACTGTTCTACACAGCGACTTGCTGGCAATAAGGGAAGAAGAGCAGCCAGCATTTTAAGTCCATGGATAGATACATTCTTGAGCCAAACAATAACCAGAAATACTAACACTACATAAAGTACATCCAAAGTTAGTAACACTATCTGCAGAAAGTTCCCTACCTATAGCCCAGTTAGGCGCCATGTCACTCCTCAGAAAGGAGTTACCTGGATGGTTTTGAAAGCATCATCCCTCACCCACCAGACACACACAGGTCTGGGAAGAAAGTCTGGGAATATGAATGGCTCTGTTTGTTTGAATGACAAAACAACATCATAAATGGCATTAGTCCTTTTCTGTACTGACTGAAGTGGCTCTGCTAAGACAGAGACAAAGGAATGAACGGTAAAAGCAGCAGGGGGTCGAAAGTCAAGGCCCAAAGCCAAAGCTGCCAATAATCAACTATTTATAATGTAGAACACGCAAAAAGGCCCATGCTGTTCCCTTAGAATTACATACCCTCCATCCTTGATCTACAGTGTTAGAATTAGTCTAGTCTTCATGTCTCACGCCCTTAATGCATCCCCCCCAAAGCTTATGTGACATGAAGAATCAATGCTAGCCTGGTCAATGGGCTTCTGGTGCTTTTATGTTGTTGCTTTTCAAATGTCTGAAGTCCTTTGGTATCCTTTGTGTGATTACAGCACCTACAGAAGATTGCCAGTCACCTGCACTACGAGCTGCACCAACAGAACAAAACGTAGATTAACATTAATCTTCTCCCAGAAGATGCCCTATTTCTGTCCAGTAATTGCCATAATGAATACATGATTGCTTGTTCAGGCTTCCTGCTATTCTCTACTAGCGACTTTCCACCTCCACCAGCTTCTGCAGCTCTGCTGTCTTAGGGATACTTAACACGTGGGCTTTATCATCAGCTGCTTCTCCTGTACTGGTGTCAGAGGAAACCAATTGCTCAGTCCACATACATTAGCACAAACTCAGAGACACTTCAATTTCTGCTCAGCAGCCCAGAGAGAGGGGCTGGGGAGGGACAGGGGACAGCACACAGGCAGCTGTGCTCACAGGCTGCTGGACGGGCGATTGAAGCACTGGCCGCTGTCTCCTCTGGCCCGAGCACAGCTCAGCACTTTCCTCAAGCTGGCTGCAGTCTGCATTGTCTGGAAGTGCTCCACAAGCCACAGCTTTTGAACAACAGTGCTGCTTCTGACGGGGAATTTTAATAACATTTTTTAAGAGCACCTATCTGCATTGTTAAAGCAGGGAGTAATTATTAGAACATCTGGAAAACACCAACCTACGGATATGAAGCAACACCACAAACACAGGCTTTTGCCACTGCCCACCACTGCCACCCTGCTAAAGCACAGTGATGTGACAAGAGATAAGGATTGCTCATTCATCCTGTACAAGAAGCCTCTGTCAGTCCCTCCATGCTTTCCCTAAGCCACACGACTCAAAATCCTACCAAAAACTGAAAACTAACTTTCAGTCAGAAGAGCTGGAATAAAGCAAAGGAAGTAACTTTGCTAGGACTATTAAATATAGTGATAACATGAGGCTCAACATGTTCTGTATACAAAAAGGAAGCATGCAGTTCAATAATCCGCATGCATTTTTCTTACTCATGGATTGTTCTCTCAAAGATGTGCTGAAATTTGACTAGATGCCCAGTAAGCTAAGGATCACGGTTGTGATATTTGGCTTTGTCAATTGTTTAATATGACTGCTTAAAACCAGAAGAAAATAAGAAAGCCTTCTACAGAAGCCTCTGCAAGTAACCTGCTGCCTTCTCCCTCAAGGCCAGTACTGACACTGACACAGCAGAGATGCAGAGCATTCCTCCCTCCCCTCGCCGTCCGTCAGTTTGCACCTTCTCTGGTAAGGCCAGGTCATGGTAACTATTCGACAGAGTAAGAGCCAGTATGTCTAATGGATGTCACCCTAGTAGGTTACAGAAATTTTCAACCTACAGAGCCTACAAAAACCGACAACGTAAAGGATGTTAACATACACCGTAATATAAACCTAATACATTTCTAAAATGGTTTGTACCCCAATAGAAGGTGTTTAAGGGTTCAAAGTTACATAAAAAAAATAAATTACTTTAATAACCCCTGTTTGACTCCTGCTCTCAGCTGAGCAAAAGTTTTGGTGTGTGGCTGTAGGGGCAGAGGAGCCTGGCCACCCCAAATGGAGCAAACAAACAGCCCCAAGACCAGACAGCTGTGTGATCGGCAGAGCCAGAAGCCACAGCTGAGGCCACTGCTTTGAAGCACTGCTCAGCCTGAACAGCAGCTAATGTACTTTTTATGCTAATTTTCAAGATATCTGGTCAGTGCCAGTGTCTGAAATGTAAAGGGTGGGAGGGATGGTTCTTTTGCCCATAAGAGCACACTTCTGCTTCGTACAGATAGGATTACCAACTCACAGGCTCTTGTCAGATCAGGTTCCTTGTCAGGAACCGTTCAAAATCACTTAAAAATAATCCAGACAAATAAATAACTAGTGAGACACACACCTCTTGTTTCAACCCTAACAACAAATGGTGCCAGTCATTTTTATTGACATCTTTTTTTTTTCCACACTTCAGCATCAGTAAATAAAACAAAAAGCACAATACACACAAACAGCATGTATACTACATATAAAGTGAGTTGGTGAAAGACATCAGTTGTTCTGATGCAAAAATACCATCTTTCTGTTCCCTGTGTTTTTTACAAGCTGTTGCAATGACAGGCTCCTACAAAACACTGCAACCACTATGCTATTTGGAAAGCATAGCAATGCAAGCCTCTGGCAAAATGAGACCTAACTATTTCTTTCCAATAAAACCATCTCTACTCGTACCACAGCTCTAGCCATCAGGTGGCATAATTTTTACCATAATAAAAATTAATTATTTTTTTTAAAAAATCAATATGAAAATATACTTCTGGGTGCAATTCAAGTTACATTTGAGTTTTCAAATCATCTTGAGGGTTTTGGGTTTTTTACAATATTTTAGTCCAGCCACCTCAAACATCCTTAAACAAATCACTACACTTAAGTCTTAAACATGTACTTTTGATTACTGGTCATACAATGTTTAGTTTTCTCATTAAAACAGTGGAACCAAACAGTTCAGAGTCTATAACTTTAGTCTTTCCAATATCATCCAACAGTTCCCCAGGCTTTCATGTCCTGATCTTTCTAATTACACATATTCCATTTTGTTTCAGAAATTATTCACAATCTTTATGTAGTCCCTTGTTCTTGATTCCTCCCACCTAAAACTTCCTTTCCTCTTCTGCATGACTTACCAAACTGAAACACCTGTAGAACATGTTCACCTACTGTGGAAAATTTCTTCCCTCTTCTACTCTTGATATCTCCTGAGGTTAATCAGGCTCTTGGGTTCGTTAGGCTTGAAATGACATTCAAATAATAAGCCAAATAAAAAATGAATTTTATCTGAAATTCATACCTCAGCATACAGAACAGGCATACGACTACAGAAGCTTCTGTATTAAGATATCCACTGTATTGTTCCACGTTAATGTGAACAGTTAGTCAGGAGGAGTGTCTCTTCCTAAATCCTATGTCCTTCCTTTTTGACAGATGGGGTCTTTTTATTCCCACTGGATCCATAAAACTCCCTTGGGCTCTTACAGAGAGAGCCCTCCACCTGCAGTAATGCAACAGAAGAGGAAAATGGACCTGCAAATGATTTTTCACAATACTTTTGGTTACTTTAATAATACATTAACTCTTATAATTGGAAAAAAGCAATAGAACAGGCTGCATAAATGCATGGGCACAACAGTAAACAGCATTACTTTTTCCACCATGGCATTAAGTGCATTCATCTGTGCCATAAGCTGGATTCACAATACAAGGGCACTATGTGTTGCTTATTTCCCTTGTACATGAGATACAGGTTTTACAGTTATACACCATAAGCCTGAAAAATCAATGATGTAAAAAGCACCTTCCTACAAGTATTTTTACTCTCCTCCTTGCTCTGATGCAAGTTAGGCATGCCCCTCACCACACTTAAATGGGTGAATGCCATCCTTTCTTACCATCACCTCCAGCATCCCTGCGCTCAGCCAAAGCAGTATCCACTGTAGTTAGCACACTCATGTATGCCTTGTGGTAGATAAATTACACACCACCAAGGAAAGGTGTATGGACCCAGTACAATCAAAGAAATTAATTCTCTCAAAGCTACCTATTATTTCAAGGAAATTAGCTATACAAGCAAAATACTTAGCTAAGAACCAGCAGTAAAACAAAGCACAGGCTGTTTTACAACAGTGACTGCTTTTTCTGAAATAGTTTCTGAAATATGGCCACCCTTATTAAATACACCTTAGTTCTGGAAGATACCAGAGCTCACCACACAGTTCCACAAAAATAGCCTTCCTCACAGGGAGGTGAAGGGGCCATTTCTCCCCATCCTGGGCTGCAATCCCTCCGTGCCGTACACACTGTCCTGCACTGG
Source organism: Falco biarmicus (assembly GCF_023638135.1). NCBI lineage: Eukaryota > Metazoa > Chordata > Aves > Falconiformes > Falconidae > Falco > Falco biarmicus. The sequence continues at coordinate 69,931,815 of NC_079311.1, forward strand.
CAGAATTGGCCGACGTACAGGAGGCCAGCAGTGACCGTATCACATAACAAGCATCTCTCCTGTGCAGTGTTTGTTAGCACCCCCCAGCACAAGCAGACCCGGAGGCTCAGTGCTGCTCTCCAAAGGTCAGAAATCACACCTAAAAAACCTAAAATGACCGTCTCAACACTCCCTCTGATCTCACATTGCAGTAACGTTGTGGCCACAAGTACAGTCCATTCACATGTACTGGACCAGCACGCTGGCACTGTCTGGAACAAGCACAAGTCAAGTCTGAAAAGTTTCAGCTGCATGTGCTTTGGTTATGTGTGTGGATAAGCCCCAAACTGCAAACAATTCAGGGAAAAAAAGAACAGGATTTCCCACTGCAGGCTGCATATCATCCCTTCTGGTGGCTCAACTCACTGCAGCAAGCACGGTCCCTAGCTTATACCCTACAAAAGCCAGGACTCGAACTGGAAGACCAAAGAAAGACCCAGTGTAAGCACAGATCCCTGGGTTTGATCTGCACATGCTGTTTACACGCTGTACAGATGGGCTTGTGGAGTCCTGACTGCATCATATTCTGTTTAACATCTCACTTTGTCCTTAGAGCTGCTCTGTGCCCCAATTCAAACTGTCACAGTCATTACAACAGTGATAGTTTTCCTTGGGGGTTTCTTGTAAGTAAAAGTTCCATAGCGTTCCCTGGACATACTTTACTAGGCTCAGCCATAAAAAGTAATTAAAACCAAAGACAGAGCAACTCATTGCTTCCAATTGCTTTTCTTCTCCTGATCCTCATCCCAGACCTTCTTACTCCAGGCAGAACAGATAAAGCTTGATCCCAAATGTAATCACAGTCAGTCTCTCTTCAACTCATGAGAAGCAAGGGACAAGAATCACCATCTAGATGAAATCCTGCTTTCTTTTCACTCACTTTTTACAGCATCACATAGAGCTACTAGCAATCTCAGGAACAGACTAAGCTTTTTTGGATGAAACCAGTACACAAGGCATTGCTCAAAATAATTACAAAGTACATCCATAACATGGTTCTTGAGCAAACACAAGTTAGTAAGCATTCGGTACCAAATGCAAACAGTATTTGCAGTCACGTGATAAGGAAGAGCCCACTGCACCAATTCATTCTCAAGGTAACACGGTCAGAAATTCCTGTGTGTGTGAAAACGGCAGGCAAAAAAAGAGAAACTGTGAAACACAGCAGAAACCAGGCTGCTAGCTGAACATTGGAGAGCAACTGGGAATAAGGCATGCAGTTCATGAAGTGAAGCAAAAACTGCCAAGCACGCTCATTTAACCGAGACAGCTGAAATAAAATTTCTTGGTTCTTTCAGGCTGTTTCTCCTGGCCTACAGACTCTCAAAAGAGAGTCAGACTTACCACTACCCAATCCCCAGACTCCAACAGGCAAAGGAGGAGCTGTTTGGCTATACCAGTAAAGTTGTAGAAATGAACGATGTACAGATTAAAATCCAAAACTGCTGCATACTGATCAGGTACACAGATATCTGTTCACAGAACTAACACAGGTACAGTTTCTACCTACAGGGTACCGTCAACACAACCTAGACATCCACTGGAATATGGAGCCAGACCAGGAGGATTTGAATGAGCATTTTATAGATGTAGCAGATTTTTCATGGCTACAAACAGCCACTGCCTTTACCTGGAGAGGAACAGGCTAAAAAATACCTCTCCCCAAATTCCCGGCTGCCCAGACCTTAACAAAAGTCACTGCAAAAGCTGGTGTACTGAGCCCAGTACAGCAATACCACAACAGCCTGGAGGAACAAGCCAACAGCCAGTGAGCACAGCACTGGAACAGCTCCTGATGATACGTCAGGGTTTGATTTCTCTCCCACCAAAAGTCCAGGTTTTACCAATCTCACTCTCTCCTGAGGCAGTCAAACTCCAAACTCAATTTAAGCACTTGAATGATGCAACACAACAGTTGTTATTAATAACGTAACTCTTTCCAACTGCCCCTCAGAATTGTGTATTAGGTGCTGATAAACCTGTATTGCACAAAATGACCCTGTAGCGCATCTGAAATACTACTTCATGTTTGGACTGACTACTTATAAACTGAATTTGAAGGTTGTAATGGATTTATGACAGTATTTAAGGAGCTTTTAAAGTTTTAAGTGTTAATTGTCTCCACCCCTGCTATTGTCCAGTGTTTAAATGGTACCCAAATGCAACTGATAATTCATATTTATGTCTTCACATATCATCTTTGTTCTAGGATTACAAGCAGTAAGCTTATTAAGTGATCAGAGACAGAAATCTTTCGCCTTAATGAGTGCAAAGCTGGTGAAGCATCCTCTCTGCCCATTCTCAGTTCAGTTTCCCATGCACCCGCCCTAGGTAGTCACCTGTAGGCTTAGCCAGTCTAGCACTGTGATACCCTGCTGTGATTCTCATTTCTCCTTCTTGGTAACCATTTAGAGAGACCAGGTAAAGCCTCACCCCTTCCACACCAGAAGAACAGGTGCTGTGCTTACTCTTTTAATGCTTAAAATTTTCTGCTAAATTTACCAGAGCTCCATATCCTGCCATCAGCATTCCCCACGCAGACTTCATTGTTCCCACCATATCTCCAGCATCCTCGATGCAGCCCTGTATGACCTTCCCCCTTATGACCACAATCCCACACAGTGACTCCCTTCCACGAAACACAGCTGCTAGTCTGGATGCATAGCAGAATGAAAGACTATGTTGCAGACTGTATCACTACAAATTGGAGTATCTTAAAAACTCAATGTTATAAAACTGAGCATGATTTAGAAGATACGGATATCAACATTGCAGTCAGTGGGTTTTTTTGAAACAAATGTGCTTAGCATGATAAATATGAATAGCATGACAAATGGAGTTTGAAGCTCCTGCATACTCGACTACTGCTATAATCCTTCAGCTACTAACTACATGGGTAACAAATGATGTGGGACCTTACACCCGAAAAGTTGCTCTGAACCAAGTGCCTGTGCACATGCACATTTAATACAAGTAGTTCATGCATCAGTGACCATTACTGCCTGAAGCCGAAGACTAGACAATGGTGTTTTCCAGCAGTTATTCCTTCAGTAAAAATAATTTTAATTGTCTTTTACATCCTCACATTACTTCCAAAGTGCTCAGCAAACGGCAAGGAACATTGCCTTGTTTAGGCAAGACATTATGTCTCAGTCTACCATAAAACACCCTGCTACTGTAAAGTGTTTCCAAAGTTTATATTAACTTATTAATAAAACCACAAAGTTTCTGGTGATAACTTTCTTTACAATAGAATACCTGCTTTCAAAAGGCCAACAAAGTATCATGCTTAAACATATTTTCATTTAATTACCTGCAGTAAATGTGATATGGACAAGATTAACCTGTCAGGAAACAGCCTTTATGATTTACTGTGAAAAATTGTTTCTCAATACATTGAGAACCCGATCTTTGGTAAGAGGATGCTTGTTAATCTCTCATGAATCAAAATGATGTAAACACTCACCCCATACAAAGAACTTAAATTGGGATTCATATGCAAGAAAGAAAGATTTCCCTTGTGATAAACAATTCGAGTACAAAGTGTTCCTTCAAGTCCTGACATAAATTGCTCCTGCCAAGCTAGTATCTCATTGCATCAGCCTTTTGCCTTTGCCACGACTGTAGTGGCAGCCCTGCTGCCTCTCCGCCCGCTTTCCAGAATTACCATCCCAGCTCTGATGGGCCAAAGACTTGTCTTTCCATCAGATAAATACTTGGTGAAAAAACAAGGAAGATTTAGTTAAAAGGAACCCCATCCTCTAGCTAATCAACCATTTAGCGACTTCCAGGTGGACTGAGTAGATTGCACTAGTAGTATCCTTGCCCTTCCTTTCCCCACAAACTTTATCCCCTCTTCTTGTTACTCCTATCATTTTTATTTACTTGCAGTGCTTTGAAAATATTTGACACCCACCTTAAGATTACAAGAGCTTCAACTGGACTGAAAACAAGTGTTGGTTGTGTATGATAAAACTTTTTTTTTAAATCAGACAAAAAGAAAAAAATCAAAGCATCTCTGCCTACGTTGCTTTCTCAATGACAAATATTCACAGCTTCTATTTTGTCCACAGAAATCTGGTATTTCAAATAAGATACACAATGTTATATTTATTCAGCTCAATGCTCCCATTAGTAGCACAAGATAAACACTGGCTTTGATAGAAAACAATTTCTACAGCAAAAGGAAGCGTCACTTGACCGAAACAAGGCCTTATCTCTAGTTCATAACACCTTAACAGAAATGTATATACAGTTAAGGGAAAGCAATCCTGTGACTGAAAGTTATACCATAAAACAACCAATATATATTATACTTTCTCAGCCTCCAGATCACAGAAAAAAGATATCAACCCAGAAACAGGGGAATTGCCGTCAAGGATTTATTTGAGCTTTCCCTACTGGAAACGGGCACAAGAGGTCACACACAGTAGCACATGCTACTTCAGTTAGTAAAAACATGCAGAATCAGCTCCATACAACTCTGGATCACACCCAGCGTGGCACAGACACCTATGCTTCACTGTGCTACAGAAAATAACACTTCCATAGAGCCCCTGGTTTTATACATTTGCGTGCTGCTGCACTGCTGCTGTGCAAAAGCATCTACACCAGGAGACTATGAGACAGCCTGTGGCGATGAAAACATACCTGGAGAATTTCACTCCAAAATATTTGGGGGATATGTATGACTCCTCTATAAATTACAGCAATTATTTTCACATATTTAACAGAAGTACCACTACCATTTACTGGCAGTTTTAGAAATGACTCCTGAGAAGCACTGCCTGCTGTCTTGCTTGTCAGTTCTCCACAGAACATGCTAATGTCCTGAATTAACACAGCAAGTAGCAACTCTAGTAAAGCGAGACAGAGATGTTGTGGAGATGAAAGACACCAAATTCCCATTTAAAAATTGCAAGCTGTCTGAGCAACTTTCAGTAATATTTACATTTTCTCACTCAGAACCACAAAACATCTCAGTTGCAATCTACTCTAATCTCAGTATTTAAACCAGCATCTTTTAAAATAAACACCAGTATTTAAATCAATCTTCCCAAATCTCCTTGTATTGATTCTATTCCCAGCTTACATTTTCATCACTGATTTGAACAACCAAGTCTAAGCTATAGCTAAGAGTCTTTCAGACTTAAGCACCACTTTACCAGGTAAATACCATTTTTCCTATCGGTAAACACTTACTTAAAGCATTTATAAAATGGAATCCAACTCAGGCAGTGGACTACAGTTTTTTTAATTACTTCATTCTTACTTCTGATTTAACCACGAACAGAAAGATGACCAGATGTGGGTCTTTTGTAATTGCTACACGAGGAGGAAAGTGAAGCTGTGACTGAACAGAGTAAGTTAATAATACATTAGAGTCTGAACGAGATAGATGCTACTTAAAAGATGAGTAACTAATGCACATCCACACACATGATCGCTAGAAGTAGCCCCACGAGAGTTTACAACAAATATCACTGAAGACGCTGCTGTGAGAAAACACTGCTCCTCTGCAGTGACACCGTCTGTGTTGCACACCACCGCTCCGAGCATTTGCACGATTTGTTTTTTAAAATACTGCCTGTGCTCAGGTTTTTTCCCCGTGCAATACTTGGAGTAGACCACACACCCCAAGAAAGGCAATCAGTTACAGATGGCATGAAAAGTTGTTTTTTAAAAAAAGAAAAAGAAAAAAAAAGAGGGGAGGGGGGGAGTTGTATAAACTGGAATAAACCACACCGAAGAGAAACTCCGACCAGGTCCGTCAGGGCCGGGAAGACCGAGACCCCGGCAGCTCCCCCACCGCCCCGCTCTGCTTTTAAGCCAGAGCCCCTGCGGAGAAGGTTTCTCTGAAGAACGGTTTCTCCAGCGCGCCAAGGCGGGCTCCCCTTCCCCGCCACCCCCCCGCACCCGGGGCCGCTGCACACTTCGCGCCCCGGCCGCCCCGCCGCCGCCGCGGCCGGAGCTGCCGCCCACTGCCACGGCCCGGTCCGGCGCCGCGCTGCCCGCGCCAGCGGGACACGCCGGGCGCCAGCCGCCCTCGGGGGCGCTCCGACACCGACCGGGGCCGCGGGCACCCGTCACAAGCCCCCCGCCACCGCCGGGCGAGAGCCGGGCGCCGGGGGAGGAGAACCCGGCAGGAGCCGGACCCGGCCCGAGGAAGCGGCCCCGCGCCCGCTGCACGCGGGACGCGGCGGGCGGGGGGGGAGGCGCGCAGCCGCCGCCCGGTACTCACCGACTCGCTCAGAAACTTCCCCCCGAGTTACGGTGGCGCGGCGGGCGGCGGCGGCGGGCGCGGCCCCCCCCGGCGGGCGCCGGCACCATGGGAGCGCCTCAGCGAGCGGCCGCCGCGGCGGCGGCACCGCCGGGCATCGCGCTCCCTCCGCCCGGGGCCAGCCCCAACTTCTGAGCAGGCAGCGACTACAGGCGCGGGCGGGCGGCGGGCTCAGCCCGCACCCCTCCCGCGGGGCGGGGCGGGGCGGAGGTCAGGCCGGGGCCGGCGGGGGAGCGCACCGCCCCTCGGCGCACCGCCGCCCGCCGCCGCAGCGCGCACGCCTCGCTGCCCGCCGCGCTCTGCGCGCCCACCCTGCCCCGCCGTGTCCCGCCGCTCAGCGGCCGCCGCCGCCTCCTCACCCCATGGCCGCCGCGCCCGCTGGGCCCTCCGCCCGCCGCGGGGAGGGGGCAGGGAGCGGGCTCTGCGTCGCGCCGGGGAACATGTCTGGCGGGGCGGGGGGCGGCGCGGCCCCGGCAGCGCGGCTGGCTGCCCGGCCGCCCGGGAGCCCCAGCCGGCGCCTGTCACTGTCACTGCGCCGCGGGGCTCCGTCTAGGGGAAGGTGGCGGCTACTGCAGCGCTTCTCGCTGCCGGGGGGGCGGGAGCTGCTCCCCCGGGACGCCGGCTCCGCGCTGTGGGCGCCGGGGGCTGCGCGGAGGCGTTACCGCTCCGGCACCGCCTCGGCCGCGGCTGGTGCGGGGCGAGAGCGGGGGCTCCGGTAAGGTGCGGGCAGGGGCGGGGTGGGTCTGGGGGGGCGGTGAGGGCGATGTTGGGGACGAGGGGTGTCGGCGTGGGGCACGCGCGGCTGCCGGGGAAAATGGAGCGGCTTTGGAGCCCGAGAGTGCGATGACGGGCACCTTCCTCACGCAGGGCCGGGTAAGGGGAGTGTAGGCGTGAGCTACAGCAACCTGGGGACCGACAGCTTGGGCTTTAATTATTGTAAAATAATTAAAAATTCTCTTTTGAGAAACAGCTTAGGAAAGTGAGCAGTCAGAACGACCATAGTGCCATCAGTTTATTTTATTCGAGTACCATTTACATTCACAAAGTTCCAGAGACGGACCCAGCAGAAAGGTGACTTCAGCAGTGGCAGTACTGATCTTTAAGGCCCTTGCAGCACCTACATGCACACACACACACACACACCCCCACACACCCACACACCCCCCCCGCCCCCCTGCCCCATGCTGGCTCAGCATCTGTCTTCCCTGTACAATGGAGGTGGGACAAGAGCAACACAAGCCTGTGTTGCAAGAGTTTGACAATCATTTGGTAAACCATGATGGAAATCCTCCCCAGAAATCAGCCTGGAGTAGAACACTGCGGCTCACCCGCGTTCCCTGCTGTGGTTCGATGGACACGCTTGCTGATGCCACCACATGGAAGTTGCTGGGTTACAGTGGCTGGGGAAGGTGCTGCTCCTGGCACCTTTCCCTGCTCAGGCTGGTGCTGCCCTTACCTTGCTCTTGCACCAGGAGCTCTGCAACAGGGTGCTGCTTAGCTTCAGGGAGCCAGTGTGCCTCCAAGACTTGACCCGCAAATAGCAAGTTGTCCATCTGTAGCCAGGCTGTCACTCCAGGCTGGCTCTCTGCCAGCTCCTGTGGGTGCCAAACCAAACTGGGGAGGGGACAGGGGGTGGGTGGGAGGTAAAAACGTAGCAGGGGCAAGATGGACCATGAGATGTGATCCCACCAATTTTCGACTGGCTTAATAGAATGGAAATTTCGCATGTTGATAACTATCTGCCAGAAGTGTCACTGAGGTTTTAAACCGGGGGCACACAGACACATCTTTCTCATTGCTACACCAGAACTATCTTTTGCCTTTTCCCCATTTAAAAATCATGGAAACAGAACTCGACATTCTTTCAACAGTGCCAAGCAATACTACAGCCTTTCCATTAACATACCTGCAAAGAACATTAAGTTTCAATTCTTACCAATGGTTAGGGGATTCATATCCACATCTCCCGGGAGGTGCCTGTGCTGCCAAACTAGCTGCTGCTCCTCAGGCCTTTCATTCTTACCTTGGCAGAGCAGGATTAGTTACTTGTTGAGTTCGAAATTGCAACCACAGACCTGATCCTGACTCTGTAGTTTTGTGGTTGGAGCACTGTGTTAGGAGAGGAGAACTTGTGTTCCAGCTCCAGAGATGTTTACGGTGTGTGTTTCATATAACATTCCTGTAACATAGTAAGATCTGAGATTATTACAAACTTTTTTGTGTTGACCAAGTAGCAGTGAAAGTCGAACAGCTAAAATACCACACAGATAAACCAGGGAAGGTACTACTGCTCCCTCATTATATGTTTGAATAAACATAGATAGTAGTAAATTAGTAGATTTATTATATATTCTGGATTTATACTTCCCTGGATTTTCTCTATACTAGATAATATTTTTTACTTCACATGGCAGGTGGTTTAGTTTCATGGGAATTAATGTCAAACACAGTTCACTGCCAACAAGACCAAGTTTAGGCAACATCAGCCAAAGACGTTTTGTCGGAAAGCTTGTGGGGATGTGGCTGGGACTGGGAGGATGAGAGACAGGTGAGAGAGTGTAGGTAGGTGCTGATTTGACTTGGGACAGCAGGGTGGCTTTGAAGAGGTGAAGGTCATCAGTACCTGGGTAGGAGGGGGTTGAAAGTTAGTGAAATAAGTTCTCTGAAGTTGAAAAGCAAGATAATTTTATTTTACATTTTTTTCATTAATTAGGACCTCACCCCTAAATTACATTTTGGGTTTCCACACTGTCTACAGCTAGTCCTGGAGCAGCAAAAGCAGAAGGGTGTGTGTTACATGTCTGTAGGATAAATATTTTGAATTTTCTTCATTGCTCCAATAGGTGTAAATAGCATAATAAATGGTCAGTGATCTCTTCACTTCTCCCTTATTTAAAAAAAAAATAATCTGTCTTTCTTTTAATAACCAGTATACTAAGTTTCATTGGAATATTTGTGGGGATATTATCATACACTTATTCTGTGCTGCTAGTTTGTGTTAGTATTTTAATCATCGACAGAAATTAGCTTTGGAATGTTTGAGCTTGGTTTCTTATGAAGCATGAATCTTAAATTTAGCTCAGCAACAATATATAGGAATTGGTTAGTTCTTTACATGTCTGTTAGAAAATGCCTATCAAACTATATTTAATTGTATGTATGCCTTTATACTTCCCTTTTTCATTTTCATTTATGCTGTATTATCACTCTTCCAGACTCCCTCCAATCCCTTTAAAAAGCCTGGAAAAGCAAGTCTGGCTTGCATACACTCAGTAAAGATACCTGATTTCTGACCACTTGTTCTGACATAATATGCAATAATACCAACACCAGCTAACGTAAGCACTCTTTTCTCTGCATGCACAGTTGCCACTTCAGTCCATTCCTAGCAGTGTACTGAAAGTCCTCCCCTTTCAGAGCATGATGATCTGGAACCAGAAGCAGAAGTTGAAATGGTGGCTGAATGTGTTTTTGCTGTTTACATTAGTCTATAATGCAGTGTTTATCAACGGTATGTCAAATAGGATTTCAACAGCTCAGTGCGTACGTAATAGTTCTTGATTTGGGAAAGGTTCCTTCACTTAGAGCAGCTACAGCTAGTGCACATTGTATTATGATTGGCAGTAGTTTCTGCAAGACTAGCTGTGGATGCCTAGTTTAAGCACTGGCTTAAGTCTGTGTTTGTACAGCACAAAGTCAGCTAATCGGGTAAAATCTGCCATAGGTGGAGTTACACCAGTCAAACTGGGGTTGCTTGGTTTAGCAGGCAATAGTTCGCTATAGTCAGCAAAAGCTGTGTTACTATATGCATTTCTAGATTAATATAATGGGGTCCACATGCGCAGTTGGTGCTGGAAAAAAGAGTTTCTTTGGCTAGTAGAGTTTATACTGGAAGGAAATGAAGTGACTTTTCGGTTGCTGGGCATTTTGCCAATACAGTATTGCAAAATGCACTCTTAATTGAGTGTTTGATTAACAATACAATGAATCTTAAGTTCTAAATTTCACATCTTTCCCAGTTTAAGTGAGTATGAATGTGTTTCTCTTGGGTGAGGAACTACTTATATTAAATTAAGAAAATGGGTTTTATTTTTCAAAACTGCATGAAAAACTGCAGGAGACTGAGATTAAATCGAGGCATTGTTCATATTCCACATTCTTACCTGCAGCTTAAATCTATGCTTTTCATTTAACACAATCATAGAGTCGTGGGAAAATTCAGCTTGTGAGGGACCTCAGGAACTCCCTAGTTGATGGGCTTCTGCTCAGTGCAGGGTCAGCGAAGTAGTTAAATGTTGTTGTTCAGGGCTTTACTCAGCTGGGTTTCAAAAACTTCCAAGGAAGGAGACTGCACATCCTGGGGCAACCTGCTCCACTGCTGCACTGTCCTCATGGGGAAAAAGGTTTCCTTTCTTCTGCAGTCTGAACTTCTTACTTCGACTTACACTCATTGCCTCTCTTCCTGCCACCATGCACTTCTGTGGAGAGCATGGCTTTGTCTTCTCAGTGACTTCCTTGCAGCAAGAGGAAAGGTGCTCTGAGGTGCCCCCAAAGCCTTCCCTTCTCCATACTGGAGCAGCCCTGTCCCTCAGCCTCCCCTTGCAGTGCTGACGCTCCAGCTCCTGAGCATCCTGGTGGCCTGCCACTGGGCTTGCTCCAGTTTGACAATGTCTCTATTGCAGGGAGGGGGGAAGATGATGCAGTACACAAGATGTCATCTCATCACTGCCAAGTGAAGGGGGATAATCACTTCTCTTCATCTCCTGGCTGTGCACCTGTTCACACAACCGATGATGCTGTTGGCCTTTGCTGCTGGGGCACATAGCAGCTTGCTGTCTGCCAAATCCACAAGGTTCTTTTCGGCAGAACTTCTTCACACACAGTCAGTCCTCAGCTTGTATCACTACATGGGCTTCTTCCCAGGGCAGGATTTTGCATTTGTCCTGGCAGAATTTTACAGCCCATTCCTCCAGCCTGTCTAGGTCCTGCTGGAAGACAGCCCTGCCCTTGAGCATATTGACTGGTCCCTCTGGTTTGGTGTTATCTGCAAACATGATGAGAGTTCATGTTACCTCCTCCAGGTCATCGACACCGATGTGTATGTAAACAGGACGGGTACGCCACTTGTTGCTGGCCTTCAGGCACAAGGACTATGAATCCATATTTTTTTAGTTATAAAACATCTTTTTCCAATTAACCTCCACTGATCTTTTTAGATGGTAATGCAAAAATGTGGGATGTAAAAGGAACATGTTGGTCTTTTAGAAATAATTTAGAAATAGAAAGAATGATTCAGATGAATGTGCATTTCTCCATTTATGTCATGACTTTAGAAAACTGAAGGAAAAAAAGTCCACTAGTGCCATGAGAAACTTTTGATAAACTTTATGGGGAGTACATCAATCTTTTAAGCACATAATGTGTTTTCCATCAAATTCTTTTTTTCATAGGATAGGAGGAAGTCAAAATTATGTGGGGTGGGTAGGTTAATGGCTCCTCTTTCCTCACTTCACCTTCTTAATGCTCTCTACTCATCTAAGAAATAAGAATAGCTGAAAGAAGAGAAGCACTCTTTTAATCTAAATTTCCATCATAAATTGAATTGCAGAAAAAAGTACCATTTAGGTTACTTTCTTACGGCACACGACTGCTTGCCACAAAAATAAACTGTACTAATAAAATGCATATTCCAACCATGACCAGACTTGTACCAAGAGCTGGGAATGCACAGTGCTTGCTGTAATGCAAAAATAAAAGCAATATTTAATAGCAGCTCTGCTCTCGTCCTCTGAATATGTGGAAAATTTTAGGTTGTGGGTTGTCTGGGTTACTTCCTTTAAAGCTAGAGAGCAAAGCTCCCCTGACTACTTTACATGAAAGCAGAGTAATTACCTCACAAACAATTACCTAGAAACAGAGAATTTTCTTTAAGGAACTAATGTCCAAGGAATCAATGTGAACATGCATGCAGGATAAGGAGGTGCAGGCAAAGTGAGAGAGGAAAATGAAGGAACACCCTGCCACAGCCTGCAGTCTTTATCTCCCTGTTGTTTCTAAGGCATCCATCATGTCATTATCTGCAGTAAAGACCCATCAGAGGTAATGAATACATTGACTCTGGTTCTCTGGGAAAAGGAAGGTGAAAATGGAGATATTTTGCTTGCTTTGTCTCTGAAGAAGGGAGGTGGAGGAGAGTAGAAGTGAAGGTTTTGCTTCAGCCAGTATATTCAATGTTTTTCTTTTTTTAAGGTAAGGAATTTCAGAGTTGGTGTCCTGGCCTGCTTCCAGCGCTACACAAGCTGTCCTTCATCCTAGATGTTATATTAGCCAGAAGAGCTACTGCAAATGAACACTGAGAAACATTAATTAATTTTAAGATAAATAATGTGCAAGTAGCGCCCTGTGGATCTTAACTGAATCCCATCCTTAGTCTTTTCGGTACTTTTTGAAGATTGTGACCCCGCACATACTGCAAAATGTATCCAGAGCCTAACACCACTTGCTGCACCTGTATGTCCACATTGTCCTCCGTTTCCTTCTGGCCACAGAACAAGCTTCAGTGGCCAGTGAATCTTCTGTCTAAAATGCTAGTCTCTCAAGCGTCTCAGAGGTTTAAGCACATTAAACAAGGCTTTATTGGTTTGCTTTCCTGCACTTAGATCCCTGAAGTCCAACATGTTAGAGACCTAACTGATTTGCTTTTTAAAGTGTTTTACGTTTTATTACTTAGAGCATGCACTCATTGTCTACCCACATTTTATGAGCATTTTTCTGCAACTTTTGCTACTTTCCCCTCTCCAGCCCAAGTTAATCTGTCAGATTTAGGTGGAAGGGAGATCACAGAAGCTAGAACAGAGACTATGATTATTTGGGTACTCAAATTCACTTTAAGTTAAAATGGTGGTGTTACCATGCAAAAGACAACAGACAAGAATTTGACCCAAGTCACAGTGTATAAAGCGTAAATTTTTAATTTCTTGGGCTAGTTGAAGAATGCAAACAAAACCACAGAGTAACTTTATTTGTTGTTTTCATAAGCCTGCTAGTTCAAGGAACAGCTGTATCCTTTAATTTACAATTCAGTTTAAAGTCTATAATTGACAGGTCTTAAGCATATGTGACAGCAAGGGATTTGAGACAGACAGCCTGACAAAATGAATGTTTTTGCTTTCTGTACGTGACTGATGTGCTTTCTGTTGAGGATGATGTTAACCTTCTTCTGAAGAGCTCGTTTTTTTACATCAACTGACCATTTTGAGGAAAACATAACATCAGTAGAGGAAAATCATTTTGTTAGAGTATCCTTCAAATACTCACAGAGAAGTGTCTTTCAAAGTAGAATATTGTTATGTACCTGGGTCATAAGTTCATAAGATGTGAGATAGCACTTCGACTCTTCAAAAAGACCATGTTCATTTAAATGCCTCCCAATCCTATTCTGTGTCATCTGTCTGATCAGGTATAAAAATTATACCCACTGATTCCCTGGTTTCCCTATTATAGGGCTTTTTTTGCAGATGTGATTACACTGACAGTTCTTCCTTCAGAAATCTTAGTGCAGGTCTCTGGACCCTTTTGTTCTTGCATGACAAGTCCTTCTCTCCTCCATGGAGTTCTCCCATGGTCTTTCCACTCCATTTATAGAAAATGGTTTGGCTGTCCATCTACACGATCGAATGTCCTTTGGCCCTCTATCACTGTCTGGGTGAAATTGCTGCACATGATTATTTCAAACCTCTTTCATGCTTGTACTTTGGTGATTCTTAGCACTCATAACAGTACTGAAAAGCAGTGAGGGCAAAAGCCAGCTGATAGAGAAATGAACTCAAGAGCCATCCAGATGAGGGAGTGTCCAGCCTTTCTGATTAATGGGGCTTCATAACAACATTTTACCTTGGACGGAAGCCATGCAATGCATACCATATGCCTTGGAGAAGCCAAAGAGCAGGAGTCCTATGAATAATAATGTTCTTACAGGACTTCAGAGTTCCATTATGGGATGGGGGCCAAGTGGAATATAAAGCTGGGTTCCAGGAGAATAGGTGACTTCACACTGAACAGGAGATGGTGACTACTTCTTTATACAGGTGGAGACTCAGATTGAGCAGTAGCTCCTAACGAGAACAGACCACTTGCTCATCTTGTGCTTCACCTGTTATCATTTTTGTGGCACACAATTTTGACATGGTAGCCACATTTAAATTACTGATGAGCCAAATGCAGGTGAAACAAATCCTGACTCAGGATGTAGTTCATTCATGTGTCCCAGAGCAGGACTGACTGTCCTTACCTAATTCTTGCTATTTTCTTGACTAGTTTTTTAAACAAGTTTCAGTGGTAAAGACCCTTCTACCTCCCAAAGCCACCAGTATCAGAAATTCACAAATTTATTATTATAATGTTTGCTGTAATGCCTAACCCTTATTCTCCTTGCTGCAATTTAAATTCCTGAACTCTTCTGCCCATGATGAAAATGGTGGTCAGATTACTCTCTCCCGGTTTTGAAAATTGCTATGTATCCTTCAGTTTTTTCTCTGTCTTAGGCCAAAATTTTTTTTTAAAATCTTTCATCTTAGATCCCATTCTCTTTGCCTCTAATCACTTGCACTGTTTCTGGCTTTCTCCAGTTGGCCCATGTCTTTTCTGAAGTATAGTGCCCAAGTGTAAGACAAATCCTCTAGCTGATATTCAGTAGTGCTTGAGAAAAGGAAGGCTCGAGGGCTGCACTGCTAGTTATAGATCAAAGCATTTTCCTTATGTGTTGCACTTGCAATAGATTGTTATTTGTGATACATCGTCAATTGATGACCTACTTGTCTGGAAAATAAATTCTTAAGAAGTCATTCCCTGGCCTGTGTGTTTTTTAAAATTTGATTATGGCCACCTAAATGCAGTATATCATCCAATATACTTAATGTTTGCACTTCTTTCCAATTCTGTCTCATCTGCAAGTTTAATAAAATTGCTATCCAGATTGTTAATAAAAAGTTAAATAAAGTTACAACTGTAAACCCCCAATTTTGTGATATGACAGTATCAAAGTAAAGGGGTTTAAAAAGACATGCATTACCAAATTAGTTTTAATGCTATTACTTTTCCTGATATCTGTCAAGTGTTTGCATTGATTCTAGATTATTTTGTTTTTCCTGGGAGTTGAAGTTAATTTGGTTTGTTTATTATTTCCAGGCTCTTCTTCCTCTGGTCTCTTGCCTCTTTTTCTAAAAAGCAGCTATTACTTCTGTCCTTCCCAGTAGTCCATGTCTTAGCCATCTTTCATGAATTCTCAAGTAATAGCTAATCTGACTAATTCACTTCATTCTTAAAATATCCCAGACCTTAGACTATTTGGTCTGGCTGACTTGAGAAAATTTCATAACGCTCTCCTGTCCTATTCCTTCCCTGTTTCAGACTGAATTCTTAACACTTTGTCATGCATGTTAATTATGCCAGTCATGTGCCTGCAGCTGACATGCAAAAAAGGTTTTAAATACTCTAACCTTCTTCAGATCATCAGTTATGTCATCGCCTTCCCTCTGCTCCCCCAAACAGACAAGAAAATCAACATTTTCCTTGCTCTTCCTTATTATTAATGCACATTACCTTTTGAAGTGTTTTCTAGCTGTGTATCGGGTTTGTGGCTTAGTTTTCTGATTGGGCTTTATATACATGTGCTGTTATTTTATACATTTTAGAATTTGATTGAATTTCTATTTTGCAGGTGGACCTTTGTGAGTTTGAGGTCAATTAAAAGCTTCTAGCTTACCTAAACTCATCTCTCAGTACTTTTCCCTTCTAATAGGAATAGCTTATATTTTCTGCCACAACAGCTTAATTATATTTTCCTTTGACTTTGTTGTTGACTTGAGTTGGTGGAAGTTTGCTGCTTCAAGTCCATGATTTTCTCCTTTTGCCTTATTTTCTTTCTTAGGATTGTGAACTCTGTAATTTCATAGTCACTGTCTCCAAGTTCCCTTTAATCATCCTATTCTCAAACAACTGCACTTTGCTAGTTACAACCACAACCAGAAGAGCCTCTCCTCTGTTTTTTCTGCTGCACCAGAAATGGTGCAGACCAATGCTTTTCAGTTTAGAGATGCTAACTGATCTCTAAAGGAAAACTGATATTTTCCTTTCCTACCTGTTCTTTGGATAAACTCTCTCATGATTCCGTAGTCCTTTGTGTTGAATGATTTGTCACATTATTCATAAAAAAAGCTTCCACAGCAGATATTCTCTCTTTGGGTGGTTTGGTCTAACAACAGTAACAGCTGTGTCCTCTTCTTTCACTGTCACGCAGAGACTTTTAACAAGTCCAGCTTCCTTCATTCTCTGGAATTCAGGACCAGCACAGAGATACAACCTTTACTATTAAACAGTCCTGTTATGTGAGTTGTCTTACTCATAAGTCTATGAGTAAGTTGAATTTATGAGTGAGTTGTCTTACTCACAAGTCTATGTTTTGCCAACAAGGTCATTTTTGTGGTCATTTTTTAGGTGTCCTTACTCCTCTTGTTGATTTCCTGCATTTCCTTGTGCTTTTAACTTGGCTTCTCACAAGCCTCCCCACCCCACACATTTTTTAAAAACTAAATTTGTTCAGATTTGCTTTATGCACTTGAAATGATTATATATAATGAGAGTGATACAGAGGGAACACATACAGAGTGACACATTGTATATAAAATGTCACTTTTTCCCTTTTTATTTTCTTTTAAATTTTTTTTGAGGATTTTTGTAGTACTGACCAAGTGAGCAGAAAGAACAGGAAGAAAAACAAGAAAAAGAGGTATTTTATGAAAACTCTAAGGTGAATTGTGGTTTTATTTGTCCTTGTTAACTTGAGCCCAGTGCAGTTTAGGTATCAGCCCTGAAGTCATTTGCAAATGCAATGTTTAAATGGCTTGACACAATGGCAGTGGCATTTACTTAGTGTGGTTTTTTTACTTTTATTTTTCATCACAACAGTTGTAGCCCCGACGTGCAGCACCAGCAGATGTATCCTTTCCAGTTCCCTTTGAGTGTCCTTGATAACATTCCATCCATCCCGACACTTGTAAACAGATGCTTAAATATCCAGCCAGCTGAAACCTCTGACATAGGCCACATCTAGAAATAGCTTGTACAGAAATAATCCTGTAAAATATTTGACACAGCCAAGAGGAGGGCCCTGTAATGTTGAGACTTGTGCTACTTGCACACATGCTGTTTAGCAAGGACACCGCTAACTTTCACTCCAGCGACTGTGCTCATGACTGCATGTGTGATATATTGTACACTCGCTACACCACAGGTTCACGTGCACTTCTTCTAGTAAGAAACTGTCACGAAACCACTGTTTCCCATTTTCAGAAATTCAGCCATCTATAACTTTGAAGTGGTAGTTTTCAGCTGTTACCCCTGGGGCAGACACAGCGGTGACATGACGAGGAGGCCAGCAGCCAGGGCCGTGTCCCCACCACAGGCAAGGGGCACAGGGTTGAAGGTCTGTTTGCCTCTGCCCTTGCTCCCAGATCAATCGGTGCCTGGCTGGAGCCTCCGCACAGGAGAGCCACTGGAGTGTTGCTGTTGGGTTCTTGAAGTTTAATCTAAAATATGAAACAAGCCCTTAACTTCCCCGAGGGCAGGGAAATGTAAGGTAAGTTTGTAATTCTGGAAACACATCACTTTTTGTTAATAAAATTATACAGAATAAATGTCACATTTATTAATATATTATAGGTATTTTAATAGCTATTTTCATTATAAAGGTATTTTAATTAATATATTTTAGGTATATTAACAGGTATTTATAAATTTTCTAAGTTGAATTGTGCTTTTATTATTAACAATTGTCCTCCACAAGTAACAGCAGATGTACTTTTTGCTTGCTTTGTTTTGATTTGGACAAAAACTCGAACATTTTGAAATTTCCAGTAAGCTGCATTTCTGAGAATATAATTCAAAAGCTACCCACATTTAAATCAGTTGTCACCTTAGCTTTCCTACCCAAGGTTCCAAGCCTGTATCTTCGAATGAAGTGGGGAAGCACAGGTGCTTGGCTTCCATATTTTGGATCTGGCTGCCCTGGAGTCACGAAATCTGAAATCCCAGTTGCAAAGCATTAGCCCTGGTGTGGTCCATCTGCTGAATCTAGAGTGAGAAAAATGTCTGGTTTCTGGGAGGGTCCCAGCAATTCAACCCTGCCTTAGGTTCTGCTGAGGCTCCTCAGGAGCCTACACAGTCCAGATCACATATTTCAGTGTGTGAAACACCCTTTTCAGTGAAGTGTCATTTCTGTCTTATTAATACTGTCTATCTCTGTACAAAGTCTCTTGCCTGATATATATTTCTGCTGTAGTCCCTCCTTTAGAGCAAGACACAGTCACTGCAGTGCTGGGTGGAACTGGTGGCTGCTGGGGGCAGAGAGGCTACAGCTACTAGAAAGAAGAGAAGCCATGCCACATGAGGAGCAGGGCAGGCAGTGCATTTGGAGATCCTAACAGGAGTGGGAACTCTTATCTACCCTGATTCCCTAACTATGACCAGCAAAGTTTCATCCAGTCACCAGGTCTGTGCTCTTTTTTTTTATTTTGTACTAAATCCCATCTTCTCCATTTTAATGAAAATGTTTTCACTAGTGCTAAACAAAGCAGGACCAGTCAATGAGCTTGTTCACTGGGCCCTAAATCACCCCCTTCACTTGACACGCTCTTTGGCATAGTTTTGGCCTGAGTCAACAAGTCTTAAGTAATGCCAGGGGATAACACTGGTTGGGGACTGCTTCCAGGAGACAGTATGGAGATGCCTAAACCACCAGAGCAGGCTCCTTGCTCTTCCACAGTCCTCCAGCGCTGTCCCAGCAGCATCTGAATCCCCAGGTACACAGCACGGTACAAGTCAGGGTTATGCAATGCATGCCCTCAGTTTCACACTATGAAAACACTGGTCTGGCAGGCTGAAACCTGAACCTTCACGCAATTTTAGCTACTGCACAGAAATAATCATTATGCTGTACAAGTGCTGGATGGGGGCCCAGAGGAAACCCATGGCCCAAAGCTATGTAGTATGGACACTGCCCATCTGTGACTTGTTCTGTTTCATTTAGTAGTACACATGTAGCCATGGCTATCTGCCTCCTTGGGCAGGGTCTAATTAATTTCCACAATTTACAACTCTGTAGGGTGAAAACAAGGGGTTTTTTATTATACTCTGTACAAATACCTGCCATGTAACCCAACCGAAAGCTTGCTTTGAGCCAACACACTCAGTTTTTAAATGGTGCTTTGTGTAAACTTCTGAAACCTTTCCTCCCAGCCAGTAATGTCCAACCACAACCCCCCAGCCTCTACCCAGACAGAGCTTTTGGAGACCACAGTTCAGAAATATACAGTTGGAATTAAAAGTACCAGAGCAGCTGTCTGCATTGTCTCAATTGCCCCTTTCAGCTGTTGCATATTATACCAAGCCTTCCTTTTTGGAGTCTGTTCCATGTAAAAGGAAAACACTAACATTTTTATATAGTAATATTCTTTCCAAACCTTTGCCAGCCTTCTCAGACCCAACCTCTCTCCTTCCTCTCTTTCAGCTGCTCAGCTCTGCTTCAGCTCAGCTTAATATTTTCAGAGATGCTGAGGCTCTTTATGATCATTCCCAGCCCACTCTTGTATCTGAACTATACATTTCAAAGATCTGCTGGAGAAAGAGTCTCTTACCTGCTCACTGATCTGATCATTTGCCTGTGCACCCATGACTGCAGTACCTTGGACTCATAGGCTTTTCTGTTACCAGAAATCAGTTAGCTCTTCCTTATTGCATGGTGGGGGGAACTATCTTCCTTTCCCCACTCTCAGGATTTATTTATTTTCTTGCATTTTTTTAATAGATATATGATTGAATGTTAGAGGAAAGGAGAAAGTGAATGTATTTGTCAGAAACAATGCTTTAATGCTATTTCAAATTGACTTGTTCATTTATATAATTCAAATAAAATACATGAATCCTTAATGCTAGGAGATGGATACTGCTCTGAACTCCACTGTTTAAAATATTTGTTGCTTTTTATCTGCCATTCTGAAATAAGGGCCACACCAAAGGGCCTGACTATTCACATACTCAAGAGAGCTTTGCTGTCCACAGCAGCTGCAGCAAGAAATGCAGCACCTGAATTCAAGCAGAAAGGCCACTATGTGAAGGTATTACACCAAGCACTGAGACATTCACTTAGTAACTAATACAGAGATCCTTGCTTGCCAATGTTTGAGCTCCCTTTCTGCAGCCTACTCGGTCTGATCTGAGAGCACCAACTCCAAGAATGGACTTGGTGAGCTCTGAAATCACAAGGCAATGGGACTAGAGGGAAAAGAAATAAAAAATTTTGTGCCAGTCTCATTTGCATAATATCTATCAAGACTCCAAGTGAGTTTAGTCATGAATTATTCAAACAGAAGAGCTAAGTTCACAAGTACACACAATATTGTATGAAGTAGAGTCTAATCCCCATCTGTCCCCATCGCGTAGTAATCATCACACTCCCTTTCCCAGCAAAATTAAAACCAAGATTATCATTACAAAAGTGAGACTTGAGTCTAATGGGAACATTTGTCATTAAACTAAACAAAAAGCAAATATTGATGTTAAACTGTGCTTTCATTAATAGCAGAATGAGCTAATGAATGCTATTAGTTACGGTTTCGCTCCTTGTTTTCTATTCCTGTTTTATTCACAGACCTTGTTTTTTTGCTAAAATAGGAATGATAAACAGCTGCAGACCACCCTGGGTCACAAACTGAGATAGCCTCTTTCAAAGCATGTGAAGCTGATAAAACTGCAGAACCAAGTCTAAATCAAAATCCAATGCTGGCAGGCTAAGCCTGAAGTATAGTCACTTGCTTGGTTTTTACCTAATTACATTTGATTACAACAGATGAGAAAGACTGGATTCTTACCGACAGCAGTGGAATAGATAAACTGAATCACTTAGCCCTTTCTCCTGCTGTAATATCTTGGATCACCTTCACATTGCTCAAAAAAAGGAGGGTCAATCTGCCTTTCAATAAGGATGATCGCTTTTCCTCTGTATTTCCTAGTGTCTTTGCAGCACCCAGACATGCACCGCTTTTCCTTTATCCTGTAAGTGTTGTATCACTACCCGCCAAAGTACAAATTTAGTATGATCATTCTCTTTCTTCCCATTTTTGATATTAAGGTCTTATTTATCTTCTCTATAGCAGAATTGTTCCTTCTGCCTCTGAATGCTGCCAGCTCAGGTCATGGTTACTACCTTTTCTCCTGCTCCCCAAATACTTGGGTATCTGCAGATGTAATGGAAGTCCCTCTGGACATTAGGCTTGGAAGTTTCCTTTGCTATGCTGGTGTGTCTTGTACTGCTTTTCAATGCACTTTTAAAGTATTCAGCTATTTTTCCCCTCATCCCTAAATTGTGTCTTATATTTCCTTATAATAATAAAATAATCCCCCAAATTCCTGTAATCTAGCCTAACAACATATTTTTAATGCCTTGAGCTACTAACATAAATGTTTCCCCTATTTCTGCATGCTACCTATTTATTTATCAATGTCCTGGCCATTTATAGGCAGCTGAGACTGCAGAACAGCTGACTTCCATCTATTAATATAGTTTTTGTTACTTTTGTTTAAACCAAACCTTCATTCTTGGGAAGGCTGAGGCTCTCCTCTACTGACTGTTTCCAAGGCAGAACCTAAGACACTTGTATTGAATGTGAAATGCAGCTTGGAAGAACAGAAATGAAATGGTGCTGTAAGCATCATGGTACTCATCCTTTCCTTAGTCTATTTCATAAACCTCAAAAATTGGCCCTGCAACTAGCAAATCATGGGTTCAAACCTGGTTAAACAAGGCTTTTAGCACAGTTATATACCTGTAAGTGTTGGGAGCAGCAAGACCTGCTGAAGTTATGCTGTGACCTGATAATCCTGCCTGCAGTGACAAAGGGGGTATTGGTCCAGTGTATCCTTTTCTGATAATCTATGCTATTGCATAACATTCTGTATGTTTCACAATAAGCTAACGAGCCTCATGTGCTGCAACTTAGACATTCTTCAGTCTATGGGGCCAGATGGGATCCACCTGAGGGTACTGAGGGAGCTGATGGAGGAGCTCATCAAGCCACTCTCCATCATTTCTCAGCAGTCCTGGCAAACTGGAGATGCCCCAGAAGACTGGAGGTCAGCCAGTGTGGCGCACATCTACAAGAAGGGCAGGAAGGAGACTGCAGGGAGCTACAGGCCTGCCAGCCTGACCTCAGTGCTGGGGAAGGTTATGGAGCAGATCATCCTCAGTGCCATCACACAGCACATGCAGGACAGCCAGGGGATCAGGCCCAGCCAGCATGGGGTTGTGAAAGGCAGGATCTGCTTGACAAACCTCATGAGGGAAAGGCTGTGGATGTTGCCTACCTGGGCCTTAGCAGAGCCTCTGACGCCATCTCCCACAGCATTCTCCTGGAGACACTGGCTGCTCGTGGCCTGGACAGGTGCACTCTGCGCCGGGTATAAAGCTGGCTGGCTGGCCGAGCCCCGAGCGTGGTGGGGGATGGAGTTACATCCAGCTGGCGAGGGGTCACCAGTGGTGTTCCGCAGGGCTCCGTGCTGGGGCCGGTTCTGTTTAATAGCTTTATCGACAGCCTGTACGAGGGGATGGAGTGTCCCCTCAGTGAGTTCACAGGTGACCCCCAGCTGGGGGGAGCGTTGATCTGCGGGAGGGCAGGAGGCTCTGCAGGGGGGTCTGGGCAGGCTGGAGCGATGGGCCCAGGCCAGTTGTGTGAGGTTCAACCAGGCTGAGTGCCGGGTCCTGCCCGTGGGTCACACCAGCCCCCGCAGCGCTGCGGGCTGGGGGCAGGGGGCTGGGAAGTGCCTGGGGGGAAAGGGCCTGGGGGGGCTGGTCGGCAGCCGGCTGGGCATGAGCCCCCCGTGTGCCCAGGTGGCCAAGGAGGCCAACAGCATCCTGGCTTGTATTAGCAATAATGTGGCCAGCAGGACCAAGGCAATGATTGTCCTCTTGCGCTGGGCACTGGTGAGGCTACACCTCAAATACTGTGTTCAGTCTTGAACCCTCACTACAAGAGGGACATTGAGGTGCAGGATTGTGTCCAGGGAAGAGCTACAGAGCTAGTGAATGGTCTAGAGAAGAAGTCTTCTGAGGGGTGGCTGAGGGAACTGGGGTATTTTAGCCTGGATAAAAGGACACTGAGGGGAAACCTTATTGCTCTCTACAACTACCAGAAAGGAGGTTGTAGTGAGGTGGCAGTAGGTCTCATCTCCCTAGTAAAAAGTGATAGGACAAGAGGAGATGTCCTCAAGTTGTGTCAGGGGAGGTACAGATTGGACAGTAGGAAAATTTTCTTCATGGAAAGGGTGGTTGATCATTGGAACAGGCTTCCCAGGAAGGCAGTGGAATCATCATCCCTGGAAGTGTTCAAAAAACACATAGATATGGTGCTTAGGGACATGGTTTAGTGATAGACTTGGAAGTCCTGGGTTAATGGTTGGACTTGATGATCTTGAAGGTCTTTTCCAACCTGAATAATTCTATAATTCTATGAATTTCAACCCAGAGCTACTTATTTCATCGGACTAGCAAGTGTACTGTTCACTGGTGTGATAAATACCAGCAGAGCTTCCAGGTCAGCAGGATTTGTGGCATGACCTGCAATTATGGCCTGAGCACAGATTGTGAGTAGCATGAGGGCATCTCTGCCATACTTTGCCATGTGACCGAGGCACCTCAAGGTCATTTAAATGAGGGCCTTGTCCTCCACCTAACCACTTGTTGATTATCTCCCTGTTTTTCCCCACCAAAAGCTATTCTGCATGCTGTTCCTACAGCATCTCTGACGGTCACTGTGAGGGAATGGTGATTACAGTGATTTCCCCTGGCAAATGAGAAGGCCTCAACAGGTGGAAGGTGTTTAAACCTTAACAAACATCTTTGGATTTGGCTCTACCCTCCTGGGTGATTCAGTTTGCCCTTTCTCCTTTAGGAAACACAGGAGGAGTGTCCTGTCACAGTCATGCCCCACATCACCACTAACAGCATTTTGTTCTGGCCAGTTATATTTTGTCAGCATCTGAGCTCTGGAAGTATGGGGTTTCACTGTAGGATGCTTCTATTTGGAGTCCCATTGCTCCACCAGCACAGAAGAGGTTTCCATCCTCCATGACCAGCCAGGTCTTTGAATCCCTCCACGGTGAGGATAAGTCCCAGATCAAGATTCAGGAAGTGAAGCAGAATGGGTAATGGAAATAAACACAAGGGTCCGTAACACAGGTCCTATCCTCAGCTTGAAGAAAACCAAATAAACACCACAAACTCCACAACTCACTGAAAAAAGCCTACATTAGCATAAAAGTGAGGCACAAATGGCTTTCTGATGGTCATTTTGGTATAAGATCACTCATCACGAAATTACAGAGAAAAGCCTTCTTTTCTGTGTCCAGAGGGGACAGACTCCAGACGCCATGATGTACAAAAGCACTGGGGAGGTAGAGGAGGCGTTAATGTGTAACTTGCTTTGATTAAGACAGCCTGTGAACTTTGAGCACTTATTTTTTAGGCAATCTTCAAAGTCTACATTCCCTCCAGATTCCTCAGTCAGGCCATTACACAGGAACATGCTTGTCTTTGCAGTGAAGAGTTGTTATTTGCTCTACAGTAACGCTTGCTTTCTACTCAGCTTACTTACTGCTGTAAACCCTCATTAGTGCCTATGATCAGCTGGCACCACCATTCATTTTCCCTTTTAGTGTTCTGCTTGACTTCATCTCCCTTTCAGAGGTCTGCTCATCTCTGGGCACAAATATGCTCTCAGTTCTCTATCTGAAGGAAGCAATTACTGTCCTCACTGCCTCGCTATCTTCTTCAGTCATCACAAATGCCTAATGAAATTTCGGAAGCACAGGCCAAGCCAAACTCCATTTCTTACCACACAGTTACCCTGACACAGTACGTTTTCTGACCATTTTTTTGCAAAGCCTCCATAAAGTGATCTGTCTCCAGCACTGACACAGCTGTGGTGTCAGAGTGCAAATGCCTTACATTCTTCAGTGCATTTATCCTCAGAATACATTTCTGATGCAGCAAAGTGCTTTAGCCCTGCTGGAGGATGGGGTTTGAGGCCTCCAGAGGTTGGGTCTTAAAAAGGTTCACCTTCTGGAAACATTTGTATATCCCCACTGCCTGTGGAGAGACTCTTGATAACTGTGGAAACTAGAATATCTAAACATGAGTTAGATCCTGTCCTGAATTTCTCACAGAAAACTACAGAGGAAGTAGTTAGTGATTCAGAAAATTGGGCATGAGTATTTTGGAACTCAAAATATTACTGAAGGTGCTGGGTAATTCTTCCTGTTAGCATTTCCACCTTCTCTACCAGAGGAAGAAGAAAAAAAGTACTTGGTTTCAAGAGGCAGCTAACATGTTTTGTACTCTGAAGAAAGATTTATTTTCCCTTGTGTGTATTGGTAAAAGGCCAAGAAGGTGCAGCTCATTCCAAAAGAAGTTAGAGTGATAATCAGTGCATCATTTGACAAAGGACAAAAAGGAAGGATTGTGATTTTTCTGGGTTGTTTTCTTTTACAATTGGTTGGACTCCAAGCAAACAAGAAGCACTTGGCCATGAGTGACATTACTCCCACCGCACTGTTATTATAAATCAATGACTAACTGGAAATAGACAAATAAATATACAGGCAAAATTTGTGAAGACAAGCTGCCCCTAAAACAGCTGTTGAGGACTATAGGTTAAAGCCACAGGCAACCTCTAGCACATCTTGCGAATGGATCACTTAACATTTATCACAACAAGACACAGTATTCACCATTCAAATTGTATTGAATTTGCCATTCGCAGTGTAAACTGAAACTAGGCCATAAACTGGTTTGGGGTATAGCAGTAATTTTCAAGATTTAAGCATGTTTTCCCCTTCTAAGGTGGATTTTGAGAGAATAGAGGCAAGGCAGATGTGCCTGGGCCCCAGGCTGAGGACCCACACACAGACACCAGCCTCACGGTGCCACATCACTGTTGAAAACTGTCACTGTAGTAATTTCCAAGGTAGCGATAGCATCAGTCTCATGACTAGTTCATAGTAATCTTTCCTGACTAAAAAGAGATTGCAAAACTCATTTATTTCTGATTATGAGATCAAGATGTGGCAAATGTTTATTTGGGCAGTTGCCAGAGATTCCAGGCATTTCCTGTTGCAAATATCATCAATCAAAAATACAGCATTACAATAACACTTCTCCTTTACAGGTGCTCATGTTGAATACTGTTGCTCAGATGAACAGTAAAGTTCAGAGCACAAAATACAACTACTGTTAATTCAATAAAATCAGTAACTAAACCTGTACGTTCTCAGCTAGAAGAGACAGTTGTATGCAAGAGAGAACACTTGACTGGCTGTTGCAATGTTTGGCATTTGGGATTTTATTGGATGGCATATACATGAAAGGTCTTTATAATTGGTTAAAAATACTACAGAGGTAGTTCACTTAATTTAAGACTTCAATCCCAAGGGCCTTTGACAGGAAAAAAAACCCAAAACCAACAACCCCAAACAATCAAAAAAATCCAACCCCCAAATCAAACCACACTTTGGAGAAGTTAGGAGTTCATTCCAAGTCAGACTCAGATGTCAAGTATATTGACACCTCACGGGAAAAAGACTGATCTGTGAACTGAAGCTTCTATAGTTTTGAATGCCTAGTCTTGCAAGTCAGTGAAATTCATTTTCAGAAATCAACTACTAGATTATTATAGCAATAATATCATAACTTTCTGATAAATTATGTTCAAATGCTGGGGGGAAAAAATCTGTTGAGCAGTTTCTTGCAACCAGAGAGATTCTATCTGAAGGTGATCCTTAATACAAATTTCAAGGAGTACAGTTGTTTTGCAGAGGCAGGGCAGTGAGCACATCAACCTTGCTATCTTGCTAGTAAGATGAAAATAATATTTTTTTTCTCCTGTTAGTACTCCTTGAAAGTAAAAGGCCTGGTAAGAGAAAACCCTTATTCCTGTGACATTCTTTCATAATTTCATCCTAGCCTCAGTCTGTCTGTGTATCCTTTCACTTTATCTTGTTCAAAATACATATACTTCAGCTACCCTACAACTTATATTACCAGTTATCACTGTTCATTCCTTCTCTTTGTTCTCCCCTCCCCTCCTCTGCTCTCTGTCTTCTCCATCCACATGTCTTCCCCTTTGAACACCATAACTTCTAGATTTCCCATCTTCCTTCAGTCTGCTTCCTACTGACTCCAACTCCCTCCCACATTCATGAAGCCTCATAATTCCCTGAAATCCCTACTTCTACAGCTCCAACCATCTTCTCAGAGTTCCCAGTACTCCTAAGTTCAATTTTAGAATATGCCTTCTGCCCCACAAGAAAAACAGCACTGCCAGAACAGAAAATTCTCTTGCCTTAGGGGCAACATACAGTGAGCCTTTTTTCTTAGTCTCACATACAAATCTAGATCTATCTGCTTCTGAATCTAATAAAGCAATGCAAAAAAGTACAATAGAAAAGCATATGCATGAGATTTGAAATGTGCTTACAGATGCCCATATTCAGTGACATCTCTCCTTATACCGATGCTTCTGAGGATACTTGAGTGTAAGTCAGATGCTACATGAGCATCTACAGACAAATATATTCATTATGACCAGATTAGTATGCTCTAAAGGAAAGAACTCCCTTCCATGATCTTGAGCTAAAGCAGTTCTTATCCTGTGGAATTTCCATAGCCTCTGTCAACACTGTTGGGTGGAGAGGGATAAGCTATACCTTCCAGCAAGGATTAATCACAAATGGAGATGAACCATTGTTCCTGATGTTGCCTTTTGTTATCTTTGGTACTGCTGCTCTTCAGCTCTACCACCACTCTTGCTGCCTTACTACCCATATCTGTCATTGCCACAGCACTTCCCCAGTTGCCGTGGATCTTCAACATGTGAGCTCTTCTAGGCTTTCCAGGGGACTACTTCAGAGCTTCACTTTTAGAGAAAATACAAATTTACTCTTTACTTCAAAAATGGACAGAACTGACGGTGATTTTTTCTTGTCTCAAGCTCTTTCACCCTACCATTGCTGGCTGTGGCTGCAGCTACAGTTAGGGTAATTTGCCTGTGGCAATATATGTCAAAGATTTAGTTTCTGTAGGTTTCCAGACATGAGTTGCAGTCCTACAATCACTTCAGCTTCATAAGAAGCCTCACCTATGGGTAGACGCACCACATATGAATTTTGCCAGTTACCGAGAGACCCCTGGCGCCAGCTGCAATGGGGCTTCCCAGCCAAAGTGTGGGCCTGGATGATCTTAAGGTGGTAACTGGTGATGCATCCTTCTCTTAGTCTCTGTAACACTTTACAGTAATGATGTGATGATTTGCTCCTATCACTCTTTTATCATATTGTGCATGATAACCAGTACTGTTTCCTTTTATCATATTGCATGTTATTTTCCTTTATTATACTGTAATATAATAAGCTGCATTATTCCTATATTTGATTTGGAATTCATTTTTGCTTGGTATCCAGTCACTCAGCAACCTACAAGCCCAGCCAGGTCCAGGTGTTCACATGGGTTGCACTGAACTTAACAAGTTTCTGGGACTCAGAGAGGCATGAGGTGGTGTGTATCTCTGCACTATGCTCAATAGCAGTCCTGGTCTTCAAAATGAGATGGGGAGGCACCTGACCTGAAGAGGCTTTCAGGAAACCAGACTGCATCTCCTGGGTTTTTTTCATTCTTGTTCTTTGCCCCATGACAGTGATGACACTGGTTCTGGAGGTGAACTGCTCTGAGAGACAGTGGAACTGTGCTCATGCCATACCTGAATAGTCTTTCCATATGTCACATAAATAATCTGCAGTCCAGATAACTGGTAGTTGACTGTTGTCATAAACATAGATTCTAGAAGTTTTCATGGTAACAGAAAAAAATCTCCCATGACAGTAGACGTTATTAATAAAAAAAATAGTACTCGGGTAAAAACAAAACCCAGTGAAAACCCTGAGATACTACCATTATCAGAGGGGAAAAAATAAAGGATCATTTAATGCATCTTCAAAGGGCAAAGGATATGAAAAAAACATCTTACCTGTCATATCTGTCCCATGAGAAGAGTTTAATTTATAATAAAGCATTTATAATCTTTTATAATCTGGCATATTTTCTACTGAAGTAATATGTACCACAGCCTAGATGTAATCTAATGATTCCTCTAATAGAAAATGCTAATGTTCTGACTCTTCACACTGTTTTAGTGCAGAAAAAAATCTTTATTAAAATACAGATTTTGACTTCTGTTCACTTAGTAAACAGAAGTTAATCACAGCAGTTCTCTGGAGTTTTATGGAGGCTTCTTGGTATTGCATATGAGAAGACTGACATACTGACATTTACTGGGGCGCACAGGTAAAGAATTCAACTTGACTGGCACACCCTGTCCTTTGGAAGGGATTGCACTATTATTCTCATGGTAGAGCTCATGTATATATAAAAGAAAGAACCATGTGCATGATTCCAAAGGATTAGGTTAACAATAAGAATTTAAACAGATAGCTATTAACTTAGGAAAATGAGGATTAGTGCAGACTGTGGTGCAAGTTAATTCCAGACTGCAGCTTTGTGGATTTTAATTTTATACTAAGGAAACACCACCCTGGACTGTTAATGATATGTTCCCTGTTTTCTGGGTGCCCAGCCCAAGACAGCCAGAGTCTGATTTCAGGGATGCTGAAAAGTCGGTATAGCTGAAGCCAGCAGATGCCGGGAATGACTGATAGCTATAGGACAGGTTTTGAGCATCTCTGGTGAAGTACACAATTGAAGCACACAGTTTAGACAGTGCTTCTGAAAAAAATGGGATGCATATTTATGAAGTTTACAAAATGCCATGTCAGGGAGCTGAGACAGCCAACTCCTCTGTGTCTGTTGGCTACTCTGATCCTATGGTAACAAATATCAGAAAGAAACCTAAGATAAAAGAACTGCTTTCATTGTGGATAAAAGGTTCAGATTGCATGCAATAAGAAGAAGTCACATGATGAATGAGGGGAATGAAAACAAATGCTCTACTATTATCTCATCTACTCTGCTTTTTCCATTCACAACATGAAATACCTTTTCTGGAGGACTAAGGAGAAGGTTCAAGTGGCTTCCTCTGAGTCTCTGAATGATTTTTCAGCTGAATAACGATGCTTGTGCTTTGCCAAATCCCACTGTATCACTATACTACAAACACTGGACAACATAAAGGTTAAACAGACAGACTTAATCTTGGCATTTTTGCTGTTTCTTAACTTTTACAACTTAGAGTAATAAATTCCAAGAAAATAATCACATTTTATAAAGAAATAAGAGCTGGACTCTTACATACAATCTCTTATGCAAAAATGCTGCACAGATAAGACTAACTGGCTAATTTATGTATTGTGTTAACTAATGTAGACATCCCAATTAATTGTTAATTATATTGCTGCGTAATTCATGTACATCCTGTATTTACAATATGCACTATTCATGTATTGAACATTTAATGTTATTTTCTTTTTTATAGAAATGCTTTGATATTATTTATTGTTATAATTGAGTATAAAATACTAATTAGTATGTTTTTATTTCATTACTAATGCTTTTCTCCTGGAATACACACTTTACAGCACTGGAGACATATATATTTGATTTACATTACTGTTCTGCTTACATCAATGACTACTTGAGGACCTTCATTTAAAGACAGAAAAAATATCCATACAGTTACTAGTAATGAAAAAGTAATTGTGACAAAAACAGAAGCTTGCCCTGGGAGATCTGAAAGATGCACAGAACTGGATGCAATAAAAGTACTAGTGTTACAGAGACAGAAGAATACATAGACCAAATCTATCAGACTATTTCTAGGCCATTCAGATATAAAGGTGATATAATAAAATCAGTTCACCTTGTCTACACCACTGTACTGCTTGAGTGAGAGTACAGTTTAATGGGATGGAGGACAAAAAAATTTTATTCTACATATAAGTAGGTGAAAATGCTAAAAAGGAAGGGGATTTACCACTGAAGGTTCTTTGGAAGACATTGCCCATACAGATATGAACAGTATGGGCATGCATATTTACAGATATTTGATCTTGAACCATCTTAGCCTTGTCAGGGCTCAGAGGCTGCCCACCTAGGCCCTCTCTTGCTCCCTAACCTCCTCTATGAACTTAATCTGCATAATTCTCCATTACAACTCATACAGGATTCAGCTGACAATGCTTTAAGACAAAAGTCTATTCAAATCAATAGTTCTTATCATACGTACCTGCTGAACAGCTCCATGTCCTTCTTATGTTGAGGTTTCCAGAGCTGGATGCAGTGCTCCAGGGGGGTCTCCTAAGAGCTGAGTAGAGGGGGAGAATCACCTCCCTCATCCTGCTGGCCACGCTTCTTTTGATGCAGCCCAGGATAGCCCAGGGCTTTCTGGGCTGTAAGCCCACATTGTTGGGCCATGTTGAGCTTTTTGTCCACCAGTACACCCCCAAGTCCTTCTCCTCAGGGCTGCTCCCAATCCATTCTGTACCTGGCCTGTATTTGTGCTTGGGGTTACCCTGACCCACGTGCAGGACCTTGTTGAACTTCATGAAATTCACACAGACCCAGTTCTCAAGCCCAGCAAGGTCCTTCTGCATGGCCTCCCTTCCCTCCAGTGTGCCAACAACATCACTTAGCTTGGTGTCGTTGGCAAACTTGCTGAGGGTGTCCTTGTGGTGACAAAGATGTTCAACAGTGCCAGACCTAACACCAACCCCTGGGGAATACCACTTGTCACTGGTCGCTACTTGGACATCGAGCTGTTGACTGCAACTCTTTAGGTATGACCATCCAGCCAATTCCTTGTCCATGGAGTGTTCCACCCAGCAAATCCATGTGTTTCCAGTTTAGAGACAAGGATGCCTTGCAGCACAGTGTCAAAACCTTTGCACAAGTCCAGGTAGATGACATCAGTTGCTCTTTATGATCAGGCTGAAGTCTGGCCTCTTAATGTCCAAATGAGTTCATATCGGAATATACAGTAACTATATACTTTCAAGCATGCAAAATATTAGGCCCTGGTAAAACCAGAAAAGGGAATTTCAGATTAAACCTAAATAAAAAATAGAGAAAAGGTACTTCAGCTTTGAAGACTAAATTTAAACCTTTTTTCCAATTATCCAAGGTTTAGAAGAAAAGTCAGCTTATGTATGTCAATTATACTACTAACTTAATTACCAAAGTAACATTACTGATGTGCAATAAAAATTTTTCATTGATGATTTTTTTTCCCTTAGCATGAGTAACAGCAAGGACTTATATTTCTTTCTAAAAAACATTTTGAGACAACTTCAGAGATGACATGCTAGTGTACCAGTGGCACCAAACTGCACCTTCCATATGACTGGGATTTTTAACATACGAGCACATTTTCCTCCTGAGAGTTTGCAGATGTTTGAGTGGTATTTATATGCATGTAATAAAAGTAGTGCAAAATCAACCATGTCATGTGTGTATTTCTCCACTACAAATGCTTTCTATTCAATTGCAGCCATAAGTATTGCCATAACAATTCTCAGAGCAGCAGAACCAATGCAGTGCTAATTAAAGAGGGATCCTGAAGGGTTCTTGTGATCAATAGAAATTATTGCCACAGCCTGTTATTTAAACTCATACTTGTCAATACTTTGACTTTACTCTTCCTACGTGACAAAATATTTGAATTCTGAAAAATTAGTATTTTTACATGTTATTGGAAGAAGGAAATTTTCAAGCTGACAGCAAGGCAAAAGATTTAGCATACTGCTAAGCAACGGCATCACTAGGTTTTTATGAATATACTACAATGCACAGCTTGGCATCTCTCCTTTCTATCATCTTGATGACAACAATATTGCAGAAGAGTCTTCTTGTCTGTCTAGCAGCTTAAATGGCCACAAACAATAAAACAAGCCCTCGAGAAAAGGATGATAGCCGCTATCACTATCTTCTTTGCATAACTTACACTGTGCATGGCATAGCTTTGTGCAGTAAACAGTTGGTGTGTTTCAGACAGAAGAAATACTCCAGAGATCAACAAAGTAGGTTTTTGCACATAGAAGTATTTATAAGCACAGGCTAATTGTATATATATATTGGAAGACAGAATTTTTTGTAATGGGTGTTGTGGTGACTTAGTGATTCTTTTGGAGACACGTATGCTTCATTAACTGTCATGTGTAATATGGCCACTGCTGTGAAACTCATACAGGGGTCTGATTCATTGCAGGATCAACAGGAGAGCTGCCTGTTGGACAATTACTACTGCGAGTGAAATTAAGCACCAGATTTTGTTTTCCTCTGCACTGGAATTTTTATATCCTCTAAAATCTCCGTAGAGAAAATTTAAAAGACAAGCAATGGTTAGTCCTGTAATAGTGCTCAGTAGAAACAGATACAAGAAATAGGGTGGAATAAAACCTAGGGCTTAATGCTGCATATTGATTCATGCCTGTGAACTCCCCCATCTTACAAGCAGCCTTTTGGCTATTAGCAAAGAAATAAAGATGCCAGCTTCAGGTGAAAAAGATCAACCCCCTAGGGGGGAAGAGGCTTCATAAAGGGTTTATCAGAACAGTCCATCACTGCTGTGACACTCTAACATGGGTAACGGACTGATGGAACACGTTTGTGCTATTTTGATAGCTGCCCTTCGCTACGGTATATAGACCTCTCTCTTGTAGGCAGAGAGTAGCTGTGCTTGTGGCTGTGTGCATGGGTAAGGGCTGATTTAATTTCTTAGCTATGGGGATCATAAATCCTTTCGTAGGCTTTCAAAGAAGTGCCTTATCAATCATGTAGTTAGCCCTATCACAAGAGCACCAACATATTTTCTTAACTTTTAGGACCAACTAATGGTGGTGAAACTGGAAAATGAAATACAGTTCTCTATTATTGTGCTGTTTTCAAATTCATCTCAAGGTCCTTCACAGATGCTAAAAATCCACACTGCATGTCAGAAAAAGATGTTTTTTTAAAAGTACTTAATATATTGTCTGCACATGTTTTGAAGTTGTCTTGAACTCTCCCAGAACACAGAGTTTCAGATTGCATAATATAGCTTTCCAAAAGTCTGAAACTCTAATGTTTGTTTGTATTTCTATAATATTTATGGTCATGTCTGTATATGTTAGGAATAAAGCTCAAAGACATTTTCAAAGTTTTTTCAAGGGGCATAGTTTTCTTTCAGTATGGATACTGCTGGAATGATTTGTGTTATATTGTGCTATGGCTTATATAAAGAGAAGAGGCACAATGGATACTCTTATTGTTTTTTTCTTGTATATCCCTTCTCAGCTACACAGCTACTCTGGAGCCAATTATTCCGATTATTATTATCTGAGAAAACAAGATTAAGTTTTGCATATTCATAGTCTTGGGAAGAAGAGGAGGTCAGGAGGATGACAAATGTTGCTTATTGTGAGAACAGGTAACATTTAAACTGATGACAACATTGTGCATAAATGCAAATGAACTAAACCACTGTTCTGAGTGAAAGCTTCAATTGCAGCTGGAGAGACTTCTGCATTAGGAAAAATAAGCAAGAAAGTATAATTCATGTTGCTGACCTACATCTGTCATGTTTAAAATTGTAGAAAGTATGTAAATATGAGATAGACTCTGCTCTTTGTTTTTTTTTTTTTTAAATTTACATTTACAGAACTACCATAGAAAAAAAATCACATTTTATGTATAAAATCCAATATTTTCACCTCAGAACTCAACATAATCCAGCAATGTGACCACTGGAGCAAACCACCAAGTCCCCTTATAGTGTTAGTCAATATGTTCCTTCTCTGAACTCTAGAGACTCTGAACTCTGTAATTCTAAACCTTTCTCAGCATTACTTCACATTACTGCTTCATCTCATTCTGACTGTGTGCTCAAGGAAATACCTAAACAAGTTGAAAACCCCAAATATTAAATACTCTAACCCATTGGGGACTGGGGAATGATTTTCAAACGTAGCAAAATTACCTAACAAGGTGGACTGGAACCTCTGCAAGTCCTACAGCTGATCCTGCATGGTTGTGTAAGCTTAGGAAAGCATCATGGGGAAACCTTAAGCATCTTACTGTGTTTCCCCATGGGATCAGAGGAAAGCTGGAGCAAGCCCTAAGGATGCTTGAGAGGAGGAACCATGACCAAACAGTACCCTAATTTCTTTAGTCATACAGAATGCTTCTGGCTATCCTTGAATAGGAATAAGAAAGGAGCCAGGGGAGGGAGGCATAACTGAAGAAAATGCCTCCAGGTATGTTTTATAGATATTTGTCTCCATGCAACAGAAAAGGCCATATAAACTGTAATAGATTTATTACTGTAAAAGCACAAAAGCAGAAAGTGCCTGGCTGGAGAACCAACGGAAGAGCAGAAAAATACCTTAAGACAGTAAAAAATGCTAGGCTAGCATTTAAATTAATCAACAAAGCTTGAGACTCCTACAGGTCAGAGTAAAATGGAAATGGGATTGCTCCTTGTTGAGGCACACAGAGGGGTATCAGAGAATCACTTATTTCAGGTTTTTTTTGTTCAGGAGGGGTCTATGACACTCAAATGAGAGGTGTTTTGGTGGCAGTAATGCAGTGATTTTTAAGTGTACTTGTAGCCTATCAACTAAATTCACATGTAATAAGGGACGTTATATAGAAAATCAGAAGCAAAGGACAGCTAGTCAAAAAAAAAATACGAGACTGCAAGGTTCAAGTCATGTGCAAGTCACCTCTAGTGAGCATTTGACCTCTAAAAGTGTAGCTCACATTGTGGTTTTGTAAATAACAATAGCAAAGTCCTCAGCTGTTGGTTGCCATGTCCAGGCAGGAGTACGAGTAGGAGACATTATGCACATAAGACTCCTGATCTGGGTTAGGTAGGCAGGCCCTCATTTTGTTCTAACATGACTGTTCTGCTATTTTTCCTGAAAGATGTAGGAAGGCTTCCACAAAGAAACTCCCTGAAGCTCATAAGCTCAAGCTCTCCAAAAACTTAGAGAAAATCGTTTTAACATGATCTGATTGGCGGGTAAAATGCTAAATTTATTCCCAATCACACCATATATTTAACCACTGTTGGCTCTGTGTAAAGTGGAATGCAATTGTGAGGTAACTAAGAGTTGCTTGTGCTGTTCACCTACCAGGCTAATGCTATTTTAAATGGTATACATTTCATGTAGTTTTCTTTTCAAGTAATACCATGCATACCACATCACATTTATATTTGCATTTTTTGTTGCTGATCCTAGGGTAAACTGCTATGCACAAACATAAATCTAAAATTGTTTTCTCAAAGGAAACTTTCAGTAAAGAAAGGAGAAAAAGAGATTTTAAAAATTACATATCTGATTTCTAAGCATGTCACATAATTGTAATGAAAAAAGAATTTAAAGATCTGCTTTTTCAGCTTCCTGTATCGTTTTAAAAACAGAAAGAATATTTTGATCTGTAAGATACTTTGTGTTTTCAAGATTTGTTAGAACTTCCTCCCTCTGACCCCTTTCTTTCCTCTCAACATCTGCAGTGCAGAAGAGAAAGAAAAAAGAGCATGTAGGAACTGTAGATGGGAGAGACAGATACAGGCTGTCCCCACATGTGTGTCAGCCCCAACCCAAGCAGCAAGTCAGATTGGACGCGGTGGTTTAGTTGACTAAACTGCAAAGAACGCAGTCCCTCCTATCTCCCTGGCCAAGCCCTCAAGATGAGGAAGAAAGTTTTCTGCTGGGTCCATTGCTCTAGAAACACCAGTTTCAGATTTCTCATGCTTTCCTCTGCAGCCTCCAGTGCTGATCACCATTAGGTTCATGTTTTGCAGCCTGAGCCTCTATAGAAATCTCTGTCCCCCCCGCTTAACTGTGCAGCACTGGGTAAGACCAGTGGTGTATCTCCAGCAGCAGCTGTGGAGCTGTGTGTCCATCCTGCGCCTGCTCAGGGCCTGGCAGGTGGCAGCTGGATCACATTCAGGGGCTGTGCAGCAATGCTAGAGTGCTGCTGGACCTGAAACAGAAGTCTTGAAAGGGGTAAAGTGTACCGCCTTGGGCTTGGTGGCATGTTTACTGGACTTCAAGTATTTCTGACCAGAGCCAGTCTGTGTCTGCCTGACTAGAATTGGGGTGGGAGATATAACCTGTCTGTATCCACATATGTCAACATGGATCCTGCATGCCCTTGAAGAGGGGGTTGATTACATGGTGTGACACAAGGCAACTATTTCATCTAAGGGGGGGCCTTTCTTTGGTTGCTTCTATTTTGTTTTGAGGAGTTAGAAAAACAAGTCTTTTTTCTCCCAGAATTTATGAATCCTATCAGCTTTGCAATCAGTATTTGAATACTCTCTGAATGACATCAGGATTTTATCTTTTGCAAGTGGAGGTGTTATCAATGCAAAGAGACTGCCTGAGAGAGCTGGTCCAAAAATGTGTTATTTGGGAAGGGCTCTCAGTGGAGAGAGACTGTTTGTTTTGGTTAGTTTTCCACTCCAGATAAAGCCTTCAGTGGTCTGTTGACACAGAAATGCTGCCCTGCCAAGTTTAACATTTCCACACCCTTGAGAAATCTGAGATGCTGAGAGTCGGGTCGTGAAATAAAAGGCTTGTTTGAACCAACATGGACACAGATCTCCAGTTCCAGGGACACCTACTGGCTTTGTGGCTAATGCATGTCTGTTGCCCACTACACTATCTTCAAGTATCATCTGCTTTGTCACTTTAACACAAAATGTGTGTTTTTGAGAAGCTAGTATCTTCTGTCAGATCTTAAATGCCTACTAGCACATTGGAAAACTCCTTTTGAAGTAAATGTTATACGTGAATATTAAGCATTTGTTCTTACAAATGAACAAATGAACCTTAATTCTTTGAAAAAAGACCAATAATTTTATACTTATGTTCCCCTATTAAAACAAGTTAATATTTTGAAAGCATTAAGGTTGTGTGGGAACCTCTGGCAGCAGGCTGGACAACCTGGTGAGGCAGGCTTTAAACTGCAGTGACTCAGGAGAGGGGTCCAAAGTGTGGCAATGCTCATGCCATCCTATCTACCTGGGGAACAAACCAGGCCAACCAGAGCAATGATATATGTTCCTTGAGTGCTTCCCAAGATGAGTACTAGAAGACCAGCCACCTCAAGGGTGCACGTGGCTGTGGTGGGTCCTCTTGCTGCCTCCCTGGAAAACTGCATGCTCAATTACTTCTCTGAAATGCCTGTACGCCTACGCATGCAGCATGGGGAATAAACAGGAAGACTCAGAGACCTGTGTGCTGTTGCAGGGCCACGATCTCATTGCAGTTACAGAGACACGGTGGGATAGCTCACATGACTGGAATGCTGTTATGGATGGCTCTGTAGTTTTTAGGAAAGACAGGCCAGCAAGGAGAGGTGGTGGAGCAGCTCTTCATGTGAGGGAGCAACTGCAATGTATTGAGCTCTCCTTATGGGTGGATGCAGAATGAGTCGAGAGCAAAAGTGAAGATTAAGGGGAAGGTCAACATGGGTGACGCTGTTGTGGATGTTTACTGCAGCCCACCTCAGGAAGAGGAAGTCTGTAAGGCCTTCGACACTGGGAGGTAGCCTCATGATCACAGGCCCTGGTTCTCACAGAAAACTTCAACTGCCATGATATATGCTAGAAAGACAACAGCTAGGCTCATGCAGTCCAGGAGTTTCCTTCAGAGATTGGTGATAACTTTTTTGACACAGGTGGTGGAGGTGCCAACAAGGCGAGGTGTGCTGCTGCACCTTGTACTCACAAAGACAGAAGGGCTGCTTGGGGATGTGAAGGCTGGGGGCAGCTTGGCCGCAGTGACCATGAGATGGTGGAGTTCAGGATCCTGTGTGGAGGAAGCACGGCAATAAGTAGGATCACAGCCCTGGACTTCAGGAGACCTAAATTTGGCCTCTTCAGAGATGTACTTGGAGGAATCTTGTGGCTCTGATAGGTAGGGGGGGTCAAAGAGAGCTGGCTAATATTCAGACATCACTTCCTCCAAGCTTATGATCAGTACATCCCTGTAAGTAAGAAATCAAGTAAAGGGGGCAGGAGGCCTGCATGGACAAGCAGTAAACTTCTGGCTAGACTCAAACAGAAGAGGGAAGTTTATGTGATGTAGAAAAAGGGACAAGCTACTTGGCAGGAATACAAGAATGTTCTCAGAATGTGCAGGGAGATGACAAGGAAGGCTAAGGTCTGTTTGGAATTCTGGCAAGGGATGTTAAGGACAACAAAAAAGTAATCTTCAAGTACATCAGCAGGAAAAGGATGACTAGAGTGAATGTGTGGCTGCTGCTGAATGAGGTGGATGCCCTGGTGGAGTTACAGAATGCCTTCTTTGCTTCAGTCTTCATGGCCAAGGCCAGCACTCACAATTCCCAGACCCTGGAGGCAAGAGAGGAGGTCTGGAGAAAGGAAGACTTTCCCCTGGTCAAGGAGGATCAGGTTAGGGATCACTTAAACAAACCTGACACACACAAATCCATGGGCCCCATTGGGATGCACCCCTGAGTGCTGAGGGAGCTGGCAGGTGTTATTGCCAAGCCA
Organism: Falco biarmicus; assembly: GCF_023638135.1. Classification (NCBI taxonomy): domain Eukaryota; kingdom Metazoa; phylum Chordata; class Aves; order Falconiformes; family Falconidae; genus Falco; species Falco biarmicus. The sequence continues at coordinate 69,971,748 of NC_079311.1, forward strand.
CTCTTCATCATCTTTGAAAGGTCATGGAGAACAGGAGAGATGCCTGAGGACTGGAGGAAAGCCAATGTCACTCCAGTCTTCAAAAAGGGCAACAAGTAGGAGCCAGGAAACTACAAGGCAGTCAGACTTACCTCCATCCCTGGAAAGGTGATGAAACAACTCATCCTGGAGGTCATCTCTAAGTATGTGGAGCAAAAAGGAAGGTTGCCAGGAGTAGTCAACACGAATTCACCAAGGGGAAACCATGCCTGACCAACCTGACAGCCTTCTGTGATGGAATGACCAGCTGGGTAGATAAAGGGAGAGCGGTGGATGTTGTCTACTTTGACCTCAGCAAGGCTTTTGACACTGTCTCCCACAACATCCTCATAGGTAAGCTCAGGCAGTGTGGGTTGGATGAGTGGACGGTGATGGGGACTGAGAACTGGCTGAATGGCAGAGCTCGGAGGATCGTGATCAGCGGCAAAGGCTGCGCTGCCATTCAGTGAGACCTGGACAGGCTGGAGAGTTGGGCAGAGAGGAACCTGATGGAGTTCAGTAAAGGCAGGTGTGAGGTCCTGCCCCTGGTGAGGAACAACCCCACACACCAGCACAGGCTGGGGCTGACCTGCTGGAAGGCAGCTCTGCGGGGAAGGACCTGGGAGTCCTGGTGGGCAGCAAGTTGCCCATGAGCCAGCAGTGTGCCCTGGTGGCCAAGGGAGCCAGTGGGATCCTGGGGGGCATTAAGAGAGGCATGGCCAGCAGGTTGAGGGGCATTATCCTCCCCTCCTACTCTGCCCTGGTGAGGCTGCACCTGGAGTGCTGTGTCCAGTTCTGGGCTCCCCAGTTCAAGAGAGACAGGGAACTACTGGAGAGGGTCCACTGGAGGGCTGCAGAGATGATGAGGGGCCTGGAGCATGTCCCTTCTGAGGAAAGGCTGGGAGAGCTGGGCCTGTTTAGCCTGGAGAAGACTGAGAGGGGATCTGATCAATGCATACAAATACTTTAAGGGTGAGTGTCAAGAGGACGGGGCCAGGTTCTTTCCAGTGGTGCCTGTGACAGGGCAAGGAAGAATGGGCACAAACTGCAACACAAGAAATTCCATCTGAATATAAGGAAGACCTTCTTTACTTTGAGGGTGACAGAGCACTGGAACAGGCTGCCCAGAGGGGTTGTGTAGTCTCCTTCTCTGGAGACCTTCAAAACCTGCTTGAACGTGACACCGTGTAACGTGTTTTAGGTGAACCTGCTTTAGCAGGGGCTTGGGTTAGATGATCTCCAGAGGTTCCTTCCAACTCCAACCATTCTGTGATTCTGTGGTTCCATATCTCTCTAAAGCTTGGATCAGAAAGGAAAAAGAAAAGCTAAAGTGATGGCTCTCAAAACCAAAGTACATCAGGTATGAAAGTTTCTGAAAGATTAGTTTTCTCAAGCGTTCTGACCATGCAGGGGTGAGAGATTGGGGCAATGCAAACCTCCATGAAGCTATATCTGTGAGTAGCAAAGGAGAATTTGATCCTCATCCAAGTTGCTGTCAGAATAGCATTAATTCACACACAGTTTTTGTCTTTTTGGTAATGAATAATGAATTGTAAGGTTATAAAAATATTAACATAAAATATCAGGGTATTACTAGTAATCTTTGGTATTCCCTGTTTCTTGGTTTTTTCTATTTTTATTACTTGACTAATTTCATTCCCCTCTGAATGCTGAAATGTTGAAAGTTTACCTGTGTTCAGAAATGGGTGGAACTTTAAGAAAGAAGGGTTGTGAATATATCTTAGATGATATAACTTGAATATGGGGAAAAAACCACCTCATTTTTCTTCCTTCAAGTGGTAGTTTATACACATGCAGGTTTAACACTGTGGGTCCATCACAAGACTGTGACTTGGGAGAGATCTCAGGGGCTGAAAGACAGCCTTCCTGACAGGACCAACAATCTATCTTTACAGCAAAGATAAAAGAAGTATTTTGTTTAATGAACACTGTCACAGCTGAAGTATACGCAGATTGTTAAAAAGAAAACAAAACAATCCAGTGATTCATGTTTTCAGTCTAGAGCAGCACAGTTATTTATTTGCAGTTTTTTCAAAGAGGGAGAAACCTGAAGCCTAACCATTAATTGAAAAGTATTCTCCAGTGATATTTATTACTTCATTTGAGCATGGCCTTGTCTGAACATTACTGGGTTGTTGCTAAGAAACATTGATATATGATACCAAATTATATTACTGACATTGAAGTTTTAGTCCTTATTATGTTATAGCTTGCTTGAAAACAGTTGCAATTACACTACGAATGGAAAGAAAGCTAGCAGCCTTTGTTCAGTACCTTTTATATTTTAGTTACAGACTAAAGTCTATCTTTTTACCACATGTTTGTAAGAGTTCTACAGTATTTAAGTTAAAAAGTATAATGCCAAGATTATTGTTGGTCTGCATTTCCTACACAGACATGTCAACAATAAGCCAAATGTTCTCTTTGATTTTTATGCCAACATATGCCAAATTGTGGGAAGATGAGTCTTAGGGTTTCTCTGTTTTCCATCTTAATGCAGCAAGCAGTCCAGTTTGACTTGCAGTTAATAAAATAAGAAGTACTCCTGGCTAATGTTTTCAAGGCACTTCATATTTCACTTATTTTGATCTATGCAACTGACAAGTTGAAACCTGAAAATAAAAGGACTTTTTTTCAATACGTATTTTTAGGTCTCCTGTTGTTTTGTATGGCATAAGAATGTTTTTCTTCTAAAATAATCACTCATCCTATAGTTGATACAAGTCAAATACACACAGCTTCTGCTAGGGAAGTTATATCTTCATTTATGCAAACTTAACTGTAGACTGGGATCTCAATGCAGCCAGGACTCCGGGAACACACAAGTGGATAGAGCAGTCATTCCCTCTAGGGTTTACACTTCAAATAGCCAAAATGGACAAATGGTGAGAAAAGTAATGCCAGATTCATAAAGATTTTGCAAAAGGACTTATGATCTCAAATATCTGCATGTATGACCTTTAAGCAGCCTATCCATCATTTCTGTACCAGACCATTTGCAGAAATGGAAATAAAATTTTGGCATAGAAATTATGGTAAAATATCATATAATTGACAATCAGCATAACTAAAAAAAAAAAGAAACAACCAAACCTAAACCCTCAGAGAGAGTCTATCAGAATATCAAGATCCAACAGCTACAACGTTTTTAGAATTTGCAAAGCTATGTATTTTATACATTACATACTGAAATACATAGAGGGTGAATAAAGTTATTATATCATTGTCTTGAAAAAACCCACCCGATTATTTTTCAGGACAGAAAAAACCCCTGAAATATGTATGCATGTAAAGATAAAAGAAGAGATCAATGCAGTAAATGGAACTATATGCTAGGTAGCCAAAAAAAAAAAAAAAAAAAAAAAAAGACCAGAAGGATTGTTGGCATCTGAAGAAAGATGCAAGAAATTCGGAGGACATTGTCAGCACTTCGCAAGGACTACAAAGATCAAGAGAAGGATGCAGCTCCACCCACTCACTGAATCTGTAGGGGGAAAAGAAATCACCTTGCAGTGAAAAACAAATGGATGGCTAGGATGAAAACTACTGGTAAGGTAATACCAAAACCCTATCTTGCTTTAAACAACCTTATGCCTAAGAAAAGGTCAGGGAAATTGGAACAGAAACAAATAAAACTCACTTTACAGTGACAAGCTTAACCTTCCTTATAAGCACAAGTAAACAACAAATAGGAAAAGATAAACAATAAAGGCTGAAAATATACACTTCTTCAGTCTCATGAAAAGGAGTAAAACCAAACAGAAGAGTTCCAGGGTATCTTCTGAGGACTAGGGAAGCACCTAGCAGAGCAGAGAATAAAACTAAAGGAATTTAACTCCTCCACCAAAACTTCTGGGAAATTCCCCAGCATTTGACAACAGGAGCAGGTGAACTCATTGTGTGTGCAAACATAGAGAAAATAAACCAGAATATTTGTTGAAACAGAAAGGTGGACCATTATAATGGTCCAAATCCAGATTATCAGATCACATACCACGCCATGTGGTACAGCCACCCACTTTTTAGGCAGTAACATGTTACTCTACCTCAACTCACAAATCTGCCACAATGTCCCTTATCTCATTCCTCTTGAAACCTTGTTTCCCTTCCTTCTTCTGCTTCCTATTGCAAATTACTGTGCATACCACCATGTTTCCTATCTCCCATTTTTTGGCCTGAGTGCTGAAAGGCAGCACAAACTTTTTAGCAGTTGTCACAGGCTGAAATATACCCTGTATTCCCCTCAGCTGTCTGGTTTCCTAGTGAGAACACACGTACCTTCTGGTCTGCAACACCATCAATGAGTCTGTGTGTGTCTTTTGGCAAGGAATTGCTTGTATTGTGATTGGCAGCTAGCCAGCAGGAAGGTAAGAGCCTTCTGAGGTTTATTGTGTTTGTTTTGCCTAAAAGTTACAGAAGAAAGATGTTAATCTGCACTGATATACTCCAAGTTGCTTTTTGCCCTGTTTAATAGTAACAACCCTGACTTGGATTATTGATTCTTAAAATTTTCTTCTAAAGCTTCTATACTTCTAGTATAAAGCCATTCTTCCTTAGACATAAGCACTACATATTTCAAACAACCAATAATGCCTTGATTCTTTATGTATTTATTAAGACCTCTTACTACCGGGACTTGAGGTTTCACTTGACATGAAAATAAGTTCTAGTAGTAGGTTGAGTTTGAAATATACATGTTAACATAGAGGTAATAGAGTTACAGAAGGATTTTGACATATTCCAGCTAAGTAAGGTATTTTGTATTGGCTACCATAAAACAGACCTGCAACTGCTCCAGAGCCTGGACAGGAAGAATCTTAATTCATTCACACTTATACTGAGAAGTCCTGAAATGGAGCTATGATCCAATTCAGTTGTTGGGTCTGCATTCCAACAGATTTTATTTTAATATGCGTAAAATAGTACTTCTCATGAAAGTATCTTGTCTTCTAAGAAAATTAGGAGTGGTGGTTTTGGTCAAAAATTCAACCTGCATAAATTTTATTATCAAATACTATTTAATTTCAGTTCCTCTATATGTCTGCCTGTTGATCCTTATATTTTCTGATGAAATAGAAAGAGGATATCTCTATAGATTACCACTGAATAATCTGCCAGAGATACCTTGTAGACTGAAAGACTTGTTATTGCTTATGTGAATGTAATGAAATGCTGTACAACAGCATTTCATTTGGCAAGAATTAGCTCATTAACTGCATTTCTCATAAATAATATTCTTTGGTTTCCTCCTTGCCTGCAAAGAACATTTACTGGTCATTTCTCTCTCAGCAATGGGAATATGACTATTTGTTTTAGTAGTTATTATTATGACAGATCTTAGATGTTCTGAATGTTTTTCTTGATAGTCTACATTGTTTTCTACTTTCCTAATACATTCTTGTTAAAACATGTATATAGATTTAATTGTTAACCTTCCTTGGGCTGAAATCCAGAAACCCTCTAAGTCAATGGCCAAATTGTGATTAACCGAAATAAATTTCAGCCTTGTTCTTCACAGCTATGAAACATGTATATGCAGCTGTTATGGTGCCAGATGATCCTACTTGATTACAAGCAGAGACAGAAAAAAAGCCTCAGAACTGGTCAGATTCTGCTGTGCATTCTGGATTTCTCTTGAAGTATGTGGCGATGCTGAGCATTTTAGAAGCTTGGTTTACCTACAGATAGGCTTCGATATTGTTTGAGGATTCTATGTTTTGAGACTACTGAATGTTTACATATGGAATTGCATTCTTAGTGCTTCCTGAATTTGTAAGAAACAAATAAACAAACATGAAAAAGAAACATAAACACAAATCCCTCACCCAAACCTCAGTATTTGTATTCTACTACTCTCAGATTTCTCAAATCTACACAAATGACTAAGCATCAGAATATAAACATGAAGAAACATCTCAACAGGTTGGAAACTAGGAATTCTTGGCCTTAAACATGAAGTATTTCTCCACCTAACAAAAATAAAATAATTTTAAAAGTCACCTGGAAGTACATTATACAAATCTTGTTTAAGTAAAAACAGAGTGTAGAGAGAAATACCAACAAGGTACTTGGTATTCTCAAAGTTGAACAATGTTATGAGACTAGTGCAGTGATTTCCAGAAGGTTTACATCAACTCAAAAAAAAATGATTTATAAAAAACTTTTTTATTTTGGTTCTCTTGGTCCTGATATTAAACATCTACCATTGACATGAATGAGTATCATCTTCCAGTTTGCAGGAACACTACAGTAATAAATCTAAGGGAAGCAGAAACTATCCAATTTATCTCCTAACATTTAGTTTTTCTGTTTGGAGGTCACTGAAATTGCAATCCTTGCAATCTCTGTACAATATAACTCAGGAGGCAGCACGGTCAGAAGACACTGCTTGTCTTAGCCAATGTCTCAGCTGAACAATAAGCTTCCTGGAGATTTATCCAGAATGTGCCTGGAGGTGCCTCATTTCCCATTCATTGACTTAAAACTTTCCCCAGAATTAATCCTAGCTCTGATTCTTGAGAGAGAGGTTTCTGCACCTTGATTTTCCTAAGGTTCAATAATGTGTGCCTGTCAGACAATGTTCCAGGCGGAAAGGGGATAAAGAAACCCTTGCTTGCTCTTTTCACTTGGCTCAAAGATTGGACCAACATTCAGAAAGCAAGAGATTTCGATTTAGTTCCTTGTCTTCCAGGGTGGATCCAAACACACATGTTCTACCTTCTGAAAGAAAACCCCAGGTTATAGGTGCTGGAATGGAAGTCCATTCTGTCGTCCCAGAGCTATTTCACTTTGTGTGAACATATGAAATATACATTGGAAATAGTAAGGCTTTTGATGATTTCATGAAATAGTGGCTAGAGCACTTTTCTAAAAGAAGGGAGAGCTGGAGTTCTATTCTTGTTCTGATTAATATTTCATTGTCTCTACCAAATGCTATGTGGCATATGGACAGGAAAGGCTATTCTCCAGCTTCAAAAAGAAACCAAAACTCTCTCACTCCTAATTCATTCAACTCCAGTATAGCCCTAAGTCCAGGAGCAGGAATGTCAATGTGGTTTGCTTGCAACCTGGATCAAGCAAGCATCATGATCATCTGTTTCTGGAATAAAGACCTATTTCTTCCTCACTTAGCTAAAGAGTGGACATAGAAACCATGGAGGAGGGCTCAGACCGTGAATTCTTAGTGGACAGATGCTCCTTTATGAATATCAGAGTAAAGTGCTTATGACTCAGAAAGCATAAAAATTAATGAATACTCTTTGTTTTTATGCTTCATTCAGTGACTACCCACCTGGTGTGCTCGTTCTTTTGGATCCCTTTTGTAAGCATCTCAATATTTTTGCATGTTGTTTACAGAGACTAAAAGCAAAACACAGAGATATGGATGCACTGAGACCAGATGCCTGCTGTGCTCCATGCTGTGATGACTAGATCCATTTTAACTATAGACCTTACACAAATCACAGATAATTGAAAAGTTAGCAGTAAGTTAAAAAAAACCTGAACATATTGTCTCAAAAATCTTGTTTTGATCATCAGTAGCAGGTTACTGATGGGAAAGGGAAAAATCATTTTAGGAGAATAAAAAGGTTTTGAAGAGGATATGAAAGCCAGAGATATTGGAGGCAGAGTGAGAAAGGAAGACATCTTTGGGGAAATGCTATTTCTCTAAAATTTGGAGGTAGGAAGGGGGAGTCAAGAAAGGTAAAATCAGATTTTTTTTAATTACTTTTAGTGTTTAGGACCATGTTGAAGTAGCACCCTGGCCTGACAAAATCTCAGGAATCAGCCCTGTAACTTCAATTTTCCCCTTTATTTGATATTTTACCTTCTCTAGGTCATCTTCTACACTAAAAAAGGTAGAAATAAATCATGAAGGAGAATACTTTAGAAAGCATTTTTTTACCTTGAGTTCTGGCCTGCAAAACATCAAAGGTGGTCTGTCACACTATGTGGAAATTTAAATCAGGCCCCAAATATTTACACATAGAAACAAGCAAGCAAACCAGGCTAAATGAAGTATAAAAACCCATGCAATGTTTCTCCTAGAATGCATTTGGTTATAGAAGAAAAGCATGGTAGGAACCCTGCACAAAATGATGTGTGGATGTTCATGCAAAAGAAAAAGATGGAAACACTGCATATGCATATGATTTGCATATGAAAGAAACACTAGACATAGCAGGTGCCAGACCTGCTGAGACAGTACAATACATGCAGAAAGTTACTTAGGGTTGCTAGGATAAGGTGGAACATTTTGTTTATTTTATGGAAGTGTTAACCTCATCACTCATTTCGTGTACACGTTGTTTGAAACAACATGAATTAATCATTCCCAATTAGTACCTTGAGCTCATCCATTTATTTCTATGAATGGTTTCAGTGCCTTATTATTTGTATTTCCTTGTCCTAGTCACCTAATCTAAAGGGGTCTTTTTTCCAGTCTTTCAGCAAAGGTAACAAATTACTATTTCCAAATCAGAAGCTGTTTTGCAAATCTCTAGTAATGATGACCCTGCCTTCACAGGTGTGGTTTAATATAGTTACAGGGTGAATGGAATACCTGAACTTTTTCTTCAGTCTTGGATGACTGAGAACAGATTTTACATCCTTGACCCTCTCTAGATTGTATTACACCATACAGCAGCTCTTTGACCAAATTTCCAGGCTGGCCCTTCCATTTATCAACAACGTAATCCACCAGGCCCCAGAAACTGGTGTAGTTCCAAGCACTTTTCTTCTGGATCTTGTGACAATAGATGGTAAATAAAAGAACAAGGATGCAGATTCTTTTTTTTCTCTCACAGCTATCACAAAAAGGCAGTGACTGGCTGTGGTGCTTCTTAGACATAAAGGCACTTTTTGCCAAGCCCTCTGGAGCAAGGGCAGGTGGTGAAATTTCCCCATGAACTCCAAGATGTTATGGCTTCTATTCCCTGTACTCAAGCACAAAGCAATATTCTTCAATCTGCCTTCTCTAACATAAGAACACAACTGTTTATTAGAAGCCCTCATAAAACATTGTATTGACAATTTATTTAATATAATCTTTTCCCAGGAAAAGATAAAGAGAACTCGGTGCTGGTGAAAATTATTGTTTATGTGGCTCACAAACCAGTAGAAGACACTTCTGTACAATTTGTGGCCAAAATGGCCTAAGGGCAGCAGACAAAAGAAAAGGTTCTGTTGTTGTTGTGTTGCATAAATTGAACAATTTCTAAAATGTGTCAGAGCAGAGAAGTACAGAAGACCAGTCAAAGGGGCTGATGTGTTCCTAATGGAGCTGGGACTGTCAGATACTTTTGTGTAATAGGTAGATGGAAATGCAGTTGCCCTTGGCTTTGAGGTGGTGAGCATGAAGCTGTGGTTTCTGGAAGCTCTGGCTCCTCAGGAACTGCCAGCTCCCTGACTACCCATGGCAAATTTGACAGACGAGTTTTCCTGGGAACACAGGTTATACTTCAGCAACAGTTGTTAAAAGGGGAACATATCTGTAGAGCATTTAGCTTTTAATGGAATGTTATGCATAAGACACTCAGCTTTCAATAAAAATCCAGTACAACAAAACTGCAAGCAGTTCTAATTAGGGCCTGGGAGAAGAAAAAAAAAGGGGGTGGGGGGGTGGGGAAGAGAAAAAGAGGAAAATAACTCATTCTCACTGAGCTAAGGTTTAAGCTGGTTTAGTCCCAAAGGTACCTGTTGGCATGGAAAATGCCATGTGGGAAAATGAATTCCAGAAAGTCAACTCCAGACAAGCAATATCTTGCTGGGAGATTTGTTGCTTTCCACTCAAGCAGCCTACCATCTTTCTTAGTTGATACCAAATTAGAGAATGGCTCAAAGAACCCGGTAAGTGAGCCAGGCATTACAATACTCTGAAATCCACATTTTCAAGAATTTGTTATTTAAAACCAGGTCTGATTGCTAATGGAGCTCAGTTCCTATTCAGGCAACTCCATAAAGCTGAAGTTGCAAGAGAACTCATCACCACGGATATCACCAGGGAAATAAAATATTCCTGTATTTGTGGGCGTTGAACTCTTGTGCAAAGCTGTGCCATAATGCACAAAGTCAAAATCAGCACTTTTGAAGTCTAAAATGATAGCAACGATGAAGTAGCCTAGTCACAATCTTTTAAAACACCACCGTGCTTTTGGCTGTGCACACTGAAAACACTCATTTTATAGTTAAAAAGACATAGAAGAATGACTTCAGTCTTGTTCTGCTTTTACAGATATGGAGCAGCCAGCAAAATGTACCATGATTAATATGACGCTTCCAACATTTTAAAACACGTTTTAGTGGATTTAAATGTTTTAAAGAACCACATGAAAGCGTAACAGTTCTCAGTGCTGATCTGAGGAAGGTACAGCATCACAGCAGTCATGCAGAAATTGCAAATAATGAAAAATGAAGTAGAAAGATAGTCATTTTGTCTTCCCTTTGTGTTCCCGTCAGGTGGAATAGAGTAATACCCCCACTGCAAAATTAAATTCTACAGTCTGGGAGCCACCACCTCTTTCAGAGGGTGAAAATTTGTCATGAATACTTAGGCAATCTGAACATCTGAGACATAAAATGTCTTCAGACACCCACTCTACTGCTACTGAATCATAAAAATGCCTAAAATCTTTAGCTGCACAGCTCTGACATTCAAAATGTCACATGTCTAAGGTATACTTGCTGGCATCCCCAAATGCTTTCTTAACTGGAGAAGCATGAACAGGTATTAGCTATTGAGTTTTGCTGGAATCCATGGAAAAGTTGGTCCTAGGTCAGCCTCTGTATAGGGACTCAGCCCATCCTTCCTTCAAGCTCCGCTTATGCTTTTTATTCAACCACTCTTCATATAAACTCTGCAAGTTTTCTGTGAGAAATGGAGACCCATCCATGTCCCTTGCCAGCTGAAAACCAGAACATTTTAACAAGTCATGTTATAGCCTATCTAGATTCTATTTTCATCTACTGATTGTTTTAGATATTTTCATGCAAAGAGAAGTAGTTTTAACAGGAAGAATATGCAATCCTCTGCTGTGAAGGGGATAGAGTAATTTCTAGAGCTGTGAGCTTGAGTTTCTTCTTGAAGTGATCTTGAAGAAGAGCAACATTTGACTGTACTCAGTGCATTATGTTTCAGTTTTCCCTGCGGCAAGGAGTTTGTGTGCCATACATCTTGTGATACTTTAAGCTGAACCTTTCAAAACTAAGAAAAAATTAGTTCAGGGTCTGAATTATCTCCTTTTGGACTGAGAGTTTTTTCCCATTTTCCGTGGGTGAATTGCCTTTCCGTTTTGATCTTTCTCATTACAAAGTTGGATGATCTCATTATTATATTCTTTAAAAACAGAAATTTACACAGTTATATTCAGGATCTTGCTTAAAGTATTTCACTGAAAGGCTACATTCTTAGTTTGAGAGATTTGTGTGAAATCTAACGTAATGGTTTTGGTGAAGGTCTAAATGCCAAATGTCTGGTTTATGTCTATCAAACTTCAAAATGCATTTCAAAGAAGGAAGGAATTCAAGACTTACATTGTCACTCACATCGCAGGTGTAATACAGAACTGAATGTCCAGTTGTTCTTGTCATAACAGCCTGTTCATATTTTCCTTTTAAAAATTACCCTTCTGTGCCTTACTGAAAAGCAAAATACGTAGTTCTTCAAAAAGCTCACGTACAAAAACTTTAGGTTTTTTTTCTTTTTTTTTTTAAATATGTCAACTACTGACAATTATTAATGATGTTACAAGGCTGAAAACTTCTTATGGTAGAGTCTATACTATAGAAATGATGTGATTTGACAACTAAAGCCTTCTTCTGTAAACAGAGTAAAAAGTGCCAGGTTTTGTTTTCGCTTCAAACACTGTTTTCAACAATTCTTTGATTGTGTTCCTCCTCTATTTTGACTGAAGATTGTGGGAGCAGGAACCCTTTCAATGTATGTTTGAACAGCCGCCATCAAAATGAAGCCCACAGTTCACATAATATGCCTAGATATGTCTGGAAGTAATATGATTAGAAAAGCAGCATTAATTTTCTTATACTGAACCATCTGGTATCCTAATCACTTATTCAGCAAAGTGTTCTGTGGGCCAGAATTTATTATCTGGTCACGTCTTAAAACTGAAATATTTTTTTAGATGAACCATTACTGAGTTTCATGCTCTAAGCTCAGTGTCGCCTGGCAGGAGCCAGCAAAACAAGGTAGCTCTAACTTCATGGATGTCGTGCAGAACACAGGCAGCTTAGAATATCCTAGTTGTGAAAACTTGAAGGTTAGGGTCATACTGTGCCTGCAAATACACTCAAGTGTTTCCAATAAAATTAATTTTTTACATGGCAGAATATTTAACTAATTCACTGAACTGTTGTTTTCTGGTAGAATCCACTTGCCATTAATTTAGGGTGAGAATTCTATTACCATTTGCCACTCTGTGGTGTTTATGGCCTTACCATAAACATGCATTCCTTTAGAAGCAAAATTCTACACACCTTCAACTACCTAAAAATCTCTTTGAAATGTAGAGAGATGTTTATTTCTATACTTATATCATTCTTTCAACAATCTCCAGAGGACTGTCAATATTCTTCCATGACAAATATGGTCAGTCAACTAAACAATATGATGTCCATATCATAGATAGAAGAGAGAAACTGGCAGGTGACATACTGAATCTACTCCATTTTATTTTTCCTTTAAAAATAGTGGTAAAATTCAGGGCTTTGCCAAGGAAAAAATATTTGGATATGTCTATAGAATCATCACTGGCTCACAGGATAGACATCTTAGCAATCATTAGTCACACTTGGAGGTTAAATAATTTGTTATGTATTTATCTGATGGTGGTGCATTGATCTTGCCTGGATGCCAGGTGCCCACCAAGCTGCTCTATGACTCCCCTCCTCAGCAGAATAGCGTCGAGAGAAAATAAGATGGAAAAAACCACCTTGGGAGTCAAGATAAAAGCAGTTTAATGAAGCACTAGTAAAAGTCACTTGTGTGGAAGTGAAGGAAAACAGAAGATGTTATTTACTTCCCATCATCAGGCAACGCTCGGCCACTTCCTGGGAAGCAGGGCTTCAGTATGCGTAGCGGCTGCTCTGGAAGACAAATGTCTTAAATAATGAGTGCCCCCCTTCCTCCTTTTCTCTCTTGGCTTTTATACCTGAAGCGGATGTATGTATGAAGCATACGGTATGGAATATCCCTTTGGTCACTTTGGGGCAGCTGTCCTGGCTGTGTCCCCTCCCAAGACCTTGCCCACCCCCAGCCTACTGGTGAGAGGGGCAGGGGGAGGTCGGGCAGGCAGCTGGGTGCTGTGCCAGCGCTGCTCAGCAGCAGCCAAAACAGCGGTGTGTTATCACCGCCTTTCTGGCTACCAGTGCAAGCACGGCACTGGGGGGTCTGCTGTGGGGCTCAGCCAGACCCAATACACAGATGCATAACATAAGCACAAGCTGCTGTACTGCCTACTTCCTAATTTAAGAATCACAGGTCAAGTAGAATGTAACAAATAACAAACGTTCGGAAGTGTGAGACATCTGGAAAACATGAGGTTTGGGAATTACATTTCGTATTTTAGTTTGTTTTTCAAATGCAGACTTCCCTGGAGTACATTTTTTTATCTCTCTTTCCATCTGTCTCAAACAAATCAGTAATTCCATTAAAACTTGCAGTGTTATTCTTACATATGACTGATATGAGTATTGGCAAAATTAATACAAGTGATTACAGCCATTTTGAGGATGTTCCCTTTCCTCCTTCAAGCTTTTCGTTTTGAGTCCTGCTTATAATGAATTCTCCCCATGAAGCCCCAGTTCAGCTATATCCTGGGGTCTTCTCACCAGTTCAACTCCTGTACACACTGTCATCTTCTGCACCTGTCCACCCCATGAACACTCCATTGATTTTGCTCCTGGAGTAGGTCTGACCTCCAGTCTCGCCTGGTTCCCCTGCAGTCCCTGGACCCCTGCTCCTTGCTGCACTGTCCCTGGGATTAGCACAGAGCAATGCAGAAGAAGCGTGGAAAGCAGTTTTCTTGGTTGCTAAGCTGCATATGAATATTACCAGCATGTTATGCAGATGTTATCACGAGATCTGTAATATTATATTTCATATGGTAAGAATCTGAGGATTTGCTTTTGTGTTATTAAGTTCTTAATCCTTATGGTAATGCAGGGAAGCTTAATAATTTGACCCACATGCATCAGAAAGAAAATGAAATGAATCCCAGATCTACTAAACTTCTAAAGATGTTCTGAGGTTCAGCAGATGGGTGTAAGTGCTTAGTGTTGGCAGTACTGGACACATCTGGCTGATTTGAAATTATTTCTTTCTGGTGAAACACGTTTTCATTGGAAATGTTTATTCATCTAAACGAAAATATTTTGTGTGAAAAGGTAATTTTCAAAAAGCTTCTTAAACATTTTGTGTTAGTGAAACATTTCATGTTCTGAACTAAAACACTCTGCTAGAAACTAGTATACAGAGTAAGTTGATGCATAGTCACACTGACAAGCGTTCACTTAATACAGGGTAAACATGACTGATTAACTAGAACCAGATTTTCCGATGGTGCTTCATTAGACAAGACAACCTTCCAGGTCTTCCTTATGAAGTACAAATTCACCTGGGGGCAAAAGATAAGAAAAAACCCCCATCAGTTTAATGGCGGTTTTATGATGTGCATGCAGTGCTGATGTGTGTGGGAAAATGAAACAAGCAGGTCCCTGAATTCCTAACGCTACAAAGAGAAGAAAAGGATTTTCAGTATTTTTGAATAGCCAAGAGAAGACCTGTGATTGTTCAGCCTGTTCATCGGTGACCCAGATGAGGGGACAGAGCACACCCTCAGCAAGTTTGCTGAACAAGATGATGCAGAACTGGGAGAAGCGACTGACACACCCGAAGGCTGCACTGCCGTTCAGCGAGACCTGGGCAGGCTGGAGAGTTGGACGGAGAGGAACCTGATGGAGTTCAACAAAGGCAGATGTAAAGGACCTAGGGAGGAACAACCCCACGCACCAGCACAGGCTGGGGCTGACCTGCTGGAAGGCAGCTCTGCAGAGAGGGACCTGGGAGTCCTGGTGGACAGCAAGTTACCCATGAGCCAGCAGTGTGCCCTGGTGGCCAAGAAGGCCAGTGGGATCCTGGGGGGCATTAGGAGGACCCAGCAGATCGAGAGAGGTGATCCTCCCCCTTTGCTCTGCCCTGATGAAGCAGCACTTGGAGTGCTGTGCCTGGCTCTGGGCTCCCAGTTCAAGAGGACAGGGCCAGGCTCTCTTCAGTGGTACCTGTGACAGGACAAGGGGCCATGGGCTCAGACTGCAGCACAAGAAATTCCATCTGAATATGAGGAAGAACTTTACCTCGAGGGTGACAGAGCACTGGAACGGGCTGCCCAGAGAGGCTGCGGAGTCTCCTCTGGAGACCTTCAAAACCTGCCTGGATGTGACACCTATGCAACCTGCTCTCGGTGAAGCTGCTTTAGCAGGGGCTTGGACTAGATGATCTCCAGAGGTTCATTCCAACCCCAACCATTCCATGATTCTGTGAATGCCACCCTTTACATAAAACATCCTTGAAGAAGTAGAAGGAGCTAAAAGTAAAACATAAACCGGTGCAGGCTGGTGAGGTGGATGAAGAAAGATTCATGCACTGCTGTTACTTAGATTTGGAGCGCATCTTTACAATAATTGGATTTCTTATTCAATCAAATAATTAACAACTTATGCTACATTTTTTTGGTATAATTCTGGAAACACAGGGACTGGAAATGTCTTATTTTGAGTACAGTAATGAACCTGACCTGCAGCTTGGATTGAAAAAATAAAAATTTTTGAAAACAATCAGAACAGTATAGGTGATTTGCAATTTCTTGTTTAGCAGATAGCTTTCAGCCTGAGAAATACCTGTTTAAAATTCTCCTCATATTCCAAACATACCTTTCCTTGATCTGAACTGAAAAGGGAAAAGTTGGAAATGCTCATATGTAAACTACACGGATATTAAAGTCTTTTTTGTAGGATGGGGGAGATAAGATCAAGGTGATATTGAATGACTGCATTTTTAAATCTCCATAAATAACTTCTTTGAAAGAAGGTATAACTAGTTCTCTGCTGACATTTCTGTTTCTTGCCTCTTGACTGCTGTTTCTTTGACCTTATGAAAACAGCATCATGAAGTCCTGATGTTATTCTTGTCCAGATGATAAATCTCCAAGTGACCTCAAGCAGAGAAAACTGTATGTTCTGGTAAAATACCAGAACACAGCACATCATTCTTTATAATGCACATGTCTACCTGTTGCAATGTATGGAATAAAAGGGACTTAAATAAAATACATAAATTAGCTGAGATTTATGTTGGCAAATATTGTTTATTTAAACATCTGTGTTTTCCACAGCAGGAATCCCTTAACTCTGCCATTTTTGTGTAGCAATGACTGAGAGGTAAGAATATGTGGAAATGAAGGGCAACCGGCCTTTTCCAAAAGGCTGACCCTTTAATGTTAGGAAGCAGCAGTGGAACCAAATTTCCACTTCTGAACTTTCCTTTTTCTTAGGAAAAGTCATGGAACTGGGAAGCCAGCCAAAAGCAAAAAGAAACCATGAAAGATTCTGGGAAGCAGTACAAATTTAGCTTTTGGGAACTGAGCTACAAGGTTTTCTTTCTACTTGCATACATACACAGCAGCACCTGGATAAAAAAGAAATTCTAGTGAAAGGAAGAAAGATGACATTTGAACTGTGAGCAGCCATGATGGTTTTTTGCAGGGTACTCTTCAAACCAGCACAGTTTCACCCCCAGGTCCCATTCCTGCAAGCGTTTACACAGAATTATATTGGAATACTGGAAATTACCTGAGATGGATTTCTCTGTGACCCACATTGGGGTGTTACGTAGCTGTTAGAAGTTGCATTTTTTGGAGATGGATTTCCCAGTAGAAGGACAAGTGCATTGGAAGTGGAGCCCCAAAGAACTTTTGGGAAGAAGAAGGGCAATGACAAAGGGCTATCTTAAAGGGATGTACAGCAACAGAATGAGATGTGATGTTCCACTGCAAGCTGATCTCAGCATTCATAAGTTTTATGAAAATATCAAGTATGAGAGTTGGGTAGGAGAAAAAAGGAATAATTTCACAGCTGTGACTGACCATACTCAGGCTGGTTGTGAATGAGGCATCTGCTACTTTAGCAGTGAAGCCATGGTAAGGTGAGCTTTAGCACACTCCAGATCCAACCATTTGCTTGCATTTTTGGCCAAATGTTCAATTACTGCAGCTTTCCAACTGTGCTGCCTCAGCTGCAATGCTGGGCAGTGCCTCAGCTGGGAATTTTAAAGGTAGTTCAAATCTGCTTACACAAAAAATAAACAAATAAAACCAAAATACTAAAAGCTCCTGTCAGAACTGAAGTAAAAATATGGGGATTTACTTGTCTTTGCTATGGCTTCTTCTACAGCTTCATGACCAACTTAAGCCTCTGACTACAGGTAGTCTGTCTGACTTGAAATTTCTTTAAAGCTATGTCTCAAATAGCAACTTAGTATGTGAAGGAGGAGGAAGCACTACACTAGTGTTTTCATAATACGACCTTGCTTTTATGTTCTGGGCTTAACGGCTCACAGGTGATACTAGCTGATCCCCTTCTGCTCCCTCCCATCCAGTCATTACACAGCACAACATTCTCTGTCAAAATTTGTTTGTATTTCTCTGCTGTCTTTAGCCATAATCCTGTGAAGGTAGAGGCAAATAGGACTCTCAGACTTTTGCTTAGACTAGGTGCTTCCCAATTCTACATTTCAGACATGAATATTCTTTTGCGGTAGTGTGTCTATATGTTTTTTTCTATTTTTTTCTACATTAATGGTTTTGCTTTGGGGTTGTACACTAAATTTCAAAAGCTGACTTTAATATACTAGAATATCTTGTTAACTTGCATTCCTATCAAAGTCTTTCATCTCAAAAGCAGATTGCTCCATCAAAGCTACTTATCAGTAAAATTCCAAAGATGCTTAAATGAAATCAAGGGTGGCAACTTAGTTCTCTGTCATCTCCACAGAAAACATGGTAACTGTGCTCTCCTTTTTAACTTTGTGTTAAAAACTTTATGTGCTACTTATCAGAACAGCTGAAAAGAGGGAATCAGAAAAACCTCTTTCCTATAGCACAGCCAAAAAGCATGTAATAAACTGTTCTGAGTCTGAAAACAGTCATTACAACCAGAGTGGACTTTCAGCACATGTAAGACAATGCTTTTAGGGAAAGAGGTAGAAACAAATCTGTGCATCTAGATCAATAGGGTATTTTACATGTTAAGCTGGGGCTAATATATGTAGGTAAACACAGGTATCCCAAAGTTATGGTAAAGATCATCTCTTTAAAGGGCCAGAGTTTCTGGAACAAGAAGCTCTTGTCTTTCTAAACAAGAAAAATCAACACATGCTTAACTGATGTATAGTGAGAGCACAGTAAATACAAAACACATCTTCACAGTAGTTGGGGTGGAAGGAGTGATTACCTAGATTTTTTGTGGTGAAGTCTTTCAGCATCTTAAATGTTGCATTTCTATTTGTGTAATACATCTTTTACTCCCTGTGTGTTCTCCTTTATTTTATATATTCTGGTTTCCAATGGCTTTAACTAAAACATTATGAGACACAATAATATGATAGGTTTGGTGTATAGTTTCATGGCTTTGGGGAAGAGCAAATGGAACCGGAAGTTTTGACATCTTGGAGGATGAAAAACTGAATATGACCCAGAAATGTGTGCTTGTAGCCCAGAAATCCTGGGTTGCAGCAATTGAAGTGTGGCCATAAGGTCAAGCGAGGTGATTCTCCCCCTCTACCCCACTCTCATGAGACCCCACCTGGAATACTGTGTCCAGCTTAGGAGTGTTCTGCACAGGAAAGACATGGACCTGTTGGAGTGGGTCCAGAGGAGGGACACAAAGACACTGAGCACCTCCCCTGTGAGGACAGACTGAGAGTTGAGGTTGTTCAGCCTGGAGAAGACTCCAGGGAGACCTTACAGTGGCCTTCCAGTACCTAAAGGGGGTCTAAAGCAAAGATAGGGAAGGACCCATTCTTAGGGAGAGTAGTGATAGGATGAAGTGTAATGGTTTTAAACTGAAAGAGGGTAGATTTAGATTAGATATGGGGAAAGATTTCTTTACTGTGAGGGTAGTGAGACCCTGGAACAGGCTGCCCAGAGCAGCTGTGGATGCCCCATCCCTGGCATCCCTGTCCAAGGCCAGGCTGGATGGGGCTTTGAGCAACCTGGGCTGGTGGAAGGTGTCCCTGCCCACGGCAGGGGGGTTGGATCCAGCTGATCTTTAAGGTCCCTTCCAACCCAAACTATTCCATGATTCTATGATTCTATGATAAAAGGCTTGGAAAAGTGAGATGAAAATTTTGTTTGCCACATTTGCTACATGTGCAAACTGCATGTGACTCTACACATAGTGATAGAGGACATGGAAAATTCTTAACATGAATTTATTGTGCCAGGAGGCAAAATGGATGTACTAATGGTAAGACCCCAAGTTAGTTTCTTATGGTTTAAAGGGTATTTCTGAAATAACTTTACAATACAATTTTTACCAGCTTCTGTCAGTCTCTTGACTCTAGTTTTAAGGATTTTTTCTGTAATTACTTTCTAATTTAATTTAGAAATAAAATAACAATTGATCTACAAGTTCAACTATAGATTCACAGTTACAGTCCATACCTAAAGGAGATTAAATGTTAACTTTTCAAGACAGTCTTGAGGAGTGCAGTAGTGAACTTCCTCTTATCTAGGAGGAAATAAAATAGAAAATATTTGCTGTGACAAGCCATGCCAAAACCAGAACAGGGATGATGGGGTTTTGTATCTTTTGGACTGTGTCAGAGGAAACAGGGCTGGATGCAATAGCATAACAAAGTGTTCCAACAACTTTCTCCAGCTGTTGTCACACCACTATTCCTTGATCTAAATGCTATTCAAATGAAACAAGGCTCCCTATAAATAATTCACCATAGTTGATACTGTTGCCTCACCTAATTCTGTGAGGCAAAGAAATGTAAAGAAAAAGCACAGAGCAAAACTACCTCAGAGAGCAGAGGTGATTTATGAAGCTGAGGACTGATACCCAGCAGTATAACTTCCCATTGCCACTTGCAACGGTAAAAAATTCTGCAAAAGCTACCTCAGGCATAGAAGTCATTGTTTGGTGCATTATTGAAATAACTTTTATTTGTACTAGGAAGGTCTCTCACGTTTATTTTCCTTTAAAACATCGCTCCTTTCAGTACTACAGAAAAAGCTTGAGCTTTACGCCATTTTCTATAGCCAACAACTTGATATACAGTTATATATGGTGAGTTTTGCAAGTGAAAAAATCTATTACTATCTATTAAATCCTACCTGAAACTACATAGAAGATATTTTCTGTCTGTAGATTTTGTTTTGTCCTCAAACACCACAGCTCTAACTGCAACTCAGACATTGTTATTTATTAGTACGGTATGTTCCTCTGCTTTAGCTGTTGTGGTAGAGGTATACGGCATTGGCTTGGTGCCTTAGCAAACAAAAGAGTAAAAGAATAATCAGATAGTTGATAAAAGGATTGCCAGTTAGAATAGACTCTGACCTTTGTAATTCTTCACAGCCAGTTCATTTAAGGTAACCTTGTTCATGCAAAATGAGAACCTCTTGTGATAAGGCTCCAAATCCAGCCTGTTCATTTACAGGATGGATCTCATTAGCAACTTATCTAATGGAAATTATGAAAGACCTGTAATGTCACAATAGAATGCTATCTAATCTTAAGTTTCTTCAGACTTATTGCTGGTGTTCAAAGTACAAACTGAGAGTAGACTAAAATACTTTTGCAATGGCCACAGTTTCTTTACATAAAAGCTACTGTAGTAGCTTGTCCCCATTAAAATTCATGTGAAAATAAACCCATGGAGATCTGCATCTGCAAAGACATCCTTTTAATAGCAGCTGACCTTCATGAGCTGCAGACATGATCTAAGTTACCCCTAATCAGTGTCAAATCCTGCTCTTAGTACAGAATTACTACTGGTATGAGGTGGCTTCACCCTGAAGCATGATGAGAAGATTTTGGGCCTCCTCCCTCAGGTGACCAATGTCACTTGAGTACAGGCCTGACAAAAGCCATTTCCTTTGTAAAATATTGACTTATCCAAGGCTTGTGTGCTCCAGGTGGAGTCAGTCAAGAAACCTAAACTGAAATATATTTCTGCTGTGAAATGCTGACATAAATACTAATTCATCTGAACATAAGCAAAAAAAAGCAGTGATAAAAGTATCCTTGGGATGGTTCCTTAGTCTCACCAGTGGAGACAGGAAACAGGTATTTCCATCAGGCTAAAGAGAGATCAGAAAAACTGATGAATGCTTTAGACATGCCTAAGCAGATCAAGATCAGGAGGAAGACACGCTGGAAGATCAGGACAGGTATGAGAGCTAGGAGAGTATCCAACAGGATTGTGAAGCAGATAGATTTTAGCAAGCAGGTGACAGGAACAGAGCAAACAACCAAGTACCACTGCAGTGATGGAACAGGGTCAAACGTTAGGAATGAGGGAACCAAGGCAGCTGTGGGGTCAGGACTCAAGTGGGGTTGATCAAAGGAGCAACTGAGACAGAGGAGCAGGAATGAGGCCCTTCAGAACATGAGTCTTGCCTATATCCAAAGACACTGAGCAGGAAACAGCAAGTTGTGCAGTCCTATCATATACCTTGTATTTATAACAAACCATCAATCAGCTTCCAGAGACAACCGGCAGCTGCAGCAGTGTTACACAACTCTCGCAAAAACAGGCTGCAGGCAAGCATAAGGCTCACGTCCTTGGCAAACCTAGGCAGGGGCTTCAATTAATCAGACAAATGGTTACAAATTACGTGATAGTCTTACACACACACAGATGCTCGGTTTGTTCCTCTCCACTTCCCCAAGACCACTGATGGGGAAGGAGACCCAGGCTCCTATGCATAGCATGTGAAGCATGTGCTGTGAAGAACCTGGGTTTCCAAGGATGGATTTAAGTATAGGGGCCAGAAGGAGGGCTGAACAGTCAGAGCTGCAGGTAAATACTGCTTTCTAATTAAGAAAAATAAATCTGCAAGATAAGTCAAACTGGAAATAAAAATGTTATATATTGTCCCCAGAACTGCACTGGGAATATCCAAATAATTTTATGAAATTCTCCATCACAAGAGACACTTAGTATTGATACATTGGAATAATAGTGATTTTTTCATTAAATACTGCTGTTTGCATAATCCCTTATGGTTCAGAGTTGCAGAAATGTATATGATAGAAAAATAAGGAAAACAGAAAGTGTGAGGTAGAACAGAAAAATTCTAGATTATGTCCCTAGTGTTGTGAGATTCTGATAGAACTAAAGAGAAATATGGGGATGAAATGCTCCATTCCTTGAAGAAATACCTGGGTTTACTAATTTCCAGACACCAACTAAAATCTTGGCTGTGTGCCACTTACACTACCATCTAAAATACAATTTAAAAAGGGATGGCAGAAAGAAACATCAGGGCTTGTTCAGCCTACTGAGAATTGGGCTAAACCTCACATTAAAATACATTGGTCTTTATGGGAACATGTAGATTTCCCAGCACCCAAACTGGTGCTTAATGTTGAACTGCAAGTGGACCGACATATAGCTATACATTTCTTAGATGTAAATTCTGTGCCTCATTAAATTTTGAAAATTAATCTAAAATATTTATATCAACTTTTCTCTTTAGTTGTGGAGGCAGTATTTATTAGTGATCAGTATTAATTATTTAATAACTGAGGAGGTTATAATATTTCAGCAAATAACATTAATTAAAATAATTAATATGAATATAATATTTCTCAGCAAATATTTATACATTCTACCTCTTTGTACAACCACCATCTCATCTTCTGAAAGACATGGCCTACACATGCTTATGTCACATCTTCATCAGTTCATCCCAATTTGTGTAGGAGACACCATGCCTACTGATACAAACAGACACAATAACATTTTGGAGTATGATATAGCTGGGATTAAAAAATAAACACACAAAAAAATCAGTTTCTAGACCTTCTGCTTGTATTTCAGGAGCATGATACAGAAATAATAAGCTTGATTAATAAACAGGAATGCATTGTCATTGTAAGCTCCCACATATTTTTTCCTTTTTTTTTCTCTTCTCTATCACATTTCTCTGCCAGCGTTGTTAGTTTTCCAGAAATCTTTCCATTTTGTCTGACAAATGGTGGAGTTTTTACAAACACTTTCTCGATTATTCATAAACTTAATCCATCATCATCAACGATATACACTGTGGGACTGAGTGCACCCTCAGCAGATTTGCAGATGACACCAAGCTGAGTGGTGCGGTTGACACGCCTGAGGGAAGGGATGCCATCCAGAGGGACCTGGACAAGCTCGAGAAGTGGGCCCATGTAAGCCTCACGAGGTTTACCAACGCCAAGTGCAAGGTCCTGCACATGGTCACGGCAAACCCCAGTATCAATACAGGCTGGGGGATGAAGGGATTGAGGACAGCCCTGTGAAGAAAGATTTGGGGCTACTGGTGGTGAAAAACTGGACATGAGCCAACAATGTGCACTCACAGCCCAGAAAGCAAACCATATCCTGGGCTGCATCACAAGGAGCGTGGCCACCAGGTCAAGGGAGGTGATTGTGCACTCTGGTGAGACCCCACCTGCAGTACTGCATCCAGCTCTGGAGTCCTCAGCACAGGAAAGACATGGACCTGTTGGAGTGGGTCCAGAGGAGGGCCATAAAGATGATCAGAGCAATGGACCACCTCTCCGACGAAGACAGGCTGAGAGAGTTGAGGTTATTCAGCCTGGAGAAGAGGAGGCTCGGGGAGACCTTATTGCAGCCTTTCAATACTCAGGGGACTTCAGGGGACAGGAGAAAGTCAGGGACATACATTTTAATGGGGCCTGTAATGACAGGACAGGAAATAATGGTTTTAAAGTAAAAGAAGGTAGATTCAGACTAGACATAGGAAGAAATTTTTTATGATGAAGGTACTGAAACAGTGGGACAGGTTGCCCAGAGAGGTGGTTGATGCCCCATCCCTGGAAACCTTCAAGGCCAGGTGTAGGGGGCTTTGAGCAACCTGATCTGGTTGAAGATGTTCCTGCTGATTGACAGGGGGTTGGACTAGCTGGCCTTCATAGGTCCCTTCCAACCCGAACCATTCTATGATTCCATCATTTCATTAACAACAGTTTTTATTAGAAAATAAAGCATAAAACAAAGTTGTTGTGCAACATGGAGATGCTTGAGCTAGCTCTGAATAAGCTGAAAACATCATGAGAACATGAATAGAGCTTCCTGCCTAAACGTATCGCATGCTGTACATAGCACTGCACTCAAATGTACCTGAACATTTGAGTTAGTTTTAGATTCAGGCATTTTATTTAACTGCATGAGGAAATTCTAGTTTTCTCCCAAAGATTTACCCCTGGAGGTATCAAACATTAAAGTAAAAAAAGTTACAGAAAATTTTGTATATCAAGAAGAGGTGCTAGGCAAAAGTAGTTCTTTCCTATGAAAAGTCAGTGAAGCTTTGTTGCAGGATGAATAAAATCAATTCTGACATGCATGCAGTTAGGAGCTGAAGTGACCAAAGTCATTAATCTGATTTGTAGAGCAGCTGACCCCTGACAAGCCCCTGTAGATACTATTTGAACAGCTGACAGAAAGCTAGGAAGGTCTGCAATTTATTAAGAGTTACTGAAAAAAAAATTACTTAATTTTGCATGCAATATATAGCAAGGCAAACGTGGCAGCAGAACAGAATGCAAAATTATGAGGGAAACTAAGGTAACAGCAGGATAACTTTGAAAAGGAGACAACATAAAATGTGAACAACCCCCTTTTAAAGTGGCTTGACAGAGTTTTTCAAATAAAATGTCCTGGGTAGTTAGTATTATTGAAGGATATTATTAAAGCAGGCTATATGCGCAAGTCCATGCATGTTCCAAAACATTGCCAGCACAGAATATAACAGATTTTGTTCTTCCTGTTTGAAAGCATGGCTATCATCAAAGCAGTATTTCAGATGTTTATGAGGCTAAGCCTGAAGCCTTTTCTGTAGGAAATAAACAAACTTGAGAATAAAAACCTTTCACTAGCTTGAAGGCAGCAAAGCTCACAAAGCTCATGCAAAACCAGAAACAATCCTCCCTCTAGGAGTTACATAGGTATAAGCCTGCATTTTAAATCCAATGTACCTCTCAGTTTTGGACTGTTGATCTGGGCACGCCCTGACGATGACCAACCTTTACAGAGCACTAAGGCACACATTTAGAAATGCTCATGAAGGCACAAGCTTGCTATTCAAAGAAGCATGGCCTCAAAAATCAATTCTGTACGTCTTGTTTCATCTACCCTGTGGCATTGAGTTCTGTGCAGCTAAAGTAATAAATGAAATGATACTTTGACAGCAGAGAGCTAAAAAGGTAACCTTGAATGCCTCTGAAAAGTGGGCCCTATGATATCCTGTTGAATTTGCACAGTGAGAGGGATGCTCTGAGTGCTAGGCCTGGAATACACAAAAAACTCCTATTGACATGAAACTGAAAAGAATAATGATCCAAAGTGCAAATCACTGTGCCTATGTTCCTGTGATAAAAGTACATGACAGGACCTTTGTCAATCTCTTGCAAGAACCTCAAATATTATGTTAATATGTATACTCTGTCTCCCTCTTAGAAGTAGATCTCTCAAAATCTTTCTGGAAAGACGGACTGTAACATGGAGATTCTTCACAAATTTCTCCTGACTGACAATAATCAGTGAAACAGTAATAGTTCATCAGCTTTACATAAAGCAATACCCATCACATTTATTCATTTGATGCACACATGAGTAAATCTATGTAGCAAAAAATCTTGATGAAACCAAATAAATTACTAACGGTATGGAAGAGAGTGTGTGTGGAGGCTTTCACAGGACTGCAGAATACCAGCACGTATAAAGTTTCACCCTGCGAGATTTGCTAAGATAGCTAATGGTGTCTAGGAATGACTAACCTGACACGGCAGGTTCACTGCTGCTGGAACAAAAATAATTATTTCAGAGAAAAAAAAAAGATTTTTCTACTTCAGATGTTGGTGGGTTTTGTTTTTTTAAAAATCTTATTAAAACTATGCTGTAAACTCAATGTGTGTGTTGCCACTCCACCTGTTCTGCAAGAGACTACACATAACAGATCTGTTACATGCTGCTGAAACATTTAACCTCCGATTTTATTCCATTTTTTTCAAAACACCTCACTGCTCATACTTTAGCAAAAATAAGGGACTAGATAGAAAGATAATAGGAACACAATATTCAAACAAAAGTGGATACAGCTGTCTGTGTATTTTGTAGTGTTGATGCAGTTGATTTCTAGAACAAATGAAATATTAATCAGAATTACTATAACAAGCTACTTCATCAGCTACTTTGTGGCAATACTCCATCGTAGCAACATGACTGCAAGAAAGAACCAGAATTGTAATCGGGAAAGGTGAAATGACAGCTAGAAAGATGAATTACAGAAGTTCAGCCATACAGAACTGGCCATTTTCCTTCTTCATCCTGATGTACATCAGGATTGAAAGGACAATATGATAAAGCTACATCAAATTCAGTTTTGTTCTCTGCAGAGTGCTGACTTAAGCTAAGGCCTTGAGTACCTTCACCGAAAGACTTTTGAATGCTTTTTTGATGCAAGTGACAAATTGCACCAATAATTTATTTGCTTTAGGAAATGTAAATACCATTAGCAGAAGCACCTTGGTTTAAGAAACACCTCAGTTTATAAGCTTCAGTTTCTACATCCAATACCCCAGTTATCATGTCATATCTCAACACACAAATTCACAAAGCTTTCATGTGCTGACAAGGTTAAAGTTTTTTGTTCCCATTAACCTGAAGGATATTTTTCTATTCTAGCTTTTTCCTTTCTAGCTAGAAATGTTGTAATTCCAAGCCTACATTTATCCTCTCCCTGCATAGTCTTTTCATATTCACTGCTGTATCCTTCTAATTTAAATTAAGTTTCTTTTTTCTTGTCTTATGAAGGTTTTTGATTTATTCTTATATAGTTTATGCCAATATTTCATTTCATAATTGCTGTTTCTTTTGTTCTCTAATGGATAACCAAATATTTCCAACAGCCTTTAGGGAGCAGACAACCCAAGAAAAGTAGTGGGTTTTTTATAGAAATGCTATGAACTAATCATTACAAAAACCTTCATGTTACTTGACAAACCTCTTATTTGCAAAGGAATGAGAACTATATAGAGCAATCAGGGAACCAA
The DNA here is from genome assembly GCF_023638135.1 of Falco biarmicus. Taxonomy (NCBI): domain Eukaryota; kingdom Metazoa; phylum Chordata; class Aves; order Falconiformes; family Falconidae; genus Falco; species Falco biarmicus. The sequence goes on from NC_079311.1 coordinate 69,999,144, forward strand.
CAAGCTCATACTGGCTTGCACAGGGTCAGTTAAACAGGGATTCTATTTTCTCACTGATTCCCCAGCAAAAGCAGCCTGTTTCCTACGTGAACCAAAAGGTTTCCTACCTGCTTTGTGAAGAAATATTCTTACCATCTTCTCATTCCTCCTGATAGTCTGCACAGAATACAGTTAGGTACTCTTAGTAGCTACTTCTTACTCTCCTTCTTTAAACTTGTGCTACTAGTCTACAGCATTTGTATTGAAATACACATGCTCTAAACCTGTTAACCCCTTTATACAATGCACTTCTTTATAAAGGGTCCTGACACTGAAATCTAGGGAACCTGTTGCCCTTTGAGAGCAAATATTTGTCTGAAAATGAGTTCTTTCATGAGAACAAGCATTTTGCCAAGGTTCTTGCAGCACCTATGCTGCTATCCAGCAAATCCATAAATCTTTATTATAAAGTTTAAGATGCCTTAGTTTTTCCATAGAATGACCATGATAAATTGCCCAAAAAACCAGATGAAATCGTGAAAAATCTTATTTTTTCTTGCCACAAAGGAATTTTTCAGTGATATTTCTAATCTCAACTTCCACGTCTTGTTTGACCAGTGATGCCTTTGACTAGGCACCCTGCTAGCACTAAATATAATCCTCCCCGAACTGTTTTTGGCTAAGGTTTGAAATACATTTTAGCTGAGTTGATTTAATGCAAACTCCTTGATCTACTGTTGCACCAGCAGTGCCCTGAATATACACATCTTGATCTTAACACACTGCTACGGCCTTATCAAAGCAAAAGTCAGCTTTCCTTTTTCAGTGTTTGGCACAACAGACAATAATGCAATTATTCTATTCAACTGTTAAGCCTCACTTGTTAGTTCAGACTGTGAAGAGAGTGGGCATCCATCTCTCTGCTCTGGACTGCATGGGTATGGTATTGCACCAGCCCTGATGGAAAATCACAGAACGCTGAATTTTATCACTTTGCCTTGCCCAACTGCATGGGTGTTTATATGCTTTTCATCTGAAAAATTAATGTTGAAATGCATAACATCATATTTGCCTTACGGAACATAACTCCAGACTTTAAAAAGTGCCCCTTATAACAGTCTGCTGAAAAATTATAGGTGAGGTGAGGGTTGCTAAACTTCATGTTTTTCCAATCATCAGTGTGATTTATCTGTGCTAATGATACCTGTTGGCTAGCTATTTTGTAACAGACAAAAACAACTCTGATTTTTATCTCATCCCTGAACAGCCAAAAGCACATCCTAAATATGTGTCCACTGCAAAGCAGTCGCTGCCAGTTTTTGCAGCTTGACTTTGAAGCAAAACCATAGTTCTCTCAGTGTGCTGCTCTCCATTTGGAAATTTGTTCAGAAGTAGCAGGCTAAGAGAAAAAACAAGAAAAGAAAGAGGATTATTCTATCTTGAAACCTTGATAGTTCAGTAGCTCTGCTTTTAAATCAAAGGAAACTAGTTTACTATTCCTGAGCAGTAAAAGCAAATCTCCGCTTAGTCATAGTTAAAACCATGGTATTAACAATTACATTATTATTTCCCTGACTTTTAAAATCTTATGCAGCAAAGTCCTAGAAATAATAGAAACATATTTCACAGAAATCTCCTGACTAAACTTCTTTGTCCTAGGAAACTAGCTAGACAGATAACAGGATCTTCTTTACAAGTAATGCCAAATTATACAAGCTTGGGAAAAAAAAAGATACTTCAAACCAACTTATAATACAGATCTGCATTAAGCAATCCAGATGGAGACCACAGAAAGAATCAGTAGAGCTATTTAACTGTCTATAAGTAATGAAAGAATTTCTACAACTGAACTAATGAGAAAAGGGTAGAAGAAGGAATAAATTATTTAAATGCCAAGGAACTGAAATCCAGAGTCTGCACAGTGCCATCATGCTGGAGTGTTAGCGATGTGGTATATGCCAGGGAGCTCCTCAAATGCTGGCAAACATATATTGTAATATTAACACACAATCAAGCTAAATTTCTAAATTGTCTGTTGCATTACTAACTAAGTGTATCTGTCATCATAGCTTAAGACTGGAGGATCACACAAACAGCCTTAGAGGCAAATAATGGAATTGACTTGAATTCCCTGAATCTTGCTTGACTAAACAGAATGGCCATTTCTTGCTCAGCAGAGGCTTTTCATATGTAATTCTGGGACAGAAGGAAGTATCTTATTCCAACACAGGAAGGATGATTCATTGACTTCATCATGCTTTGGATCAGGCTAAATAAAAACAATGAATTCGTGAAGGCAAATCTTTCTTATTTTCCTGATCTGGAAAGAGCAGTAGCTGGGAAGCTTAGTATTCTGTATGCATCATGGGACACTATGGAAAGTGCTGGTGATAAGATTCCCATCAGATGTGGGCAAGAGAAAAATAACTTTAAAATTGGCATTCCAAAAATGAAGGAGAAATCTTGTCCCTAGGGAAGTGGGCAGAAATTTTGTCCATGATATTCAAGAAGACAGCAACATTATGTCCTCACCTTATTTTAATTTATTGTCACAAATCTATCATTGTATTTATGGTATGAATGACTTCTGCTGTTGCTTTGTTGATGGCACTGTCAGAAATCTTAATTAGCAGTGCTGTGACTATATAAATTTCATCCATAGTACCACTTGGTCTGTTTTAATGAGCAACAGCAGGAAGGAAAAAGGATTCTTAACAGAGAAAAGTGACCTTACAAAGTACTATATTACTTCCTTTCTGTGTTCTGTTTTCTTTGTTTTGGTACCACAGAATAAAGCTTAAAAGAAAAACAGGTAGGCAGATCTAACATGCCAATGCCAAGAGGGCCTTCCCCATTTTGGTCTTTTGCGGTGTCTGCTAGGACGTTGCTCCCAGATGGGATGGTTTCAGTGTCTGTGTCTCAGCACACTTTAAAGCATCCCTGTGACTGTTTTCTGTGTGAGCTCTGCCCAGGAACAGAACTCTTCATGTTGCTGATCTCTCTGGGTCGAACTTGCAAACGAAATAGGGTTTCATGGTCTTTCAGTTTCTTCCTCATTAAGCCTGAGAATTTGTTTTGTTCCAGATATGTATACCCTATGGCAGAAAACAAAGCAAATAAGATTTCAGCAGGAGAAAGCACACTGCATGACTGTGACAATTCACAGTTGAGTGGGTTAGGATTTGTTGCTAGCGTATGGCTTAATTAAATAGAACCCAATTTTAAAAGGTTACTCTGTGTGCAGCTGTTAATATGTAAGCACTCAGTACTGAACGTAGAGAAAAGCTCCAAGGCAATTTATTCATTTAAACATCAAAACATAAGCGCCAAAAGAGAAAACTGGAATTAATCTTTTGATTTTTTTATTCTAGTTTTATTAGTTGGAGGCAGCTCCTTAGGTAGCTGATTTAAAATCTGTAGGCAGGAAAGTCCACCATGAAGTCTGGAAGCTCTTAGACACATATTCAACAGTAGAGGGAAACAGAATAGGAGAGAAAATATTTCTACACAGCAAGAAAAATCTGAGTCTGCCAAAGATGACCACAGTTGCTGCTATATTACTGCCAGCAGTGCATATGTTCCTTATGGGCAACTGAATGCTTTCCATTCACTGTGTAAGAATCTGTTTTCTTGACCTATATTAACTGGAAGTGCTCTAAAGTTTTCTGAAACAGAGCCATATGGAAAACTCTCACATATAATTATTCCCTGCTCCGTAAAACGTCTGAATATTTTTTACACATGTATATATGGGCTATTGCTCCTAGTTTTCCAAATGAAAAGATAGATACCTTTACTTAAAATTCAGAGGAAACTACCAAAAAAGTAATTCCAAATATGTCTATATTGCATCCTAAGTGGTCTTTTTGGCAAGCCCAGACAATCCAGATAAGGTATACTGTGAGAACACTCTAGGTCCCCCCACTGCTCTGCATGCCCAGATTTTCTCCTTAGAAACAGAGTGTATGTATGTCTGCGTGTGTGGATGGAAAACTGCACAGACAGATTTTGTCCTACAGGGAGTCAACGTGCTCAGGGCAAGTGTCCAGGTCTGGAAACTGGGAAGGTTTCCCAGATCCCAAAGTACAGACATAGTCACAGAGAGCCAGGGTCTGGCTCCCCAGTTCTCCAGTTTTCATGCTCCAATTGTCCAAAAGGGTCTGAAAACAGGTGTAAAAGGCTTCACCGTCATTTGCTTTTTCATAAAAGCTAGCTTCAAGGAGGAAAGGGGAATTGTGAATACTGTTGTGACAAGCTTCACTATCCCAGCTCTTATATCCTCATGGATCAGTTTGATAAGGACCAAAATAAGGTGCTATATTGAGGCAGAAGAGAAAGTCTCCAACAGTAAAGCACAGCACATGTGAACAGAGGTTTCTGAGGAAATGTTGTAGTACAGCTCTTGAACAACATCCTGTGAACAGAATAAACAACATAATATCCCAGCCACTCCTTCTGCAAGCTTAGGAGAGAGCATTCAAAAATAAAAATACATTGAAGAGAGATAGCTACAGCCAAACAGGCAATCACGACTCGAAAATCTACATTCTTTGCTTGAAACCTACAGCCACTATGTATGGTGTTTCCTCCTGCCCAATGGATTTGTGAACTATGTAGTCTATAGGAAGATTTCTGTTCTTGAAAATCACCATTTCTGAGTTTCATACAATTTCCAAGCACTTTCCACAATCCACAAAGATTAAATTGCACCAAAACTCAAAAGCGGCAACTTTATATCAAATGCCTAACAGAGTATAGAAATAATACATAAAAATAAAACATAAAATAAAAATAATAACATCTTGCTTACACTTTAGAGAGGTTTTTTTCTTAGAGGTTTTTCGCACAAAACACTGACTAAACTTTACTTTGCTTAGTCTTTCTATCAGACAACAAAACGATAAATGAGAAAGATATAGTAGTACAACACCACATTTTCCCATTTTCTTGACAATGTATGATTCAAATGTTTTTAAAAAATTATGTCAGAGTAGCTACATTTGAAGTGATAGCAATCTTGTGCCTCCACTGAGGTTGCACTTTTCTCTCCATACTTCTGACAATCAAAAGATGGCTAATGTGGCTGATAGAAATAGATCTTATGTGTTGATCTCCTTCAGGCTACTAGTAACTTCATCTACTTCAGTGTCAGTTGCCAAGGGAACCAACAAACTGAGTCAGTGATAAACAGGGTAATCGATTTTAGTTATTTCTCTCTGCCTTTCTGTACTAAACCAAAATGTCCTTCTACCTCAGTAAGCTTAACAAGCAGAGGTTTGGTCTCTTGTTCAATTAATACAGCTCATATTGAAAAACAATATTGCTGTTGCATCACAACAGTAGAGTTTGACAGCTGGGTGAACTGAAAAATAGCCATATTCACCAACACCAAATCAGAGCTTGCAAAAATGGCACAGCTCTTGGTAACTGACTTAGGAAATATCTTATCCTTGAAAGGCAGATGGGCAGTGTGGACATACATGCTGGGATTAATTTGATCTTCATTTTTCATCCATAGCTAGCCCGCCCTGAACAGAGTAACATCAAAGAACCAAACCAGTAGGAAATAAATAGATTTTGCTATTATAAACTTTATGTAGACAGCAATGAGGTTACCGTTGAGAGTCGCTGAAAGAAGCAAAGAAAGGTTATGACAGCCATGGCAGAGCACAGTCCAAAACTCAGATATTGCTCAGTTCATGAGCAGTAGAATGTGTATCAGATGCGTTCTTGAAGTCAGGCACCCAGACTGCAACCTGTCTTTCAGCTGATATATTCCAGGCTAAAGCCTGCCGAAGTCAGTAAGAGTTTTTGCCACGAGACTTCTGCATTAGTTGTCATCATCCAAATAGGTGATACAGTATACTGACATTCAACAGAAATAAGGTGTGTAAGAGTAAAACTGGAAAAAAGTGACAGTATAAAATGTACAGAGCTACACATATAAAAAATACTTAATATACAATTCAGCCTCAAAACACTGGTAACTACTTTTAAAAAGAATAAGAGTGTGCTTTGATTTAAATTAGATGGGAAAAGGGATGAAATAATAGAAGAAAAAGTATTCCTGACTAACACTGAAAAATGAAATTCCCAGTACTACAGAGAAGTTTCTATCCATATTTTTTATTTAATGATAGTGAGTTTCTACCACCTCTCTATCCCAACTGTAGTTTGGTATCCTTAGAAATTACAGGAATTTTACCTGTCCAGTCATTATAAAATCACATAAGAATAGTTTTGAAGCAGTAGCTATGAAGGAATTTGAAAACAAAGCAATCTCTACTGTTTTCAAAGAGCAGTTTATATTATTTCTATTTATAGAAAAGAGATTAATCATACTGTGTTGGAGGGAAAAAGTGAATACTCTTTACCAAAATAATCCTTTTCTGAGAAGGCTTATTTAGCAAAATTCCATGAGGTCCTAGGTGTTTTCAAGTAAGGATGCTGCAAACGAGAGGACAATTGATCTCTGCAGTGGTGCACTGGGATCATCTTCGCTAACACTTTGTATCGATGAACTATATTTATATTGAGATGCTAAATGGGCCAGAAAATATGCTCTCCCACCTCATGTCACAGACTGTTACCCATGCCACACAGGAGAGAGAGAGCCCCTTCTTATCTTTGCTGTCTTGATGAGTGCAGAGATTGCCTGGAGGCAAACAAAGGGATGGCAAAATTAGAGACTAGGAACAGCAAGGTCCTATCTTCCAGATGTGATGAGGAAAAAGACATCAACATCTAGAACAGCTGGTTCTTCCTATGCCTCTTTAAGGAGCACTGCTTCTCTTTGTGTCTCTCCTACTGGTGGTACAAGCATGTGATAAAGTACAGATTGTTGAATTTTGTGCCTGAAAACAAGTGTCATTTTTGCAAGCTCTTCTGTTTCTTGGAGGTAGACTTATGTTCACTTGTCAGACAGCCAAACAAATTGCTTTTTCTCTTCTATTTAATATTTGTTAAGGAACTGCATCATTAGAAACCCAATTGTTTTGGAAGACTTTTTGACTGATTTTCAAACAGGAAGCTAGATCCAATGTTTTGCCTAATATTTAATTGCTTTGCTAAAATACAGCTATATTTTAAATTTGCTCTTCAGCAAAGCACTTTAAAAATTAAGCTGATCTGAAATGTCTTTTAAAATATAAAAATAGATTAAGAAATACAAAACCAAGTATGTGAATGCAAACTTCATGTACTCATAAAGATTCTAACTTTTGCAGTGCACATGATTCCATCACCTGAATGTTTTCATGCCCCTCTCCTTTTGATGCTTACTCTGGAAGGACCATCCAGAAACAGCTGCCAATGGGAAAGGTCAGTACCATTGTTTCATTCATAACAGCTAGATCTAAAGGCAGCACTGAACAGGTGGTTGTATGCCTTCCTTTGCTTCTACATCTCCCCATGATGTTTAGCTTCTGAATCAGACTTTTATTATATTAGATTGCTTGGATATTATTTTTTTTTTATTGGCACAATTACTAGTTGGAAACTATATTGACTAATTCAGAAAAGAACAGGAATCCTTCCAAAATCCTTCCAGAACTGTCCAGTCAGACCTATGTCTTAAACACTGATACTCATGAATTCTTTTTTTATAAAGAATATCAGGTATTTACTGTATTTATATTACATACACAGAAACATCCTAGATAAAGATATAATAAACCTTTGGAAAGGTTTATTTAAAAGTTTCCCTGAATGAATATGATGTGGAAAGAATTAGAATTGGAAATTCACTACCTGCTAGTTCAAGACTGTTAAACTCTTGCCAAGATGTTGCTATAGGGAATGGTTTTGAACAGTCTTCTCATACCTCATCTGTCTAAGGTAGCTCTGCCAGCTTTCACCAGGCTGGGATATCACATCACTAAGACCAAAGAGCTGGAAAACCTTTGGCAGTTTGCTTAGAGCCCAAAGCACTCGGTCATGTCCTAGGAAGAAATCTCTTCAGTGTTTAGAAACAAAATAATTTAGAGATTTGTTTTAAATTGCTAACATATTCAAAGATCAAAAGGTTTGTTTAGATGCTACATTACCAGGTTACCATTTGTAATATTTCACCTGGTTCTTACCCAAGAAAACAAAATATTACCAGAAGTCCTGCACCTTTCCTGTAGACTGTGATTTACAAGTTCTATAAATACTCTATCCAATAATAAGAAATTTTACTTATTTGTCATAACGATATATATCTTTTATTCTCTTTTGTGATGAGTTATGAAACATAAGATTACCTTCTATAAAAACTGTAGGACTTCTTAAATTCGTTTAAGCTAATGTTTTCATAGAGTTTGTTTCTGATTTCTATTTTTAAAGAGAGAGGGAAATTTGTAAAGTTAGAGTCTTCTTGCAGGGCTATTATTAAAGCATCATAACATTTATAGAGCATGTTTAGCATTTAACACTGTTCTCAGTAGCTTTTTGTTCTTATATATATTTCTTATATATTATTCTATAATATTTCTTAAAGGATAACATAACTAATAAGTCAAGTCATTAAAAAGCTACAGATATTTAAAAATAAACCATAGTTTTAGCACTCCATTTAATCTATTCTTGTCTGGATGAGAGAAAAGGAAGTAAGGTAACTTGTGTATGTAATTTCTCTCACTGCAGCAGCAAAAAAATAAAAATTTTCAGCACACACAGTAGCTACACAGTCAACACTTATGCATCAAAACTTATTTTCTAACACAGTGGTACATTTCAGTCATCAGCCTGTGTAGAGTGGGTCTCAGGAATCCTTTTATTTAGCAATTCAGGTTGGACAGATAAAGGAGAGACCCAAAGAACAGAAAATTAAATTTAGAAGTTGTGGCAATTGGCAGCTGGATGACAGGTTCAACCTTTTAGTACTCAGCAAGTTTGGTTAAACTTTAGCAGTAAGAGATATATGCAAAATAAATTTAAATATGTGATAGACGTTGTTGTCAGTACCTTCAACTGCTTTAGCCTCTTTCTTCCTAGATTTATTTTACAGATTCTCTGGTAGCAATAACAGCCCCTTGCCCCTGGTTTCTTTCCTGCATGGCAAATTGTTTGAAACGGTAGTACTGCAAAGCAGTCAATTGTGATTCTAAACACCGAAGAGATTATTTTTTTTTTCTAGGACGTGACCTCTGAGGCAGTTTGGCTGCTGGGAACCTTGGCGATGTGGTTTGGAGTGACAGAAATTCAAGTCTCTTCAGTGATTTCTAAACAGTACATCATGCAAGGTGTTGACCACAACCATCACATGGCCATCGGAGGTATTCTGCTTTGGTTCAGGAGTGCGCTATTAATGGTCACCACTTACTGTGCCTTGGCTCAAAACATGGGAGCATCCAGCCTTGTTTCCTTTTAGACAATGCTGAGCTGGAAGAGCTGCTCCAGCCACTAATACATGTCCTGGCCAACTAGGAAGACAAGAAGCTGTCTGAATTAAAATTCCTGAAATGTGTGTTGCAGACACTGTGTCCTCCTTCTCGTCAGTTCTACTGTAGAGATCCTCTGTTCTTCTCTCCTCCTGTGCTGCTTGCTTTTGCAGGCACTATCAGTGGCAGCATCTTTTTGAAGCTTGTGCTTCTTCACTAAGCAGAACTGGTTCCAGAATTGGTGACCTGCCCCAAAACTGCAGGGAGCTTCAGGTCCCTTACCTGTAAGACAAGACTTACTTGTGCTTATGGGTTACAATCTCTCTTTCTGTAGGCACTGCTTTGCAGCTAAGAGGGGGTGGGAGGACTGTGAAAGACCATCTGCTCTCCTGCAAAAGAAACAGCAGTGGCATAGGAATGGGAAGATTTGTGACTCTGAATCATGATTCTTTTTAGTTTCAAGCCACTGCAGTCTCATTTCACCCTTTCTTCTGATCACAGTCCTCCTACTTATCCCTCTCGCTACATATCTTTTTCTCTCTTTTCATCTGCATCTGCTTATTCATGAGGGGGAATTGGTCCTTGCAGAATTTCATGTGGTTTGTAGTCCATCTAAAGCATAGCTGTCTGAAGGATAATGCAACAAAGACAGCCCTAGTTACGTGTTGAAAGCTTGCAAAGTCCAGCCCATTGTGGGATAAATGAACAGCCTCAGCAATGCTTTAACAAAGATTTGCACCAAAATAAATCTGGATCCACACCTGACTCTTTTAAAAAGCATTTCAAGACTAACAAGTCAGGTTTATTTTTTGCACCTCTTATGCAGCCAAAACTGAACTGGTGCTATCATTTTTCTGAAGGGACTGTACCTTCATCATTGCCCTCCTTCCTCATCCTGATTTCCTCTCTTTTATGACTATTGGTATGTAGTTAGACTGGAATCAAACAGTGAAATATTTCTCTGCAAATAAGGAAAATCTTCTTAAAAGCACCAGACGTGGTTGTCCCTTCTTTACTGTGGATTAGACTGAAAATCCATTTGTAAGAATTATTATCATCTTTATGAATTCTGGTTAGATTTTAGATTAATGGTTTTATCTTCCCATAATAACTGAGCAATTTAAAGTATCCAGCTTAATCATTTATGCTGCTGTTAGTGATGTCAATGTTTTCCAAACTGATACAAATGACAGTACAGCCCACATCATCAATTTTAGTGTACTCATGTTTTAGAGCACTCAGTTTCTTAAATCTACACTGTTTTCACTTTTGAATTTAATATATTCAATATAATTCTTTAATCTTTTAGAATCATTGTCTATATTGTCTGAAACAGAAATACCAAGCGCCAAAATGCAAAACCACTACTGCGGTAACTTTGTAACTAATTAAACAAGAAACTAAGTGTTTGTTTGGTACCTGCTTTTGGACTTCCTAAGGTCCATAGTCTGCCCTTTGCTAAACAAGGTGTGCTTCCTTTAAAGATGTGCATGCAATTATGAATGAAACCATGATATCATCAACTAACAAACAGATCCAGAATATTTTTTTAAACAGAAAACCTAAAACTAGAAAAGGAGGGCTCCTGTATTTATTTCAAGTGACTATTGAATTTGAAAATTGCAGACATGATTTTTCAGATGTGTTTACTAGACTCTAATTTTGCTTTGAGCTCTGTATTTTCTTTTACTCTTTTTTTTTTTTTTTTTTTAATGTATATGTGTATAAGATGGAATAGAAAATCTGCTTGGGGTAAATGAACATGTCTGTGTGGAGTGGATTAGTATTTGCACCCTGATTTGCATTCATGTGGCAAATAACAGCTACAGAATACCCGAGAAACAATGTATTTGTATATCATCCCAGAGCACCTAAACTTAAAATTTAAGTTCTTGAAAATCACACGAACTGTGATGACATTATTCATATGCTGAAATCTTGGTAAGGATAAGGCCTGACCACAGTACAAGGCTGTGGAAAAACCACAGATAATTCTCACAAGTCATCCGTAATATCAAAAAAGCTGTTCATAAAGCCATGATACTTTTCATGTGCGAAGACTTTGGAATCTCACCCTATCTAACCACTATTTTGCTCTGATTTGAAAGCACTGAAAACTATTAAGCATCCATGTACTCCTTAAATAATTTTGTGCCAGTGTACACTATGAGACATTCTATTATGTAATTTGAATGGCTACTTTCTTAGCGAAATCGATGTCACATTTACAGCATTCACTGGGAGGAGAAAGAGGGAAAGGAGGAAAGATAAAATAAAAAGAAGGTAATTGCTATGGTTTTATCTTGGACAACCATTTAGTCTCAAATATTCAATGTAATGTGTTGCAATAAATCGGTGAAGAAATTTAATCTCCTTCGTGATTAGTTGGCATATCTGTTGTCAGCTGTCTTGTTTAGGATTCAAGCTAATTTTATAAAATAACTCCTATAGGCAAATAATTTTCACTGACTAAGAGAACACTTAGTGAAACACTAAGAAACAGTGAGCTCATTTGCATGGCAAGGTTTAGCTGAAGCTTGCAAGAGTTTCATAGCACTGTGACAACTTGCAAAATAAAGCAGCTTTTGAAGAATGATAATTGCATAGCTTTATTTATTTTATTTAGGATGCACAGACAAAGTTGTCTTTAAAGGGTTGAAATTGCCTGACACCCTAATTCCACACTAATTTATTTGTAATTCATCTGGCTGGAATAATGCTGTATTTCATACCTCAGTGTCATCCTTTCCTGTTAGGTAACTGTTACGAATGACACTAAGTAATGTAATCTAAAAGAAAAGCAAACTTTAAATGTTGATGTTTCCACTACAGGAAAGATTGTTCTTCACGTTCTTCAGTATTGACAGACCTCACTCACTAAGTGACAACCAAATTGGCAAACAGAAATAGCTGCTGATGGCTAACTGTCAAACTACATAGCGTGAAAGCTGACAGCTTCCCTGCATCACAGTCAGGGATAAACCTTCCCGCTCTCTATAAAGTGATACTCAAATCTCATTTGAAAAGTACTGCCAAACTTGTACTGACAATGATTTTCACTAAGCAAACTTCCACTAGCAGCCACTTTAAGTAAAGTGTTGAGAAGTTATCCGCATTTATTGTTTAATTGTCAGTTATTGACATGAATGATCCAGTGATGAATTTTGCTCTGGGTCCCTCTGAAAGACAAAGGTTCAGTGCCAGCATTTCCCCACAGAGCAGTGAGCTGGACAACCACAGGGGCCAGGGAAATTCAGCTTGGTCTTGACTGATATTCCTGCAAGAGCAACAGAAGACAGAGCACCTGCTGTCGCTAAATTAAAATAAATAATTAAATAAATAAAAATTAAAGAAAGATTCAGAAAGGATAAAATTCAGACTAGTAAGGATAACTGGGACTTCACTGTGTGCTTGTTACTTCATGTCATTTACAAAAACATTGAATAAAACCTGTCCCTCACCAGTCCTATGAACCTTGACTGCTAATTTTTTTCCACCCTGAAAAGTGATAATTCAGCCTTTACTTCCCACACCTTAATCAGTTTTCAGTCCTCAAAAAGACCTATCTTCCAAACCTGTGGCAATTTACAAAAGGAAAAATACTCAGAAATTCAACCAAACCCTAATTATGATAAAGAAAAGGAATCTTCTGAAATTTTTTCATGAGTTAGTTGCATGCATTGTTGTAGACTGAGAAGCACATGTTGATAGGATGTGCCAGGAAGAAGGAGGGGGGAAGGAACAGAGGAAAGGAACCTCTGTGCCTTGTTCGTTGCCTCTTTTTTTGGCAGAGGGAGTGCCACAGAAACCCTCTTCATGATCAGGAATATTACACAGTACAAGAGCACTGCAGGTGGTCTAGTGCTCACAAGAACATACTCCAGTACTTTAGAAACACTCTAGATTTATGTGTAACCGCACTGTAAAGGTTGTTATATAAGTAGCCTAAGAATAATTTGTTTGCAGCATTCTTGATCATAAAGGATGCCAGAAAGATAGCTGTAGTGAAAGAGCTCACAAACAGAAACATGAAAGGTGCTACAGAAACTCTGATGTCAGAAAAATGAATGGCTAGGATAAATGAGTGGTATCTAGAAAACCTGAAAATATTCAAGACTATAGTCTGACCAGTTAAAAATACTTATTTTCTCCAGCTGTAATAATAGAACAAGGAAGCTGATGGTAAATGCAAGTCAGTAAGCCCTACTAAATTACAAATGATGATTTAGAAAACCCACAGGTATATTAAAGGAAAAAACGTTCCCGGTAGAGGTACCCAGATGACATGTGTACATTTGTTTCCCCAAAGGTTCTTCCAAAACTAGTGGTGGTGATGACACTCATAAAATATCTGCACAAATATAATACGAATGCACACCGTGAAGATCCCTCAGAGAACAATCATCCCCTGCTGGTCAACTGTATTTTTAAGCATGCCTATAAACAGTAGATGATAGCATTAGTTAATATGCTATTTGGCTTCCAGAAAAGAAACAAAGCCATTGCAGAGTCACAGGAAATGGCAACGTATATCAGAACCTAGCTAGCAGAGAAAAATAAAAGCAAAGACTTAAAGAGTAAGAAGAAGGGACTATCAGACTGGAAAGTCTTGTTGAGGAATGGACTTTGATGGGCATAAAGGACATGATGAACCTTATGTTTCTTTGTCAGAAACACAACTTAAAAGTCCTGTTGTCACTTTGAAGGCATTTTATTCTTTTGTGCCATCCTCAAACACTGTATGTGTGTTGCCTATACAAGTTTTATTTCTTATGCAAGACTGGATGAGGCTAAACATTTCCTCATATTGAGTGGACCACTGTAGTGAAAAGTATAAAATTACATTTGGAGACTTGCATGATCTTTTAGGTATATTCATAGAACAGGAGTCTTTGACAGAAATGTATTATAAGATGACTTGAAAGTTGGTGTTTTAAATAAAGCTCATTTGCTTTTAGCCATTTGAAGTCCTATCATGTGCTCTTCCTGTTTAAACTACTTAAAGCCTGTGGATAAAATACAATTCTTTCAACAAAACTTCTTTGAAAAGAAGTTCAGTATGCAACACGGCGCTGCAGAGATTAATTGAACTACCATGTTCCAAGGTAGTTTGTATGAAATTGCTAAAAGCTGCCCTGGAGTTTTCATTAGCACTAACACATTTATGCTTGAGATAGAAATGATTGTGTTTTTCTTCATACAGTATAATTTGGTTGGCAGACAAATTTGATTATTCTTATAATCTTTCTGCATACTAATGATTTGAAACAATATCCAATATATTCAGCATATTATTTTCTTTGAGCAGTGTAGTACAGTTGACATGGCACTGGCTAGAAGAAATAAGGGTATATTTTGTGTAGTGAGCTCTCAGGACTCACCCTTCCTTGTGTCTCTGTATCCTGGCATGGAGGTCTCTGTGGACCACAGACGTTGCTTGGTGGCACTGCTTATAGCAGTATATACACCTGCCAGTTACCCCACTGGTTGCAGCAGTCATGCAACAACAGTGCAATAGTAATATCTGTGCAGGTCTGTTAGCTAGGTACAAATAGCTTCATTAATAGGTCTTTTCCTAGAAGAATGTATGCAGCTTCTGTTCCACAAATGAGAAAGAGATGCTGAGCTGGAAATTATTAAGAAAAGAAATCTAAGAATTATCCTGAGCTCCATTCCTTAATCCTACCTGGACAAGATGAAATGGTCTATAACTATACATGAGGTGATTTCTAATACCAGACTGTTCCTTCATCAAGCACCAAAGGCATAACAGAATTCAACAATTAAAAGCTGACACTAGAAGACATTTTTTTCAAGTGCTGTAATGATCAGTGTGTGTACACAGTGGATTCTCAGTTGAACAATTTAGTTTAAATCAATGATTGGATATTTATCATCATGGTACACAAATTACTGGCTTATAAACATTTGTTTTGCAGCAAGTAAGGCTGCTGTATTGTAAGATTTGGCCTGTGCTTTTAAAATCTGTGACTATGCTCTTTTTATGGAAGAGCATCATTTACTACCAATGCCGCTTTCTGGCATTCCAGGTGACTCTGAATATACTTTTTTCCACCTGATCATTCTTATTAAACAATCTTGGCACTATAAGCTGATTCCAAATGACAGTGATGTCAGAAATTGAGTAACTAAGATGAATGAGAAGAAAAAACGAGACAGTATCTTGAAAAGCATACCTACCATTTGTATGGTATTTTTTCCTCAAAGTACCTTGCAAGGAGTTGTGACATGAGTATCACCATCATCATCCGAAGGCTAGAGAGATTTACAAGCAACCATGTAAATAACTTGTTTGTGTAGGAAAACTTTAAAAGGGAGCCTAGCTGTCTTTCCAGGCCCCAACCCTGGGCAGAGGACCACAGTGCCTCCTTTAGAAACATTACAGGTATGTTTGAACCATTCATAAAGATCCTGATCTGACAGAGGAATTGTTAGATCATTTACTCAAAAGCATAATTGTGAACTTCATGAATGCCCAGCTGTAAAGTGATAGGCACAGGACTAACACAGACTGGGAAATAAATATTAAATGGGGAAATAAAAACAGGTGTTAAATGGAGGTAGCACTCTTAGATCTAGAATGTCTTTTCATACTGTTCATACTAGACAAAAAAGTAGACTACCAGTTTTGCCCAAAACTTCATCACAATAAAAGTAATTTAGCACGGCTGAACTGCAAAACTCTGTCTTCAAATGACTTCCCATTTTCAATGATCAAAACAAATCTTTTTTAAGACTAGAATGAATAAATGGTACCCAAGCAGTAATATAACACAAGGAAGACAGACAAAGCTCACCCATTATACACGATCTAGTGAGTCATTTCAAATGGGGAATAGGATTACCATATTGCAACATATTAGGTGACAAGAAATACAAGGCAAAAAGTTAATAACACAAGGTTTAGTATCCCTGTTCCATATCCATCCCAAAGTGGTAGCAGAAATTCAAGTCTACACAGCATGGCTGGAGCAGAAGTGTATCTGCCATGTGCAGATCCTACAGGAGTATCACTGGCAATTCCCATACATACAGCAATGCATGGCTGAGTATTGCTATTGAGGATGTATCCTAAACATTAGGGATGTTTCTGTTCTAAAATCAGAAATCATTTCCTGCAACACTACATTCCATTCTCAAACCATGACTTGACTACCAAAATAAGTGTAATAATATCTTTGCTGAAACAGGCCCAGTGGCTAGGCATGTAATAGAGAGGCAACAGTGCTGACTATCTGTCATCATTGGGAGTAGATGGCAGCAGTGGCTGGAAATAGCAAATGTTACATTTGAACTGGCACAAATTAGAAACAAAGAAACAAAGAACTAACGTCTAGACTAACAAAAGCATTAAAAGATTTTGCCATCACTGTAGGCACCTAAATTAAAAAAAAATACATATATCTGGTGCCACTGCCATCTACATGAAGATGGCTAGCAATCTTTGGTGCTCAGATTTCCAAGGTTAATGTTAATTACAATCATAGAATTATGGAATGGTTTGGGTTGGAAGGGACCTTAAAGATCATCTGCTTCCAACCCCCCTGCCACGGGCAGGGACACCTTCCACTAGACCAGGTTGCTCAAAGCCCCATCCAGCCTGGCCTTGAACACTGCCAGGGATGGGGCATCCACAGCTTCTCTGGGCAGCCTGTTCCAGGGTCTCACCACCCTCACAGTAAAGAATTCCTTCCTCATATCTAGTCTAAATGTCCCCTCTTTCAGCTTAAAGACCTTCCTGCTTGTCCTATCACTACATGCCCTTGTGAAAAGTCCCTCTCCAGCTTTCTTCTAGCTCCCCTTTAGGTACCAGAAGGCTGCAATAGGGTCTCCCTGGAGCCTTCTCTTCTCCAGGCTGAACCACCCCAACTCTCTCAGCCTGTGTCTCTGGTTAGGATATGGAAGATATTACCGTGTTTGGGGGGGGGGGGGGGGGGGGGGTTGGCAGTTTTGATAAGACTAGGCAGCCTATTGACTTCCTCATACTTTGAAAATATCAAGCAGGTATTTTATTTCTCCTCCGTGCTGAGGTCTCTGTTTGTACAGGTTTTCAAAACACACCTGATTGATGTCTACATAGGAAAATGTCATTCTTATTTGTCTAGGATCTGTGTGTGTTGAAGTGCATTTAAACGGAATAGCACCTGATGTGACCTCAACACCCACCTTGTCTCCCAGAAACATGAACTAATTAACAGGCGGTCAAGAGCTCTCTGAACCCTTATGTGGCAGTTAACACAATATTGCATTTTCAGCTATGTGGACAAAATTACTGTTGCTTCCTGCTATTAACAGTTCCTATAAGTACATTAATCTAATTCTTCAGTAGTTGCTCACCTTTTACTATTTTTATCTGAGGTTTTTAGACTTCAGCTTAAACATGAAGCACATTTGTGTATATTTGTGTATGTGGTTAACCAAAAACACTGTCCACTGAGAAAGCCAGACCTGACACTGACCAAAATGTTCACATGAGGTTTAGATTATTAAACTTAACTGTTGAACTGTAATAAGAAATAATTTTCTTCATAGCATCTTAAGGTAAATAATCACATCCCCGTGGTTTTACCTGTAGCGCTCAGTGATGGAGATGCACCCTGATACGCATTCCCTTCCAGAGAAGAACCAGAAAAAAATCACAAGGGAATGGAATGTTAATCAAATACAAAGGAATAAGCTCTCAAGTCTTTATCCAGAAAGGATTAGAGCCACTCCCTTGGAGTGTGGAACATTTTCACGCTTTGCTTCTGCACTTGTTGGTATGCAGCATGTTGCAGAACTAGATACTGCAGGTTTCCCCTAGTGCCTAAAGAAACTTTCCAGTCCTCTTTCATCAGTGCCGAAACAGAGTCTTCAGCGATTTTGTCTAAATTTTTTACTTGCTTTGGTGCAAAAATACAAGCAGCATGGTTACTGCTTTTGAACTTAGTTCTATCACATTATTCACTGTCATTTATTACCGTTGCTAGGAGAACTGGTGGCAATCACCTCTGTCAAAGTCCTGTTCCCTTAGGAGGGAAAACCAACCAACATCAGCATGGGGAAAAGCTCTCAGATACTCTTCACTTAACTAGCATTTCTAGCACTGCTCCTTCCTTTATTTTTTTCTTCAGAAATGTCTTCAGCAATGTCTCTACATCTGGTGTCTCATGTCTCCTTACACTTCCTCTTGTCTGTCTGCTTATTCATCTAAAGAAAAATCAACTTTCTGTAAAGAACAGTAAAATCTGTCTTTGATTTCAACAGTCATGTGATTCTATGTGATGGACACTTCTTGTCTCAATTTGTTGGTTATGTAAAGGACCTAAACAGCTTCTTATAGTTATTGTAAACCAAGAGAAGTCTTTACATTCTGCAGGGATATTAGGTATGATACACTGATACTGAATTCCCAATGAGCGTATCCTAGTTTCTTCAGAGAAGACACTCTACGCACCTAATAACTGACACACAGTCCGAAGACCTTTAATGCACAAAAGAGTTTACCAAGTGTGCATGTGTAGAGTTATTTTTAACCCAGTATTAATCAGAGTCTACTAATTATCTTTGAAAAAACAGATTAGAATTTACTGAATATTTGTGAAATCCTTTTCTCTCTTCATTGCTTTCTCTTATGTTGCACTTTCAGTTATTGGTTAGCATCTTTCCACTAAGAAGAACAGGAAAAATACTCTTGAGTTTTCATTTAACCAAAGCTTGTCAGTGGAGATACATTAATACCTACTTGGATGCAAGAAATGAAAAAAGGTTAATAAATGTTCTGAAAAATATGGCCAGTATTTATCTAATAACCTACTTTTCAAATTGTTTTCTAAGGTACTTTTGTGTTAAGGCTAAAAAGTAACTCACTAAAAAAGAATGTCTAATTCCTATTCAGAAAGATGCTGTCATCTACCGAAAACTGCACTGACTCAATGCAAACGAAGCACAGAATCGCACGCCTATGAACAGAGGTGCAAGTAAGGCCCATGGTAACATATCATGATTTCTTTAATACCTATATTAGCCAAACACAAAACATCAGAAGATTTTGCTCCTTTTAATATAACTTCCATTCACACTTAACTATGAAAGAAAAATTAAACACAAAACCTAAATCAAGACCAACCTCCCTTTTTCATACATAATTTTAAGATAACAGCATGGAAACATTTCAGCTGACAGGCTGCAGGGAAAAATACAGGACAATTTCCTGTTCAAAATTGAGTAACTCAGGTTCCAGGATTTTTGTGTTTTCTGTCTACCCAGACCCAGTATGCTCATCTTTTTGTATTGAAACAGGTTTATTTCTGCTAGTCATACATGTCAAAGAAATGGTAGTTATGTGAAGAAGGTAATTTGAAATTAAATATACAAAAGTGAAGCACAGAAGATGATAGTTTAAAGCAGTAATAAAGGTTTTTATAGACTGTGAGATTCAAAAGGAAAATTCTCAATCACTTTTGATTAATTCTGTTCATTTCTTTGGGCAGCCACCCTCACATCTCCTCAAATGTATTACACCTGAAAGACAAGAGGTTCTTGCCTTCCTATCATTAGCTTAAGTCACTCCTAACGGAATAAAAAGCTGTTGCCATAACTGTGTAGAATTGCAACAAAAAACCCTGATATGATTTCATGCATACTGTTATTTATACCCCAATGACATCACTGGTTCAGATTCAGATTTCAGTTACACTGACAAATACAAAGGGATTTCCTATAGATTAAAAAGTTACTTATGATTTGTGCATAGAGAAAAACATGTGGCTCAACAGAGACTATAGATAAGTAAAAGATGCAGATAAGCATTTAAAAACAAAAGTATTATAAAAAATAAAAAAAGGAAATAAAAAGACACTAAACCACCTCAAACTCATTTCAGAGCATGGTTAAGAAAGTATCAGGACAGGTGCTGCATCCTAATTACACTGTAATCAAGACACTAGTGTTCTTCACATTTCTGACAACCTTTCAAACAAAAATAAGAACAGCAACATGGTATATCAGTATTTGCCCACAGGCTGGCAACACAAGAACCATCTCTGCTACCACGACTGAACAATAGTTGAAGGAGCTTTGAAAAGACCATTTCTGTGTCTGGGGAAAGGAAAATCTGCACCATATAACACAGCATTATGAATACCACTGAGCTGGAAACATCATCAATGCCTTTTCCTTTAATTGTTTTTTTATTTAGCTCAGATACTGACAACATCTGAATATACATGAAGAATATATCTTCCATCCATAAGCACCCCTTATTACTGTACTATTCTAGGTAACAATAGGAAGGACATAAACATCACAAGACTGATGGGAAGACTTAAACCTGAAATCAGAAGGAAAAAGAAAATCTGTTCCAGTTGTTTTTCTGTGTTGTCTTTTCCACAGTTCTGAAACAAACAGGCTGAAAGAAGCATCTTCCTGCCTGATGTAAATGCAGATTTCTTCAACAATCTTGACTTTGGCAATAACAGGTCATTCTTCACATGGGTTTTTCTAGAGAACAGATATTAGCAATAACATCTGCTGCCTGCTTGTGCTAGCTGGAAATTCAATTCCTGCACCCGATTCTATTCCCAATAGAAATTTTTTTAAAATGGCACATGCATGTAAGTATTTGAAAAAGCTGAATCTCATATGACTCATACCTCTCCCTGTCAAAATAGATTAATAGTCCTGTTTATCCATGCAGCACATGCAGCATTACCAGGAGGCGGGCTTTCCCATGCAACTCAGGCAGTGAACAGCAACACCAGGATCTAAATGTGAAACATTAGACTGCCACCAGCCTTTTTAACTTATTTTTTCAGGAGAAAAACACATGAATGCACGGGCTGGAAGATAGTGGTCTACTGCTTCAGTAGCTGGGTAGCTTTCAAGTAGCCCACTCTGTGCTCCTCTCAGATCCAGATGGTAAGACTTAATGCTTCAGATAAAGGGTTAACAGCCTTCTAAAAGATGAGTAGCAAAGTTTGATTTATGCAGCAGATCCTGGACACCTGTAGGGCTACACTGGAAAAGCCTCTCAGTTCTTGTAGCTTGTTTTGGGTTTTGGGAAAAGGGATTTGAATTTGGGCATTTCTCCAGAAGTCTTTGGAGGGTCTCTAATCCTTCTGTAGAAGGCAAAACAATGTTCTCAGCATTTGAAAAGACGAATCCTTGTCCCACTGGGAGAAGAGGGGTTTTAAACTTCTGCTTTCAGAAGAAGATTCTGAATTTATCCTGAATGGAGACAGCAGAGTGATACCTGTGTAACAATAGCATATGAAAAAGGCTGAACAGGAAGTTTGCATGGATCTCCATTATACTGGACTTCTGGATCCAAGTTAACTGTATAAAAGCCAAGTATTGCAACACTTAAGCTTCTTTTTTGGAACTAGTCCCAGATTTATAGACATAATCATTGCTAATCTGTTTTACTGTGTTTGCAAAATAAACTGCCCCACAGAAGGTTCTTCAACACATTTCAGATGTTGTGGCTAGTCCTCTTGGAACAGAAGTGGCCAGCAGCTAAAGCACGTATTTGTTGTCCTTATTAAGCACAAAGACTCTGCATTTACACATACACACACAACATTAAAATATTGCATAACTGTGATGTAGCTACGGGCAAGACCTGGCTTTTGTAGTGGTTTCTGTTCCCAGAAACATGGAACCCTACCTCCCAAGACGGGAAGAAACCAAAATTCCCCTTTGGAGGCAGAACCCGCCTTCTCCCTTAATAGGACCTGCTGCACTGGCGTAGTGTATACATTAGAAACTTGATGGGCAACAGCAGCCTAACACAGGCTGAGGACAGGACACAAATGCCCTAATTCCCAATTATTTAAAAACATGGGAACCTTGACAAAGAATTTATTCTGTGACCCAGACCGCAGTCCAAACCCCAGGGCTATCATAACTGGGACCTGGAGGAGCCTTATTACAGGCTAAGTGGTGCTCAGCATGTGCTTGTCCCCCCATTTCTCCAGAAAATATTCTTGTTTTATGTAAAATGTGCACACTGTTTAACAAGATAATGGGGATCCCTGCTCAACCCTAATATGTTGTAGGAACTACCCTGGAAAGAGGCAATGGAAAGGGGTTCAGGCAACTATCTAGAAAGAAATGGAATTTAACACAAGGAACAACAAAATTTGCTGGTTATCATTCACTACATTATCTTTGAGATGTGATACAACTGGTTTTGATTTGATTCTGGAGTTTATAGAAGTTGTGCCTGCCAAAGTGGTACAGTTCATACCTACTGCCCACTTACTGTCTTGACAGAAAGAGCCCTGGATGTGTGAACGCTTAAGGTGTGTTTGCTATTAACAAAAACAGCAGCAGGTACAGCCTTACTGAGTGCATAAATCTTATAGCTAAGGTTTGAACGTTCTTGGTATTGCCCCTACTCTATCAATCCCCTGTATTTTACCTTTTTTTCTTCACCGCATGGTAAGATTTGGCCTACATTCACATCTTTAACCTCACCGTTTTTTTATGCTGAGCATTTTCTTTATTCATCCCATATTTCTGAATGCATGCAAGTTAATAGGAACCATGCATTTAACTTTCAGAAATATTCTGGGGGATGAGCCTACTTCCTTTCCCTGCCTCTGCAACATACAAAAACAGTCTGCAGACAAATGCCAAAAAAAAAAAACCCAAACCAAACCCAAAAAATCCAAGCCAAATCAAACCAAACCAAACCAAACAAACAAAAAAAGAAAACAAATTCACCCACATAAAAATAAATAAAAATAGAGATTTCATCATTAGCCACAAACCAGATTTTTTTTAGGTGAGTTTTTACAATACCACAGTACCACAAAAGACAATGTAAGACAACAAAGGGAAAAGAACTTAATGTTCTCAAAGAACCTTTTAAAACGTATTTATGAAATGGAGAATTCTACAGCACTCAGTGCCATCAGTTGAAAGCCACCCAATTGAGAAAAGCTGAAGGAAGGAAGGAAGAACGAGAGAGACTGGGGAATGGTTGGCTCTGTAGGTATATGAAGGGCATGGGATTTGTGTAGACATTTGAAGATAGTAAAACCACCAGGGCTAGGAGTGGAAGAACACAGCAGCCCAGGACACAGCAGTCTTCAAACAGTCAGTTGGCCTGGGAAATCCAAAATACCTGAGACACTGAAACAGTGTGGCTAGTGACCACCTGGAAGAACAGTATCAAGAATTTACTTTGAAAATTACAAACTGTTCTAGAAACAGAAAGGGCATGAATAGCTAAAGCATTTGCAGCCATTTGGATAATAAGTGCAGATATGGATAATTGCAACAGTATAGCCAGTGGAAAGGATATTAAATTATATTCTGCTAGGCAAGATAGCATGAATAAGAACTAAGCTCAGTAACAAGCAGATTTATTAAGACCTTAACTAAAACCTTAGTCACCTGGTGGTTAACAAGGCATCGCTGCCACTTGCTTCCCTCACAAAAACTTTGAAAATTCTTTACTTTATGGGGACACAACATAGGTAATTTTAAATTGTGTGTGTGAATAGGGAATGATCATTGAATATTTCTTAAAACAGAAGAAATAAATAAGGCTTTTCTCTGAAGTTATCAACATGTTTAAGATCAGCTACAGAAATAAGTTTTAATTACACTGCACTGGTTGATGGAACTCACCGTTCCAGCTTATTGAGAGGCCAAAGGGACTGGGCCAATTCAAGGAATACAGACCACCTACCCCTACTCATGCAGCCTTCAGCTCGGTGAGTTCCTAACCCACTGACTGCAGGGAGATGGGAGACATGGCGGAGGAAAGTCCATGTTTGCGCTTTTCTTCATACTAAGAACTGTCACTGGTCGATACCAGGGTACTTTGATCCGATTCAGTACAGCTGTTCTTGAACTGAATCAAATAATTATATAGATATGAAAAATTTAAATGGGACAGCACACAAAATCCAGAAACCAAATAGAGAGAAAACTGCCTGACTTCAGCTCTCTTTTCCTTCAGCAGAACAGCTTTCTTGAGGCTTTCCTTTCAAGGTTTACTGTCATTTCCCGGTTTGTAAGCTTGGACTGAGAAAATAAAATGAGCACAAGTCTTTCTACAAACTAAAACTGCATATTTAATTTTGTTGGTGGGGATTTAGATCTGTAAAGCAGGAACTGACACACTACACACTAAAAAGAAAATACTTTAAATTCATTAAATACTACAAAGGGAGTAAATGGAAAAAATCTGCTGCCTTTTTGCTCTTCACTTTGCTTGAGTTAATATCTTACAAATCCTTTGAACCTCTCCTCTTGAGGCTTAGTCTACGTCCAGTAGAGTTTTGCAATGGCCACAGCTTGACTGAAGAAGCACATTCCAACCCAAATATATAAAGATGGTGGTTTTATTTTTACAGTTTAACAAGAACATAAACTGTGAGCTCACTGTGCAATGGTTTCCACATTTTTAACTACATAGAGTTCATACTGGTTAAAGCAGTGAGGATCAAGTAGGAGTTGATACTAGCTGATTGCCCCTCTCTAAAAGTAGTAGGACAAAGATACAGTGCCTCTACTGTTAAGTCCACTATAAAATTCAATGTCAAAATGTATTATTTAATTATTTCTGAAAGTTGAGGTGACCCAAATAGTCTTGAATTGAGATGCTTTTATTGTATGTGATTTTACTGTAGAGACATTTGGGAAGTTTTACCCCAGAGTTAAAAGCCAGAAAAATATAATACTTTATATGCTTTCCACTCTGCAAAGAGTAGAGTACTGAGATGTCAAGCAACTGGTCAGGTTTAGTGAGCCCTGGGGAACACCACTGGTGACAAGCCACCAGCTGGATGTAACTCCATTCCCCACCACTCTTTGGGCACAGCCAGCTAGCCATTTGTTTATCCAGTGAAGAGTGAACCTGTCCAAGACATAACCAACCTTTTTCTCCAGGAGGATGCTGTGGGAG
Source organism: Falco biarmicus (assembly GCF_023638135.1). Taxonomy (NCBI): domain Eukaryota; kingdom Metazoa; phylum Chordata; class Aves; order Falconiformes; family Falconidae; genus Falco; species Falco biarmicus. The sequence goes on from NC_079311.1 coordinate 70,024,407, forward strand.
ATGGTGTCAAAGGCTTTACAAAGGTCCAGGTAGACAACACCCACAGCCTTTCCCTCGTCCACTAAACAGGTCATCTTGTTTTAGAAGGAGATGAGGTTGGTCAAGCAGATCCTGCCTTTCACAAACCCATGCTGGCTGGGCCCGATCCCCTGGCTGTCCTGCATGTGCCGTGTGGTGGCACTGGGGATGAACTGCTCCATAACCTTCCCTGGCACAAGGTCATGCTGACAGGCCTGTAGTTCCCTGGATGCTCTTTCTTGCCCTTCTTGTAGATGGGCATCACATTGGCTACCCTCCAGTCTTCTGGGACCTCCCCAGTTAGCCAGGACTGCTGGCAAAAGAAGGAGCTCCTGCAGTGCCCTGAGGTGGATCTCATCTGGCCCCATAGACGTGTGTATGTCTGAGTGGGGTATCAGGTTGATAACCATTTTGTCTTTTTATGGGGGCTTAATTCTGCTTCCTATCCCTGTGCTCCGCCCTGCTCATAGGGCTGGGTGCTCTGAGAACAACTAGTCTTATTATTAAAGACTGAGATAAAGAAGGCATTTCCTCATCCTTTGTCACCATATTTCCCCCAACATCCAATAAAGGATGGAGATTCACTGTACCTCCCCCTTTGCTGTTAATGGATTTATAGAAACATTTTTTATTGTCTTTTACAGCAGTAGCCCAATTAAACTCTAGCTGGGCTTTGCCCGCTCTTATTTTCTCCCTGCCTAAACTCACAGCATTCTCATAACCCTCCAGAGTTGCCTGCCTCTTCTACCAAAGATCATAAACTCTCTTTTCTCCCCTGAATTCCAACCAAAGTTCTCTGATCAGCCAGGCTGATTTTCTCCTCAGCCAGCTCATCTTTTGGCACACGGGGATGGCCTGCTCCTTTGCTTTTAAGATTTCCTTCTTGATGAATGTGAAGCCTTCCTGGACTCTTTTGCCCTTCAGGACCAGAGTCACAACGGACTCTGTACACCAGGCTGCTAAACAGGCCAAAGTCTGCCCTCTGGAAATCCAAAGTAACAGTTCTGCTAATTCCCCTCCTTATTTCTTTAAGAATCAAAACCTGTATCATTTCATGATTGCTATGCCCAAGACGTTCTCCAGACATCACATAACCCACAAGATTTTCTCTGTTTGCAAAAAAAACAGGTCCAGTAAAGTGTCTTGCCTCATTTGGGTTCATCACCAACTGTGTCAGAAACCTATCTTCTCCATAGTCCAGGACCTCCTAGGCTGTTTCCTCTCAACTGTGTTCTATTTCCAGCAGGCATCTGATAAATTGAAATCCTCAGTGA